>NC_047527.1:45105099-45842599 GCF_012275295.1 Melopsittacus undulatus | reverse complement strand
TAGAAAATATTAAATATTGACATTGTAAGAAGAAAAGCATGAGTGTTGAGGGCAGAAGTGACCATCTCACAACCTGAAGACTGTGCAGCCTCTGCACAAAGCTCCTCTTCTGAAGGAAAACTTGATAGAAAAGACTGCCTCAGATAAGGATGTTGACACAGCAGCTAGTGCAGAGCTATTACTTATTCTCTCTTTTTTTCATTGATGGTAAAAATACCACTAGGATTATGCAGAGAATCTAATCTAGACAAATGAATTTGTTCAGTCCCACAGACATTTTTCTGTTAATAGTGCTATGATATTGAAAGCCAATCCTCTATGACATTTAACTTATTTCAAGGGAAATGGACAAGCATTTACTGTATATGGTACTTCCTTTATGCCATATACATAAATATTTTTATATATGCATTGTCTATATAGCAATGCACATATATGAATTTATATATTTATATATAAATTATTTATAATATAAATATATAATTTATGGCATATACATAAATATTATATATAGGCATTGTCTCTATGGCAATTTTTATTCAAGGTTATGTCAATATAAAATTCTATATCATCAAGAAAAAAAAGATGCTGAAGCAATCACATGAATAAAAATGTTTTATTTCTCAGAAGCTTAGAATAGGAAACAAAAAATAAACATTTTGGATATGAAATAACACAGAAGTCATGTAAATTATTAGCCTGGATTTAATAGCTAATAATAAGACTTAAAGTAGGACTTAGTAAATTTTTAAATATAGCTTTCATTCCTAGTTTAACAACTTCTTTCTCAGCAAAAGCTGAGTAAATTCCACGTGCTTTTGGCAATGTTCTTCGATAATGTTCTTCATAAAATGATTATTTTAATAGATATACATGCTTTAGTTCCCCATGTAATCCTCACACTCTTCCTAATTGTCAAATAAAGGTTCTGATCTGTTGTTCTGGGGATAATTATTGTGCTGCCAGTGGAATTTTCTGGTGACAATAAGGGGAGTGATTATGAACCTCTCTGAAAAAGCTGTGGGTTATAGAAATTTATTTTACATGGTGCATCATGTTTGATTTCAGTTTCCAGTGGCCAAAGAATAAACAATATTTTACAAGCTTTGTTGTGTATTTATTGACAGGTCCCTACTACATTTAAATAATTAATGAATTGTCCTTTATAAACTCTAGTGGAGTTATTATTGTAATTGTGATTTGTAGCACAAAATTACTTTTTTCTTATAGCTGTGTACTCTAATTATATATATTAAAACACAAATCCTATTCTATAATGCTTGGTAGATAAAATACACAATGAAGAGAAGGCTGTCACATAACCAAAGCCATGCAAGATATAGAAGGAAAACAGGAAAAGAATTCTTTTCTGAGAGCCAGGGTACTGTAGGCAAAGAAAGTTCTTAGATGCACAAGACAGGGTAGGTTTCAAGCCTGTATAAATGTCAGCTGTGGATATAGAAAGGATTCATTCATCAGACTGTGGAGCATAACTTAGCTACAGCTTGACAACAACTCCATCAAAGTTTTCAGTAAGAGTTTATGTTCTAAACCAGAAAATATTCTAAATACTTCTCACATTTTACTTCTAAAAGCACAGGAAACAAAACACTCAAAAAAAAACCCACTTGGAACTGATAACAGAGCAATGTCAGAATCAAAGCAGTCAGTAGTCTTGCATCTTTTACATTTCAGGTATTCCACTGGGATCAGTATCTGTTGAAATATAGGAGTTGTGGTTAGAATTCAGAAAGGCTCCCTCCTTAGATGTATAGGTGAGAGGCCAGTCCTTGGTACAAATTTGAGTACCATCAAAGAACTTCAGAATCTAGCAGCTCAGTCCAGCACAAGGGAAGCAACAGATCAGAAATTACAACTTTAGTTCCCTTTTGCCATTTTTGCTTCCTTTGCCCATGGCGAGTAAGTGTTGTAAAAGTCATTTTAGCAACCAAAAGTCCCTGAAGGAACTTACAGATGAACCAGGCAGGATCAAAAGGGCAAGTCCTCTGGAAATTCTTGGAATAAAGGAATTTAGGGATGAGGATTCACTTTTCTCTATCTTTCCCAAAGCACTGCTATTGAACTCAGGGAAACTTTGGAAGGGAAAGCATACTCTCCAAGAGACTATATAGACAGACTGTAACCATACAGAAAGAGTCTGTGGCTCTTGCTAATATCTCATGTAAAAGTTACTGCTGCCATTTATGATCCCACCACCTATTTACTACATCCCCTCACTTAATCCTTGAATACTTAGTCTCAAATTAGCAATATATCTTATAACAACTGTGAGAACACAGGAAACAAAATTCAGCATGAACCAAAAACCTCTGACAGGTTTCTACCCAGATCATTGAGTGTATTTTCTGTGAGGAAAATTCTGTATGGGCTACAAACATCACTTCCAAATGACACAAGGAAGACACATGCAATATCATTTAATTTCCATCAGAGAGCTTTACAGCAGGACACCAGTACACTATAACCCATTGAATTTACCATCCAAAGGTGACCCAGGTAACTGCATTGTCCACCTGTACCACAGGCAGTACAAAGAAGAAAGTCAGAACAAGGTGTCACGTAGGTTCTCTTGTTTTGGGTAGCTCATCCAATGGCCAGCAGAGCTTGAGTGTTCCCTGTGAGAAAGTAGGTTTGAGATTGGTTTCTCTCAAGGCTATGAACATCCCAGGGGCACACTGGTCAGCTTCACACACCTGCATTTACTCCAGAGCTATCTAAACTTGACCCATACGTAATGCAAGCAGAGATTTAAAATTGTATCAAGTTCACATATCAGGAAAATGTGTATAGAATTATTCTTACACAAAAGGTAAGAATAGATTAGAAAATCTCATGGAAAGGATGTAGGAAAACTCTCTAGCAGCATTTTTATCATCTATAATGCTAAATTGGCAATATGCAGCATGTGTTAAAAGGGACATTTTAGTCTCTGTTTAATTGAGTAAAAGTGAATATAGTAATTTAGCACCTGTGGAAGAAAATCATACATTATTTAAATTATTTTGTATGGCTATGTACAGTGCTTACGTTAAACCCTGAAAGCCAGCCAAAGACAGGAACAAAACAGCCACTCAGAGAATAGCACAGCAAGGTAAGAACTTGTGATTGAAATATGTGATCCTATAGAAGTTTGCAGCAAACTCAAACTGATTTCCAACAGACTAAATATTAATGTAGCCACAGCCCCCAAACAATTCCTAAAACTCTTTCATATGGAATATTCTTAATATGTATGTACTGAGACTTTCAGATACAATACCTTACACTTCAAAGATGGCTTAGAAGCATCTGAAATTCTTCTGAAGCATCTGAAGCATCTGAAATTAGATTAATATTTGGTTTTGAGAACTAAAACACCATGTTCTTTTTATCAAGAAGCACAAAGCTTTATTGTCAGGATTTAACATTTTATTTGATTTTGGTTTCTAGAAATGTAATTAGGATTCTCCCCTGTCCCTGAAACAGCTCTTGACCTGTATACAGAGGAATCTGTTTCATAGGATCCTAGTCTTCAGTATGAATTTTTAACAGAAAATAACACTCCAGATTTTGCTGACCAGCTAGTAATGATGATAAGAAATATTTATTCCTCTAAGAACATTTCCATTCCAAATTTAAATGTGTTGGTTGAAATCATCCTAAAATACAGAGATAAGAGATTCAGAATTGGATTTAGCTCCCAAAGCCATTCACAAAGCAAGTGTCAACAGATAAATGTCACATCTAGGATTCTGACTTTTGCCTACCTCCTGTTCCTCAAACATTTGGTTAGAAGAAATAGAATACAAATTTTCATAATCCTTTAGGGACTTCTCAGCCTTATGGAAAGGGCAATACATTTTAAGCCATTTAGAAGTGTGCTGACTGTGAAATCAGATTGTACCAAGAAATGCACCTGCTTTGAAAATTCATACTTTCAAGAAGCTGTTTAAACACATGAATTTCAAATTCTGTCTTTATATATGTGGTATTCTCCTAAATCTTTATTCATTAAAAAAAAAATTCTACTGAACGATAGCTCTGGACAGTCTTGGTATTTATTTTCCAGCAGCTTTTAAATTTGATATACACCAGAGAAGGATGAGGATGACCATATTTCACTTTCTTCAGAAAATAACTTCTAAGACTCTTCACCAGGATTTGTAATACCCTAACAGAGCAATAGAAGTAGTTGGACCTATATTTTTTGGATTATTTTTCTTTGTGGTTTTTTTTGTTTAAGGTGGTGTTTTGGGTTTTTTTTTTTTGTTTTTTTTTTTTTGTGTGTGTGTGCGTGTTTTTGTTGTTGTTTATTTTTTTCCTCCTTACACTGCAAGGTAGTTTGTGATTACAAAATGATATCCAAAATGTTTTCTTTCTCAAAAACCCTTTCATTCATATTCTTCTCATGAATCCAGCATGCCTGTTTCTGGGGTAGGACAAATATCTTATGTAACAGAATCTGAATTTTTCTTTTAAGCCCACTGCATTGTGGGCTTAATGAACTTGATAACAAACAATCATTCTTTCCATGGCAGGGAGCAGAAATACAAAACCACCATATATACACCAGAGAATATATACAACATATTTACAAATGCTGTTATCAGTAAAAACATGATAAAAGCATCTCTTTTCGTCACCATTTGGTTTTATGCACAATAGGGTCAAAAATATTTGGTCGTGTTTTTTTTTTTTCCTTTAATATGACAGCTTTATTCTGCAAATTTTAGACAATACCTAATGACAGATCTTCAGCTGTCTCCAAGTATCTGCTGGAATTCTGATCCCAGATATATTTCTATATCAACAATACATACAGCTCCTTTGCAGCTGGCAAGAGAAGAAGGTGAAGATACTTTAGCTTATAATAACTATTAGAACCTTCTTTTCTCAAATTTCAGTAAGTTCCATGCAGAAACAAATGTGATTATTTTCTTCAGAAAGTTCTAAAAAGCCACTGGTAAGCCAGAGGGATGTACCTGGGAGGTGATCACACTGTTCTGCCTTTGTTCCTTATGTCACTTCCCCAAGCCCCTGCTAGTGTTCATGGATGAAAACTGCATGCTACGGAAGACAAAATATATGGCTTGGATCAGTAAAAGCTCATATTATATTAATATTTTCAGAATGGACACAGATTTTATTCATAAATATGTGTATTTATGTGTGTGAACAGCATCAAAGTTGTTACTATTTTGTGTACTTCCAATTCTGTCAGTTAAATATTGCAGTAAATTCTATTAAACTACTTAGCACTTATTTTGTACCCATCCTGTTCATGGAGGAATGCTTCAGAAACGTATAATAATTAAGTCTTAAATGTGTCTGCAAGGTAGGTAAGTATGAGTTTCTTACTTGGGTTCCAAGATAGAAGAAATATAATTTTCCATCTGATCCAATACATAGTAGATGACACAATAAAAAAGCTCTTTTACCATGTTTCAGTAGCACTCTAAAAACTATGTTCATATTTTTCACCTGTTTCTTAGTAGGTATTTGTCGAAGTAGCTGTGATTTTTAGGTCATTTTACATTTATATCATCTATATAAAAAATGCATTTATAGAGTTTTGTAATAAAGAAATTATTTCCTGCAGCAAAATATAACCTCTGCATGAGGATATCGGCAGTAACAGAGCCCAGCTTCATGAACCTGGGAACCTTTTTTCAGCCTCAACTCACCAGGGCCACTGGACATCTTTCTCTGTAGCATAACTAGTAAATTAAAAATGAAGATGTTATCCATTAATATCCTTCCTGCATATATATTATGTCTGCGTTGCCTTTGAAACATATGTTGAGAGTTAATGCATCCAGTATAAATACAACAAACAAAGAAAATAAAAGTAAGGCAGTGACAGCAATCAGGTAAATTTAAGAAGCTGAGTATCTTACCTTTTTTGATCCCATTGTTCTTGTGCTTATAAGTCATAGTGGAGGGGTTCACTCACGTCATTGTGGGTTTTTTTCTTTGCTCAAAAAGTACCTTCTATTTCCCATAATTGCAATAAAAGCAAGTTTCAATCTGCCATTCAGATATTCTGAGTGCACACATATTAAATACCTGTTCATGCAATGCTTCACCATTTTACATTTGCTTGCCAAGCAGTGATTTGATTTATAACTGTATCAGTGCATCATTTCCTTGAACTGTAAAAGTCATTGTACCATTCTCTAAATTATCTTCTCAAGAATCATCAGTACATTATTTGCAACATTATTAGCTTCATCAAATGCTTATTTTGTGATGAAGGACAAAAAAAAAAGATGCATGCAGGAAACAAAGGATGATCTAATATGGCTGTGATCTCTAATGCTAACCACCTGGTATGAACTGATAGGAGAGTGAAAGGAAAAAAATAAAAAGCCTTACAGCTCAGGTGCTTTTAACTGATTTACACCAGTTATTAGTACATCCACAGAAGTCATCCTGAAGCCAGTAAATTTGGAGTGTTCAGTTAGGAAATGTTCCAGTTCTTGTTTGTGTCTGCAGGCATTTCTGGGACCTCAATAACAATAGCTGAGAAAGCTATTGTTATTAGCATAATTAGTAACAAATGCGGGCATGTTTTCTTCAGTGTTACTACAACACCTTCTCTTCATGTGACTTTCACACTTACAAGGACATACAGCTGACAACTGAGCTTTAGAAATCATATTCTAATTTAGAGAAAAAAAAACCCTGCAACACAAGCAAATGTAAGCTGGTGGTGTAATCTGGTTTACCTAAACCAAGGATCTGGGGGTGTATCCAAGGATATATTTATGACTATATTTTGTTGGATCTATTTTGTGCTCTTTTTTTCCCA
Source organism: Melopsittacus undulatus (assembly GCF_012275295.1). Lineage (NCBI taxonomy): Eukaryota > Metazoa > Chordata > Aves > Psittaciformes > Psittaculidae > Melopsittacus > Melopsittacus undulatus. The sequence goes on along the minus strand of NC_047527.1, from coordinate 45,835,788 downwards.
TGTAGTGCTTAGAATTTTCACCCCATTGTTAGAAAGCAATAGCATGCCCTAACCATATCTACACAAATGTGAATCCAGTTTACCTTGTATCTTGGATTTGTGCGTATGATTGACATAGTAATTAAAGTTTCCTGCCAAAAAGGTGCTGAAAGCAGCTTTGGGGCCAGATAAAAGAGGTGTAATTAGAAAAGAAGCACAAAGCTTATGTTTCCCTATCATGGGTAGCTGTTCCCTGAAATTGTGTGAACACACAAACAGTGGACAAGTTCTGACACAAAAAACTAGTCACAAGGGGGAAAAAATACAGCTATCAAGAGCTTGCTGTTTTCAGCTTGGGTAACAGTGGAGAAAGTTTTAATCCCTACTTTTCTCTTCAACAGTTGAGAATCACCTTTTCTCTTAAGTTTCATTCTCTAGCCACAGTCTATGATGGCCTAAACCAGCTACAGCACACCTGGAATGGTTGAAACCCAGTCTTAGCTGAAAGAAAATAAATGGTGAAAACTCAGTTTGTCTAGCCCTCACAGTAAAGGGGAATTGTGGATTTTAATGTTCTAATATTTCTAGAAGGTGCCACTGCATAAGGACATTATTGTCCCATGTTCAAATGTGGTGAGTAATATTAAACTGTAAATTCTGCAAAACAAACCCCAAACCCTACAGCGATCATCTTTTACCACTGTTTATGTATAATACTGAAAACAACCATATCCCTATAGATAGCTACAGTTTCCAAGTTTTATGAAAATAAAACCAGTAAAACCAAAGTGAAGACAGTCCCACATTTCAAGATAGGATTGGTGAGGGCTTTATATATAAAAATGCTATGACTAAAGCAGATTAAAGGTACTACTTCACTTCAGGGTTGGGCCAAAAATGGTAGGTTCTAGTGTGAAGCTCAGTAAGGTTTTATTCTTACCATATGCTCTCTAAAACTATAAACCAATTTTCTTTGTCATTCCATAAGATATTAGTTTATTGGACCTCTTCAGTACTAGTTGACACCTTTTATGAATCTCTGAGTTTTCACAGAGGGCTTATTTCAGGCTAGTAGCAGTCTGTCCTGGGTCCTATCACTAATTGTAGTTCAGTCGCAGCCTTGCTATCCACTTGATTCTTGTTAAGGCAAATATAGTGCTTGCTACATGTGTTTTTTGTTGTTGCTGTTTTGCACTATCATTTTTTTTGCTTTGTTTTGGTTTGTTTTTTAATCCCTTGAGAGTTTTCAAGTAACTAATCTGAGCTTCTGTTTCACTATTAGCTACCTTTCCCATTTTCTTCAATATCTTTCTTAGACAATCAACGCACCCTATTTCTTGGTTATACTATTTCCTGCTCAGGGTTAAAGCTGAGCCTATTAGTCTTGAGAGGACAACATTAATCGGGAACAGTGTGTAAACCTGAGAGTCTTCTACATAAACCACAAAAAATTCCAAACCAACAGTCAGACAAGTCAATATTTTCCTAATCAATTATCACAGACATCTCCAGTTCCAATTACATGGAAAAACATAAGGATTTCGGACATAGCTGAAAGATAACTATGTGGCAGATGTTATCTTCTAAAGCCTATAACCCTACCTGTTATTTTCTTTTAGGTTTGTAGAGAGCAAACATTAATGAAAAAGACTGTGTACTGAATCAGTTTCAAATACATGATTTTGTTGTCAACTGCCTAACCCAAAAATGAGTAAGGCAGTAGGTGCCTCCAGCCAATCCAGACCAATAAACCCAGCAGTTTCATATTCTTTCAAAGAACTACAGGGTTACCTGGATTACACTAAGACACCTTTCTAGTCCAGAATCTTTTAGAAAGTGGTTTATTTGTGGTTCTCCCACATTTCCTCTTTCAATAGAACTGGAGGTTTCCTGATAGGTGGGCCTCATACTGTGATTACTTAGAGTTTCCCAGAAGCCCCATGTCCATCAGTAGGGTTTCTTGCCACTCAAAGCCCTGGCTGCCCGCAGTTCTAGTAGACTGTGACATTAAATTCATTGCAAGCTGCAACGTATATTGCAACAGCACTTAGAAAGCATCTGCTCTGGTGTGAGGAAGAACAGTTTGTGTCCTAAATAAGACTATTTCTGGATTTCATAGTTTCTCAGGGTCTAGAAAACAAGCATGTCTCTATCTCTGATTTGTTCCACAAATGGGAATATTTTGCATTTACATTTATGTCTTTTTCTCTGTAACAGACACTCTTTTGAGGCCATTACTTCAAAAAAGTAAAAATTGAACTACATGTGACAGTAACTAAACATTCAACATTGGCAGTGCAAAGAACTTACTGTAATGAGACTCCAGGCTTTCCCTGCTTCAAATGTGTCTATTTTTCAGAGAGGAATGGAAAGCTCCTTTGTTTTGCTGACACTCAGACTGTATCTGTTATTGATTTTTCTTCATTGCTGATAACACAAATGCTCCTCCTGCTTCATCTGCTTCTTTGTTTCCAAAGGACCTTGCAAATCACATGGGTGATGTGTTCCAGCAGAGATTAGATCACTTGCTTGCTCATTTGTTATCACTTTTGGCTTCTAAGTTATTTTTGCAATTTACACATTCAGCAGCTAATATGCTTACCTCAGACAGCCAGACACACTGCAATTTCTCCCTTGCTCCAATGTCATAGCCCTGTAAGCTAAAGGCAATCTCATCACCTTTTCTATTTTTCTTCCATAAATATGACAATGAAGCCCTATACAAGTGCCTAGTATTTTTATTTTTGTGAAATACTGCTTCAGTGACCAAACCCCACAATGCTAACGTATGTTAAAAAATCATTAAAGAAAACATAGTATTAGTTTCTATTCTATTTTGGTTCTCTTAAACTAGCGTTCTCTGAGCACTCTTCAAATGCAGCTTAATGTAACTATCACAATGGGATCCAAATTTCAAACCATTGAGCTTTCTTGTAATTTCTTCAATAAGACTGTTGCTGTTTTTGTTAAGAGTATATCCATGTCTGAAATTTACACAATAAACCAGAAGCCATGCAGGTGGATGGCTTATAAAAACTCTCCAAATATTAACACGCTCTTTGTCACCACTGAGTTTTCCAGGAAGAATTAATCAAGACTTAATTCTCCTGTAGAATGGACAGCCACTTTTTGTTAATGAAAGCATGTGGGCAGCCGGCAAAAACATCTCTAGAAATAGCACCTTGTCGTGGTTTAAAACCAAGTCTGCACAGCTCATTCACTCACTCCCCCCCTTGCTCCCCCGACTCCCAGAGAGTTAGGAAGGAGAATACAAAGAATGTAGCCCCCACGGGTTGAGATAAGCACAGTTTAATAGCTAAGGCATAACACAAATCATTACTGCCACTACTACTACAAATAATAATGATAAAGCCAATAACAAGTGAAGAGAATACAACACCTCACCAGCCACCGACCCATAACTCACCCCACCCTGCCTGACTGAGCACCGACCGATACCTCCTCCATCCCCCCAGAGCTCCAGCCCTTCCGGGTCTCTCCTGGTTACCTCCTGGGTATGACGTGCTATGGTATGGAATACCTCTTTGGCTAGCCTGGGTCAGGTGCCTGTCTCTCCTTCCTCCCGGCCTCCCCTCCTCCCTGGCAGAGCATGAGCTCAGAAAAGGCCTTGGACAAACGAAACATTTGAGCAGTATCTCAAAACATACTTGCTATCAGCAACCGAAAGTCAAAACACAGCACTGCACCAGCTACCAAGAAGGAGAAAACTGACTGCTACTGCTCAAACCAGGGCACACCTCTAGTTTAGTTCCCCTCTGAAGCACATTGAAAACTGCCATTTCTTATAGCTATCATGATGATCCAGAAGGATGAAACCACATTGCTGTAGCTGGGGCTTATCCCTGCAGTTTTCCTCTTCCTACCCATGCTGATAAAATGCTTTCAGCTGTGACAAGTAATCAAAGCAGATGAAGTGAAATCATAGATTAAGAAATCTACTGTGCAAAGAGATTAATATTTAAACTTCTAATTACAATTAAGTTTACCACAATAAACTGACCTAGTGTCTCCTTATAAAAACACCTCTGCTTTTATTTGCCTGAGTCCTGGCTGGGACTGTCAGATGATCCAAATCACTGTCATGGGCCAGGTGGAGGAAGTTAAACTTACCTTATGGCTTCAGACTTGGCCCTTCTGTATTATTAACATGTAGTAGTAAATGACAGTTGAAATGTCTATCTAAAAAGGCTTTTAGATATCATATGAGTAAAGTGTCGATAAACTACAATGAATGAGAGGGTGGCCTCAAATTAAATATATCTGTCGCACAGGAAGAGTTATAGTGCAGTGATTAATTCAATCACCAAGTCAAGGCTTGCAAAACCTGACTTATAGCCTCTGCTGCAATGCAGTTGAAGGAAATGAAAAAGAGAGCATACATCTTACTGTTCATAACTGAGACTTCTTAAAAGAAACAAAATAATCTCAAGCAGAGCTGTGTCAGGGAATCAGTCTAATAAGATGTCCTATTATTCATATATGCAATTACTCAGTGAAATTAGGGCAAAATATTTTTGTTTGTTTTTTTTTTTTTTTTAAACAGCTTCTAATATCATGCTCTAAACCAGTCTTATTTCTGCTGTGACACAGGCTTGCTGAAGGCTTCAGAGAAGGAATGTATAAGCTATTAGAAAAAATGTTTTGGTTTTCAGTTACACTTTTAACTCTGCAAGCTACCTAGGAAAACCAAAATAATAGTTCTGCATACTTCCTTTCTTTGTTATGGTCAGTTAGCCAGCCATCAGAGAAAGAATTTGTGTTTCCTCTACCCTGGGTTTTACCATGGAGACTACAGATTTTTCAGAAAAATAAGTCTTGATTCATAGCAACACAACCCAGAAAATAGATTGAAAACGTATCTAACATCTAGATATGTGTTTAGATACTCATAGACTGATATTTATTTTCACAAAATCAGGAAACATGGCTATGGATTAAAATGGTAGTGTCAATTAATGAAATTTCTAAGACAAAAAAAGGTCAGGATTCAATGTCATGCTCAGTTTTGCTCAGAGAAGCTCTTCTGAGAACAGTCCCAGAGGATTAAACTGGAGCATAACAGTGTTGGATGGTAGCAGTGCTTCAAGGGCATGTGTTTTGGCTTCACATTACCTGTCAAATTCTGCATGCTTCAGGCCCCACAGCTATTCCTCCTCACTGAGCTCGCAATCCCCTGTAAACCAGGGAGCTGTCCCGGAAGTATTTAGAAATGCCAGTTTAAATAGGAAGGAAGGAAATAAGGGCAGTTGACTGTAAAAAAGTTATAAATGGATTACAGTAAGTGGTGTGCATCTTCAGTATCAGTGAGAGATACTAGATAGAGAGAACTACATTGAATTATATCTACTAAAACTTTCAAGAAATATTATGGCAATAAAGATGCGAAAATGGGCATTTGCCTCATTTTGCTTGTTTGTTACTCATGGAGTTATGTTTTATTCAGTTTTGGGAGGTGAAGGATAGGAAAAAAAAGTTTAGTTTTGACAGCAGCAAACTTCATGATCACTACATGTTGCTGTGCTGTGTAATATCACAAGAAAACTACAGCCAGCATTAATTTTGTTTAAGCACCAGTATCTAGTCCAGTTTCAAAAACTGTAATGTGCAGCAATGCACTTACCCGTATAAGACTTGTAGACTTGTAGAAGCTTGTGCAGCCAAACAGATAGCTGTTTTAGCACTTCAGTCTTGCTGAATACTTTTAAACTTTATTCTCTTTTAAAAATATTTATTTTATGAAAAGAAAGAACTGTTTTTACTATTCCAACAAAGTACACCCAGACAAACCTTTCATGCCACCAGCCTTAATATCCACCTGCAATATGTGTTACTGTATTCAAACTCAATAGATTGCTTTTAAAAAAGTTCTACTAATGTGGAACAATGGGTATGACCATTGTGACCCATTGCTTGGTAAGTCCAGAGCTTTGTAGAATTCAGCTTCCTATGAATAGTGGCTTTTACTGCTGTCAAAATCCTTCAAAAGATTGATCTTCAGCTCTCACCTTGTGCTGACACCCTCACTTCACTGTGAGATGTACTTATCTTTTGTCCTTGACATAAAAAGGACATGGTACTGTTGGAACAAGCCCAGAGGAGGGCCATGAGGATGATCAGGGGACTGGAGCACCTCCTCTATGAAGACAGGCTGAGAAAGTTGGGGCTGTTCAGCATGGAGAAGTCTGCATGGAGACCTCATAGCAGCCTTCCAGGATCTGAAGGGGGCTATAGGGATGCTGGGGATGGACTCTTCATTAGGCGCTCTAGTGACAGGACAAGGGGTAATGGTTAAAGCTTAAACAGGGGAAGTTTAGATTGGATATAAGGAAGAAATTCTTTACTGTGAAGGTGGTGAAGCACTGGAATGGGTTGTCCAGGGAGGTTTTGAATGCTCCATCCCTGTCAGTGTTCAAGGCCAGGTTGGATGAAACCTTAGGTGGCATGGTTTAGTGTGAGGTGTCCCTGCCTCTGGCAGGGGGGTTGGAACTAGATGATCTTGAGGTCCTTTACAACCCTAACTATCCTATGATTCTACTGTCATTCTATACTGTTGTTTCTTCTGACTGTTCTTTGTAAACCAAACAATGGCTCAGATGTTTTCCTGAATGCTTCTACCTATTACCTTGCTGTCCTGAGTTTCTTCTCTGCAGATATCTTATTTCTGTCACTAACAGTAACTTGCAGTTTGTCTCTGCATAATGTGACTTGAATACTCAGAACCACATATGCTTACCTGTGTACGTGGGCCTTTGGTACTTGCTCCCTTTGGTTTAGTGGGTTTCAGAGTTTTTAACCAAATTTAGTGAGGAATTTTCCATTTTCTTACCTCTGGAGTGCAGCTAAATGTGGGTTGTCTGACATATCTATCCTTGTCCTGGATGCTCTTTAATCCCTGGAAGAGAATGTGGGAACATTCAGTGTTAGATCATTGCTGGTATTTCATTTTTGTATGTGGATAGTTAGACTCATCATTCTTTTCAACTTCTGTTACCTATCAATACTGAATTTCCTAGTTTCAGAGTATTTAGTCAGTGGCCAATATTTCCATCATTTTATGATTTGAAGTTGCCATGACTTTGGAGAAAGAGTGGATCACAATTCTCATCAGCACTGTCAAGTACATTCCATATACAATAAGACATGTGGTAGGATTTATTTGCTAAATTTTGGTGTCTATAAACATTTTAGACTGCATGATATTTCAGAGGAATGGAATGGCTCTCACAGGTCTGTGTTATAACTGCAAACCTGCATAGGTGTCTTAAGGAATACTTAAAAATTACGTCCCTGACACCAGTCACCTATGTCTGAGCAACAAATCATATCCCAAATATACTATGCAGAATCATGTAGTTATAATTGTGTTGTAACATCAGCTGCTGATCATACACCTTCATTTTACACGAGAAAGTATTATATACAGACTGGTTTATGTAATTCCAGAAACAGTGACTTGTGGCTGTGAAGATCAGATCACAGGTACAGACGACTAAAAGCCAAAAGGTGGTAAAGGTGGGTACATGGTAGATGAAGTTATTTCTGATATTTTTGGGTTTTAGGTTGCACCGAGAAAGCCAAATATTACTCCAGATTTGAAGAATTATATCTTTGAATCTGTACAAGAAAAAATTAATGGTTTTCTATTGGTTTAACTGCTTATACTGAATCATGGTAAGAACAGATGATGACTAATGCTGGCAAAGTACAGAGGACAAGACAATGGTCCAAGGACGGCAGCAACAGTACCGGTTTATGTTGGTTTAAACTATTATGAAACTACATCCAAGGCAGAAATTGCCAATTAAGGATGCTCATGTTGTTCAGTGTAGCCATTTTTTTCTGTTCTTTGGTTCATTGATTTTAACAAGGATAGCATTCACATAGTAAGGCAAAAAGAGCTTATTTGACACAAATGTAACTTAGAATTGTGTATAATTTGTATATTTTGTTGACAATTTAGTCTCTGTTGTTTCTCAGTTCTTTCAGAAACTGATAAAATACTTCCTGAATATATGAGATTGTCCTGGGTTCAGCTGTAGCAGTTATTTTTCTTCTTAGAAGCTGATGTAGTGCTGTGTTTTGGTTTTAATCTGAGAATAATGCTGATAACACACTGATGTTTCTGTTGTTAAGTAATGCTTACCCTGATCAAGGACTTTTCTGTCTCATGCTCTGCCAGTTAGGAGGAGCACAAGAAGCTGGGTGGAAGCAAAGATAGGACACCTGACCCAAACTAGCCAAAGGGGTATTCCATATCACAGCACATCATGCCCAGTATACAAATTAGGAGGAGTCACCTAGAAAGCCCAGAATGCTGCTTGGGTCAGGCTGGGTATTGGTAAGCAGGTGGTGAGCAATTGTACTGTGCATCACTTGTGTTTATTGTTTTTTTTCCTTTCTCCTTTTAGTTTTATATTGCCTACCCTTGTTATTTCCCTTAGCATTATCATTGCTGGTGGCAGTAATAGTAGTTTTGTATTATACTTTAGTTATTTGACTGTTCTTATCTCAGTCCATGGGGTTTATATTCTTTCTATTCTCCTTTCCATCCTGCCAGGAGTTGGGGGGAAGAAGGAGGAGAAGTGAGTGAGAGGCTGCATGTTTCTGAGTTACCAGCTGGGCTTAAACCACAGCTGAGATATAATACTTCTTATATTCTTATTCTGTATTGTATCTTTCCTTTTCACAGTGTTTCAATGCAACAATCCAGGCATGTACTCTGCTGTCTTTCTGGGCAGCTTCCTTCTGCCCGTATAAAAAATTAAGCTTAAGGTAAGATTCCATATTGGTAGCAGAGCCACATGTGCTTTTTGCAACAGATCTCTGTAACAAGATAGTGGATCTGGGAAGAGTTACTTTTTTCAGGGCATTTTTAAAAAAAGTATTTTCAACTCCTCAAAAGTGCATGCCTGTTCAATGTGATTGACTCAGTTGTGCTATTTATTTTGTTCAAAATAATTAAGTTCCAATGTTTTCTCTGAGCATCATTTTTAATGTAATGGTAATATTTGAAGCATGATGTTTGATATAATCTGACAAATGTCTTTTGTTTTGTTAATGGCTATCTGCCAGGAAACATGAATACTATCATGGTTTTTTTTGTTACATGAATCTATGAATTCCAATTCACCCGTTAGGATTTTCCTAATTTTTAAAGTTACGAGTGACAGTGCATGAATAGAAAAAGATTATTGACTTTTGCTTTTTTATTAAGCTATTGTATTCATATCTTGCAAAATATATTAAAATGAAAGTAAAAAATTAAAAAGCACCGAAGAAGTAGTTTGCTATTTTTGTCAAAGCAGATCACACTTTTTCAAGCCTCCTGTGGCCCAGAAAACCATATTGGGAATTAAGTGGAGAATAAAAAGAAGTCTGTCTAAACTAGTTTCAAATAATAGTATAAGTTAGAAAACATTAGTATCTCATGGTATACCAGTTTCCTTTCCTATAAGCCAGCTAATTTTGGCACTTTTTTTTTGTGAACTTTTAGTCCTCTTGGGAATTGCTCCTCTCATGTGGAATTTCCTACTTAGAAAGCTTAAAAAAATGGCTTCATAACCTTTCTAAAAATCACTTTCCCCTCTTTTGTGCACTGTTTTATCTTCCTCTAGTTCTTACATGTGTATACATGAAAAAATAGAATGTATGGGATGGTAAGATGTTAATTTCTCCTAGTTTCTTTGCAGTATTTTACCAGAGATATATTACAAGAAGTCAGAAGGTATGACCATGAGCTGGTCCTCATACAAATTAAGATTGCATTATGACTGAATCTGAATGTTACTGTCTTGTTCTGGAAAGTGTGCTGTTTCCTACTGCTTCAAAATACTGCATTTTCAAGCTGCAAGATATGAACTTAAGTGAAGATTTTATTTCCACTGTCCTTTTGCAGCTTTGTATGTGATGTCACTTGCATTTAGTGATACTTTATCAATAGTTTGCCGATGACACCAAGCTCTGTGGTTCTGTTGATACACTGGAGGGAAGGAATGCCATCCAGAGGGACCTTGACATGCTTGTGAGGTGGGCTGATGCCAACCTCATGAAGTTTAACCATGACAAGTGCAAGGTCCTACACCTGTGTCGGAGCAATCCCAGGCACAGCTACAGGCTGGGAGGGAAGAAATTCAGAGCAGCCCTGTGGAGAAGGACTTGGGGGTGTTGGTCAATGAGAAAATGAACATGAGCCGTCTTCAGTGTGCTCTCACAGCCCAGAAAGCCAACCATATCCTGGGCTGCATCAAAAGAAGCATGACCAGCAGGTCAAAGGAGGTGATCCTGACACTCTACTCTGGTCCTGTGTGACCTCACTTGGAGTATTGTGTGCAGTTCTGGTGTCCTCAACATAAAAAGGACATGGAACTGTTGGAACAAGTCCAGAGGAGGGACACGAGGATGATCAGTGGACTGGAGCACCTCCTGTATGAAGACAGGCTAAGAAAGTTGGGGCTGTTCAGCATGGAGAAGAGAAGTCTGCGTGGAGACCTCATAGCAGCCTTCCAGTATCTGAAGGGGGCCTGCATGGATGCTGGAGAGGAACTCTTCATTAGGGACTGTAGTGATAGGACAAGGGGTAACGGGTTGAAACAAACAGGGGAAGTTTAGATTGGATATAAGGAAGAAATTCTTTCCTGTTAGGGTGGTGAAGCACTGGAATGGGTTGTCCAGGGAGATTGAGAATGCTCCATCCCTGGTGGTGTTCAAGGCCAGATTGGACAGAGCCTTGGGTGACATAGTTTAGTGTGAGGTGTCCCTGCCCATGGCAGGAGCGTTGCAACTAGATGATCTTAAGGTCCTTTTCAACCCTAACTATTCTATGATTCTATAATATAACAAGATATACAGAAGTGTCGCTGAAGTTTAAAGGAGACAGACTGCTCAGGTATCTCTTACAGGGAGAAAACATCTCTCCACATGGTGTCTGAGGCTTTATGTTGCATGTCTGTCTATCAAAACTATCCATTTCTGTTACTGTGATAGGTTTTGGAAAATGAAGAACAAATCTCCTAAGTGTATATCAGATGTGCAGCTATAAGGAGGTTTGCTCAGAAAGATGACGCATCCATCTCTAAACCAGTGAAACTTTATGTTATACTTCATATCAAGTGTAGAATTTCTCAGGCAAAGCACAGAGCTTGTGTAGTGTAAATAGACTGGTAAAAGGAGACTCTAAAAAAATCTAGATGCAAGTTTTAAAATGAGATACAGATATTATCCATTTTTTAGGTATCATCTATATCCACATACCCAAATATTTTACTCCTTTTTAGATATATTTAAACATTGAGTATCTAGAGGGTCATGGAAGGATATGGTAAATTGGCACATTCTTATGACACACACACATACATATTTATATATACACACAACTTTTTTTTTTTTTTTTAAGGTTATGGAATTTCCTCCTGGTTTAAATGCAACTTCAATATTTGCAGATGCAACTAAAAACTCTTATGCTGGTTCTCAACCTCAATTCCAGATTGTGCCAATAAGCACAAGTGCAAAACTCGATCCTCTGCTTCTCTGCTCTTGAACAAAAAGTATAGTGATTGAGACTTGTTTTCCTAAATTTTATCCAGCATATGCAAGATGGAATCTCTCTAATAGATATAAAATATGATAATTTAAAGGTTTTCCTTATATGCTTTTAGTTAGTTAACTTTTCAAATGCTTAATGCTAAGTCAAAGAGGAAGCTTTATATTTTCTTTCAGTCTGCCACTTCAGCTTTTTTCCAGTTTTATTCCTTTTTTAAAAAAAAAGTCCTTCTAACACTTACAGTTAAACTTTTTGGATCTGTTGTTTTCTTTTTCTGCATCTTAGTTAAGTGGTTGGTCCTGACTGTGACAGCTTTGTAGCACATTTCTGAAATATTACAGCAATAATTCTACACTATTATGCCTAATGCTACACCAACATCCTGTAGTTTTGCATTCTGAATATGAGAGGAATCCAGGTTTATTTACTTTAATGACTAGATAATGAGTCTGAGCTACACAGATCAAAGTGAACTGCTAAGAGAGAGGCTGTTATGAGCCAAAACTAATAACAAGCTCCAACTTGAGAAGAGGGACCTATTCACTTCAGTGCAGTGAGAGTGGGGATAAGTGCTGGAAAGAGAAAAAGATGTTCCCCACCAAAATTTAAAATAATGTAGGCCAAACACTACATCTTCGACTGTCCACCATTTGGCAGCCCTTTGAACTTTGAAATTACTTCTTTATTAAAGTAGTTAGAATCTCACACTGTTCACACTGGTTTTATGGAGTTGGGTCATCATTTGGAGACGTACATAGGCTCAAATTATCTCTCTGCATGTAGGCAGAGATTACTTTTCACTCATAAATGAAGAACCTTCTACTGGATCAGTTATATAGTGTTAAAATAGGCCTACTGAAGACTTCAGAGATTGATTCCCTTCTATTAATGGCAAAGAGAATGCTATGATATTAAATGAGACTTTAGGGATCTTTCAAGGAAAATGTGCCCTTTCAGACAGCATGAAAAGAAGACTGAGAACAGAATATTACTTACTCGTTCACCTATATATCATCAGCCGTAATGTCCTAGATCCATCCATTGTGCATAGGACCACAACTCAAATTTTAGCTACATGATGTTCCTCTCAATGAAGTCAAATGAATCAGGCAACTCTGGAGAAATAATGCAAGTGTGAAATTTATATAATCTGTTCTCATCTTTTTGTCTTTGTATTTTAAGTGGAAGTGGAACAGAGGAAAAATAAGATGAAACCTTGCTGAGTTCACCCCAGACTTTTCTGCTTATGCAGTTGAAGGGTTTGTTTTTTTTGAGATTTCATACTAATAAGAACTTCCATATGTTAAGTAGCTCCGTTAGTGACTGCAAACAAAGACTGCACTGAAGTTCCTTTGGCATTCCATGCTGCACATGCATCCAGCAGCAGAGTAAATATTCAAAGTCACCCTTTGGAATGACCATTCTTTGTATTCCAGACTTATTTGTGGTAGGGGAAGTTACAGCTGTATATTGGTGCCAGATCCACAAGGCCTTCACTTTTTCCTCTTTCTAACAATTTTTGTATTATTCAGGAAATAGTGAGCAGATAAATAGCATGTTAATTCCCCATTCTCCCAGAAATATGAAGTTCAAATAAATTAAGAAATACACAAAATAATTTGTGACTTGTCAAATATTTGTAAATTGAAAGCAATCAATAGGAACAATACAAAAATTATGTAGGAGAAACTTATTATCTTTAGCCTCTTCAGGAACCTGCTTAGCAAGGTTCCATGGGATATAGCCCTAGAGGGCAAGGGAGCCCAAGACTCTTGGTTAATATTCAAGGATCACCTGCTACAAGCTCAGGAGTGTTGCATCCCAACTAGAAGGAAGTGCAACAGGGGGGCCAGGAGACCTCCTTGGATGGATATGGAGCTGCTGAGAAAAAATCACAGGAAAAAAGAGGCTTATAAAAGGTGGAAGCAAGGACAGGTGGCCTGGGATGAATACAGGGATGTTGTCCGGGAAGTTAGGGACCAAGTTAGGAAAGCTAAGGGCCAATTGGAGCTAAACTTGGCAAGGGATGTTAAAGATAACAGGAAGGGATTTTATAGGTATGTAGCAGCTAAAAAACAGACTAGGGGCAGTGTAGACCCCTTCCAGAAGCTTTCAGGAGAACTGGCTACACAGGACTTGAAGAAGGCTGAGGTTCTGAATGGCTACTTTGCCTCGGTCTTCACTGGCAAAGGCTCTTACTGCACCACCCAAATCTTGGAAGGCGAACACAGGGACTGTGAAAACCTAGACCTTGGGCCCACTGTATGAGAGGATCTGGTTCGAGGCCATCTTAAGAACATGAATGTACACAAGTCCATGGGACCTGATGAAATCCATCTGCGGGTCCTGAAGGAGCTGGCAAATTAAGTTGCAAAGCCACTGGCCATCATATTTGAAAAATCATGGCAGACAGGTGAAGTTCCTGACGACTGGAAAAAGGGAAATATAACCCCCATTTTGAAGAAGGGGAAATGGATGACCCGGGGAATTAGAGACCAGTCAGTCTCACCTCTGTGCTTTGCAAAATTTTGGAGCAAATTCTCCTGGAAGGCATGCTAAAGCACATGAAAAACAACAATGTGCTTGGTGACAGCCAACATGGCTTCACTACGGGGAAATCCTGCCTGACCAATTTGGTGGCCTTCTATGGCAGGGCTACAAAAATGATGGACAGGGGTGGAGCAGTTGACACCATCTACCTGGACTTGTGCAAGGTGTTTGACACTGTCCCACATGACATCCTTGTTTCTAAATTGGAGTGTCATCAATTAGATAGGTGGACAACTCCGTGGATAAAGAACTGGCTGGATGGTCGCACTCAAGAGTTGTGGTCAATGGCTCAATGTCTGGCTGGATATCAGTAACGAGTGATGTCCCTCAGAGACTGGTGTTGGGACTGATCTTGTTTAATATCTTTGTTGGTGACATGGACAGTGGGATTGAGTGTGCCCTCAGCAAGTTTGCCAATGACACCAAGCTGTGTGGCTCTGTTGATACGCTAGAGGGAAGGAATGCCATTCAGAGGGACCTTGACACACTTGTGAGGTGGGCTGATGCCAGCCTCATGAAGTTTAACCATGACAAGTGCAAGGTCCTACACCTGGGTCGAAGCAATCCCAGGCACAGCTACAGGTTGGGCAAAAAGGAAATTCAGAGCAGCCCTGTGGAGAAGGACTTGGGGGTGTTGGTCAATGAGAAAATGAACATGAGCCAGCAGTATGCACTCACAGCCCAGAAAGCCAACCGTATCCTGGGATGCATCAAAAGAAGCATGACCAGCAGGTCAAAGGAAGTGATCCTGACACTCTACTCTGCTCTTATGAGACCTCACTTGGAGTATTGTGTGCAGTTCTGATGTCCTCAACATACAAAGGACATGGAACTGCTGGAACAAGTCCAGAGAAGGGCCATGAGGATGATCAGTGGACTGGAGCACCTCCCGTATGAAGACAGGCTGAGAAGGTTGTGGCTGTTCAGCATGGAGAAGAGAAGTCTGCGTGGAGACCTCATAGCAGCCTTCCAGTATCTGAAGGGGGCCTGCATGGATGCTGGAGAGGAACTCTTCATTAGGGACTGTAGTGACAGGACAAGGGGTAATGGGTTGAAACTTAAACAGCAGGGGTTTAGACTAGTTATAAGGAAGAAATTCTTTCCTGTTAGGGTGGTGAGGTACTGGAATGGGTTGCCCAGGGAGACTGTGAATGCTCCATCCCTGTCAGTGTTCAAGACCAGGTTGGATGAAGCCTTGGGTGATGTGGTCTAGTGTGAGGTGTCCCTGCCCATGGCAGGGGCATTGCAACTAGATGATCTTGAGGTCCTTTCCAACCCTAACTATTCTATGATTCTATGATTCTATGCTTCTGGAATGCATATGATTTTTGTGTTCTCTTTCCTAAAATTAATATGAAATTAAGCATTTGAGTGGATGAAATATCTTATAAAGCAGATTGGTTCAAACATTCCTGTGTCTACTTTGCAACAACCTGTAAGAGGGCTGAACAGTTTTCTTCTGTATTATTTTTTATCACCTTTTTATTAATCTTCTGAGTATTTTTATCCTATTTTTTATATAATGTAAATGGGAGACCTCTTCTCTCCTTCTGCATTCTAATTTTACCCTCATTTATAGTGTCCAATAAGCTTTAGAAAAATTAATTATTAATATATCAAAATGTAAAATACAGATTAATGGAAATGTCAGATAGTGCAGGCCAGTGATATTTTATATGATGCATTTGAAAATTAAAATACTATCACAGTTCAGTTCTCAGGATGAAAGTTGTAGTTTGAACAGGAATTGACATAAAATCTATTCTGCATAGTACAGATTGTCATGGAAAAGAAATTGTGAAAACTTAATTTTTGGTCCTCTCTCAAGATAGCAATCTCACAGTCATTTCTGGATGAGACTAAATAAAGGGGCTCCTTAGCTTTTATTTGTTGCACTGATCTGCCACTGTCTCTTTTTCCAAGCAGTTTTAGTGTAGGCACATTTGTTATTAAAGGAAAATCCATAAGGAACTTTTTTATAGCACCAGAATAGAAATAATACCATAACAATAAAGATCAAAGATTGATGCAATTGTGAGTAGAAGTAATAGCTGCCTTGTGTGGTTGTTATCTTCTCGAGGGAATTCTTTAGAATGGCTTTCGGTTTATAAAATGTGTTTGTTTCAGTGGTATACTATACGAGTAGGGAACTGTACTCTGGTGTTTCTTTTCGTTTGTTTGTTTGTTTTTTTTGCCCCAAGGAAAAAAAAAAATCACCTCATTTAAAATTGGTGTGACTGGTTTCATGAACTTTGAGACTGCTCTGAACTTCAAAGAAATAAAAAATCACACAGAAGCCATTGGTATGTGTATGTAGTTTAGAAGTATTTTGCCTGTCTAACCTGTTTTTAAGCCAGCAGATGCCAGTAGCTCTGATGTTGCTCAGGAAGGTTAATCCTTTTCACGTAGAACTGTCAGGGGATACATCAGTGTCACGCATTACCTGCTGGCCAGTGCTGTTCAGACACTCTGCCTCTTTTCTGGAGGTATCAGGTCAGAGATGAAAACAAAGCAATTTATATCAATTGATGTAAATGACAATGCCAAAAACACTGTACTCAAGTTGTGAAAGATTTTACTCCATATATGAATTAAATTTGTGTGTATATATATATGTATATCTGTCTATATAAAGATTAATATGATACATATATTTGTATATGGTGAAAACCTGATACCCGAGGCAATGCTGGAATGCTCTTGTTTTGTGAACATGACTTGACCTAATTTCTATCAAGACACTTTGCTATTGGTTTAGTATCCATAAGGATGACATGCATATATCATTTGTCAGCAGTTATAACAAATGTGGCAAAAAAGGTGAATGAGTTTTTATTAAGAGTTCTAAACCCAAGGAGAATCTGGGACAATACCATTTTCTCCTTTTTCCTTCTCTGTTATGAACTCCTTAGTTCAGTGCTACCAAAACCAATCAAAACCAAAAAGCTTCTATTTTCACCTAGTTCAACATTGCCAACAGCAAAAAAAAAAAAAAAAAAGAAACCAAAGAGGAAGTGGGGAGTGATATTGCATGTTGATGGTGATAAAGATACATTTATAATGGTAATCAAAGATAAAGGGGAAATAAGTTCTGATATTGCTATGGTGGGTACTGAGGTTTAGCTACTGAGAAATCTAGACATAGTAATGCTGCACAGACATCCAGGTTTCTCCAAGCTGTCAAGTAATGCTGCTTGATGCTTTGTACAACCATCCTGTAACTACTGAAAGGCTTCCAAGAAACCACTGTAAATATTTCACACTTTCATTGTTCATTATTTCATTACTTTAGCTCACATTTCTGTGAGATAAAGAGGTGATAGTGTATGACATTGCTGTAACACTGATTTATATTGTCATAGGTCCTGTATTTTTTGTTTTATTTTGTCACTCTATATACGAAGAAACAAATGTTCTCAGCCTCTCTTTGCAAACCACTTCTTGTATTTTCTAAGCTGAAATGTATTTCTGCTGTGTAGCAATTTTCCTGAGCTTCAGCACTTCACATGAGTAATGAAATTCATTTGTTTTTTGTCAAGAAAAGTCTTAATATCTTAACCATCATTTTTTATTACCGACTTGAATGAAGAAGTAAACAGCACATTAATTAAAATGTTCAGGCCTTATTTGATGTGAGGGGTTACAAGTGACAAGGAGGCCAAAGAGATAAATCATAAAAGGGTCAGTGACAAGAAGATCACTCTGAAAAATGTAACTTCATGCATTACAGGAGAAAAAAAAAATCAGAATGTAAGCTTTTAATGTAAAAATAAGTATTTGGAAGGACTTAATCCACAGATTTACAGAAGAGTGGGGATGAAGGTGCAGTGGGGGAAATACAGTGGGGGAAATAAAAAAGAAAAAGATTAAAGCAATCAAACAGCATAATGTAAAAAGCAGGAAGGTAAACTTTTCATTGCAAGTAAAACTTACCTCTGAGAAGGATTTGAGATAAGAGTAATAAAAAATTATTAAGTCAATGGAAAGGCCGACTTATAAAGAAATGTTGAAAGACCTAAATAAGTCAAATGACAATGAAAGGGAGACATGGTCACCTCCTGTAGGAATTTAAAAGGTCTGTAGTATAGGCCAAAGGATTTTCTCCTACAGTCCACCAGGGTGTGTTACATGGAATAGAGGCATATAATAAAGCAAAATAGTATCAAAAGAAATATTGGAATTTATTTATTTAAAGACCCAAGAAAATTGTAATGTTAGTATAAATGTGCTAGGACAATGTAGTACAGATAGAAAGGAATATCAGAAAATTAGTAACAAAACAGGAGAGAATATCAGACACCCAATGAAAATAAACATGTTAACTGCAATGTAAATTAGTACATCATGTGTATAAAGAGAACATAGGTACATCAGCATCAGAGTAATGCAAACAAGCAGTAAGAAAAACAGAAATTAATAAATAAGTAACATTTAATCATAGGAGGCACTGGAAACAGACAAAAAATGCAGTCTTGCCTAGTAGGTAGTTGTCAGTAGCCAGATTTGCTAATATTGTAAACCTAGCTATCTACCAACTGACATTATAAACCTGAGCATTGAAAACCTACCTACCTACCCACCTACCTGCCTACATACCTACCATCTATCAGGAGAGGTCCTGACTGATAAATGAGGCTAAGTATATGGAACTACAGCTATTTTCTTCTATATCTAAAACGTATTATTTGCTTCAGCATCTGTTTATTCATTATGTTGCCCTCCCAGAGGCTCTACAAGATGTTAGACCAATGGTACAAAGGACACTGCTTCAGCCTCATGTTTATTCCATGACACATAATGAAACATAAAAGGTCCCCAAATTAGGAATGAGATATGCCCAAATTCCTTTTTTTTTTGTCAGCAAATTAACTAGGTGATAAATTAATGTAGCCTCTTTCCCCTCTGCTTATAATCAGAGCAATTTAAACAAGAATAGCTAATAATTTTATGGAGTCTGAACATTAATGACTTATGCAACTGCACACTTAACTTCCAGTGGTGAGGTGTGCCTGATACCTACAGGACACCTATCAAGGGTGTTCTGAAAGCTCTGAGAACTGAGCTGTCATGATGTCCTGGATTATTAGTGCTACATGCTTTCTCAGGAAGCAAACCATAGTCCACACACATTCCATATAGCTAGTGTCCATATAAAAGAAAAATGTATCTATGATAGTTTGTCCCCATTTCATACTAATTTAAGATTCAGAGTTGACAACTACCTCACCATCAACTGGAAACTGACATTTCCCAAAGCTATTTTTAAATTAATTAACATTTTTAGTTAAAATTACCATATTGTCTCAAGTATATTCAACTTAAGCTATGTCTTAGCTGAGTCCTGTGACATGTGACATATCATCAATATGAGTCAGACAGTCTTATGATGTCAGATACATCTCTCTGCTTTCTGTGGAGACATGCCTCTTTACAGCGTTTAATGATGTAATTCAATGTGCATTAATTTCAGCTGCTAGAACTGTCATAACTGAAGATCTCTGATTTGTGCAGCTATTGCTGTGAAGCTGCTTTTCTAATTTCTCACTCAGAAGAAGCTGGTGTGGAAGTAATAACAGTGACAAAATGCAGTAAAAGTGGCTGAGCTTGTAATTTTCTTTTTGTGCCAGAAATTCTGTGTGAAAAAAAAAAAATCTCTGAACAAAAGATCAGGAGTATTGGAAGTGCTTATCTTGAAAGGAGATGATGTGATTATAACATAAAGAAAAAGCTGTTCTAAAGAAAGAATATTAAAATAGTGTTATCACTGCCTTACACCATCCAAACTTGAGGATGTTGAGAAAGATGGTACATCTAACATTAACAAACTCTTTTAAGAAATAGCATAAAATAACAGTGGGAATAATTAGCACAGAGTTCACTGAAACATTGTTTTTTTGAGTAAGGCTCAAGTCAGGTTCTGACTTTTGAGATCAAGGTGGCAAAAAATAAGGGCTGAGGTTATTGGTACCAACCCTTCAGGGCACTCACAACTGGAAATTATTGTCAAACATTTTGTCACACTAAACATTTTATCATATGGGTGATAAATGGTTGAAGAAGTTCAATTTTAATAAATATACCAATCTGCCAATGTAGAGAAACAATCAGTAGTTGCAGTAAAGGAAGCACATCAATGTTAGGAATTCCTACAGAACTAGCAGGGGACAAACTAAAAAACATAAATCTTCACACCTTGTTTAAGGCAGGTCTGATCTCCCTAATTCAAGAAGGATATAGGAAAAAAAAAAGAAGGATTTGGAGAAGGATGTCAGAGGTAACTTAGTGTTATGGGTTGGCTTCCGTGCAAGAGGACACTGATGAATAGACTAGAATCTTTTCATCTGAAAGAGAAACAGCTAAGGGGAATCATGATAGGGATCTATATAACCATGAGAATGCATGTAAAAATGATTGTTGACTGTTTCTTATCCAGGAAGCTTCAGATTAAATCATCACTGCATGACAAGTTTAAAGTAAAAAAGGAGTCATTATTTCACCCAACACTCCAACTCTGAAATTCATTGCCAGAGGCTGCTTGTGAATACCAAGATTTCACAGCAGTCTAGGAAGCAATTAGAGACATTTCTGGTACAAATGTCCATTGTAGGCAGTGAAATGATAGTTTCTCAGTCACCTATGGAAGAGTGTATCAAGGAACCATGATTGTTGTGGTCACTTTCACAGATATCATGCTAGGTTAACCGAAACTTTGATGTGACCCAGTCTGAATCCCTGTATTCCATCCTAATGGCAGGCACATTACCCCACAAGGTTCATCAGCCTGCCTCACAGCACTGGGCACTGGTAAGGCGCATTATTGTTTTCAAGTGGAGTAGCACTAAAAAGTCCCCCATTTGGTTTGGTTCACATCTTATGGAGGCATTTAAGCACACACAGCTGTATTCCTTTCTGTTTAAACTAACCTGAAGCTGTGCTCCAGGAGCTCATGTAACATGCTGCAGCTGATGGTTGTCCATTGCATGAGACCAGGCTAGAACCAATCTCATTTAATTCTCCCAAACCTGCAGGTCTTGGGTCCTCAGTGCCCAGTGTTTCAATCTACAAATGTGCCACACTGCTTTCTGATGAAGACTACAATGATGAACAGTAGACAGCCTAGGGCCTGCAGATGCTCTATCATGACCTTGTGTTTTTCATAAGTATTCCTCATCATATTGACTACAATATATCTCCCACTCATCCTCAAGTGGGATGTGTAGTATCCCACATCTTTAATTATAATGGGGAGAAGAAAAAAAGCATGTTTCCAATCTATTTGGAAATGTATACTTTCACTTTTTTCTTTGATCTCAAATTTCTTTTCTTTCCTTCTATCCTCTTTGTTCTTCCATCCACTCTATAATGGTAGCACAAAACCAGGAGAGGAATAACCTTACAGATCCTACAGTTACAGATGATTTAAGATGTTTGCAACTAATCTTTATAGAACAAGTAACAAAGTTGTTTCCTGTTGGGTATAAAACAACAGGAAAATACCAGACCTAAAGTATCTGTCTAGTTGCTACATTTTCTTGGATGCCCTGAATCTCACAGAGCTATAAAGAGCTTTCTCCTCAGCAAAACAATCATATTAAGGAAAAAATATTCTTACATTGCAGGCTGTAGAGCTTCAGATGTGCAATAATTATATAAAATGTCTGTTCTACTTCTTCCTATACTGACAGCTTCAGATCTTTGTTTAATTGCATCAGCTTATCTGAGCTTTGAATGCATTGTAAAAGAAAATCACAGCCACAGGGATTCAAAATACCTTTAGAGTTTTAGCAAAATAATATGAGCCTGGATGACAATGAAATGAAAACTGACCTTTTCCCTAGAGATATCATATTATATTTGCAGTTATATTGGGACCCATGCTGGAGTAGTTTGTGAAGAACTGCAGCCTGTGGGAAGGACTTATTTTGGAAAAGGTTGTGAAAGACTATGTCATGTGAGAGGTACCCCATTCTGGAGCAGGGGAAGAGTGTGAGAAGTCCTCCCTAAGGAGGAAGGAGCAGCAAAGACAATGTGTGATGAACTGGCCACAACTTCCATTCCCCACCCCCCGTGCTGCTGGGGGAGACGGGATATTGAAAATTAGGAGCAAAGTTAAGCCTGAGAAGTAAGGAAGTGTGTGGGGGAAGGTTTTTAAGATTTGATTTTATTCCTCATTATCCTACTGTGATTTAATTTGTAATAAATTAAACTAATCTCCCCAAATTGAGTCTGCTTTGCCTGTGATGGTAATGGGTGATTGATCTCTCTCAGTCCTTATCTTGACTCACAAGCCTTCCATTGTACTTTCTCACTCCTCTATAGGAGGGGACTGACAGAGCAGCTTTGGTGGGCACCTGGACTCCAAACAGGGTCAATCTGTCACAATGGTATAAACTGACAAGGTATTTTTCCTTAATGTTAATGTCATATTTTATCATCAGTATTAGAATTTCAATATGACTTCAACTAGCCTATTTGGGCTGAATGTGTAACATCATAAAGCTTCAAAATAGCAGTTAGCAAAGCAGATCTGCTTGCATATCTGTAAGCTTTACCCTTAGGAACTTGAAGGATGTTTAAGTTATATCTTTGAGTCAGACACTGAGGAAGGGAATTATGAGACAACACATATGAAAAAATAAAGGCCTGTATTTTAAACTTACAAAGTTAAACTTACTTAAAGAAGTGAAAGAAATTTGAGTCTTTCATATAGAATATCAAATAAGTTTTAATATATTCATCTACATTTATATTTTGGATTTGAACTAAAGACCTTATTTGTGGAAAAAAATCTGCAAATATTAATATATTCACTGACAAAAAATATATATTTACTTTTAATTTGTGATGAAGCATCTTGGTATATTTTATTTAGTATTTCTTTCTGGTTGAGATATAAAAGCAAGTAACACACTGAACTGTTTAATGCAAGCATATGAAATTCAAGGGTTTTCTTGGTACAAATTATGTTTACAAAAGATCAGATCATGTGGATTAGAAGACTTGTAAGCAGAGCAGGGAATTAGTACATCACTAATTTAGAGTATGTGTGGAGGCATAGTTTCAAACTTATCTCAAATCCACAAAGCAAATAAGCAAAATACTGTGGTTTCATTCTACTCTCATGCCAAGAAGTTAATAAAAAAAATGTATTTCTGCTCTCTTTTCATCAGCTATTGCACACAGAATTGCATACTTCCAACAGCAAAAATACAGAGCCTGTCTATGTGCTAAGGACTCCCATTCATGCTCAGTAAAGCAGATTGCTGTAGCTACTTCAGATATTACCACTGCTCTGCTGCCTGCCTCATGTATTTCCAGAGCTGGCAAAAGGGAGACTGTGAGCATGTTTCATCTGCTTCATTCTGGCGTACCAGCACAAACTACTGATGGCAGTTTAAGAAATTACACTAGAATGTGACTGGAGTGCTTCAAGTATGCTTTTCTTCTACTTTCCTGCACGTATCATAAGTTACTGTCTTCAATCACCATAGCAAGATTCACCACATTGTGTCTGTATGATAGAGTTGGTTGCATTTTCTCAGAGCATTTTTCTGTCAGAGTACCATGCCATAAAAATCAAACCAGTCTGCAGACATTAATTTGACAAAGGTATTACGGGCTAGTAACTTATCAGTCAGACCTACTTTATTTTCTTTCAGGTAACCTTCTTAACAGATCGATCTCCCATTCTCAACACTGAGGACTTTCAGTCAAGTGGACTGGGGATCCAGCTGAGAAACCTGATGCTCTGTTTTCTTTGAAGAATTTTGTAGTTGTAAGAAAAAGCAAACTGCAAAAAAATCCTATAAACAAAATTTCCTTTCTCTGTGCATCTTTAGTAAGCCTGAACATTAGCTAGACTCAATAAAGAGCTATGTACTTTAAAAGTTGTCTTGGTGTAGAGCAATTAACGTCAGCACCTCAGTCTCCTACATAGCTTATTTTGAACTTCTGTATGCAGATCCCATAAATGAAGCCTTTTATCTTTCTTGGGGAAAAAAAAAACCCAAACAAAAAACAAACAAACCCCACCGCAACAACACTCTCTCCTCTCTCCCCCACCTCTCACCCTCTCCCCGAAGTCATGGTTATTAACTAGCTTGAATTTTCCTCCACTGAGATAAAAATTTTCTGTTTTCAGTAGATGTCTTCTACAGATACTACTTCATTCCTAAAAAAAAGAATCATCTGTCTGTCAGTCTGACTGTACTATCTGATCCCAATTTAATGGCTGCATAATTAATCTGGGGTTAGGATTATCTCTTTAGTCCACCCAAGTTAGAAATAGTAAAGAGCAATATTCTGAAATTCAGTACTTTGAAAGCAGGAAAGAACTATAGTCTGCACAGACACACACACAAAAGCTATTCTGCAAGGAAGGCAAGCGATCCAGTGGTCTCATCCCTGCAACTGCTAAAACTCAACACAGGAGACTGAAAAAACTATTTACAGTTCAGAAATTAACCTCAAATCACAAATAGCTATACAGTTATGTCCAATATTGTACCTCTGGTCTGTATGGCTAAAGTAGGTGATGTAAAAATCTATAAATGATCTGATGAACTAAAAGATAGATCCTGGTTCCCAGTTATCTTCAGTTTAAGGAGTGACCTCTCATTACCCTCAGAGTTTCAGAATATCCCACTTCTACCTGGTAACATGTGAAGCATTGAATTTAGTACTGACAGACACAGTTTACCCATTGTGAAGACATTTCAAGGTTTAATAAGCTGTTTCAATGCATTTTGTGAGTAAGCACTTAAAGCAGCCCAAACATAAGGGAGTATGTAATCAAGCTATTAAATAAAACTGCAGTCTGCAGTTTTATTTTTGAAATCAAATAATTAAAATGATTGTTGGCACAAAACATTCTTTAAGCACTAATATTTTAAACCTCAAATGTTTCTAGTCCTTTTTGTTTAATGAAGATATATATGCTTTTTTGGCCATTTTCAGGAAAGATTGCCAGGGAATATCATAGAGCAAATTTATTTAGCCTAGAAATTCTGATACATTGAAGTTTTGTTAATAGTTCTGTTTTATCTCCCAAAAGACAGTTGGAAAGGTAATTATAACATGCAAATTGGGATGCAAATTAAAAATTATATAGTGAGGTACAATATCTAGTATTGCAACCTGTGCTTAGTATTTCTTCAGGTAGACTGAATTCTAACTGAGACTTTACTGACTGATTTACGTGGTTTAGGGTAATTTCTCCAAGGCATAGTGCTGATGTACCACTTTTCAATTCTATGTAATTTTCCTTCTTCAGATCCACGGTTTCCAAATTTTCTTATTTCACATATTGAAGATGTTTTTATTAAGAATGAATCTCTTAGTCTTGGGTGGTTCTTTAAAGCTTTTGTCTTTGATAAAATGGTTGTCGCAGCCTTTATAGTATCTCTAATTAATGTAAAAGCCCCAAATCAAAACACCAGTCAGTCAGATTAAAACATTTGCAGTACATTTTAATTATAGTCTTTGTAGGGCTTTTTCTTATGACTATTTTTAATCCTCCTTTTATGAAAGATTAGGGAAGAAGGACGAGGCACTGCTGCAGAGAGGAAAGGACACCTGACCCAATAAGACGTTTCCTTTAAGTTTATCTCACATCCATTTTCTTGCTTAGTAACTATATCCTTTGATTCCTTCCCTGGTCAGACATGCAGAGTTCTCTTTTAAACTCATTTGAGCTATTTGCTTTGATGGCTTTACCTGGCAACTGCACTAAGTGAAATTCTCTGCTTGAATTCTTTGTGCACTGTATCTCTCTGCATTTAAATTGTGGTCTCTAATCTCTGAAACATTCTTACTGTGAATAGTTTGTCCTACCTTTGCTGTTATTCTGCTCTTATAATTCTAGATGCCATCTAGGTAATCTCAATAGTTTTCTATTTGTCTTAATTTAAAAAAAAAACCAACAAATTTATTGAAATAGATTGAAAATCTCATTTCATTGCAATTGCTTCCAACATATGCTCTAGGCTGAGGAAAGCCTCAATCTAAACCTCAAAACAATGCACTAGAAAAACTTAACAAACCCTGCTTACTGAGAAAATAATTATCTTTTAACTTGGCTTTGTAATCAAGTTCTTAACTTAAAATTCTAAGCTCATAGAATCTTGTATCTGCAAAATTATCCTATAGCTGTTTAGCCTGAAATACTTAACTGGTCCAGCATTTTCAATCCCCCTGGTATTTTGGACTTATTAAGGGGGTCATGAACAGTTCTTGAATTGAACCTTTGTGCTGGATTATACCATTTGTGGTTGGGCAAAGCAGAAGATCAGATTAAAAAAAGAAAATAAAACCCCAAGCAACAAACCAACAATTCACCACAAAACACGAGAACGATTAAAAAATGTTATTTACAGGCTAAAAAGTGGAGTTCAAGTAAAAGTTGAGTTCTATAGCCTTCAGATTATTTTAATATCTATCAGTTTTACTTCAGTTATGCAATGCAAGTGTAGCTAGTGCTTAAGCCTGAAAGGCTGTGCCTGTATTACAATGTAAGTGCATTCTGCAACATGCCCTACAGTCTCCAAGTTGCCTGTATCAGGGATCCCTTACAAGTACATCTCTTGCCTGCATGCCTGGGCTTGCTTCCAAGGGAGAGCAAAGTGAAGATCTCATCACCCCAACACAGTGTCATGCTGCAGCTGCAAGAAGCACTTTGGGATTCATTACTGTGGGTGTGCACAGGAACCCAAAGAGAATCTCTTTACCTAGTAAGCTACAAGGACACAGTTAGGTGCTCATTAAAAGAAAGGTCAGGCATATGGGAAAGACAGACTTAGATTTTTTGGAGGGAAAAACAAATTTCTGCCAATCTTACTAACACTGTTGCTGTCTATAAAGTAACCAGAGAGAGCAAACAGCAACCTAATCCTCAGAATATTCCCTAGCTTGTAAGGGAGGTCTTTGTTGTGTTCCTGATTCTAGGACACTAGTGATTGCCTCTATAACTAGAAAAAGGCATGTAAACATCATTTTCCTTGTAACCCCTTCCCTACTTTGGTTTTCATGGAAAAAAAGTACAAATGTGTAAGAGCTGCAGCTCTCTGGAATACTGGATCATTCTCATACAGTGAATGAGGCGACTCATGAAAGTTATAAAATGTGTGTTTGTGGTGGGGTGGTCCTGGCCAGCAGCCAAGCACCCGTACACCCCTTAACTCCCTCCCTCTCCATTGTGGAATGGGGAACGAAATTGGAAGAAGAGAAGAAGAAAACTTGTAGGTCAAAATAAAGGCAGGGAAGTCACTCACCAACTATGGCTCCAGATAAGACAGGCTCAACTTGGAGAATTTAACGTAATTTAAAACACTTAATTAGCGACTTTAGTATTGTGAAACAAAAATGGAAAACATCTCAAGGGAAACACCCTTGCTTCCGCTTTCATCAGGTCAACCCAACACAGTGTTGCTTGAATTCAGCCCATCTACAGGAAACACTGTTTATATTACCAGGCTTTTATGTTCTCTGCTTTTGAATGAGTAACTACTGAACTCCCTAATTCTTGCAACCCAAGAGGTAAGTTGGATTTGCCCCTCAGAGGTTCAGCAGTGGGCTGTGGCATACCATTGTTTTACAGGATTAAATGAAACAACATACCATAAAAGCAAACACAATTACAGTGACCTTCGATTGGACACATTAGGCTGAAATATTGGCTTCTGTTTGACTTTTTATGTTTGCTTTCTCCTATAATCATGATTTTAAGTTGCCTCTGCTTTGTTGTTTTGGATTATCTTAAAAGTATCCTGTATATTACTGAAATAGTAACCTTTATATTATAATTCTACCATACTGACCTCTAATACAATTTCCCCCCTTTTAGATTGATAATAACTAGAGAAATATGCAAACATCCTGTAATCTCTTTACTCAATGCTTTAGGATTTTTTTTCCCTATTTTTTTAAATTTGTTTTAATTGTTTTGGTTGGTTCTACTGATCAGCTTCATGACCCCTAAGCATTATTTTAGTCAACATTTCTATGGGGCATTTAATATTCATTAAAGATGTGAGTTTTTCTTATTAATTCAGAACATTTAGTAGCTACCCGAGGTATTTTATCTCCATAGCTCCTAGCACAAAAGAAATAATACAGGCAGGGAGCAGAAAGCATGTATAGTTTTACTTCATCACCCATGCTTGTTTGATGGGTTTATTTTTCCCCAACCACATCTATTGGTCTAGTAAAAGTACCTCTCCTCTGTAATGGAATCAGTGTAGTACTCACTGATAGATGCAGAGAATCATGGCAGAGTATCTGGCTATCATAAGAGACCACATAATTACCCACTGGTGTTTCAACAAAACCAGGCATTGAACTGGGGAGGGGAAAGATTAATTGTCTCAAAACTCCGCTTCATCATTCAATAGCCTCTGTGCAGCTGGGAGCAAAGGAAGGCATAAGCAGTGCTATTTCCTGTGTTTGGGAAGGAGCTGTTAACTCCAGCAGCTTGGGGAATATAGAGAGTCTGAGAGGGGCAATGTTCTCCCTGTCTCTCATTCCAGTTTCTGGCCACGTTCATGAAAAGTATTCTTCATTATCATAACTGATGGGAGAACTTTGCCTCTTAATTTTTTAATTCTTGCCTGGCTACAATCTCTCAGCACAGAGACTTTTCCTTTTCACCAGGGTAGATATAAGAAGAAGTTCTTTACTATGAGGGTGGTGAGGCACTGGAACAGGCTGTCCAAAGAAGTAGTAAGTGCTCCATCCCTGGCACTGCTCAATGCCAGGTTGAACAGATCTTTGGGCAACATGGGCTAGTGTGAGACATTCCTGCCCACAGCAGGAGGATTGGAACTAGATGATTTTAAGGTCCTTTCCAACCCAAATTATTCTATGATTCTATGATTTCATAATTCCATGATTCTACAATATTTGTGACAGAGTTAACTTTGCTGAGGTCTGGGCCAAGTGGTCAGAAAGAAAGCTAGGTTTATTCAGCAGCCCCCAAACTTCAGTAATCATATTTGAAGTAAATTGTAGGGATTCCACCAAGGCAATCAAACATTCAAACAGTTTACCCAGCTTCTTTAGCACTTAGCACAAAGCTTGATTTCAAAATTAATACAATACAGAAAAAGATCTAGGGAAAATCCTGGATGGTTGTGCTTTTCAGAGTCCTGAGCTCTCCAACAGACTCTAAGTGCCCTGACCTTCCTGTAAACTTCACTGACAACAGAGGGCTAAGATGTGGTACACCTGTCTATGTGACCTTGCATCAGACCCCTGTGAACATAATTAAGTTGTGGAAAACAAGATGTGAGAAGCTCACCTGGCTTTCTGCTCTTTGGCTTTGGCACCACACTTAAGCTCTGGTCCCGAGTCCACCACATATTGTAGGTTGCTGGTTACTCTCAGCAAACCTGCTTTGTACTTCTTTTTTGGCACTGTGGGCCTACACCCCTTGTCATTGAGGGCACTGTGCTGATGTACAGCAGGCTGCTCCTGCTGCTGCCTTCCATGGCATCCAAGCTTATTTCAGTAAGGCACATCCCTGCAACAAATTGGTTGTGTTTCCTCAGCTGTTGTTTCATTGTATCTGTTAGAAAAAGAATTACTGAAAACCTTTTTTTTTTCTTTTTTTTTTTTTTTTTTGTTACTGGTGAAGTATTTTGCAAGCTTTATTATTTAAACCCTCCCCCCAAAAATGGCTCTTTGCCCTTTGAATGGTATTTAAGTATAAGGCAGATGTGGGACTCCAACCAAGTACATTGCTTCCCATTTTCTTTTATCCAACACCTACTGTGTTGTGCAGTTGAACAGGAGGGGCCAGATGCCACTACCACTTGAAATACCTCTGTGAAATGCAAGTCTGAGGGAAATGCTACAGCTGTGCCACCTCTTCTCATTGTTTCAGGGACATTGCTGTCCCAAGGACCAGTGGCATTTGGATCGCACCCTGCTGTTATGTGAGCTGCTTGTACTGCTCACAGGTTAGGCAGCACTGAAAAGAAAACTGTAATTTGGAGGTTCTGTTGCTATGTGATTTTTGACTCTCCTCCTCCCCCCAGTAATTTTGGCCCCTTTCACTTCTCTTTGTAAAATGTTTCACACTTCAGAAACAAAGCATCTTCTTTCTCAAAGTAAACCAAGAGAAAATGTCTGCTCTTGTGAATGCAGTAACAGTCCTAAAAAATATCTGAAACTTCATCCAAATTACCCTGTATTTCTCCCCTATAATGTTTTCACATATCTCAGTACAAGAACTGCATTATTGCTTCTACAAAAAAAAAACTTGTAATACCTCAGACAATTTTGCTTGTATTTTCTCTCATTCAGTAATTATATTCCAATACATATTTATTTTAAACATTTCTAAATAAAAAATCAACGAAAAAGACACCACCAATTTCATTTCAATTGGGATCAGCAGTGCAATGCATAGGTTGTTCTTATTATTTGCATGATAGATTTTAACAATTAGGAAAGTTTGCAGTTAATCTGATAAAGAAAAATACAATTAATTTTCTTTGTAAAGCTATTTATAAATCACCTATTCATGGAACATAAATAATGGCGTGTAATTTAGAGGAAAAATTATATACTATAAATAATGAATATTTTCCATGATCAGCTCATTACCAAATCATGAGTTAAAATTTATTGATGGAAGACATTTACTGAAGCATTGTAAATAGAAATATTTATTCGTAAAATTCATGACCTGTACCCAGATAATTTGCAAAGTGAAGAAATTAAATTGTACGGATTGTATTATTCTAAGCAAATGAACAACATATACATGACCATTTAGCTGATTGAATCTACCTGTAGAAAAGACACTTTTTTATCCCTTTGCTTAGTGGTTTCTTACAAATCATGAAAGAAATACTGTGAACTCTATAAGCTAGCTCAGATACTTGATGAATCTTGACTACCTCAAATCAGTTTGGTCTTGTTGCCCTGAATCTCCTCAGTTATCTATCTCAAAAAGCTGCCTTTGTTAATATCTAAATATATGAACTGCCAGAAAATACTGTTAGAATATGTTTTGTAAAACCAAATGAAGCAGTAGTGTTTTGAATGTTAGTCTGCCATATAAGGCTCATTTGTGAATACTTAAGGGTTGGTGGACAAAACAGTCTCTATTGTGTTAGGTGATTTATAAATACCAGACAAAAGATAGTCCCTGACTACTACAAATTTAAATCTGAATAATTTAATCAAAAGTATCTGTAATTTAAATTTGTATAATGACAGTTAAGGTTAATATCATGTAAAACAAATTGTGTGAGATCTCACTTTTTCTCTCACGTTTATTTTTAAAAACTACCTACCTTTGTGTTAATAGCATTTTTATTTTTTTTTTTTTCAGAAATACTTGAAGAAATGTTAGACAAGCCTTGTTCCAGGCAATATCATCTTTCTTATTCACAGGGCTGGCCAAGAAAAAACTGTGAAGTTGAGCTGCAAAACAGGCATTTGGTTCGTAAAGTTCACACAAATATTTTCTCAAAACAAATTGTTTTAGCTGCGAGAGTACACCCAAGTCACATGGAAATCCAAACAAATATTTACAAAAAACTGCATGCCACCTAGCTATTCAACAAATATTTACATACTCCACAAACACAATACATTAAGTTCTGCCTAACTTGGTTTTCAGCTTCCTGCAGCGTAAGAAGATAATTCAAGGCTATGCTGTGAAGAAGCCTTTTGTTTCTTTACTTTAGTCTGTCTGAAGCCATGATGAAAACCTCCTGCTGAAATGTATTCTCAAACCATTATTGACTAAAAAGAGATTTAGATGGCTTCAGCTAAATTTGGAACCATGATTATGGAACCATAATCCATAATTATGGAACCAGATCACCATGATTATCCTGACCTGAACTGCTGCATCACACATTTTGAGGATGAATGATTGTGCCTTTTTTGTTAATTTGTTTTTGGCCCAAAAAAATGGACCACAATACTAAAAAACAATGCAGTTTCTGATCACACAGGTAATTTCTTAACAGTGTATAGGTTTTCATCTCCAGAATGAAATCACAGAATAGAATCATAGAATAGTTAAGGTTGGAAAGATCCTTAAGATCATCTAGATCCAATCTCCCTGCCATGGGCAGGGACACCTCACACTAAAGCATACCACGCAAGGCTTCACCCTTGAAGACCACCAGGGATGGAGCATTCACAACCTCCCTGGGCAACCCATTCCAGTGCCTCGGCACCCTAGCAGTAAAGAGCTTCTTCCTTATATCCAATCTAAACTTCTCTGTTTAAGTTTTAACCCATTACCCCTTGTTCTATCACTACAGTCCCTAATGAATAGTCCCTTATAACCCCCCTTCAAATACTGGAAGGATGCTATGAGGTCTCCATGCAGACTTCACTTCTCCAGGCTGAACAGCCACAACTTTCTCAGCCTGTCTTCATACGGGAGGTGCTCCAGTCCCCCAGTCATCCTCGTGCCCCTCCTCTGGACTTGTTCCAACACTTCCATGTCCTTTTTATGGTGGGGACAAGAGGACTGCACACAATACTCCAAGTGAGGTCTCACAAGAGCAGACTAGAGGGGCAGGATCACCTCCTTTGACCTGCTGGTCATGCTTCTTTTGATGCAGTCCAGAATACGGTTGGCTTTCTGGGCTGTGAGTGCATACTGCTGGCTCATGTTCATTTTCTCATTGACCAACACCCCCAAGTCCTTCTCCACAGGGCTGCTCTGAATTTCCTTTTTGCCCAACCTGTAGCTGTGCCTAGGATTGCTTCGACCCAGGTGTAGGACCTTGCACTTGTCATGGTCAAACTTCATGTGGTTAACATCAGCCCACTTCACAGGCGTGCTGGGGTCCCTCTGAATGGCATTCCTTCCCTCTAGCATATCATCAGAACCACACAGCTTGCTGTCATTGGCAAACTTGCTGAGGGCACACTCAATCCCACTGTCCATGTCACCAACAAAGATATTAAACAAGACTGGTCCCAACACTGATTCCTGAGGGACACCACTCGTTACTGGTCTCCAGCCAGACATTGAGCCATTGACCACATCTCTTTACAAACACCCATCCAGCCAGTTCTTTATCCACCGAGTAGTCCACCTATCAAATTGATGACACTCCAATTTAGAGACAAAGATATGGTGTGGGACAGTGTCAAATGCTTTGCACAAGTCCAGGTAGGTGACATCAACTGCTTCACCCCTGTCCATCATTTCCGTAGCCCTGTCATAGAAGGCCACCAAATTGGTCAGGCAGGATTTCCCCCTAGTAAAGCCATGCTGGCTGTCACCAAACACCTTGTTGTTTTTCATGTGTCCTAGCATGCCTTCCAGGAGAATCTGCTCCAAGATTTTGCCAGGCCCAGAGTTGAGACTGACTGGTCTGTAGTTCCCTGGGTCATCCATTTTCCCCTTCTTCAAAATGGGAGTTATATTTCTCTTTTTCCAGCTGTCGGGAACTTCACCTGACTGCCATGATTTTTCAAATATGATGGCCAGTGGCTTAGCAACCTCATTCACCAACTCCTGCAGGACCCGTGGATGGATTTCATCAGGTCCCATGGACTTGTGTATGTTCAGGTTTTTAAGATGGTCTCGAACCGTATCCTCTCTTACAGTGGGCCTAGAGTCTTCATTCTCACAGTCACTGTGTCTGACTTCCAAGTCTTCCAAATGACTACACTGAATTGTTTTCTCTAGACTGCCTTTTGAGACTGAGATTTGGCATGTTCCAGACTGTTACAGATAGTGGAGTTTACCTTTCAACACAAATTGTATTTTCTTACAGTCAAGAAATTTTTCTTATTAAGCACAAAGCTGTATTTCCAGCCAAAAGAGAAAAAAGTGATAAAATATTGCTTGTCTTATGGGAAAACCAGGCAAAGTGACTCTGGTTAAAAATGGTTCTTTCTTGCTTTCTTGAACTGGTAAAAAGCTTAAATGTAAGCACTGAAGTTAAGACTGAATAGCAACTCAGTTGAAGAAAGCTTCATAGGAAATAATGAGAAGTAGGCTCGATGGCATCAGCAACCTCCAGAGAGATCACTTGACCTGCTCTAGTCGTGAATTTTGAATCCAGTTTAGGTATATATCAGAAAGATATATCTCAAGCTGTGGCTGTAGTATATTATTTTCTAAAATTCCAATATACTGATAAAAGTGATGAGAAAAGTAAACAATGGCTTTTAATATACAGCCAGTTTTTCTTAGACCATTGTCAGAGCTTGCTAGTTTAATAGTGTAGAGTAACTGCAATATACGGATGTGCAGTAAGATGATTATTTCTTATTGCTGCAAAACTAAAAGGCTTTTTTAAAAAAGCTTTAAAGGTAGAAAGAAACAGTAGGTCTTTTATTCAAAATCCTTTCCTATTCAGAGATCTAATCTGATGGCAGTGTAGAAATGAAACATAAGAAGATACGTTTTGGAGGTTGATGTCATAGGTGCTTCTAATCCCCCTGGCTCTTCAGAACAGTATCAAGCTGTTGAAAATTGTGACAGGTAGTTAATCCTACTTAATAAATACAGCACCATTTGCTTTTCAAATGCCAAACATATAAATGCAGTGTCAGTTAAGATAAATTCTGTCTCACTTTATTACCTAGAGTCTAGTTTAAAAAGTTTTTTTTTTTTCTTCCCCTTCCCCTTTTGATTTCCAGGAGGGAATGTGTTGTATGTTTGGTGGCTGCAGTTGATGCAATCCATATTTCTTTTATGTCACCGATGGCATTTTCTTCAAATGAGCTCTTAACTTATCCTCTCCTTTAAAGCTCCAAACAATAAGTGCTTAATAAGATTATACCCTGATTTAGCTGATCTTTGATTTTAATTTCTTGCCTATGCTATGTAGGAATTCCTCTTATTTTGTACAAATTAATTTTCTCTTCATTGCTTGTATGCTCTGCAGATGCAGAAGAATAATTTTGTCATCTTCACAATTATTTTTAAATGTCTTCTTTATCAGATTTACTCGAAATGTAGTGGGCATTTGTGTTATGATTTCCAGAATTTGGCAGCTATGCTTTGACTTCTTGTATCATCATGTAAAAGAAATTGGATCTTAGTTCTGACAATTTAGACACTAAATCAAAATTCTGCTGAAGATTCTTTGATTTGATCTTCAGTCTATTTTTGTTTTCCAAATTGCTATTGCCATTTCAGTGCTGCAAAAGTGTTATATTAGTTATCCAGAAGAAATCATTAATACTTTTAATATAAAAGCTTGTCTGTCTTAGGAAAAATTAAGTTTAAATATCTCAAAATCATGCAAAGAACAAATAAGTAAGATGTAAAGAAACTTTTTAATGAAAAAGAAGGAATTACTTTCCAAGAATATAAAAATTTCCTTTATCAGAATTTAAAAATAAATCTGTTTTTTATAACAACTTTTTATCTGTTTTTATTCATATTATATTTAAAGTAAATTAAAACTGATTTGATTAAAAAGGAGCTTATAGAACAGAAAGAAATGGAGGTAGTTTTTAAAAGATTTTTTTTCCATGTTAAGTCAGTGTTTAAAAAAAAGAGTTGACTATTTAAATTCTGTGTGGTATGAAATTTCTTTTTTTTTTTTTTCAAAGTATGTCTTGCTAGATAAAGACATGTATTTTCATATATTAGCTTTTAGACCAAAACAATATTTTCATGTTAAAGCCCATGCTCATGTGAATTACAGAAAATATGGAAATTACTCTCTGCCTTCTTGCAGCCCTTTTACTTACAAATTCCAAGTTTGATTATATATCAAAAAAGCTCTTAAGATCACATTTTCAAAGTGCCAAGTCTATATTTTTCACAGTACAAAACTGCATTCATTACATCTAGAAGCTAATATTGAAGAATTAGCCTTCTGTTTTTAAAGATGAAGTTTTTCTGATTTTTAGTCAATAGGAAAATAGTTTAGTTCTAGTGGCTCTTCCTTTGGCAGAACAATAAATGATATCCACCATTAACACTAACCCAAATGTT
The DNA here is from genome assembly GCF_012275295.1 of Melopsittacus undulatus. NCBI lineage: Eukaryota > Metazoa > Chordata > Aves > Psittaciformes > Psittaculidae > Melopsittacus > Melopsittacus undulatus. Next base: position 45,799,765 of record NC_047527.1, on the reverse strand, counting down.
TAAGGGATAACAATTCAAATTATTGGACTTTATTCCCTTTATATCAAGACATTCCAGAAAACTGTAAAAATGTATGAGTACACTGATATCAATGTATGAGTAAACCTGCAGATGTTTGTGTCTTCTGTTTTCATGTCTCTAGACCTTGAGATACACACAGTTAACACGGAGCACCAGTAGTAGGAATTGGAGTACAGTTCCACGCTCTCACAACCTGGCCTATGCTGCTTTTCTTTAAAAGAGCTGAAGAAACCATGAGTTTGCAGAATAGTCTGCATGACCTTAGTATCTGTAAAAAAAAAAGCGAAAGAAACAAAGAATAAAAATGTCGTCCCCTAAAACACTTGACTCAGTAATGAGAAACAGCTGAAGTATAATAAGGAGAGGAGTAAAAGACATTTGTAAAGAACAAAACTCTTCAAACATCCCTTATTTCTTTTTTAGTGGAACTTATTATTTTCATTGAAATTTGTAATAGACGTGGTACTCACAAGGTTTACTATTGATACCAAGGTAAGTGGACTACCACGTAATTCAGAGTTGAATAAATATACACATGACCCTAAGAATTTGTGAAAAAATGAACTGTTGTTTTTCAGGAAGTACCAAGTAGTAAAAGATTTTTTTAAGGAAAGAGTAAAAGAAATGGGATTATATACTTGGGAATGTTGTATGAAAAAGGTACTCAGATGTGTAAAGACTCCCACAAAAACAGAACCAAAATTTTATTTCACAAATTTATAGCTATAACTGACTATGCCCTGAGGCAAAGAAATAGTCTATATGCCATTTCTCCACTCTTTCTCTGCATACTATAACGCTCACTGTGGGTGAGTGCTTTAAATAAAATCCTCTTCCTGTCTTTCAGTCGTCCCTGATCTCCACAGGGACAAGTTTCTCTAATCTCTTTCTGTGCACTTCCTTTCAGTAACTAATCTAAATAATGTTCACCTGTCATCAAACATCGGTTTTGTTTCTTTTGAAAGAAAATGTCACAGCAAAATGCATCTCAAGTTTACCCTGACATTTCAGTCCATGATGCGTGGATTAGAATATTCACCCTCATGAGATACTATTCCTAGCAACACCAGTTTGCTTTGGTTTGGTTTGATTGGGTTTTTTTCATGAAAGTGAGTGCTCACTGTTGTTCATTTTTCCCAAGCACTCCAGAAGTTATTATACCCATTGAGAATGTGTTTCCTAAGTCCACATTCACTCATTTACTTTTCTCTAATTCACTCTTGTTCTAAAAGCATCAGAAACAGGTCATAAGATGATGTGAAATTATGACAATTTATTTAGAGATATATTTTATGAGTGGATCTGCAAAGTAGCATCTTGCTGCTCTCTTTTTGGCACGACTCTTGTGCTCATGCTGAAATCAGTAGGCTTAGTAGAGATCACCCTGAGTGTGAATGAAGGATGAAATTTAGTTATGTGGTTTGTTGAGCGAGGTCTTTTCTAAAAGGGCTGAAGTTGTCTGCAAGAATGTCTGCCTAAGGAGATGATGAAAATACATTAGACTTTGCCTCAGTTCTCATCTACCTAGTACAGAATGAACAGTGGTGGGGGTCCCTAAAGATCATACTTTCATTTTAGCTCAGATATTTCATCAGTTTAGAGAGCTAACTCCTTTTTCCAGTCAGTTTCTCCTTTCAGTACACAAGAATAGTTTTTTTTTTTAAATGGATCACAATTCCCATGAGAAAATGCTTCCTTTTTCTATTGGAAACAAGATTTGGATCAAAAAATCTAATCTTTATTAATGATGTTACTAGGCTACTTTTATTAATCTTTATTAATGATGTTACTAGGCTACTTTTCCAATTTAATTTTGATCTAGTTTTACTTTCCTTTGTTGGTGACAGTTTAATTCTTAGTAATGAGTGGTGTAAGATGATTTTTTATACCTTTTCTTTCTTTTAACAGTGCTGTCCACCTCAGGACAAACAAGTGACTAATGAAAACCAAGCAGAGGTTTTCTGCCATATGATAAAATAAGCATTTGAGGGCCCATCATACTATTTGCAGTATCCTATACTAATTGTTTCTCTTTTACTTTGCATTATGTTAATTACTGAGATATTACACTACAATGCCCTAACACAGCTATTTGAAATAATTGGATAGGTTTACCTGTAGTAATTAGAAGTAGTAGCAAATAACAAATTTCATTGTAAGATAATAAGCAATTAAAGGTTTGTCTTTTTTTTTTTTTTCAAAGTCACATTTTCAGTCAATCAGTGACTGCATATTTGGAGGTAAAATTCTTAATTTCTTCTTAGCCAAAAATAAATAAAGTACAGGCATTCTGTCACTATGCTTATCTGTGCTAGAAAAAAAAGATGCTATGCTATTTGGCCTAGAAATATAAGCAAAAATCTAAATGTACTATTAGCCTTTAAGATACTTTTTTCAAATGTCATTCTTTGAGGATGAAAACATGTTTGCTTTGTAAAGCTCTTAACATTTCAAGTTGAAAGGCTTGAACAAGCTTTGAACTCTGGAGTTTGTGATGCCTATAAATTAAAGGGAAAAATAACATTAAATGGTACTGTAGCTTGTGAAGCTTCCTTCTATAAGTCTCTGAGTATCTCAAAGCCCTCAAACTTACAACTTTCTTGGAGCAGCCTGTGAGCCAAACACCATGTATCCGATGGAATGTTGTTGCTTTATTAGGAAATATCCTTATAGGAGGCATAAAATCAAAGCGAATTCTCAGTAAACAGCTGTCTGTCTGAACAATTATCTGTATACTGAAACATGCCAATAGAAACAGAGTACAGCACTGACTCAAAACACTTTTGTTCCTGGCCTGCATAACTGCCACCTTTGACGAGAGCCCTGTAGCTCTTTGACATGCTGGCTGCTGCGGTCAAGTTTTAGCTGCTTGCAATAAAAGTCTGTGTGCTTGATTTTCTGCGTTTTGAAAAGTCTGTTTCTTTTTGACCTTGGTATTTAGTCCTCTCACCCCATCCCTCCTTCTCTCTTAATCTCTACCCTTTTTCCCAGGATTGAGAACACAATTTTTCATTTAATTGACACAAAATGAAAATAAAATGACTTCTAATTAATCATATATAAACTGAACAGAAGCCTATGAGTATAATTTCTAAGGGAATGATTGCAACACAGATTTCTTGATTATAAAATTATTTATTACTGCTAACACAAAAGAGACAAGAAAGGACTGTTTTCCCGAGAGAATATATTAATCCAAGCAAGGGCCTGTTTCACATGCATGGCACAGGTAGTTCCTAAATTTGTGTGGATTTTACCATCAGATCTTCCACCAAAAAACCCCAACAAACCAACAAAAAATCCACCCTGAAAAACTGTCTTTTGTCTTATATGTCCTTCCATCACAAGGCAAAGTAATAAAATACTAATAATGGCTCACAGAGGCTGTAAAGAGACCCTAAATCTTTTAAACAAATGGTTACAGTCTAATTGTCTCATCTGTTCTTTGGTATTATAGCCTTCCATCAACAGTGTGTTGTTGAACTTGTAGACTCTTCAAGTCACAGATAGGCTTTAAAGAGGGAAGATAACTTTTATTTGTTATGGGCAATAAAACTAGAGTCTCTACTGACTGTCTGACAAGGAGGCGTCTGATACTGTGGATCCAGTCAGGCAGAACACAAATCGAAACAGTATCTAAAGGGAAAGGCAATGAAGAAATGAGAAGTATAAAACCTACACAATAAAATTATATTGCAATGAGAGAAAATTAGAAAATGAAAAGTAGAGCCTAAAAATAGAACAAACCCATCCTTTGAAGTCATATATGATAGGCAAGGCTGCTGTCTGAGTAGTACTATGCTGCGTTGTCTTTAGTTTAGTCTCAGCAGTAGTGATATATCAAAGCTGGATTGATACATGTGATATTGTTGGTGCATATACACAAGTACTCATTTACACACCCAACACTCACTGTGCTCCCTCAGTCCACTCTGTGGCATTAAGATGTTTTTATTTAATATAGAACAGGCAATTGTTTTGGTTTAATTTTGCATCTTCCAGGATGGATTGGAAGCCCCCACTGATCTTTGAAAAGTGCCTCAAGTTGTTTTTTAGTCAGAAAAAAAAGTTAGTTATTAAATTAAATAGCACTAAGAAAGATATTGCATAGACATGGACATGTGCACAAATGGATATATCTCTTCCATTATGCAGCTTTTGCAGTTTTTCCTCCAACCTGTCTTCAGCTTATTTGATACCAGTATCTTACAATGACACTTGCTAGAAAAGCTTACTGGAGCCACTGACAGCTCTCCTGGAGTTGCTGCCTGTCAGAACCTAACTCTTAGTTAACAGTATATACCAGCTCTTATATTTGCTGTGTTTCTAATTTCCTTTTCTTTCTTCCTGGGACAACCTATGCTTGTTATTACTGTTGATAATACTCCTAGGTCTGTTTTCCTTCCACTCCTTCTCCTGAAGTGAAGGTGCAAATGTGATCTGAAAAGCACCACAGTCTAATTGTGCTCTTAAATTTTAAATCCCTGTCTAGAAAAAGTCCTCATTGTTCCACTTGCTTTCATGTCTAAAGTTAATCCACTCAGTATTTTTAAAAAAGTGTTCTGTCTTTGTTTCAGGTTAGCTTTTAAAATGAACTTTTTTTTTAGTTTAAATATATTAATGCTCAGCTTGCGATGGTCATTTGAGCTTAGTGTCTCTGAGGACTTCCACTGTGATAAAGGACATTTTACTTCTGTTCCTCTTACCACAAGGTCTTTTACCCCTCTGGTGTAAATAACAACATAATTTTGCTCATATGTGTCAGGTTAAAGCTTGCACTGACAAAATATGTGAGGTTCTTATTTGATTTTAATCCACTAAAATCAATATTTGTATAGCAGCATGAAAATAGTATGACAAAAATGGGATTTAATTCTTAAACATTTTTCTGGCTTTTGGACAAGGCTCTTAACAGTCTCCATGAACAGTTTTACAGGGATTGCAAGGGGGGAATCGTGCTCATGTTTATGCCAAGTGCTATAGACACACGCAGCAACATGGTGCAGATTTACTACATATAAAACACCCTATTTAAAGACAGGCACTAAATGGTGAATCAAGAATTCCAATTTACTATGAATACAGTTATTTGTCCTAGATTAATGGAATATGTTTTCATTTTTATAGCCAATAACTAGTTAGAAAGGAAAAGGTTCGGCGGACATTGGGGATTCCATCTGTTCCCTTTAACCTAAGAGATTATATGAATCAACTTCCCTTAGCATTTACTTGAACTGTGTACAGAAAAAGTTCCACATCAAGGTGGAAATCCTTTACCTTTATTCTCCCTTCCTCCCAGGCATGCGCATCCAATATTTAGAATTCACTGGCTACCACTATATTTGCATAGGCAAATCTAAACGGTTTTGCAAAAACAAAGATTCTAAGATCATAATGAAAAAATAATAGTATTCTGTTTTTTATGTAAGAGAGTTTCTGACCCTCTTTACCTGTAAGATGTAACTGGCTTTTAGAAAAATTCATTAAAGGAAAAAAAAGAAAGTACATGAAACTTCTTACCATACGTTTTCACAGCAAATTTCTGCTTCTACTATGGAAGACTTATCATGTATGCATGAAGCTGCATCCTTAACTTCAGATGGGGTAATGTCTGTACCAAGAGACTTGTCCTACATAGAGTGAGCACTTTGACAACCAGGAAAACAACAGATAGATGACTGATTTAGATAACCAGGCACAAACTGATGGGTAAGTTACATTTTCAGAATCTACATTGCAACCTACAGAGTAAACAAATGCACACACAAAAAAAGACCTGTCAAGTAATTTAGAATAGCAAATATATGCAAAAAAGTTGTGATATGTTTGTAGACATTCTGCAGACAGAAAAAGAGACTAAACTCATTTAATAAATGATTCATAGTGAATCATTCTCTCAGTATGGTAACAAAATAAGAAGTATTTTTTTTTTTATATGAGTTCCATGGGAACTTGTAGACATTGCAATAATTTTTTAGGTAGAAAATTTGACTTTTTAAAAAGCTATCTATATATAAAGCCACCCAGCAAGCTGGACTCCAGCTTTTGCAACATCATTTCCCTCTAATAATGGTGAAATAATAATCTCTTCATAAGCAAAGCCATTGTAGGAATAATAAAGATTTCTCCTGCTAATCTGCTAACCTTTCATAGAAATGGTTTAGAAAGAAATCCCATCTACAAAGTGGTGTGGAAACTGCTGGCAGTATAAATGCTGAAATCAAATACTTTTCTTCAATTTGTTGAGTAGAACCATCATAAACTTGTTTTTTCCCTCATTCCACTTTCATGAGTTGCCTCTTTTTTGACAGACCTGGTTTGGTAGCAGCAAATTCTATGACTCTCAGGAAAGTAAGTATGAAAGTTTGTCACCTTGAGCCTTTCCATTTAACGCTCTGCAAGCACAGTCCTTGCAGGTTGCTGAGGTGCTTTTATGTTTTTCCCTTCTGATAGGGTGATATGTATGCAGTTCAGAAAGCATTCCCACAGAGAGCCCCCGAAGGACAGACAGCCTGTGTATCTGATTGCAAATCAGCCAAGTACCTGATTCCTAGAACAGCAGAGTAATTGTCTGGGGATTTTATCTGTTTCTCTGGCTAATGCCAGTAAGCAGGCATGTTTATTAACAATTTATTTACAGAACACAGATTGATTACAGGAGAGAAACATCACCAGCCTCTGCAAAGTGTCAGCAAACGATTTCTTCCGGTCCCTCAAATAATCTATTATTGTCAAGGTATCTGCTTCCCTTTGGTCTTTATTGCAAAGTTTTAGACCTAAACTCTGAACATGTACAGAGACACAACATGGAGTTCTTGTATCCTGAAGAAAACCGAGGGAATAAGCGTTTCATAAGTAACGAAATTAGCTGAATAAAAACACCCTACACTTCCCTCAGGTTTCTTGGACAATATGAGGCGAATCCATTTTGCTTGCTAATTCACACAGCTCTTCCCTTAGAGGTGGTCAGGAAGCAGATATATAGAGTAAAGAATCCATCAAGATGCCATTTATGCTATGTAGTATTCTTTGTGTTAATCTTAGAAATAAGCAGCTCACAAAATTATAATGATGAACAGTGAAGCATAACTCCTAATCAGCCTTTCTAAAAAATTTGGTTACTTTTTTTGCTGTTGTTGTTGCTGTTCCCTTCACAAGAAATTATGCTTTTTTTCTTCTTCTTTCTCTTAAAATAGCCAAGATGAACAGAACCCACAGCAGCCTTCCGGTATCACAAGGGCACCTGTAAGGATGCTGGTGAGGGACTCTTCATTAGAGACTGTAGTGGTAGGACAAGGGGTAACGGGTTAAAACTTAAACAGAGAAGTTTAGATTGGATATAAGGAAGAAGTTCTTTAGTGTAAGGGTGTTGAGGCACTGGAATAGGTTGCCCAAGGAAGTTGTGAATGCTCCATCCCTGGTAGTGTTCAAGGTCAGCTTGGAAAGAGCCTTGGGTGACATGATTTAGTGTGAGGTGTCCCTGCCCATGCAGGGGGGTTGGAACTAGATGATCTTAAGGTCCTTTCCAACCCTAACTTTTTTATGATCTATGAGGTCAAAGGCGTCATGGTATTCTGTTCAGAAGTTGAATTGATTTTCCAAATACACACCTTAGTCAAAAATATTTCTTTTCATGATGAAGAGAATAGTTACACAAATACTATTCAGTTATTCTTAGAATCTGACTTAGAATTTAGGCACTCTTATTTGAACAAAATTCATTTTATGAAGTAATACTGGTAAATGTCACTTCTGATTTTGTTTTTTTTTTTTTTTAGTTCCACCGAAGGTCGTGCTTAGTAACTTAAATGTATTCTGCCACAGATAACTTATCATCCATAGATAACTTGTTATCTGTTAAAATAGTTTAGGAATGAAAAGCACTAGGTAAATGATGATGATAACTCAGTTGTAAGGTCAATACTTTTCTTAAAAAATTGATGAGTTGCACATAAACTGGAATTGCTACAGGAAGCGGTTCACTGCTTTCCCTATAGTAATCTATCTCAGTCTGAAGTGTAGACCCTCTCACTGTGATTATCACAAATGCATTGTTAAATTATAGTGCTCAGCATATTTTACATCTGGAGAAGAATATGAATAATAATAAAAATAAACATCTGAGTAGGGTCTCTATCAAGGAAAATAAAATTCTGTGTAAATCTGTTTCCATGAATAAATGATGTCTAAAAGCTCATAATTACCTTATTTTGGTAAATATTGAATTAATAGAGGAAATGATTTTGTGCATAACTTTTGATAAATCACAAAAGAGCAGTGTGTTATCAGTCTACTTGAATGCAACCTAAACAAATTCTGCATTCAATACATTCTTTTGTGCCTGCAATGTCATGCCTAGTGCCAATCAAAATTCAGGTTTAGTGACATAGCTCAGAAAGATGCTAACTTGGAAGAGAAAATAGTGCCATACGCATTTAGGCTCTTTCTTTTTTCTTTCTTTTTTTTTTTTTTCTTCTGCGGTACCTTCTGCTGAAAGGTTTTTCTCTGAGTAATATTCTAATTGAAAACCAAACTCTGACCTAAGACATGTCCTTTTCTTAATGGGCCAAAACCTCTGTTTAACACATTGAAAACATAGAGGTTGTTTAACTGAGATGACAGAATTTTACCTTACCAAAATAAATATATGGAGTTTTTCATACTTCTGTATTAGTTGCAGATGCATGAATTGCTCATTTCTGACAGAACTGGTATTTTATCCTCCCTAATAAATGTGTGTTCTCGTATCTTCAGGAAAATGTAAATGTCGTTTCAACCCATTCTTGTGCAGACCAGACACCTCATCAGATGGTCACAATTCCACTGCATCACCATGCTTGTATCTCATTCCTTTTTTCTTTCTGACTTTTTCCTCAATGGTAGTTTTCTCATACATGCAGAACTCCTCACAACATAGATGAAAATTTTTTCTCCATTTGATTTCCAATCTTACTAACTCATAATGTCCTCACAACTTGCATCTCCAAAGAGGGTCATTCCTACTGAGTGGAATCTCAGGTAAGAAGTAATAAATTAAGTATGAGGCAGTAGAACTCAAATGATCTGGAATATAAAATCCCAAGCTATAATGAGACAGACTGAAGTGTGCCCATGATGATGACTGTGCCATGACTTTAACACTGTATCTTTTTTTTGAAAACACACTAAAAAGCAAAAACAAGCAAACAAACAAACAAATCACTCAGAAGGGTTTACAGGATTGGCCAAGGAGGTAGAATTACCTGAAAGAGGTATTTCAAAGAGGCAGAAAGACCAAGAGTTGGAAGAATTCAAGGAAGAGAAGAAAATATTTCCAAGAAGAAAGTGACATACAAACAAGCACTTAAAGAAAAAAGGAATGAAGAAAACTGTTACTTTTTCCATCCTTGAGTACAAATATCTGTACGTGCAGACACGAAAGCACATATCTGCATCTTTTACAATACTTTCATATTTTTCTTTCAAGATGGGGGCTTTTAATGACTTTTATTGAAGATGAATGTGTGTCCTTAGTAAAGGGCATGGCCTGTAGACATACATGCAAAGAATCTCTGCAACCCAGTGCCAACAGAAAATTTAGTATTATTAGAAAATTATTACTATTATTAGAAAAAAATAATTTGTTATTGCCAATGGGGACATGACACCTGAAGTCTAAGTAAGAGTGGTTTTGGCTGTGATATATTGCTGTGTGCCTGCAATTCTTTCAGAATCCAGTGAAGACATCTCACCACACTGTAAAATACACTCAGGGTGATCCAAATTTATTTATGGTATCCTCAATAAATGCCCTTCACAGTCTTCAAGTTTTCCCTTTCCTTTTATTTTAGCTTCTGATATTACACTGATTTTTTTTTCTTTCAGTTACACTCTTTCAATTTTTTCTTTCCCCCTTCTAGGACCTTTTACAATTTACAATCATTTTTCTTGTGTTCCTCTTCTTGCCAGTGTTTGTTTTTCAGCTTACTGTTCATGATGACCTAAGCTGATGCCAGAGGCCCAAAAACCAAAAGAGAATGGAAATGCACTTCAGAAAAGACATCTGTCATCCCCAGGTTCTTTATGACAATGAGCAGTAGGGTAAAGATTAGCACAAATGCCTGAGAAAACATTCAACTGTATCAATATGTCTGCATTTTTACAGTGCACCTGGCAATTTGGAATGTAATAGCAGAAATGGTTAGACCTTGTTTAATATGTTATAAACCTATCTGTAGTCATATAGAGCCGTCTGCTGTGTGAATAATTGGACTTGATACAGTACCATAGTAAGATAGTCAATTGGCCTTGGAAAAAAGCTATCTTATTTGATGGTATTCAAAGAATAGTCAAATCATAGTTATTAAACCTTAATCTTGACACAAAAATAGTTTTAATCCTGTGCAACAATCATGATAATTAAGCAAGGAGCCTGAAAAACTGGTGGTAGAGAAGGGATGCTGATTTGTTTCCACTGATACACTGATTTAAAACTTGATGAATCTGAGCTGGGGTTTGAGTCATTCACAGAAGTGGCTGCCAGGGCTAAAATTTGGATAAGGTCATGAATGTAGAGAGTGTTACTATTTGGCATTTCCACAAATCATCCCTCTCAAAGATTCATTCTCTGGTTGACTCTCATGCAATAAAACTGCAATGCCTCATGTTTGTTTACTCAATAACTTACAGTTTCATGTTCATAATTCTAGGACTTTCTTCTGGCTCTGCACTGTTGAGAAGAGCTGGAAATCTCTTTCTAATAAAACCTGGGAAAAGTAATTGAAAATATGCCCTTAAAAAAGGAATCGAGTTGTTATTTATTCCACAAGACAAAACCATGGCATTCATCCCAGATATTCTTGACAGTGAGAATGACAGAGGAAGGATGATATTTTATTGGGCAGTTTCTTGCATGTGCTCTGACTCTCACCCCAACACAATGACTGCAATCAAGAGAGGAAAATTGCATGTGTCAATGTCCTAAGGATAAAAAGCAAACAGGGTTTATAATAGCAATGTTTTGAAATTCAGTTATTACAGGGAGGTTATATGCAACTCTTCAAGACCAGAGGGACTAGTTGGGGGTAGGGGGCAGGAATTGTGACTGTTTATTTATTGATACAGTATTTCCTGAAATGCCCACTGTGTGAACAAGAAAGTATTTTTTACAGTATGATAGAAATCAAATGGACTCAATAAATGCAATAGTTTGAAGCACTTAGACATTTCTGTCACTTATAAAGTAGAAAAGGTATTGGTGTTTAGACTTCTTCAGACAATTGTGGATTAAAAATTAATCATAATGGTGAAATCTGAGGAATAATGAATAAACAAAGGTCATGATCTGACATGACATTCAAGACAGAGAACAGGTAATTACTAGGGCTATGTAAGGAAACAAGCTTCCCTCAAGGATCTTATCTGCTGAAAGAAATTATAATGCACAGCAGGACTGTTATTATAAAACTAAGGTTTAAATTTGATAATCCTAGATTAAATATGAAGTATGTTGAACTGACATGTGTTATTGTATCTTCCTGAAACCTTAATTCTATAGTTCTGGAAGTAACAGTGAAAATGGAAGGGTTCCCTTGCTGCTCTAGACTTTGATAGATTGTAGCTGTAAAATTTTTCCCATACTACAATGCAGAAACCATTTTCTGTGGGACTTAAATAATAACATTTTTCATATATGAAGTTTTAATTTCTACTGGATTAAAACTACCAGACTTGGACAGAGAAGGCCTAATCTTTTTTGATTTATCTTTGTAAAAAAAATCTGGCATGTCTACTATATTTTCATTGTAAAGGGAATATTTGTCTGGAAAATTTGAGAGATAAGCAAAATGCAGGGTTTAATACTCTAAACCCATTTTATTATGTATATAAAATCATTTGGAAGAAGAACATCAAAGAGCTAGCACTATTTGGTCCTTTTCTGTCAGGCCTTTAAGAATGGAATAAGAACACATTTTAGAAGGAGATGTGAAATGTGATAGTAAGATATCATTACAGTAGAATTTGAGCTTTTAAAGTAGCCTGCAAATTACACCAAATTATACAGCTTCTCCCTTATCATTTTTTTTTTGTTATACAAAGTGTACATTGAATACATGAACAACTTTCTTCCTTAATGCTAGTGTACACCTTCTTTTCTCTCTTCAATTATACTCCCCACCTACCCCACACCTCTGCATTTTCTTACTTGCTTTCTTCATTTTGAGAATCACTTGGATAATTTCTCATCAATCAATGTTCTAATTTCTCAGATTCTGTTCTTTGCCTTGCATAAACCTGGTCTTGATTTGAAAAACTGTTTGATACAGACATATTGGTAATTCCAAAACAAATCAAACCGCATAACAAAATGTAATGCTGCTTCTATAACTGTTTCTGACAGAAAATCTTCTAGAGTGAAACACCTCTGCAATATTATCAAAGAAAGAACTTCATTTGAATATTTCGTGAAAAAAAAGGACTCCACATATGTTTCTCATGTACTGTGAAAGTCAATACTTCCATATGAAAGCTGGAAAACAAAAAGAAGAGTCAGGAAAAAACAAACCAGAACACATGCAGTGCATGTGGAAAACCATGAAAGAAGGTTCTTACGAAACTTGAAATCAGAAGCTCCTAAAAAAATAATTCAAATTAAATAAGGTAATTGGGGTATCGTTTGAGGACAAATAGAAGGGAATCTGTGAAATGAATGCAGAAATGAATGTCTAAAGTTAAGCTCAAGGAGCAGAAATACAATCCTTAGTAAGCAAAGTTTTCTGTGCAAGGAACCAAGGCCTACTGTGACAATAAGGGGACATCTGGCTACAAAGATTTCATAGATTAGCATAAAATAATAAAAGAGATCGTATCTGATGAGATCAAGCTCAATAGGTATTAAAGAAAAAATATTGTGGACAAAATTTTTCTCCAAACAGAAGAGTACATAAGTTATCTGAAGAACACATGAGATTTCTTCCCAATGTCAATAATGCCATACATGTGGCAGGACAAGCAAGCAAGAATAGAAGTTAGAAAGGAGTGAAAGTTTCAGTATATGCTATGTGTACTTTTCCAAGAAAAAATACAGCAAAGGCAGTGACATGACAGGCCTGAAGCAAGGATCAGTTTTGTCTTAGTCCACAAGTGCAAACCTAAGGAAGATGGTCATGATATGCCACAACACAAACTTACTGGCATGAATGTGTTGCACACACTATTGGAACAGTACAAGGCATACAGTGGGATGCAACTGTAGGATTTATCACAGAAGAGGAACCCGGCAGCAGTCATGTTATATCCTTGATTGCAAAGTAGATTGAGAAGTATAGAATTACAAAGCTGTGTATTAACATCTTAAAATGGGCCCAAAGAAAATCAGAGTTTTTAAAACATCAAAGCAATTGCATCCCTGAAGCTGAATTAAGAGAAAGGTAGATCACAGCACGCAACTGCTAGCATTTGTATTGATATGATTTGCCACATTTATTGAATATTTAGTCCACACAAAGTATTAATAATATCTTCAAGGAAAGTGTCAATGACTAGATATCTATGTAATAAGTACCTAACCAAAACAACCCTGAAATGAAATCAGTAAAGAAAGACAGATTTGCTTCTGGAGTCTACACAGGTTATCCATAAACATAAGTCATGAAAACAAGGAAAGTAGCACTTTGATGAGGCATTAGGTTGCATGGCATATCAACCAGAACAGTGACAAGACAAACTTTCTACACCTGTGTTGCCAGTGTTGCCTGTAATATATGAATTGTCACAAATAGCTAGGGCCAAACAGGACAAGGAATTCTGGCATTAAATATCTCAGTATTTATTAGTAGGAAAATGGGAGAATCATCTAAAGGGGTAAGCTTGATGACTGCAGAAGATAAGTAAGTACTAGATGGGGCAGACATTTGAAATAAAATGAGAAAACTTGACACCCCTGCTTTTTAGATTGCAATATCACTTCCAGTGAACAAGTCAATCAGACCCAAAGTGTAAAGGTAGATCAGGAAGAATAAAGTAGCAAGGTAACCACTTTCACCACTCTTCAGATGGCACTTCAAAAGAGGAATTGGCATACAGTACTCAATTGCACAAGAGATATTCCAGGAGAATGACATGCTAGAAAGTCTGACGGAAGTCAAAGTAACTTATATGACATTTTAGTATATTGCAGTACAGGAACAATGCACAACAAAAACTTAATCAGTGTTTACAAATGCAGGAAATGTCACCTAAAACTGAATCACAACAAAATGCAAATCAGAGGAGCACATATGAATTACTTTGATCAGTCTTTAGAAAAAAAAGAAGCACTATATCTGATCAAAACCACTGAAAACAATGTATCATTTAATAGCCCCAGCACCATCCAAAGTGCTGAAAGTTTTATTTGAGAAGATGACCAGTTAAAATACACAATGAGGTTAATAAAGCTCAGAGACTATGTCTGAGAAATGGAAAGACAAGTGCTGAAAGAATGAAGGCAAAGCAAGAAATAAGTTATTTTAGTGTAACGATTTGCACCAAGTTTGAAGGACACCATTGCTTCTGAAAAAAAAAATCCCCATATGGAATTCAGTGAAAACAGAATATAATAATAAAGTACTGATATACACTTTCTATGCATCTATAAGACAAGCATAACTGGGGAAAGAATTCAAGGAATGGCAGTACAGAAAGACATATTTTGCTACTACTAATAAGCATGGTAAGCTACTAATAATAAGCATTTGCATAGGTCCAGCAGTATACAAACAGTCTATAAGGCTACAGTTTTCCTAACAAAACCTCAACATTTGGAACACAAAGCCTTCAAATTTTCATCTTAAAACTGAAGGAGTGTAACTCCAAACTCAATGACAGGAGTGTAAGATAAACCCTCATTGCAGATCTTCAGTTGAACACTTTTACAGAACGAGATGATACAAAAGAGGTAGAACAAATATGTGTAAAATACTACAGTGTTTATCAGCACCTGCCAATAAGTCAGGACATAGGATAAAAGAAAAAGGAGTTACAAAACAACAAATTTACACCTTTCAAAGGCAAAAATAAGGTCAGACTACCTTGTCCAAAGACAAGTTGTCAGAGGTTTTTGGAATGGAAAAAAAGGAATTTGTCTGAAGAGCATGACTGTGTCTGACTTTTAATATTTTCAGTGGAATCAGTCTGAAAAGTATTTGTGAATGTATGGCAAAATGCTAAAAGTGGTCAACAGCCATGTTTTATTAACATAATATAGACATGTAAGTGGAAATGTGGCATTTGTGCGAATTAGCCAAGGCAGGATTGTGAACAACCTGTGGCAATCAGTGCTGCACTTCAGAGAATTCTGACAGGAACTGGCAACTGCTCTACTTGAGCATGAGAAAACTGGTATTTGCTGATAGCTTGTTACACTCATCCTTCTAAATACCTGAACAAAGCAGTAAGCTTGTCAGCACTGCAGTGAGTCAAATTATGACAATTTCCAGGTGTGATATTTGCATTTTGGATCATGGACTACACCATGCTTCGGCATATGTTTTGGAAAATTTAGGAGTGACCAGATTTGTACACCTGCCATCTGCAATCTGTGCTATCAGTTGTGTGATCAATGGCCTAGTGGAGTATTCAAATAGTTAAGCCTTAACCTCTGTTTGCTAAACTCATTAAGAACATCTTCACTCTTGTGAGTGACAGAGGTCTAACCAGTGATTTTCTTTTGCAATTCTTTCAACAACCAAGAGCTGTAAATCATGGCATAGTACAATGGATCTTGGTGATTGATAAAATGAGAAAGAAACATTAGACTCACGCTTTCCAGAAGGGTTGTTGTAATACTTTTAGCAGAGGGCTAGAAAGCATGTCATAAGGTAAGCTGCCAAAGAATTTGGGTTTGTTTAGTCTGGAGAAGAAGAACCTGGAGGGGACTTCATTGCTCTCTACAGCTGCCTATGAAGAAGAAGTAGAGAGGGAAGTGCTCATCTCTTCTTATTATTATCTGGTGATTGGACACATAGGAATGGTCAAAGCTGTGCCAGGGGAGGTTTAGGCTGAATGCTTCGAAGCATTTCTTTACCAAGAGGCTGGTCAAACATTGGAACAGGTTTCCTAGAGAGGTGATCAATGACCGAAGCCTGTCAGTTATTGAGGCATTTGGACAACACTCTTAAAGTGTTTTAACTTGGTCAACCCTGAATTGTTCAGGCAGTTGGACTAAACAATCATTGTGGGCCCCTTCCAACTGAAACAGTTTATTCTGTTCTAAAGTGTGAGTTATCAGTGGCAAACTTGTGGTGTAATTATACTGACAGGGTAAACCAGATATTATAGAATTTATTAAATGGTATTTTCTAACACTTTTTATGGTCTGGACAACACTCTTACTAGTACAGCTGTATGAATTCCATGGAACCAGAATCTGTGGTCTGAAATACCAGGCAAAGAGAGAGCAGATCCCATAAGGACTGCAGCTTTGCTGTCAGCAACACACTAGAACTATCATAGGCACAGGTATATGGCTTACGAGGGCAAATAACAATATTAATCTCAGTTGCAACAGAATTTTAGCTGGAGAGAAAGACAGAATATGATATGCATTGATGCAGTTATAAACTAGAGCATTAGCATCTCCAGTGCTCTCACATTAATGGAGGACATGCTTTATATGCAGCTAGGTAACAACTTCTGTCATTTCTTTATTTGAAGCATGGGAAGTCTTTCCACTTCTGGCTTCCAGTGGGAGCATCTTAAGCTAAGTTTCTAAGAATATATGTTTGGGAATTTATAAATTCCTATGTAATTTCCTTGGCCTCGTGGGCAGTCCAAGCAGGTATACCTAGGCAGGCGACCAAAGCATAAGGCAAAGGCCTGGATGTGGTCTCTTGAGTTCAGCTTATACTACTGGAGCAACTACGGCATATAACTCACTGACAAATTTATATTACTTCATTATGAACATAGTTTAGACTTCTTTTCCTTGCATTCTTGAAATACGGTACCCCTACATAGGAAAATACTGGAAGTGGGTATAGCTCTGGCCTGCTGCAGAAGTGTCAGAGCTGCTCCAACTTACCGAGCCACAAAAAAAAAGTGCCATGACAATGTCAGTGAGGAGTAATTATTATCATTTGCTTGGTATGAAGTTTCCTACTTTAAAACTTCCTTGGGCTCAGTCCAAAGCATAATTTCAGCAGTGGCAAAAAGAAATAGTGACAAGTTAGAACATGTTTTAAAAGCACAGAAACATATAGCTGTTTTATGGTTGAATTTAGTGTATATATCAGCACAGTCCAGCTTTCTTCCTTGTTTTCATTCTCTGGTTTGTACTTTGAAATTTTAGTTGCTCCCTGTACCACAGAAGCAGAGAACTGGCTTGTACTGTAAAAGAACCAATAAGACTATTTAATTATTTTTTTTTTATTTTACCTGACAGCTAAATTATCTTTAAAAATAGTCCAGAAAGACTGAAGAAAATGTAGCAAAAGGTGATGGCAGTTCTTTAATTTGGTCTTCCATTATTTCAAATCTATTCAGTATTCTTTGTAATACTGCCACTCATAATGACTGTATTTGGAATTAACATAGGTTTCGTGTGGAATTCAATGGGTATTCAGTGTAACTTAGCAACAGCTAAAGCATTTTTTTCTTCTGGAAACTAGAGCATGGCAGTTGACGATTTCAGTTGGTAGACTGGGAGGCAAACATTACTCTGAATTTCCGATTTTCCCAATTAAAGGTGTAAGATACTATTTGTTTATAATATAAATTTGTGTTGGTTATTAGAAGTTACACAAAGAATAAGTAAATTTAGCATCAAACCTCTGCAAGCTTTTAGAACTATCTGGATCATAGCATGGGAATAATATTTGAATCATAAAGGTAAAGTTCTTAGGCAGAGCTACTACAATGGGAAAACCTTTTAAAATATACAGTGTTCACACATCTCTACATTTCAAGGGCTTTGTATGTGTTTCAATGTATTTTGTATAGCAAATGAAGTAGACAAGTGTTTTATTGTATAAACACATTTCTTTCAGGGCTCATGTTGTGTGTAGCAATATGTTCTCACTAAACACATAGTTTGAATCGTAGACTGCTTAGGGTTGGAAAGGACCATCTGTTTCCAATCCCCCTAGCATGGAAAAGCTTCACCGCATTAACCCAGTTTAAGTAATTAATTATTCCAGGTAAATATAGAAAAGTTCTTTCCCTTAAAAATTAATATTTTTTGTTGCAGGATCAATGTGCAGCAAGATACTTAGTTTGCATATTCAGAGGAGTTTATAATGGTTCAAAAGGCTATAGATTAGCAGGATGAGCTCACTTGTCTATAAGTCATTGATTTTCAATATTTAAAAAACAGTATTTAGTTTTACTGGAGAACATTGGGTTTGCTTTTGTTAATACAAGAACAAAAGTTGTTGGTGTTTAAAACGTTCTTTTGTATTGTTGAATGGGTGTGATTACATGATTTTATGTTTTGGGAGTTTTCTTCATAATTTTCAAGAATTTTTAAACTTTATTAGTTAAACATTGTTTTGCAAGTGCACAATAGTGGACAGAGAAGCTGTCAACACATCGGTTTAGTGGTTTGCAATTACTATTGTAAATATATTTCAAAAGTTGGGATTGTGTTCTCAGGGAGGCTTTAAACACCCTAATGTGAATTCTGTCTGACGTTTAGATTGGCTAACACTTCTTGTTCATGTGCATCTCTCTAAATTTTCAGTGCCCCAAAACCAACTCAGCACTAGAAAAATAAACCAAGAGAAAAAAACTGTTAAATTTTTCTACACTGTTCAGTCAATTAGGGGTTAACTTCAGAAATATAAATGGGGTAACATCACCTTGGTATATTTGTCATACTTGTTGAGCTTGGCAACTTAATTGACACAGGAAAAGGACCAACAAGATAAATAGATATTCTTACATATGCGTAAAGTCAGCAGTAACCATATTTTTATGATCTAAAGAAGTAGTCAGTCTTTGGGTCTTTTGAGATCTGAGCATATAGCTAAGGTGAAGTATAAAACCACATGTGCCAGTCCAAGACCAGAAGTGTGAGAAACCCAAGTACGAATCTCTTTTCTATTTAATTTGGTATACAGTATTCATGCAATGACATATCAAGAAAGGCATCACTCATAATTTTGCTACTGAGGTAATTTAGAAAGCATAGTCAATATTTCTCCTTGTAAGCAAACATACAAGACAATCTCATAAGTATCTTATTTTGCACTGCAGTTCATGAGTTGTCAAAATTATTTATATAATTTTTGTTTCATTTCCCTAAATAATTTAATTAGTAATTAAGAAAAGAAAGAGAAAATGTACAGAGAGAGAAACCATATTTCTTTCTATATGCTGCTGGTAAAACATATCTGAGTCTAGGCTGCAATTTAATGAATGATTGGTAAATTTTTCATAGACCTGAGATATTGCAGTTGATATTCAAACATCACCATTTGAACTGAAAATAAGAGTAGCTATCAAAAGGATTGAGTACATCTGTGGAGAGACACACAAACTCTAATAAGCACTAGGGGAGAAGGAAGCAAGTGGAAAGGACAGGAAACAAGGACTACTGTTATTTAGCTCATACCTTGAGAGTGAAATTCCCCCCAGGATGATTAAAGTAACATTTCTGCTGTGAGAAGACAGTAGCTGAGAACTGCTGAACAGCTCCAAGCAAACCTCACCGTATGAAATGGACATGACACTGTTGAGGCAACCAGCAACAGCTCTGCCAATTAAATTGGTGGATTAGGTAATAAAATTATCACATATCATTGATGAGACACATAGGTCTGTATTATGTAGCCTGGTAAACAACCATTCATTTTTGATGCCTCATTTAAATATGATGAATTCAGATGGATTAGATAAAAAGGTAAAAGTTTCTGAAGATCATTACTTTTTTTCTTATCCACATAGGCCTCTGCACCTAGTTCACTTTTAATGTATTTCCTATCCAGCTATTTCAAAACATTCACTGGGACATGTGTGAGTCTACAATGTCCTTTTGCAGAAATTTTGCACCATTCTGCAAATAGCAAGTACAGGTTGATCAGTCCTTTGTATCACCAAATCCTAACAAAATCACCTTTTTTCATGAGCAAATGAGTGAATGGCATGAACAAATGCAATTCAACAAACAGGTATGATGTAAACATAACCAAAAATACACCTGTCTTAAAAATATATTAATTGCTGAAACAAAACATTAAAATCTCACTTGTCTTCCAAATGTCTATTTAAAGAGATTTGTGATTTATAAAAGACATTCCATGCAAATTCTTGTGGGGCATTTTTCCTGTTTTCTCTTATTCCATGTAAAAAATAATCCACTTTGATACAGATCTTGTACCTTCACCGTATTCTCTAGAGTATGAGTCCTTTTTTTCTTTCATACATTTATCTGGACATTTATAATCCTTGATGCACAAAGAGGTACTGGGTTTGTAATTTTGCTGAATTGTACATTGCATATGCTTTATAATATCTGTATTTGACATACCTAAGCTATATCAAGGCAAATAGGCAAATCAATAACATTTTGTTTAATGTATATTATCCAGTATATTCCTTTCAGGTGTGTTCTAAGAGAGGTGAATCTTCTCAAAAAAAACCCAAAACCAACCTAAATTTGCATAGTCACTTAGAAGTAATTTTCTGAGTTTAAGTATCTTCCTGTGTAGTACTTTTCTCACATAAGTCTTCTTTAAGTGATTTGTATTCTTTACTTTCAAATGAAAAACCTGGAAGTTAATGAATATCAGCTCATTCTTTACTCTTGTTAAACAGTTCAAAATATTCCCTCAGAAATTATTCTGCTTCCATTAGTAGAAATCTTGAATCCTCAAGAGAACGGACTACTGTTGAGTTTGAAAATTATTGCTCTCAGACTTCATATAGCGACATTAGACTTGAAGACAAAAGCTTATGAAAAATAGTAAAATATGCAAACTGAACCCAAAGGAAAAAAGAAATGATTGAGCAGGATAAAGCCTGTGAACTCACTAGATGCTAGATGTGGAGAGTAGCTACCCGTGTAGGCATTGCATTTTACACTGGCAATTTCCTTCTATTAACACACAAATGTGCTGTTAAACAGAGACTCTTTCAGTCTTTTTAGCTTTGTGATCCTGCTCAAGTCCCTTGTCTGCTAATCTTTTGAAAGAGTCATACTCCACTTACGATATCTCAACGTTTTCTTGTAAACAACTTCATTCTTCAATATCTACTTCTGACCAGTGCTCTTGTATGTTTTGTTTGAATAGTATAAATCTAATATTACCTTTTGTGGGTAGAGGAAAAAAAATAACCTATTATAGCCACAGATGGGACAGTGGCCAAGAATAAAAATTTCAAATGTTATAAAGGTGCGGTGCCACAGTGTCATTGAAAAGCAGCAATATCCCTAGCAAAGCACACTGTATAAGTAGGTTTCCCTGGACCACATTCATACTTGGTGTCTCTACTACCAATAGTTTTTAGTTTAAAAGTGTGTTATTGTAGAAAGGAAGCAGCTCATAATCAGCTGTAGACGTCATGACATCTGAGTTGTTGCTGATTTGGTAAATTTTCTCATGGAATAAGTACCAAAAGTAAATAAACTTTTTTTGCAATATTTCGGTAATGTAGTGTAGTGTCGAACTTTAAATTACTGAACTCTTCCTCATAGGGTAGTATCCTGAGGTCTAATTCAAGAATGTTTTAGTCCTGAAGAAAAATGTGAATGTTTTCTTAAACTGGTCAGCAGAACTGTGAAAATTCTCACAGTGTTCTTACAATTAGTTAATTTGAAAAAATGTTTATGTTTGAAAAAGTGTTTATGTGATGACAAATGCAACGAGGAGTGTTTTTGCAGACAGCAGTGTATCATGAAAAATCAAGAAAGCAGACAGGATAATAAATTTAAAAGAATCATGAAATTGTTAGTAATATTAATAAGAATGTCTTGATTATGAAGATTTAGCAATATAAGGAACATTCTTAAGAGAGATAGAATGTTGTCATTAGAACTATGTCTCCAGTACAAGCTCCATAATTATGGTCTTATCTAGGATCCATTTTTGCTTTGCAAAGAACAAGCCTGCATTAGGTTCGTACCTGAAAAAACTGTTGCAGTTCCAGCTGGGTTATTATATATTCCACTTCTGGATCCCAGTGAGCACATCAAACCAAAGCAACCTATTCTAATAATCTTTAAATCTGCTTTCTCAAAGCTTTCACAGATATTTCCCCCAGGCCTTTTGAAACAAATACTGTGGGTGTTTCTTCTTCCCACTCCCTGGCACAGGAACAGGAGACGAAACTGGAAAATGGGAAGAAGGGGAGGAAGAGGTGCTACCATTTTGTTTGCAGAACACAGAAATGAAACAAAAATGTTTTAAGATTTGGCAGTTTCCTGCTTGTCTTCCTTTGCTAACAATATTTATTTTCCAGAAGGAACTGGACGTGCTTAGTTAGAGGAGAAAGGCTCAGCCTGCTTTTCCATCAGCAGTTATTGGCTGCTACTAGCCACAAATGTGAGACAGAAAAATAATCAGTCTCTACAGCCAGGATTAAAAAGTGATCTGACATTTGGAGTTTCTATTAATAGATCTCTTTTATTTTATAACTTATCTTAAAATGATTCCAGGGATACAGAGAACCAAGGAATCCTCTAATATATACATAATAAGAAAAAAAGAGATCCAGGAAAACATGTGCATACTTCTAAATTTATTTCCAATCTGAATGCAGAAATTGATTGAAGAAAATGGCCATTTAGGTTACTTGAAACATAACTATGGAAATGAACCAGAAATTAATGAAGCTATAACAGAGTGTGGGAAATTTTCATTCAACCCCAGTGTTTGTCATTTTTATGAAGATGTAGCCCATATCTTCCTTTTCATCCAAAGGCAGAATAAGGGTTCCTCAGTGCTAAAATGAACTTTTTCCTTTTTAGCACCTTTTGTTCATCATTTCTGAGATAGAAGAACCAGAGGCAATAATGTCACAGTCACTGCAGATACAGATTAAATATTTAAATTTCAGTAACATTCCTAGTTTCACTGGCATGTATATTTACCAAAAAAAAATACAATTTTTCACATAGTATTTTGCCACAGCAGTTAATTCTTAATCTCTTCTTCAGAAGAATGTATCATCTTTTTTTAGTGAATAGAATATTATAACAATTCAATATTTCTTTTATTTCAAAAAAGTATTATTAAATGTCTTCTTGTTGAGTCTTCTCTATTAATTTTATGCTCCTCCAGACCTCTGAACATATAACCTTGTGAAAATTTTCTTTGGGCAAATCTATCTTTAATATTTTTTTTTATTTGAAAACACGCTCAAGAAATAGAAATTACATCCCACACTATTCTTAGCATGATAAACTGTAGATTCTATGTGGCATATTAACTTGTTCTGTTAAAATGAGACAAGGAGAGAGACTTCATTTCAGGAGCAATGAAAAAAAATGTTTTGAAAGAGGGAGAAATGCTGAAGACCAAAATGCATTAGAGTGAAAGCTTGCTTATTTATTTATTGTTTCTTCCTACCCCTCCCCAAAATGAAAATGAATCTATTCAGTTAGAAAATAATAATTATTTACTTAAAGAACCTAACTTGAATAATTTCCAGCTATCTTCTCAGTTATTAACTTTTCTTAGATCTTTTACTCCTTCATGAGATATAAAAAAGGTTGTTTTTCTCACATTTTGGGTTTGTTGGTTTTTTTTTGTTTTTTCTTTTTGAGAAACAGCAGGGTTGAGGTATGAGTGGGAAGGATTGTTTTGCTTCTAAGACTTCTGATAGGGAAGAATTGCTGAAAGATTAGGCTTCTAAGACAATATTTACAATTTTCCCCTCATTTCATAAAAAAGACCATTGACAAACTTATCTTGGAGATGTTTAATTGTAGTTTACTTGGTAATAACTATACTTTGCTAATTCAAAACTAATTTTTAAATATTTTTATTTAGGTTTAGCAAGAAAGATCACTAGTTCTGTAAAGGTTCCAGAGTTAATATACCAACATTATCTTCCAGACATGAATGGCACACTTCAGAGTTTCCTTAAGAATATTGAAGAAGTCATACTAATTATAAGCAATCTATGGTAAATGTTATCTTATAAGCTGTTTACTGAATTATTTATTCTGCTTAGACAGTTATAAACTCTATTTTTACACCGTTTAATATGAAGTATGACCACAAATGAAATCTTGAATTCTTTTCTGTATTTTAACTGCTGTCCAGCTACTCATCACAAAATAAGAAAGAACAAGTTAGATCACTTTAAATCCTCTTCCTATTTTATTATCCTTCTCCTAGGCTTATGTACAATTTAAGCCTTGCATATCTTGATGACTTTCATTATATTTAAATAATATTTTGTCTCCATCCTTCAGATTAATTTCACTTCTGTGAAACAGGTGATAAATGGGACCATTGAAACACAACATGTCCGGGTTAGCAGACTTCAGACACTGTACAGTGTCTAACAAACTGCCAGTTGATTTCTTTTTGGACCAATATTGTCTCCCTGCAAATTATGTGTTGGATAAACTTACCTTGATTCTTTGCTTCTGCAGTGTAAATTCAGTGTAAGCACGATTCAGCAGTCCCATTAACAATGACACCTGCACTGTTCCTTAACTGGATCATATTGCACCTTGCTTTGCTCATCTTGTTTTAAATATACAGTGAAGATAAAAATGAATAAATACATCTTGGCCTTCTCCAAGAAACTTAGTGATTCATTTACCTACCAGCAGCCTCTGTAAGGACATAGACATTTCTCTTAGTAGCTGTACCAGCTACTTCCTTCTCCCTTCAAGAGTCTGTGAGTCTCCTGCCCTTGACTTGTACCTCATTTGTGCTTGGAAAAATGTTTACATGGTTAGCAGAGAAATGCATGAAAGAACAGATTATAAAGGATCCCACTCTGTAACTTCCTTGCTCTCACACTTTGCTGCATCTCAATCTGGTGTTCCTGAATGACCTTTTAAAAGCATGGCTAGTGAAAAATATAGCAGTCTACCAGATGGAGAGCACACTTTCTGTATATCTTCATGCTGGTTTTGTGGTTTTTTATTTTGTCCCACAATAGTGCTTAACCTTTAAAACTTTGGGATGGATTTCTTCTTGCCTTCTTTGGTTAGCTCCTAACTGACACTAGGCAGATCCCAACCTTGAACTGCTGGATGAATACACAGTTGTATAGCGAAGGAAGTACGAGGAGCCTGAGAGCTCTTTGTCAGTTATATGAATTTACACAGAAGGATATGATCTCCCCTGTAACTCCATGTACTAGTGACAATGCTAGCAATAAGCATTCTCTTTAAGGCATCAGAGTTTCTTAATTTTTGCCTCCAGTCCAGGGTACTTGTGACTGAAGCGACTGACCTCCCAATCATACTGCAAAGCATGTTTTTTCAGTCAAGATTTTGGAAGAAGTGGGTAGAAGAAAAGTGCATTTATGGAGGCTACAACACATTGGTAGATACGGTCACAGTCATAGTTGATGTTAAATGAAGGTGCAAAATGGAGATGCAAAATGCAGGTGCATATCACCAACTAAAACAGGGGAACCCTGTGAATCTACTTTGAAATCTGACCAGCCTGAATGGAGTGTCTTTGCCTGTTGCAGTTTCCAAAGCTATAAGAAGGAGCACAAGGAAACTCTGAAAGCAAAGATCCAGTTGCTGTGCTGAGATTGAGAGTAAGAACCTGATGTTTCAGGGTGAGAGTGCTTTACATTTCATAGTAGTAAGGACACATTTTCATAATATTCCTCCTCTATTAAGAAATGATGACACATCTTTTGTAAATAAACATGTTTGTAACAGAGATATCTAGTTTCATCTTGCAATCTTTGCTAAGGAACTATTTCATTGTGTTAAGAGGCTAGCAAAGGATTAAATACCTTTCTTCATAATGATAAATTTTTCAGTGAGTTCGTCCCACAGTCGTAATGTGTTGGAATCAATTTCCTTTGAAAGACATGGACGTAAGTAATGGCTAGATCTCTCCTCTCCTCTCCTCTCCTCTCCTCTCCTCTCCTCTCCTCTCCTCTCCTCTCCTCTCCTCTCCTCTCCTCTCCTCTCCTCTCCTCTCCTCTCCTCTCTGTCCTCTCCTCTCCTTTCCTCTCCTCTTCTCCCCTCCTCTCCTTTCTCCTTTTCTTTTGAATAAAATGCATATATTTATTTAAGCTGTGCTAACAGCCTGTATCTTTCTCTGCTAACTCCAGCCTTCTGAAAGAGCATCTCCACAGATCTTTCCCAAGGCTGAAATAATTCCAGTTATTTGCTTGCCAAACAGATTTTTAAAATTATTATTATTTTGTGACCGAAATGACTTTGTAACAAAAAAAAAAAAATTGCTAATGCTTTTTCTATGTTCTCCTGTCACTAGGAGAAAAGCCAAGCCCAGCTGCTCTATTTTATCTTTTCCTGTACTGGATATCATTACTCCCTGCTTGTTGGGTAAAGTGTTTGCTAGTGAACTGTAGGGCTGGATTGCTCCTTGTTTATTGATACCTCCAAGATACAAATAACTCATGATACAAATAACTCAAGATACAAATAACTATTTTGACGTCTACTCAGGTTATCTTTGAGATACATCTTTGCCAGTATACAGAACTATATCTCTAATACAGAGAGGCACTGCCAGAATGTCTAATTTTTATCATAGGGTGGAAAGTTTAAAGTTGCTTGGAATTTCTTGTCTGAAAGGTATAAGAGTTGTAGAGACAGTTTTGTCATTGTTGTTTATTGTCTTATTATATGCTACAATGTAAAAATGACTGAACCCCCACAAATTCTTTTCTTATTATTGTTTATGAAATAAAATAATCTAAATTGAAGAAACAAGTGTCTTCCTTCCATGGCATGGAAATTATCCCTATTACTGGACAAGTACACTTAAGGGTATTGAAACACAGAAAAGAAATAATGAGGCCATTTATAAAGAGAGTTGGCATACTAAAAGTGTTAGACAGCACTTTAGCTTGTATGTAGAGCATAAGCAGTCAACAATATCACCCATAGACACAAATTACACTGTGTGACACCTGGATTCTTTAGATCTAGTACAACCAATTACTCTGAAGAATTGCACTGAGTCTTGCACACAGATTTCCAGTTTCAAGCTTTTGAAGACTGGAGATGAACACATAAATGTATGGTTAAATCTTTCATGTTTCTTTTCAGAGTGCTTGTTTTAGACTATCAAGTTGCTGAAGTAAACAAAGAAGTAATTTAAAACTACTGAAGCAGATTTCCAGCAGGTGCAACCTGCCCAAGTCTTATTCATTTAGATGTAATTTTGATTATCACTTGCATGAGGAGTAAATCCTTGAAGTCTCTTACACCAATGTGGAATCAGAATAGGTCCAACAATTCCCACAGCCTTTAGAAGAGGGAATTACTGCTGAAGACACATTCTCACAAGGTACCACGTAGCTGCAAGAGAGATACGTCCTGTTTGAGACAACTTGTCATAGCCAATATTCTGTGTAATTGTCACTCTCTACTTTCAAGTCCTTGTTTCTAAACCACTGGTACCTTTACTTACTTCATCATAGGCTAGTATTGCTCATAAAATACATTTAGCGTTTTATTTTCTTAAAAAATCCACTTCCTACCCATGACCTTTAGTGGAGAATCACACTTGCACTGAGTTTTTAACTTATAGTTAAAGGCACTATCATATGGACCCAAGTAAAATGGCCTGACAAAAGTTCAGAAAACATTGATTTTTCAACTTTTAAAAACATTTTTAAATTTTTAGTTGCATTCCATCAAATTGAAATGACCTGATCAAACTATTTTGCCATTTTCTGAATTTCCAAGATGAGTACAATATGAAAAGGGAAAAATATATTCAGTGAAACATTTAATTTGGATATTAGTATAACATGTGCTGTGAACAATGGTGAGATTTACCTAAAAAAATCTGAACATGTCCTGTGTGGGAGAAAACCAGCATTTAATCTTTTTTCCTATTCTGCAAAATAATATTTTTTTTCAAACATTATTTATAAGGGTCTCAAGCACTAATCACATCACAGCTACCATTATTGTGCAAAACAAAAAAGAAACAAAGTCTAAATGCTTAGACTGCAGGCCAGATTTGTACTCTGTTCCTCTTGTGAAAGTACTATAATACATTTCAGTAATTATCCTAAACACTGCAGCCCCACTTAGATAAATTGAAATATTTTGAACAATCATCATGTGATAACACAGTGTAATCTTATTTTAAGATTTGGCCTCTTTTCACTTCTTAGAATAATAATGCCTCACTGACAGATCACTTCAAACACATCCCCACTAAGAAACTGAACCAAGAGTCTGTAGTTAACAACAATTAAATATATGCACATTTGTCATGATTTTTCAGCCATGCACTTATCCCTTCCTCAGAAGTACCCTCCCCACTTTGTGACAATGACACAATTACTACATTACAGTAGCTAAAGAGGGAAAGGCATTTCTGATGGAAAGGGACAAATTTGTTTCCTGGGAATCTTCAGCGAGTTTGTAGAAATCACATATTTTGTCATGGTGAAAGTTAGGTTAGAGCATCCTTCCATTTTGGCATCACAGATTTCAAAGCAGCATTCCAAGCAGTCTCAAATGGTTTCAGCAAAGCAACAACTCCCATTTTTTCCCATGGCATCCACTGCAAGGTAGTGAAATAAATTAAACATGAGTTGTTTCTGAGGTTTACCTACTCTGTGAGTTAGCCTTGTGGCTATTTGGAGATGCATTTTAGTTATTACACAAGCAAAAGTGATTGAGCAAGTTCACAGGCACTGAATAAAAGTCTGTCCACTGAAGCTGACAGTTTGCACAGCTTTAGAGGATGGCATTCATCAGGCAGAAGGCCACTCCTGGCCTTGGAGGTGCAGACACTAAGGCCAAATTACTCTGGACTGAAGGTGTACATCCTTCATAACTCAGCACCTTCTGCACACCTAGATCTTTGCTTGCTTCATCATACCACCATTCCTCGTATGCAATCAACTTTGATCCTGCCAAGAGGTCTTCACTTTGTTTGATTACTTTCAAGTTAATGGTGCATTTTTCCAACCATAATATCCATTTTATCTCTTTTTGCGTGTAAACAAACTAGTGTCTGCTCTTTAACCTATTTAATCAAAGCAGTTTTTCCTTCTTCTCTTCTGAGTCTGGTTAAATTAACTGAAATGACCTGCAAGGTCTTTGCTATCTCTAGACTGGATCAAAGAATGTAGGCAGTGCACTACAATCTACTTTAATCCCATTACAGCCATGTCACTCCTAGACCTTCGCTGTGATTAGACAATTAGATACCAATGGCTTTCTAATGGATTTACTACAAGGCATTAGCTGATGAAAATTCTGCAGTGTTAGCTGTTTGCCTTTTCACTATAATGAGAAATGAAACACTGTCACAGAAATCTGTTAATTTAATAGCTTTCATAACAATGTTAGGAGTGGTAGTGAAAGAAGTTAAACATGATTCTATTAATTGTTGCTGAGGTTAACCTGCTTTGTGAGTTAGCCTTGTGGCTATTTGGAGATGCATTTTAGTTATTACATAAGCAAAACTGATTGAGCAAACATTAAAACAAATTCATTTGATTTGTATCCCCAAGAAATGTGAGTGGCTGAATGTTGCCACAATACCTGAAGATTTTGTGAATAGCTTAGAAGCCATGGAAATAAAGGGGAGGTGGTTTGTTATGGCCTCTGAAAATATTAGCTAGATTTTAACTTATCAGGAGGATGTAGGGATTTGTGTCAGCTTATATCTGTGTGTGTATTCCTGGTCTGTGACTACAGAAGAAAGTGAAAGTACTGAAGAAACTAACTGAAAAAATACTGAAGAAAGTAATACCTGGGGTGGTGTGAACTTTCCTCAGCACTTTCATTGGGTTTGAGCCTAAATGCCTTGTGTCTCTTTTGAGACATCAGAGTACTCCAGAAGCTACCTTAAAGAGGCAGGCAGGCAGTTTCCAAACTGATTTAACTGTAAAATCTTTACTATAAAAAGAACATCATTATGATCTTGATTGCTATGGTGTGTAACACAGGACAAAATGACTCTGAGTGGATAGTGTGTGAAATCCTTCAAATGCAGTGGCTATTCACTGGCCGGTTGTTTATGAAACCCATGGGCAGATGTATATCACAGTAAGGACAGTACTCATTTTTACTCTTGTTGGCAGATGGAGATGAGCCAATGACTGAATGCATTTCTGAGATTTTATTACCTGTTATATTCTCTTGCTTGATCCCTGTCAGGAAGCTGTGAGATTCCCTGGATGGCTGATATGTGTGATCTTGAATTGCTGTGATCATGACTGCAGACATTTTGTGCAGAAAAGCTTTCACACTCTAATCATGCCTCTTGAGTGTTCTTCACAGGCATTCAAAAGGAAAAGGATGATTTAATATATAGTAACATCTGAACTTAATTAGCTAAGCTAAAAGGAAAGGTAAACAAACACAATGTCCATGAATTTGCCCCTTCTCTGAGTCTACAAAGCTCTGAGATTTCATGAAACATTGAGATTTTCCCCATGACTTAAAAGTGACTGGTAACTGTGGGCAGATTCTTTTAAACTGAGACATACTGACCCTAAGTGTTGTATCTTTGTGCTGTGTTTTGCCAATGTAACCACCTTGCTATTTACCCTGCTGCAAGGGTTTTGCCAGCATCCACTGCATTAAAAAATGGGTTTCTTTGATGCCACTGGCCAGAAATATCAGTTTATAGTTTTTTGGAAGTTCCACCACTCCAAATTGGAGTTAACTTTTTTTTTTCCTTTTTTTTTTTTTTCTTAATCTTTTTGTCTCAAGGATATAAATTCCAGTTGACAACATCCCAACTATTTTGATAACATAGAAATGATATAATGTCAGCAATTCAGGTGCAGGCATATTTGAAAATATGTAATGTGTGTATACATACATTTATTAGTGTATGAAACACTGTCTTAGAATCAATATTAACATATAATCTAAATGCCAAATGAAATACAATGATACTTTTGAAATGAAATGTTTTGGCATTATCAAAATGAAACAAGAAAAATGAAATGATTCATTTTGACACTTTCATGTGGAACATTTATTCCAAATTGAAATGTTCCTGTAGATCATCTTGACTGCAACAAAACTGCATTTTTGAACACTGTTCTCCTGAAACATTTTTGAGCAGCTGTAGGTGAAGCCTACTTGCAGGTGCCCGCATTTTGTACACTCACCTTTCAGCAAGATGAAGGCTAGCAGTGATGTTAAATCCACCATTCACTTCAGAAACTGGCCATGAATTATGCAACTTCATCTGAAGCCAGAATCGTACTGTGACAAGACAGGGTCAAACCACAGCATGAAATATTTTGATATGTGTTCTCCACTGATGAGACTCCCACACACATCTAGCAGAAACATGCCTTCACATAGAATGATATCAGTATTTGGAACTTTTCCTCCAGGAGTTATTTGTGCATCAGATGTGCCTGAGTGTATCATCCAAATGGTAAATTTGGTTGTTATGGCATTTCTTAAGAGTCTACTAAGCATTTAACTCATAAAACAAAACATGAAATACCTCTGTTTCATGATTTATTAGAGATCTAATTTCATAGTATTAAAGATCACTGATGGTGGCTCTTATTGTGGGCACTTTAGTTTGCATTGTTACACAAAAGGATACCATTTTCAAAATATAAACTCCCAAGAGTATAAATTACATTGCAGGGGTGCTTTCATGGCCTAACCCTGGCAAAAATCACACTGTTAAGCTATGAATGCAAGCATGAACAGTGTACGTGGATCAAATAAACAAAACCTTGGCCATGTTAAAGGTGACCATAGCAGTTGGAGATAGCAGCCCAGATATGGTTTGGCACTGTTGTCCATTGCCCTGTGGCACCAGGGTGGCTGGCAGAGGGGCAGTGCAAGGGTGAAGCTGAGCTCCTGGATATGCTTTCTTACTGTTCTGCGAGCTGGGGAACCCACACTGCCCTACAAGGATAGTGCCTATGGCACAGGCTGCTCATCAGAGGGTATAGGTGGGTGTGTATGAGTGCAGGTACATGGATGAATGTGTGTCAGCAGTGCCACCCTGGGTTAGCTAAAGAAGGGCTGTTAGACATTCAGAAGTGTTTATTAGTGGTTTGTAACTGCATACTATTGTGGTTTCTCTGCTGTATTACATTGATTCTGAACGTACAGTTTGCTGATTGCTTGTTAAGTACATGATATTAATAATTTAAAAAACTCCTTTGGTTTGAATTATGTGAGTAATTTTTGCCTGTGACAGATATGAACTGGATAGTTCAAATCTAGGCAGTGGCTTCAAGACACAATTTAAAATTTCCTGTCTTTTCATTCATCCTTAAACCCAGCAGTCATTGATGCAGCTCTTCTATTTAACTACATTGCTGTGTATTGCTGAACAACTTATTTCTTGACTGGAGTCCAAGAATTATATTCTGTAGCTTACATGTATTATTTCCCTACCCCTTTAAATCATAAAAATGTGATTTAAAATCATGTTTTATTTAGAATGGATTCTGTCAGAAACCAGTCCTGCCTTCTGCTTAAATAGCAAAGTTTAATATAAATGCTGTATTTTCCCCTGACTTTCAAAATCTTTATTTTTAATGTTTATTTATTAATTCTCTGCATTTAATATTCAAGCTTCCTGACCATGTGCCATAACTAATAAATAAATTAAAAAAAAACAGTTTGTACATTTTGATACTAAGATTCTTTCACTTATTTTTGTATCTTGACAGGGATTAATATTTGTACATAATGGGTGGCATAACAAGACATGAAGTTCACTATGAAACTCAAAGATTCATTTAATTCTTTTTACTTTAATATCTTCCTTTGAGGATGAAAAAAACCCTGCTTAAGACAAAAAACCATCAGCTTATTATTTATGTCTTTTCATGGTCAAATAAATGCCCTCTAGCTTTCCACACTGTTCACCAACAACTGTCAACAGCAGAAATACTGTAACAATCAGGGTGAATCAAATCCTATGAATAAATAATGAAATCTCTTTTCATTTTACATTCAGCATCACTATAAAATAGAAACAACAAAACCATCAACAAAACCCAGGAGCAATTTATCTAAAGAGTAATAATAAAATTAGATTCAGGAGGGGTAAAAAACAACACTAACAGAGCAATGAGTGGTTATACAACTTGTGTTTTCGCAGAGGCACAAGTAACATACCGGTTTGACACAGCAACAGCACATATTCCACTGTGAAAGTTTAGAACAGCGTGAATCTTTATAATGGTGTGGAAATAAGGAACTGCAAGATGTTGATATACTGTAAGTTGAAAATATAACCATGAAGGCTGCAGTTGCACAGGTAAGTACTTCTTTCATGGACAACCATGGAAACAGGGAGCTGTGGGTAGAGAAGATAAACCAGGGCAAAAGAAATGGATTGGAGATACTGTGGGTTTTTTTTTCACTTGCCTTGGCATTGGCCTGGAGAAAAATAGGGTATAACAAACAATATGATGTGAACAATATGATATAACATTTAGCGCAATATTTGTAGATAGAATGAAACTCCTATAGGTTTGTAATGAGATGCATTTCTGCCAACAGACAGTAAAAAATTGTTAGATGATTCAACTACAGAAGTGATAATATCAAGGTTGTTTAAACACTCTTGTCATCCAAAGTACAGTGGTATGCCAACTTTTCCAAGGTCCTTCAAAATACTTCCTCTGATTTCAAGATTCTATGGCACAAGTCTATCCACCATGTCACCTAAAAAATAAAATAAACCTTTGTTTGCAAAGCCAGGAAAATGCGTATGAAATGCAGGCTTCAGGTGTGTCTACAGCTCTTTGACGCATGCTTATCACAGGGGGTTGGAACTAGGTGATCTTAAGGTTCTTTCCAACCCAAACCATTCTTATTCTATGGTCCTATAAATAAAATATTATTTTGGCTTTTTTTTTTTTTATTTTCTTGCAAAGTTAAACATTGACAAATGTGCACTAAACCCCAAAAGTATAGCACTGCTTCTCTTAATGATATTGGTATTTAATATTAAATACTAGAAGACTTAGGTTAAACTCGTGGTAGAGCAGATAAGTAGTTTTAAAGAAAGTTTACAAAGATAGAAGAACAAGCCTTTGATGAGGTGCCACTGGGGAGTCCCAAATTCCATGGAAAGGGGGTTAGATTCTGAAAACCAAAGGAACAGCTCCATCTCCAAGCAACAATATTTAAAAAGAAAACACAGTCCCAGCTAGTTATCTCTTCACTTTCACTTTCATACAACAATGAAAGAAGCAAGTCAATGTCCTACTTCATATTTTGCAAAATGCTATCAAATTTCTTCATGAAATCTTTGCATAACTATATTACTAGGATCCTTAAAAAAAAGAAAGAAAAAGAAGTTATTTAATGCAAGGCTAAAAGTGGATATCTTATAAAGACAGGTGCAGGAAGCATTATGTAATACAGCTTCGGGAATTGCTAAAACTTCAGGGAAGTGGTGAAAGGCTTATAAGTGAAAGAAGAAGCTGACATTAATGAGATAATACTATAAAAAATGGATCTTGTTTTGGTATTGCCAACATTGCACCATAAAGAAATTGAGAAAAAGTCTCTGAAATACTTATTTAAGATCAAATGTGAACCTCCTGAAAAGAAGATAAATTAATTGTTCTCTGTTACTGCAGCTTTGAATCAGTGCATGTATACATTGACAGTTGAATTTTCTGTCATTTGAACAAAAGTTAATGAAGTTACATTGCGTGTTTCTGATGTACCCCTATACATTCTTACAGTAAATTACATGTTTCTAGTAAGTAATTGAAAAGGTTATTTCCAGGCTGAATGCAGCTGGTAAATTTCTAATAGCTGCTGTAGTAGCCCTTAAAATGGTATTCAACCATGCCATTGTACTGAAAACATACATGAAGATATACATGAAGTATGCTGATGACACAGCTCAAGAAAATTCAAAGCTTAGCATTTTTGTGAAAGATGGGAACTTGATTAAAAATAAAGCAAGTATAAATTCATTCATCCATCCATTCAGCCAGCTAGAACAGTGATCAAACTATTCTTGAAAAACTCAGGTAAGTAAGTTCCCCATAACCCTTTAATCAGAATTTGCAATGTAAGACAAATGTAAGAGTAGCATCAGAAATCCTGTAGCAATTAAGTCAATGCAGAGTGTCCCTAATTGAGTTACATCTTGTGGTATACCTTTTTACCAGATTTACTGAAGGTGCTTGCAGTGTGCAGTAACTAATACCAGACTTTAGGTCACCTGAGCTCCTTAAGAATATGTCACATGGTAGGCAGAGACCAAAGTTCAGAAAAATAGCCTTACAAATCTTTGCATATAAATATGTCTGTACAAGACTTGATGCAAGGAACAACAGATTAATCGTAAAACTTACATCTTCACGACACACTGAATGATGGCTCCTTTTGAACAAAAGTTAATGAAATAATACTGTATTGTTCCAATGACCTTTTCTTAACCTTTCAAAGCCTCAATTACCAACTCTCTTAAATGGTACTAGCATCAGGTAGAGATGTTAAATATTGAAAACCAGATGTTTAACCTCTACTTTTTCTTTTCTGTATGCTAGTTGGAAGATGTTTTGTTACATGTTCTTTTTTGGGTTTTTGTTTTCTTACATGGAGATCCTGAGTAATGTTTTAAAACCATAGATTATGCCAGGTATGTTCTATAATGAAAGAGACAGCTCTAAGGCGCTATAAAACCAAAAATATCTTCTTAAGTTTATAGTATAGGAAGTAAACTTTCATTCTTTGCTTGCTCAATAATTTGAAGCGGCCATGGGCAAGTAATTTCACTGTTGCATACTGGAGTTACCCAGTTTTGAAAGGAGATCACAAGTATTTTTTAAAATTATATTTTGCTTTTGTTGCTTGGCCTTTTAAACTGAATAGAGTTGACCCTTGTCATGCCATATAGGCTTATTTTTTGTATCATTTGAAAATGAATAGAAACTGGATTTGTTTTGTCTTTTGTCACCAAAACACTGAATACTAGCAGGAAAATAATCCTAATCTATCCCTTTTCTGTTTAATGAGGGAAAAAGTTTCAGGGACTTTAGAAATTATATATTCTTTAAGGCTCTGATACCATAAGAGAGAGCTTCTAGTGATGTATTTCTTCCACGGCATATTTAATCATGTGGAGCAAAATTTGGATAGAAGGAATGCATCATAGATGGGAAGAGTTGCAGCCCCTTTATCCAATTACAGTGAGAGCAGGAGAAAGGAGAACTGAAGAAGCCTAGAAAAAGATTCCAAAGACAGTACCTAAAATATGTAAATTAATTTTAAAAGAACACAGTGTGGTTTATACATTGGTCTTAAAAAAGCTGCATTAGAAGCAATAGATAATAATGATAAAAGAAAAGGGTGATCTATTGAGAATGAAGGTTTAATAGGGTTAACTTGCACCTGGAAAAATGCTCTAATTTTGCTGTATGAGATTTATTCTGGTCATTGGCAGGGCTCATTACAATCATTGAAGTTCTTGCAGACTTAAACTGGACTCATTATTAAATTCTCATAATTAAATCAATCCTCTAATGGGTTTTAATGAACTTAAAAACCCAGGCAGGATATTTATTGCAAAACAATTAAATGTTGAACATGTCACAGTTGTTTTCTACATACATATGTAATCTTCAAATGTGATTCAGACAATGAGGCTCTGATTACTTAGCAGCTGCATTTGAACAATATTTTGTTCTTCTGTATTATACACCGATATCCTATTTTCATAAGCAATGCTTATTAGCATAAAAATACAATACATAGTCTAGATTCTGCTTCCTTTTGAATCATGGTATATACTTGATCACAGCAGAGTAGCTGTGGTTTTACACCATTATGAAGGACATGAGAGCTGACTTACTTACAAATCTGCAGCATCATTTCTAATACTCTATGCACCAAGGGAGCTTTTGTTAATATTAAGCATTGTCATTTGCCAAATTTGTAAACTGTGTGTTTATGGAACTCCCTTCCTTCCTTCCTTCCTTCCTTCCTTCCTTCCTTCCTTCCTTCCTTCCTTCCTTCCTTCCTTCCTTCCTTCCTTCCTTCCTTCCTTCCTTCCTTCCTTCCTTCCTTCCTTCCTTCCTTCCTTCCTTCCTTCCCTCCCTCCCTCCCTCTCAATTTTTTCCTTTCTTTTCCTTACTTCCTTGTGTTCTTGTTGCTTCTTGCTTGCTTCATTTTCTTCTTCCTGCCCTCCCCTCCCCTTCCTTTCCCAATCCCTATACAGTTCTTCATTGTTCCACATCTTCAGATAATACAGCTAATAAGTTCCTACGTTAATAACATCCACCACACGAAAACAATCATAGCATAATCATTTGAAATTGTCCTCTCTCTGCAGCGTTACATATCTGTGACTGCAATGGTTCTTTTCAAACTGGTATTAGTTCGCACTTAATCTCTACAGTACTCCATTGTAGTTAGTTTCCAGACATATATAAATATTAAGGGGGGGAGGGGGGGAACAAAAAAAACCCAAACATTTAAATTTTACTTAGAGTTTTCTACCATTTTCATGCTACAGTAAAATCCACCATGTTTTGTAAATGTTAACTCATGATATCAAACATACTCTTTGCAGTGTTCTTGACTAAATTTCCTGAAAAACACAAACCCAAAATATACCTTTGGAAGTGTGTCTCTTCCCATTTTAACAACACTGCAGGTTTTGGCAGTATGGATTGCTTACAAAAATATAAGATAAATACAATTACTGTAGAATCTCACATGTTAAAGTCCTATATTGCACTTATATTATTGATCACCTTGTGCCTTCAAGTGCACTAATACCAGAAATAGTTCACCGAGATGCATGGCTACTGACTTTTTTCCAGTGAAAGAGATACTTTCAGCGAGAAATTGGGTGGCTGATGGAAATGTATCTCTCCATGCTGCTAACGTTAGTACAGATCTTCTTCCATGGATGAATCCATAGCAGATGTATAATACCAGAGGCAGTGACTAATATTAAAGGGTGTTCTTCCTGCTGGTTCTTATGGCAATATTTGCAATATAGTACCACTTTTTCTTCAGTTTGCTCTCCTTTTCAACAGTCATTCTTCATCTTCTTAAGTGTTTATGCTAATCATCTCATAATGTACAATCACTCCAGTCTAGCAATTATCAAACTACAAAATGTTGCTTTACAGCAAACTGTACACAGATAATGTAGAAACGATTAATATCTCTAGTATTGTTCATTTGTTGCTATGGAAATACTTTTCCTCTACAGAGATATTAGTAAACACTATATTCGCAATGCAGCCAATGATAAAGAAAACCGTGGCAAGCACTGTGCTAAAATTAGAATGTATATTGTTAGAGATCTACAGTTTCAGCATAAATCTATAGAAATATATTTTTTCCCCAAGCCTTTGTATGCTAAAAACATGCATTTCAAGTACAGCCTACATGGACGAAAACTTTAAAGGCCAATCATTGAAATATCATATACAAGCACATTTAAAATCAGACTGTCAAAAAATAAGAAACATTTGCATTTTTTCATCATATAATTAGAAGTGTATCTGCCCTAGTAGATATACCTGCTGGTTTTGTTTTGTCTTATTTTTCCAGAGTTAATGTTCTTATACTTTCCTGCCATATAGAACAGCTCTTCTGTATTTAGCATTACGTTTTCTTTTCCTTGTATATAACCACATGATTAGGAAGGAAACATTTTAAATAGTTCTAATGTTCCACTGTGGGTACATTTTTAACTGTTCTGATGTCTGAATTTTCCATGCTTAATATGCTGGACAGCCAAATTGTCTTTCACTCTCTAGAAGCTGTTAGTGACAGTGAAACTATGTAAAGATTTCAGTTCAAGCATAACTTCTTGTCCAGAAACTCAGCTGTGTCCTGGGGTGCACAAAATAAAATGTTGCCAGCAGGTCAAAGGAAGTGATGCTCCCACTCAGCTCTTGTGAGATCCTATCTGGAGTACTGTATGCAGCTGTACATGTACGGTCCAACACAGACATGTTGGAGCAGGTCCAGAGGAGGGCCACAAAGATGATCAGAGGCCTGGAACACCTCTCCTTTAAAGAAAGACAAACTTGGAGTCTTTCAGCCTAGAGAAAAGAAACTTCTGGGAAGAAGTTATTTCAATACATATTGAAAAAGGCCTTTAAATAAGTAATGGGCACTTACAAAAAAGAGGGATTTTTATTAAGGCCTTTAGTGATAGGACAAGGTAAAATGTTTGTAAACTGAAAGAAGGTAGATTTAGATTGGGCATAAGGAAGAAATTTTTTATGGTACAGGTGGTAGGACACTGGAACAGGTTGTCCAAAAAACTTGGAGATACCCTATCACCATCAGTGACGTATGGTTAGATGAGCAACCTGATCTAGTGAAAGATATCCCTGCCTGTCACAGATTGGAACTAGATGATCTTCAAAGGTGCCTTCCAACTCAAACCATTCTGTGATTCTATAATTTTGGGGAGTGGTTGAATGAGTAGGTGGGTGGTGTTATGTAACATTTATGTTTGTAGGAATGAGCCTCTGGAATACAGAACACTAATAGGTATTCAAAATTATTTTTATATGTATGATTCCAGGCACATGCTTTTAAGTGTGGGATAATATAAAATACTCACTGCTACACTGACCTGGAGGAGCTCCATAAAATCACTTAATGGTCTACATCACAGCTTCAAATGATTCAGTTCATTACAATTAATGAAGGGTGGTAGATCTGGAAAAGATTTCATATTGGATATGGTCATAGTCATTTGTTCTGTTCACTAAATCATTACGTTATCTCACTGGCATGAATCTTTCAATTTTAACATGTTAATTTAAAGCTGCCTCTTTTAGAGTTTGTTTTGGTAACCTTTGTTGTATAAAATATCCAAAATAGTTCACTCTGAGGAATGATCTATAATTTAAAAAGGCATAAAAATACTCTGTTCCAGTTGCCAGAGTACACAGTTTTAAAATGTTACATAATGTATAAACAGCTTTGATGAATCCATACAGTCATTCCTATCATTTTATGATGTTGACATTTCATCAATTTCAAGATTGCTGTAGATCTCAGGGAGAGAAGTCAACTAAATTTTAGAAATTTTATTTAGTAAAAACCAAAAAACTAGAAAGTCTTTCTAGCCCTAGTATTATAAAGAAATATCTTCATGCAAGGTACTTTTCTGTAATTGACATTAATGCAGGACAGACTATTCAGATTCCTGGGGGAACCTGGAACACATTTCATCTGGCTTTTCATTATGGAAATTTTGACCATTGGCTGTTAATTAGGTATTCTCATTTACATGATGGAAGTTCATGATTTTGGCTAGATAGCATTCGTAGCTCTGTTTTGCTTAAATTGCTTTGTAGAGAGAGTTATATTGCACCACTATAAACAGGAAAAAAACAAAACCTTGTTAAAAGCTGAAGATAGCTTGGCACTTATGTTGCATATTTAATATGCAAAAAATGTTGCATATTTAACATGCAAAAAAGGCTTTCTTAGGGCTAAAGCAATTGTAGCTGGAGGCAGTAGTAGCAGCTGCTACTATGTTTAGATGAATTAAAATCTTTTGATGGGCTGAGAAGATCCACAGCTAGTCCTACCAGTTAAAATACTGAAAATAATCTCATGGTTGATAAAATAATGGTAGTTGTGATCAGCCTGGGGCTGTAAAACAAGAAGAATGGAAGGGCCAAGGATCTCGAGTAACAGTGTATTTTTCAACTCTGATAGCTAAGAAAGAGAGTGTTCAAATGATCACAGTCTTACAAAAAGTACAGGGCCATGCCTCATTTCATCAAAACAAAACAAAAAATCATAGTATAATCTTGTTTGTGCTCAGTGGAAACACCACGTATACTGCAATGGAAGCTCAGACAACTTCAGATCAAAATCTAGAGTAAAAAAATTAACTGTTCCTTAAAAAAAAAAATATGGACAAACTGGAGAATGACAATCTTGGTGTGTTAGACTGAATACAGGTTACCAGTGCTATCGATGTTGAGGTAACTGGTTTCTGATCTTGGCCTGGGGCTGTGAAGCCTGGCTGAATATTCTACATATAATGAGAAAATACCTCATATCATTGACTTAATCAAAATGAGATAATTAATCATTGCTGTATCTGCCTTTGGGAATAAACTTTTTCTAAATGTTAATTAGCCTACAAAAGTAACAAATGATCTTTTTAATCTCCTTTACCTCTTTATTAGCTGGTGATCTTAGTTCCTCAAGAGAACCTCAGCTTGTACTCTCGTCATTTTGACTCGTTGCAGTATGCCCAAGTATCACACAACTGTGTCTCTTTCTTGAAAATTATCTGTTGAGCATTATGCTCTGCAAAGAACAGAAATGAAAAATGAATGCAGAAATGAAAACCAGAACTGACATTCTGCCCAGTAAGCATGCCAAAATTATATAATTTGTGTTTTAATTCAGGATAAGGCTCAGGTGAAATAATTCATTTCACGTTACAAACTTGATAAATTTTTACAACTCATTTTTCACTGTTGAAATAATTTTAATAATCATTATTTAAATCACTCAATTTGCTTCAGAACAGCCTTGTTATCATGAAGCAATGAAAAAAAAAGAAGTGAGAAGCAGGAACTGGCTGAGAGGGTTTCATAAAGCTTTTGCAATAGAGTAATGAAGTGCCAACAAGGAAGGTAAAAATTTAAGAGAGGTTGTTAGGAAATAGAATTGTGAATTTTCTCCCTTAAAACAGAAAAAAAAGGTAATTGAAAAATGCTCTCTATCAAAAATAAATTTCAGAAAGTAGCTCGAAGAAAATACCAGATTACATATGTATTTTCAGTTATTAAGGCAAACAGGTTGTCAGTTGTTTGGGATTTTTTTAAGAACAGCTCTAAAGATGCTGTTAAAAAACAGAACTAAAACTCATGTTTCTAGACAGATGGGGTTTGCAAAAAGCTTAAAGCTGCACATATCCAAATATAAATTCTGTTTTCTTTCTTCAAATCTCCAGGTTGTTGAGGTGCAGATTCCAGGCATTTCTTTCCAATCCCACAGGATTTGTCTTCTCCATGTCCCAGATCTCCAGGTCTGCCTGTGTGACAAAAAGTTTCAGAAGGTCTCTCACCCTGTCATAATCAAGATCAGACATTTCACGCTACCAGCAGGCCCTTTTCTAGCACAGAACTAAAAGTGTTAGTAACACTTGCTTTTCCTAGAATCACTTTTGGACTGGTTGATAAGATGAGGAAGTGTGTGTGTATAAAAATGTGTGTTCATTTTGGAGACACAAAGATGAGGAAGTGTGTGTGTATACATTTTGGAGACACAGTTGTCATTTAGAAAAATGTGAAAACTAAACAAATAAAAAAAGGACCCTTACTTCATCTACATATGTGTATATATTTATATATGTAAAATAAATACACATGTATATAGATGTGTGTGTCTCTATATGCACACACACACATTTTTGGGGGTGATCCCTGTGTATGCTCTTGCAAGTAAAATCCCTAGTGGAATGAGTATTGCAAAACTATTGTCATGGTTTAAAAACAGTCAGTAATTCAGAACCACACAGCCTTTTGCTCACATACCCCTAATCCCCCCACTTCAGGTGGAATGAGAAGGAGAATCAAAAGAGTGTAAACCCCACAGGTTTAAATAAGAACAGTTTAATAACTGAAGTACAATATACTACTAATAATAACAATAAGGGAAATAGCAAGGTGAGAGAATAAAAAACTAAAAGGGTAAAGTTAAAAAAAGCAATAAACACAAATGATGCACAATATAATTGCTCACCATCTGCCAGCTGATACCCAGCCTGACCTGAGCAGTGATCTACCCTTCTGGGTAACTGCCCCCAGTTTATATACTGGACATGACATCCTGTGATAGGGAATACTCCTTTGAGTAGTTTGGATCAGGTGTCGTATCTCTGCTTCCACCCGGCTTCTTGTGCCCCTCCTCACTGGCAGAGCATGAGAGACAAATCCTTGATCAGGGTAAGCACTACTTAACAACAACTAAAACATTAGTGTATTATCAACATTCATCTCAGACTAAAGACAAAACACAGCACTGCACCAGCTACTAGGAAGAAAAAAAGTAACTCTTACAGCTGAAAAAATGACAACTATATAAGAGGCAACATATATTTCTTCCTTTCTATGGTTTTTACAGTAACACCATTAATAATGATGAATTTTCTCGGTATTCATGGGGTTGCACTACGTAATCCCTTAGGAGTTCTGTTGCAATTTAGCATTAATTAATTTCCACCTACAATAAAGCTTTATCAAAAATTGAATAATGTAGTGCTTTTTGCCTTTGTAATTAGTATCTCTGATTTTTTCCAGTGTCTTCCTCCTTTTACCTCTAGTAGTCAGAAGGTTATTCTATTCCAGACAGCAATACACAGAACTAAGGTTTCCCTACTACCACTCAGACCTAAAGTAATTTAAATGCATTATTTATCTCCTGAGTAATTTGCCACAACTAATCCTCACAAGCAGGTCTAATGCTGTATCCTCGGGGACATTCCTCGTTTCTGATTAATATTAACCGTGAATGTACATCTTGAAAAATACACTAGTGGGGTATTGCAGTGAGGCCTCTCTGATGCTGAAAACCAGAACACCTGTTTTTCAGTACCAATGGAGGTCTCTCAAACACATGAAGCCCTGTGACACAGCTCGGGGGAATGCCCTGACATCAATTCATCCAGCCTAGCAGCTGCACCATTTTGAATGTACTTGAGCATGGACTACAAGTAATACTGTGATCCTGATCTTGTACCCTTTGTTCCTAGGCCTGAAACTGCTAGCATATCTATCCATATATTATAAAGCAAATGGGTAAATATCACACTTCAACCTTTAGCAAATCTATATTTAAGTAGCAGTAGCGTAGGTAGTGTAACTGGGATTCAGCCTCTCCATAGCTGTTTCTTAGCTAGCTATATCTATAATGATGGTTCTTTCTCACTCTCCTCTGTTATTCAGTTGGTTATACCTTTAAAAAAACAAAAACAAAAACAAAACAAAAACAAAAAAAAAACAAAACAAAAAAAGGCTGCAAAACTCTTTTCAGAGAGTGTTTCAAATATTCCAAAGTTCAGAAAGATTTAGTGTCTCTTGAACATAACAAGTACCATATTAAAAAAAAAAACAAACCAACAAACAATTGTATTTTGGGATTCAGGAGATTGTTGAATTGTTTTGGTTTACTTTCTTCTCTTTCAGCACAACTGGATTTGAACTGTTATATTTTTCAGACCCATGGATGAGA
Source organism: Melopsittacus undulatus (assembly GCF_012275295.1). Classification (NCBI taxonomy): domain Eukaryota; kingdom Metazoa; phylum Chordata; class Aves; order Psittaciformes; family Psittaculidae; genus Melopsittacus; species Melopsittacus undulatus. The sequence continues at coordinate 45,755,439 of NC_047527.1, read as the reverse complement.
AGAAAGAATTATACAAAGCTTCGCTTTTCTGACAGTACTTTTAAAACCTCCTTTATACTTCTTAAATACTGCTACTGATGCTTCTTAAAAGAAACATCTTCCATTTAGATGACTTAGAAAGTACACATATCCTTTCAAAAAACAGCCAATACTATGTTAATAAAAGACAAAGTATTTAAAGTACACTAGAGACCAATGCAAATTATTGTGATAACAGAAACAGTGAGAAGAGCAAACAAAATGTTTTATTGAAAATACTAAAGGTAATTTTGTAAAGAAACTAGTGAACATTACTTGTAGTTTTTCAAGCTACATCCCCAGTCAGTTTCATGGGACAATAACATAGTAACAACTTCAATAAGATTTTAATGCAAGTCTTTAATGGAGACCCTTTAATGGAGCCATTTACGATGTGAGCTAATGATGGCAAGATGATTTCAGTATCAGTCTAAGGGGATTCCATTATGAAGCCATTACAATATGAAGCTGCAATAGCAAAATACTTTCACGGCAAATCCACAGAGATAGTGTGATGGTTCCATTACTGGTTCCAAAGTGATATGTTGACACTCCAAGGATTTCAGTACAAACCTACAGAGACCACACCAGCATATAAAATGATGATATGGATTATATGCTTCTTTGCAGATAGACTTGTATTTCCACTCTAGAATACAGCTTTGTTCTGAGACATGGCAAAAAATTAACTTTATGAATTATGCCTTGTTTCCTACAAGCAAAGCCCTTCAGTCTTCATTCCTTTTCATCACTAGTTCTGCTGACTTGTTTGAGAGAAGTGTGTTTAGTTTTATTTATTTTAGGTCATGGTTGTTTACCAGAACTGTATGATTTCAGCACTCACTTACTGAGATGAATGTAAGAATAATCTGAGATTGGTGTTATCTTGCAATAGTATCTTCAACTGTCCTCAGTGACAAGATAAATAAAATTGTAGGACCTGAACATATTTGGAAAATGTACTAAACCTAGGAAGAAAATTCTGAGTTAAAATTTTTAAGTTTGGTTCTCTATTTTTGTCTGTAATGCTAAATTCTCTTGTAGTTTTTTAGGGAAGGTTCATGTTATCAGAACTGCTTTTGACTATGTTGATGGAACATTTCATGAAGGGTAAAAAGTCTGCCAAGTTTTCAAAAAAATATTGATCAGTATCCTTTTGTGACATATGCAGAATGAAAGAGTTTAGAAGTTTGTTATGAATTTTTCTTTAAGCTTTTTCCTCTCCCATTGTGCTAGACAATGAATTTAAAATCAAAACATATGGGGGTAAGGGGAGCACATGGAGGGTAGTATGTGTTTGCTTTTTGTCTTAGTTTGCTTTTCCTAAAGTAAAATTTAAGTACAACTAATCATCACAGACATTCATTTCTGGAATCTTTAAGAGGTTTTGTTCACATTTGGCATGAAGCTCAATTTCTGGAATTCTGAAGTCATCTTTAAATGAAATTATTATTTTTCTCTCAGCTCTATAACATATATAGAAAGCTCCACTGGGCAAGCAGTGTTCATCTTTAAAATCCTTTGTGAATATTAAAGTTTATAAGTCTAAATAATTACGTATTTCTAAAATGGTGAATTTAAGAACCCTTTTTATATGACTGCCATTCAGTTATCTGGAATTCTTATCAAATCTCCATTCTCCTTCTAAACTACAAATGCAAGCATGTATCATAGGCATAATACCAGAACAAATGTCTAAAAAATCACAGGACACGTGCAGGTAGGTTAAATTATACATCTTGTTTCTGCTTATGCTCTTTGTCTGACATCTTATTAATTAACGTGTTCAGCTCAGCAGATCAAGTGCTTTTGGTTGAAGGATCAGTTACTACAGCATATTCCAGCCTTTCCTGGTTTTAACTGGTTGCCTTAGATCCTGAGGAGAATTAGGCAAATCTGAAAGATGTGGTTTTTATCTTCACACGTGTTTGCAATTGTTCATTGTATTTCATAACTTTAAAATCAAATTACTAATTTTAACCAAATTTCACAGCAGATGAATAGTCTCAAAGACGCTGTTTCTGAAAATTTAAGCAATACAGACGGCAGGTTAGAGGAGACAAAAAAAATGAGAAAAGTTATTATATATATATATTGTATTACTGCAGTATCCAACGATTCCTCTCAGCACTGATACTGTCTAGAAGAGTGACAGAGTCTTGACACAAAATCGCAAATGTTTATGTCAAAGTATCATGAACTCATCTCTGTTGTGATTCTAGCTTGCATATTGTGTCCAAACTATCTAGAGAAAACTTAGCTAGCTTATTTCTATGCTGAAGTTGTGGTAGTAGTGTAGTTGTATGAAAACAAGAACTACTAATAGACTTGAATCTAATTAGAAAATGAAGGACAACTGCCAACAGTCTATGAACCTCTTACTGAGAAAGAAGTCTTCTCCAGTATGGAGACTTTTGGAAAACTCACACAGGGTGCCTAGCATTCTGTTCTTAACCAAGAGTATGAAGAACCAGACAGCACTAGGTTACACTGAATTCTTTTTATGATTTCTAACCTCATAGTAGTTCAAACTTTATTCTAGCTATTTTTCATTTTTCTTCTAAGAGGTCTTAACATTATTTCAACCTCATTTTTCTCAATAGAATAAATTGTTAGTAATTCTCATCCTGGCTCAATTGTCATTTACTTTTGTTGTGTATATTTGGAATCTGTTCAGCAATCTTTTTTTTTTTTTTTTCTTTTTACAATCCTTTGAAAAGCTTGAATGAGTGAACACTGTGTATTTGTTTTATATGCCATGAGTAATAGGCAGAGAATCAAAGTACTGGTTAAAATTCAATGCTGGCATTCGCAGCTTGCTTGACTTCAGCCACAGTGTCATCAGTGCTCACAAAATCAAGAAAAAAATAAAAAGCAGAACACACCATAATTTATCCACATATTCTGCTGTTTCCACAATTGCAGTCTGCAGGCCACAGAGCTTGTGATGCTGCACAAAAGACAATTTTTATACAATTTGAAAATGGGTTTGTGACATGATGTACTTATTTGACACTAATACAGTAATAGATGTGGACTATTATGGCTAGTGCAAAATAAACTTCCATTGGTAGGAGGGTCTTGTCTACAATTAAAGTATGAATACTGAAAAATAGTCGAATTCTGACTGACGAAATGATTGTGTGCATAGAGCTTGGCAAGATACATTTTGAAGACACAGTCACTTCCTTTACATGAATTCTTTAAATTCAAAATTAAATGTGCTTAAAATAATGGAGGTGTTCCCATCATCCACTTTCATCTGAAAATCCTACTTAGAGAAGAACATTTTGTTGTTGTGGATATGATATAAAAGATGTCAGTGAATTAGATAGCACTTTATCTGTATTACAATTTAGGAAAAAAAAAGGAAAATGAAATGTAAAATTTTGGCTTAGGGTTTAGCTTCTTACTTTCAAAGTTCACCACTTTTTAAATACAAAGGTAAAAGCCTTCATCTGTATTGTTCTTTTTTTTTTCTTTTTACTTTTATATGTCAGCATGCAAACTTTATTGGTCAAATCTTGACTGATGTTTGATGATGCTTGGGTTAGGAAAATATTGGCAACAGTAACAATGATAATTTTGATAAAAAAAAATGAAGAATACTTTGGGTTTTTTTGTTGTTTTTTTTTGTTTTTTTTTGTTTTTTGAGACAGAGGTGGGGAAATTAAAGAGGGTGCTCTGGTTAATTTCTTTAAAACATATAATACATTTGAATTTTGACAGCTAAAAAGAAAATTGAGTGAGTGACATCTCTATGGAAGAACAGAAATATACTATGAAAAATAAATCTCAGGAAAACTCAGTTTAGGTGATTATTTCAGTTCTGTGTTCACATTAGGAGGCCTTCTGGATTCAATGGAATCCTTCACTGATTCTATCAACACATGTTTCTACAAATGGAGGGCAAGACATGAGTTGCCTCAGGCTCAGTGATACCAATAGCAAGTGGCATAGTAGTTGCTAACCATGGGGAGCAATCTGTGATATAAGGGAAGAGGAAAGCTGGCATAAATATGCATCATCCCTGGTGGTGTTCAAAGCCAGGCTAGATGGGGATTTAAGCAACCTGGTCTAGTGGAAGGTGTCCCTGTCCGTGACAGAGGTGAGGTGGAACTAAAATTTTTATGGTCCTTTCTGACTCAAACCATTCTATGATCTCATGATGTTATGAATTGTGGGCATAACAGAAGTTCTGTACAGGAGCCTCTTTAAGCTAAGAAACATAAGAAACACCAGGATGTGTTTCTTCTCACATGTACTACCAGGTAGAAATGAAATAAACTTATATAGACCTGATATTTTTTCAGCAAGCACAAGCTGCCGAATTGTAGATTAATATGTGGTTGAAGTACATTAGGAATTATTTGCAGTCTTTTTGGAAGGGTAACAGCTATTTCAGTGGTGGTGGATGTGTTATAATTTATTTGAATTAACAATAGTACCTTCATTGTGCAAGATCTAATGAAAACAGATGATCAAAAGGCAGTTCCTCCTCTAAAAGCTTTCAGCCAAAAATGATTGACAACAGATGGGTAAAATACAGATTGCTGTAGCACAAGAAAGTATTACACAAATACTGATCAACCTGATAACAGCAATACTTGCAAATTACTCAAATGACTATCATCTAGCTTTTCTGTGAGCATCATAGCCACAAAGAGTTTTTAAGGAACACGTATTTATGTCCATATTCCCTTTGTAGTTGCAGTGCAAACTGCATAAAAATAAGTGATGTTATTTTCACTGTGTGAGATCTGGAAGAGAAGCAGCCAACTTGTAGCTATATCAGGCAGCAGAAGTAACCATCACCACTGGCAAACTCTGGCAGACATTTTTGCTGTCAGCATTATTTCTTAAAATAAAAAGTTTATTGTTAAGATCTCCCTTCTTCGTTCTCATGCCATCTTGATATCTCTGCTTGCTTCACTGTCTTGGTAAGAGCATTTGGAGAGAAATTTAAGGAGTTCCAAATTTTAGATGAATCCCTTTTGGAGGTACAACCACAGTTCATATATCTCTGTTTGTAGATGAATCCTCCAATCTCTGTCTCAAGGGGAATGTAAATATAAAATTATAGCTTTTTAAGTTTTTGTACTTATTCTCAAGCCAAAATTGTTAAAGGTAATTGCTCAGGTGAAAATGTAATTTTAAACACATAAAGTACAAAACAGTAACCTTCAGCACTATGGGTGCTTCTGACATAATATAATATAAAATAATATAAAATAATCCAGAGAACAGCTGACGAAAATTTGTTTAAACTAAAACTAACTAAAACTAGAGAAATAAGGCAACAACTCTTCAAAGTAAAGGCATTACAGTATTTGAGAAAGAAGTAGGAGGATTAGATGTAAATAGAGAGTGGTAGTATACCTAAATTGTCATTCTTGCTATCATCACTGCTACGTAAAATAAAGACCTCTGGTGCACTGAATTATCTCTTCTGTCCTCTGTCTTCCTTGATACGATTCATAGTTCTTCTTTTGCCATAGTTATTGCACATTAAAGTTTAGAAGTTGCCCATCTTGTGCTGGGAAAATGGAACACATTTTAGCAAAGGTTTTATTAGTCTAACCAGCTCACCTACCAGTTATTAGCACAATGATACTAACTCTTATACCTGAAGATTTCTATGCACAAGCTTTTTAGTATGTAATCTTTTCCTCTAGTGTAAATTTTAGTGTCTTTCTAGATCTCAAAATCAACAGCTTCAAAAAGGGGAAGGATGGGAGTTACAGCAAGTTATCAACATCCTGAATCTTTTGCTGGGCAAAATACAGCAGGGATTTCTTCTCCCTCACACTTGGGTCCATGTGTGGTCACTAGCTTACAAGGCTGTGCCTCTTTAGTGATCAGTAACTGATAACTGTGCTTTGTGCTTATAGTTTGGGATCCCTGGTATGATCCAGCATCTTTGCTTTCTTGCACTGTGTTTTTGTTTTAGGTTCATAGACATCTTGCTCCACACTGACTGACTCCTCTATTTCTCCTCAGTAAATCACTAAATGTTACACCAAGGGCAAGCAATAGTCATTTTACCACTGAACTTTCACTGCTCTATGTGACATAGCTTGGGAAAATTTTTGTTTAATCCCTGGGAAAGCTGGATCTCAAATATGAGAATCTGTACCCAAAGACTGTGAGGTAATTAAAGTACAGAGAAGTGAACTTTAAATTTCACAAGCAAGAGATGTATGGTATGTTTGTGTCTGCTGTTGATAAGGATACTTCCTTTGACCTTGTGGCACCTAAATAAAGAGGATCACATTCACTGCTTATATAAACTCAGTACATTCACAGCTTATTTAAACCCAGTAATATTACTAAAGTCATACAAAGGAATGCATTTGGCTTAGAAGCTAGTCTCATGCGATAAGTTGGTGTTTGTCAGTCCTAGAATTCCACCACTCACAGACACATGATAAAATTTCTACTCCATTATCATTGTGATAACTGTTCTTCCTCTGTGTGATGGCTTTTGAATTCTTTGACTGTAAATATACTCAAACTGTCCTGGGTTCAGCAGTAGCAGTCATTTTTCTCCTTAGTAGCTGGTGCAGTGCTTTGGTTTTGACTTTCAGCCTGAGAACAGCGCTGGTAACACCAGTGCTTTTAGTTGTTGCTAAGTAATATCTACCCTGAGCAAGGACTTTCTGAGACTCATGCTCTGCCAGGGAGGAGAGGAAATTGGGAGGAAGCAGAGACAGGGCACCTGACCCAAACTAGCCAAAGAGGTATTCCAGAACACAGCATGTCATGCCCAGTATAGAAACTGGGGGCAGTTACCCGGAAGGGCTAGGTCACTGCTCGGGTCAGGCTGGGTATCAGTCGACAGCTGGTAGGCAGTTGTATTCTCTTCCCTTTTTATTTCTCTTGTCATTATTATTACTGGTGGCAGCAGTAGTGGTTTGTGTTATACCTTAGTTACTGGGCTGTTCTTATCTCAACCCATGGGAGTTATATTCTTTTAATTCTCCTCCCCATCCCTCTGGGAGCAGGAGGAGGAAGAAGGGCAGGGAGTGAGCTAGCGGCTGCGTGCTTCTGGGCTGCCATCTGGGCTTAAACCACAACACAAACCTAATGCTTTTTTCCTTGTGGGAATGTATGCATACTTGTGATATATTAAAGATTTAGCTATCCCACAGAAGAAGAAAAAGATAAAAAAAGAAAATTACTTCACATTTACAAATTTTCCAGATTTATGATTTTAAGTAGAAAAACCCATATGAGATTCCAAAGGATGTATACTTTTCTCCACTAAACTCTCTCTTTTCCTTTTCTCTACATCATAGAAAAATAACCGACCCCTCCACCCCCCCCAGAAAAAAACCCAAACTGTCTTATAAATAAAAAGCGTCTTTTCTTGCTTTTAATTTCTTGGGAGATATTGGACTGCTGTGTGCCTGATGGCATCAAAATTTGATGCAGGATATCATACAAGAATCTGAAAATTCTACTTACTTACTGCAATGTTTCCAATAGTTTAATATACTCTCAGAAATTAAGATTAAACTTTTAAATTTTTAAGCAATGAAATTTTTAAAGAATACTGTATTTTCTTTTACCTCTATTGGTGAAAAAGAAAAGGAGAGTACTGTGTATCACAGGCCTAAATTTCAGAAATCATCAATTACTTGCACAAAAATTACTCATTTTCCTGATCTCTTTAATCCTTATGTGTTGGGACTGTGGAACGGACTTCAAAAGGAGCAGCAAAAATGTAGTTCCAGTTCCAGAAATCGGGTATAATGGGCAGCCAAATATTTGGACTGAGCTGACTTCCCTCTGACTCTTGAAGCATTTTTGAGGTAGTATTTTCTCCAAACACAGGTCTATGTGTGTGGTTGCATCCACTGTGCCCCAGTTCACATGGTATGGTTCTTTTATGTTAAAGGTGCCATTCAGATGTTTTTATCACCCTTTATGAAGGTGCCGGAATGGCTGGGGAGTGACTCTGTGGCAAAAGTAACAGAATCCCTTGTCAGCTGTTATACATGATATCTTCTTTCATTTTCCTGACGACTTCACAGGAGCAAAGAAGTATGTCTTAATTGTTTTTCATTAACAGGCTATGCTTAATATCATGGCAGATAGTTATTTTGTAGTTGTTTATTTTTTTTCTCATCTTTAACATACTGATACAAGTAACTAATAGCTTGTTAATGGACACTTACTGCTTTCACCCAGTAGAGCATATGTTGTAAAGGAGAGCAGAATATTGTTTGGTGCTGTAGTTTTCCATGTGCCATTTTATATGTGGCTAGAATGTTTCTTGCCATACAGAGAATTAAACAAATGGAAGAGGTAAATGAGAACTATGGTTGTAAAATATTTTAAAGTTAGGAAATTTCAGGATTAAGTCTGCCAGTCATATTGAAATTATTATTCTTTGCATACACGTAATTTTTAAGTATATGATCGCAAACCACTTTTTACCCACATGCCACCGAATTTCTAATTTTTGCGATTTAACCATCAGTGATATTCAGACCAATTTCATCGACCTCAACTTTAACAGCATTTTAAATATAACTTAATCTCTCTTGCACTGTCTAGTATGGCTGGAATGCAGCATAGCATAGTTATACCTTCTTCACATACATGAGCTGAAAGAAACTGCAAGAGGTGAGGTAGAGCAGTTACTTGTTCATCTGAGGAGCTGAGTTATTGTAGGTGTGTTTCTCAAACCCCTTTTTAGCTTTTTCATGGACAGTATAATTACAGAATTGGGTCTGTTGCACCTAATAAAGTGCTGCCAATTGAACAGTACTAAGCAGTAATAAGTAACATTAATTGATAGATCATAGCATTTTAAAGGTTTTGATTAAAATAAAAGCATTGATTAAAATTAGAAGAAAATCATGCAGTTGGTGAAGGATTTGCAAACACTTCAGCACTGAACAAGAAAGCAACATCATCGCATGCTGTATGGCTATGAAAAGTGTCTTGTGCCTGGCCTTTCCTTTCTCCACCACAGCATTTTTCTTAAGTGGATTCTCAGGAAGGTGTAAAGGCATTAAGAGTCTCTGTGTGTTTTATAGTCTGTTTTCAGCCCATTTGCTATCCATTACATTCTACATGGCTACTGTATGTCGAGTCAAGGGTCCTAAATATTCACCCTATAGATGTCATACTCAAGAAGCAGTAGGGTTACATTATGAAACAACTCTACATGTATATTGCCTCTCTACTATCAACTACCTCCTGCAGGATGCACGGTGGAATGAATAGAGCTCTTTGGCATAAGGGTAGGGACATCACCAAAGGGTAGATGAAATACTACATTTCTACCCATACACTAAATCCTGCCTGCTAGAGGTGTGAAATCTGAAATCTGCTGGATTTCTTTACAAATAATTAAGAAAAAGGGTGGGGTAGCATCACATCAGGGCCACAAACACATGACAGGATACAGAATAGGCTGACTGAACCAGAATGGCATTTGGAGGTACCTACTGCTGTTCACTGAACCGCACTGGGATTACCCTATGCTTCCTCTTTATTCCAGGGAAGTCACTGGGTTGGCCTGGGTCCTGTCTCTCAGTGTCAAACGTCAACACTAGGAGTGCTTATGAAAGGGAAGACTCTTCTCTCAGCATAGGTTTTTTCTCTGAATGGAAAAGCGTAAGCCTACCCTCTAAGAAACATATACAGACATATATGTCTGGAAAACCCTGATAAAAAATGCTCTCACCTTCCCACAATGCCCCAGGCTGAGTCAATGCTACTCTGTCATACCATACCCTAATTGGAGATCCTTAGGGGTAAAAAGTCTGCATAGCATTTAAAATGGGATGCTAACAGTTTTCTGTCGCTGTTAGCAGTCCCTGAGTATTCTGTGATGAGTTTATTTTCATCAGTATGGTAGAGAAATATGTTTTTATTTTTGCCTTTTCTATTGTGTTATTCAAGTTTGTAAATCATAGTAAAATAATGCACACCTGATATAATGCAGGAGTCAGCTTTACATGTGTATGTGTGTGGATGTGTATGTATGTGTGTATGTATATGTGTGTATGTATGTGTGTATGTATATGTACCCACTCAATTTTCACTTCAGGACTTGTGTTTTCAGACTCTTCAATTTTCTATTTGTTCCCTGATACAATTGAAACTTCAAGTCTGCATCTGTTTTTTTTTTTTTTTTAATCTGCATGATAAGCAATGATCCTTTTGCACAGCCCCGCTGATTTCATGTGAAGATAGCAGCCCACCTGTGTGTCAGCACTTACATGTAATTTAAGATCTTCAATGTGTAAGTAATGGCATAATCGGGCATTAAGCTGCATGAACTGCTTAAACTGTCTAACAGATAAAAGTTGTTACCTTCTAATTCACTGTACAAGTGCAAATTTAGAGGTCTGTCTTAAGATTAGTTTGCAGATTAGTCTTTGCTTTCTGAAACTGAAAGCAAAGCCTGAATATCTTGCTCTGGTAAAAAAAAAAAAAGCAAACAAAAAAACCCAATAAACAAACAAAAAAAAGCAAACAAAAAAGCAAAGAAACAAAAAAAAAACAGGTGAAAGGCCTTCATTAAAGAAAGCCACCACAACTAATTAATAATCAAAAAAGAAGGTGCTGCCAGTGAAGTTTTTAACATGCAATTTTCTAGTATGTAAATACACATAATAGAAATAAGAACCTTATTAATTAAATTCTTAGATATGACATATATCATCCTCCCAGGCAATAAGCATCATGTGGTTTCACAAGCTGGGGTCACACCAGTTTGTAGTAACTGGATGTCAATTATGTTCCTTGGTAACAATGACTACTAGAGATATTAAACTCACAGGCTTTTGTGAAAGCATAGTATTTTAACTTGTGAAGATGGCAATGATATTGCCTGTTGCTACTGTAGATAATGTGTCTGTGTAATGCAATGGAAACATATTTCTTTTAATCTGCTGCATGTCTAACCTTTTTGATTTGATCAGTGATGTTGTGTGAATGAAGGTGCCAAGATTATCAAATCATTCCTGATTAATGGTGACATCAGCAGCAATTTTTTAAGCTTAAAGTATCGGTTAGTCCTCAGTACTGAAACGAAGTACATTAGAGATGCAGAACCACAGAACACAAAATTCACTCAACTAAGCATGAGATTTATTGGCATTTCTAAAACATGTTAGATGGAGATACTATTTTACGGGGTGAATCCAGTGTAGGGAAAAAAAGTTTTAAATCCAGTTTCAAATGCTTTCCTATATCTATTTGTTACCCCTAATAACTTAGCTGCCTAGCCATAATTTTTCAAAAGCTTATGTTTATCAAGAAGCTGGAATGTTTCTTTTTCCTTCCTTAATGATTTCCACCATGAAAGATGTTTTTATACACTCTGTCATCTTTCTGTATAATGAAAACTTCTGATGACGAAAATATTGAGAGAGGAAACTTCTCTGGACCTTAGGTAATCTGAGTTCAGTTTCAATTTTAAATTTAAACTTATTCCAATATTGAAATGTCAGGCGGAAAAAAGCAAATTAACAGACACTAAAAATTACCTAGCTTCTTATCTTTGGATAGAAAATTGTTAAATGTTTGTAACCCATTTCTCAGCACCCTTTATGTGCTTGGAAATTAAAATCTTTGCAGTTTGTCTCTTGCCCATCCAAACATATAGGAGAAGCAAATCTTCCAATTTCACCTGGAGTGATGTAGCAAATATGAGAAAGGATGGGAAAAAAATGGAAAATCTAACAGTGTAGGTTTGGTATGATTTTTTTTTTTTCCAATTCATAACCAACACCAGTATAATCACAGGAGTTATAGTGACAGAAAACTGGTAAGACAACACAGCTGATCATTTCAAGACTGAGCCTTTCATGTTGTTTTCAGAGGAGCTTTCAAAATGAGCACAACAGCCTTTGAAAACGGCCTTGGAAAAGACAGTGGTAAAACAGATGTTAAAGATTAGTTAAGAGTTTCTGTAGTCCCTGAACCACAACATAATTTGATTTTGTTGCTCTTTTGATAAGAGCAGCATTTCTGGAGCATAGTCATGCAAAATAATCCCACATCCCTCTTTCTTCTTCAATTAATGCAAGTAACCTCTAGGGAAGAAAACTTTTCCAGTGTTAATTAGACTTGTTTTCAATAAACTTTTGTGCTTGATAGACGTTTATAGTTAAATATTCTTTTATATTTGTGATCACTTTTAAATGGATTGTGCCTATGTTTCCTCTTACTCCTTTTGTAGTAAACTGATGAATATCTACTGGTGAAATATGCAATATTTTTCTTTTGTAAATACATTAATATTCCTCACACCAATGTGTCTATGTCAGTGTAATTTTCAGTAGGTGCATGTCGTGGTTTAAAACCAAGTCCACACAGCTCGTTCACTCACTCTCCCTCCCCTTTGCTCCCCTGACTCCCGGAGAGTTAGGAAGGAGAATCCAAAGAATGTAGCCCCCACGGGTTGAGATAAGAACGGTTTAATAACTAAGGCATAACAGAAATCACTACTGCTACTACTACTACAAAAAATAGTGATAAAGCCAACAAAAAGTGAAGAGAATACAACACCTCACCAGCCACCGACCCCATAACTCACCCCACCCTGCCCGACTGAGCACCGACCGATACTTCCTCCATCCCCCCAGAGCTCCAGCCCTTCCGGGTTTCTCCTGGTTACATCCTGGGTATGACGTGCTATGGTATGGAATACCTCTTTGGCTAGCCTGGGTCAGGTGTCCTGTCTCTCCTTCCTCCCGGCCTCCCCTCCTCCCTGGCAGAGCATGAGCTCAGAAAAGGTCTTGGACAAATCAAACATTTGAGCAGTAACTCAAAACATACTTGCTATCAGCAACCATTCTCAAGCCGAAAGTCAAAACACAGCACTGCACCAGCTACCAAGAAGAAAAAATGACTGCTACTGCTGAACCCAGGACACAGCTAAATCATTGCTAAGCACAGTACAATGACACAAAGACTGCCAATTTAATTCACTCTATGTGCCCACTACAAAAATGTCACCATAATCATATTGCGATAGTAGAGACATCTAAATATCTATCTACATGACAGCTTACAACAGAATGAAAACTTCTCCCTCAAGTACAGAAGACACTGGCCAGAAAATATAGAATTCGGTATGCTCCTAATGTTACAGTTAGTATGATTGCTCTGAGAAAAAAATAATCCTCTTCCTGTCTGTATTAATCCAGGCATTACAAATGCTTGCTTAAAGCAAAGCAAAAAGCACAGGGTAATTTGCTGGACTTTTGGTTAAAAAAATGCTCCATGGGATTTATATTCACCTGAAGCACAGCGGCACAGCACATCTCTCCAGTTCAGTTGCAAAGTATGTAAATTCCAGGCAATAGAAAGTGACTGGGAGATACCTGGTGTTACCCATATTATGCACTGTCCTGGTTTGAGCAGTAGCAGTCATTTTTCTCCTTCTTGGTAGCTGGTGCAGTGCTGTGTTTTGACTTTCGGCCTAGGAACAGTTGCTGATAGCACGTATGTTTTGAGTTACTGCTCAAATGTTTTGGTTTGTCCAAGGACTTTGTGAGTCTCATGTTTTGCCAGGAAAGGAGTGGATGCTGGGAGGAAGCAGAGATAGGTGACCCAATCCAAGGAGGTATTCCATACCACAGCATGTCATGCTCAGGGAGGTAACTGGGAGTTGACCGGAAGGGCGAAAGCTAGATCTCTTCCAGGTCGGGCTCGTTTCAGCGGGTGGTATTGTATTCTGTCTCCTTGTTTATTTCCTCTATCATTGTTTTTATTAGTGGTAGCAGTAGTTACTAGACTGTTCTTATCTCAACCTGTGGTAGTTGCATTCCTTTGTTTCTCCTCCCCATCCCTCCAGGAGCAGGGGCGGGGGGGTGTTGCAGGAGACTGAGGTGGGGTTTTAAACCATGACAAGCTGCAAGATCAGTAAGCAGTAAAATTTTTACTAGCCTGTAGAAGAATATTTATGAAAAAGGAAAGTAGATGCTGGTGCTGTAGTTGGTCTGTGTATGTGTCAGTTAACCATGGACAGATGCCAAGCAACATTAGCTGAGCAGCTGCTGAGCAGGGATTAACAGGATAAGGAAACTGGTGGAAAAATCCCTCCTGATTTCTAGTCAGTAGTTCAATCTAAAGATCAGGCCTGAATTTAGGCAATGCTCTATAAACTAATGCCTGGACACAATATTTGATAACATGAGATCCTACCTGGAGTACTGTGTCCAGCTATGGGACCCTCAACACAACAGGGACATGCACCTGCCTGAGAGAGTCCAAAGGAGTGACACAGAGATGGTCCGAGAGCTGGAGTACCTCTCCTGTGAAGACAGGCTGAGAGATCTGGGGCTGATCAGCCTGAAGAAGAGAAACCCGGGGACTCCTTCTAGCAGCCTTCTAGTACATGAAAGGGGGCTACAAGAAATCTGAAGCGTTTTTACAATTACAGCATGTAAGAGTAACAGGACAAGAGGGAATAGCTTTAAGCTGAAAGAGGGTAAATTTATATAATTAGTAGGGTGGTGAGACACTGGAACAGGTTGCCCAGAGAAATTGTGTCCCCAGGTAGGATGGGGCTTTGAGAAACATGGTCTAGTGGAAGGTGTCCCTACCCATGGCAGGAGGTTGGAACTAGATGATCTTTAAGGTCCCTTCCAACACAAACCATTCTATGATTCTATGATTAAATGCTTGTTTAGAAGTAATTTAAAATAAACAAAGAAAAAATTAAAATTACATTTGAAACAAATAAACTTTATCTCACTAAATGTGACTATTATAATCTCTATGACATCAGGACAATTTTTCTTTAAAAAATAGACAAAAGGAGATGACAACACTTGTGTTCACATGCTTCTGAAGTTAGCCTTAATAGAGCTAGAACTGTTTTCTTTTTCATTTCTCCCATCAGAAATTTTATAACTTTATAAATCTGATATAATTTTCCCTTGATCTCTGGGCAAAATCTCAAGACATGTTAGTCTGCCAAATCCAGTATACCTAAACTTCTAGTTCCAGCCTGCAAAATGAAGTATTTTTCCATGCAAATCCCAATCTTTAGAAATCCTATAAGGAAGCATGTTCATTTCCTTCAAGGAACACTGAATGTGCTTCTAAGTAAAAAAATTTCATTTTTACAAGCTGACACTTTTTTATTCTCTGTTAATTCTAATGATGTCTTAGAAACATGAAAAGATTGATTTTGTCTTTTTATATGTAATACTTATAAATTCTCATTCATTTTAATATTTTTATCATGCCTGACATTATTACATTAGTACTAGAATTCTTTGACAAAGTGTACATTTATTAAGCTCTCCCTCAAATTCAAAGGAATGCTATGTCCCTTTTCATTTATTGTAACAAAGCAACAAACAAAATAACTTGAATAAATTTACAGTCATTTCTTTCAAATGCATGGTAAGCAGTTTTCAAATTACTTAATAAATTTAAAGAATATATATGTAATTGCTTTAGATCTCCAAATTATACACATAAATTTCAGATACATATCTGTTCACGAAAAGTAAAACTATTAATAGGTTAAATAAACCCTTTAAGCACACAGGTAAACCAACTGAGTCACCTATTTATTTTGCACTTATCAGTGCATAACTAGAACATGGAAAATGTTCTTATTCAAATGCTTCTCTAAATGCTATAGTATACAACTAGTTAAGGCTTGAAATATGTGGGGTTTTTTTTCTAGCTATAAAGAATAATAACACAGCAGTAATAGTTTATCCAGTAATAACTTTTAATAGATATTATTTTTTTTAAGTTAATAAATATCTGTTAAAGACTATTACAGGGCAACCTTCTGAAATACCCAACATGTAAACGTAAATAAGAAAAGGAAGAAAATTATTTTCCAGAATCCTATAAAGTTGAAGCTTTTTGTTGTTCTTTTCTTCTTCCACAATTGCTTCCCACAAGAACATATAAATTCTTTTCTCAAGGGCATATGACTTGTTAGTATAAAGAAGCATAAGTAAGTTATTCTGGGCCAGGAAAGACTATTATCTACTTTATGACAGTAGCTGATAGCAGTCCTCAAGCAAAGAATATAAAATATACAGTAATGCTAACCCATCTTCCAGCACTCTGTATCCTAGAAGCTTCTTAAGTTACACCTATTTTCTTGGTTTTTTTAAACTTTAAATAGTATTTACTTCATTGTTTTGTTTAACTGCTTTTTGTGTCTATTTATAATTTGACATTAACTATTTCCTTTTAACAAAAGGTTTTTTTCACAGTCTATCTGCAGCATGGAACAAGTATTTTCCTTTTGTTTTACAGCTCTCCTTAGTGATTTCTTTTCATTAATTTTAGTGCTTTTATTATCAGAAATATTACAAAATCACTCAGTTTCTGCACACCTCTGTCCTGGGTTTAGCAGTAGCAGTCATTTTTCTCCTTCTTAGTATCTGGTTCAGTGCTGTGGTTTTGACTTTCAGCCTGGGAACAGCACTGATAACACCAATGTTATGATGTAAACACCACGATTATATAGTTGTTTTCCCTTCATTGTTTCTTTTCAAAGTTGAAGTGTATTTTTCTATATCCTAGTCTAACTTACGAAATTATTTCCTCCATAACTGCTTTGACTGTTGGGGATGAAGCTCTCAGTACTCAGCACTCATGATACAGACACGTCATATTTATACAGTCATTTAAAGATGCAGTATTTAATTCTCCTTTTTTTTTTTTTTTTTAGTAACTCCTACATTTCGACCACATTTTTGATTAACACTGTTCACAATGATTCTCAGATCTCTTTCCTGTGTGAAGTAGGTAGCTTAGAGCATGACTCAGCTCATATGTTCAAGGCTATTTTTCATCATGTGTGTTACTTCACATTTATCATTCTTGGATATAATCTGCCACTTTATCATTTAGTCTCTTGATACCACAATATTCTCTGGAGCTCTTTAGAGCCAGATGTTTTTATTATCCTCAGTAATTTTGAATCACCAGGAAACTTTGTCATCTCACTAATTATCCCTTTCTGCATATTATTTTTCAATATGGTGAACATCAAAAGTCCAAGCACAAATCCTGTGGGATGTGCCTGAAAAGAGATCATTTATTTACCCCTTACCACATCATTTAGCTGACTATTAATTCACAAATTCTTAAGAACCTTTATTGAAGCATCTTGCCCAAAGTTTTTCAGTGTCAACATATGTAAGTACTTTTAAATAGCTACATAAAATTCATATTGAGTGAAAATTCACTCATGATGGTAATGTATAACAAATAACCATGAAATTGTTAATTTTGCTGCCTAAAATATAAAAGGACACAATAACTATATAACTTTTTTTCTTAGCCTATGGGCTAAATGAGATGCTGTTGTCTGGAGTGTTTCTGCCCTTGCAAAGGCTTTACCCATGAAAACAAACTCTTCTCTATAAGGGAAAAGTTGACTTCCCAATATTTTTGCTGCTTATTTTTGTTTTGTTGTTCTTTCTTTTGCTGTCTTTTACACACTTCTGTGATCTGGCCCATATACAGGAAACAAAAATCCTGTCTGAAAACCAGAACGATGACAGAATTATTGTTCTGGATTTAGGTGTTTTATAGCAATGCTCTTGAGAGAAGTCATGCAGAAGGCTCTACTGTCCTTTGAATCCCTCAAAAATAACAAAATGTGGTTCTTGTTATAAGGCAATCATGGCTAATTTTCTATACAACACATGTGGTTTGATTCTTTCCCATTACATTCTGTTCATTATTTATCACTTGCATTGTGTTTATCTGCATGTTAATTTGTATTTAGGAAGAAAGGTTTTCCCATTTCCACCAAAGGCATTTAATTGAAGTGAAGGTGACCAGCAGGTGGTTTGCATAAAATTTCATTAGCCTCTTAGATTGTTTTTGACACCTTCATGAAAGAATGCTTCATTACCATGCAAATGGTCATTGGCCCCATTTCTAAACTAATGACCATATAACATGACATATATATCACAATGTTATATTCTCTAAGATTTATATGATTAATTCAGCTAATTTCAGAGTTACAATGAAACAAATAACTGCAGAATGGCAAGTATCTTATACAAGCCATATCATATTATTCCATTAAGAGTATCCAATTCTATTCAGATAAAAAAAGAATCAAAATGTGTTTGTTTGATACAACCATCCTTTGAGATAAATTATGATTTCGTTCCCAGCTTAAGATGATGCAAAGGCAACTCAGTACAAGAAATGGTATTAACTTTCATTTCTTTGGTTATCTCTTGAGAATATGCATAAATGAAGGTCTTTTTGCATACAACTTTGTAAACCAATAATACATGGAATTTCCAAGAAATATAATCCTCAAAATATGTTATAAGTAAAAAAAAAATATTTTAAAAATATTAAATGTGTATTTTTCATATTGCTGACTTCTTTAAAAAAAATATCAGATTTTGGTCTTCATTTCTAGCTTTTACATTCACTAATAGAAAATTTCACATCAGTACTCACAGACTGGTTACTTCCTTTCAGTGTATATATAGTTTGCATCTTCTCATGTAGCATTCTAATTTTCAGAATGCTTCTTTGAACATAGCTTTTGAACATGGATTCAATGAGTTTCAAATAATACAAGTTACATATATAAGGAAATATTGCACAAGTAATGTGATTTTTACTGAATTCTTTTCTTTTTGGGAGTACTTATTTATAGAATGATCATTTAAACATAATGAGACATCAGTTTTGTTTTAGTAACTGCCATCCAAATAGAACAATGTATTGGAATATGCATGTTTTAAAAACTTTTTATATATATAAATAAAATAGAGAATCTTAAGTATTTTGAACTGCTGGTAGCCAATATTAAGGCTGTTGGATGTTTCAACCTGATTTAGCACATACTGAAATACGAATGCCTGAAAATTTGCACTGAAGTTGCATGTAAGCCAAAAAGCCACAATAATATCCTATGTATTGGGCTGAGAATTTGTACTTTTTTTTCAAAAATATGTAGCAATGAAAATGTTCCATAGACTCCATCTCTTTAGAGCTGGTCTTTTTTTTATCATAGACAATAATTTGTCTTTATATTTTGCTTTATTGTAACATGTAGCATGTAAGAATTTTAATATAATTGCTGTTAACATTTATGTTAAAAATTCAATAGTTAATTTAAACAGCAGAAATAATAGAGCCTTGATGTTCTGCCTCATGTATGCCTGCCTGAAAAATGCATGTCACGAGCATATATCATTTTATGGACAGGATAAAATTTCTGTGAAACACTGGAACCTGCAGCACAAATCTACAACCATGGGGTAGTGTTGATGCACTTCCAGCTGGTCTGCTTGTCCTAATGAGGTTCCATTAATAAAGGTGAAGGTCCTGATGGAAAAAAATGTAATGAAATTGATGGTGCTGAAGGGCTTCCAGAGGTCTGATTGGTATAGACCCCAAGATTATCCCCTGTAGGACTGCTGCTTTAGCCTCTCCCATAGATCCTTCCTTGAGGTCACTGCCTGTCCACACATTACCATCTCAGGTCCCCTAGAGGTCACTGCCTGTCTGCAGGACCCAATAGGCACACAGTCACCACATGTATAAACTAATTTCTTTCTGAAGGAAAGCACAGGTCCTCCAAATAGCTGCCTGATTATTGTATTAACATCCTATTAGTGTTTTCTATGTATAGCTGGAGCTCTAGTAATCATAGATAATGATGTTATTAAACCATCATCCTCAGGAAGGGCCCACATAAAAAATGGGAATGCTCTATAAAGTGTTACACAGCAGATTAGATAACTATGACTTTCATCTCTTGCCTATTACCACAACAGTATGATGATGAAGATTATATATTCATAGTGCTTTTCTGAAGTCTGGGATCAAATTAAATTCATTTATTTCTACATGACTGGTACTATTTTTCTTTCCTTTTCAACTATATATATAGTGAAATTCATACTTGCCCTTTTTTGTGAAAAGGAGACTCTTTCAGCAGATTCATATCTATGTGTATTCTGGCCCAGGCTTGATGGTCCAGAAGGGTTTGAAATGAGAGTAGCAGACTACTAGCATGAAACTAATTACAAAATTTCAGTGTTATCAACACTAAATGATATTCACTTAGCTAGCTGACAATGTTGCTGTCATGACAATGTGCTACTACTGCTACTACAGACAATTTCTGACTTTAACAAGCAGTGTCATCTTTTCTGAAATTCATAATTTGCTATGATAACAAATGAAATTATACTGCTTAAAGGACCATGTCTTATTCTGACACATTACTTTCTCAATTAGTGGTGTAAATCTTCCTGCAAATCATGGAAAATAAGTCTCAAAAGCAGTATTGGGAAATGAGTTAGGCTCCTGAATAATTTAGCAGCTTCAAATAATATAGAAAATCTCAAGACTTTTTTAAATTAAAGTTTAGTATTTATGCCTTGAGTTGTTTACTTACTGTAATAGTGAAGACTTCTTAGTCAGTCTGGAATAAGCAAAATTAATGTAAATCTCAGGAATACAGACCTTTTCCATAGGAACTTCCCAAATCATTATCCTTATTTAATAATTTATTAAACAGCTCTCCAAAACTTTCTTTCTTTTTTTTTTTTTTTTTTTTTTTTTTTTTACCTGAAGAATCACAGCATTGGAATGACGGTGATCAGGAAGAGAGGGCAATTTCAAAATTCCACAGTCTTCTCATAAAGCTCCAGCTAATGACCATCTGCTATTTTTTTAGGGAAGAAAGAAAATAATTTAAAGCATTTCTGCTGATTCGATGGGCAATGCAGAATAGGGAGAGGGAAGTGCTTTTTCTTATAAACTAATCTCGGACCATTTCAGATTACTATACATCATAACCATGTCTTTAAATTCCATGGAAAGATGAATGGACAATCACTGATAGTCTCTGAACATCTGTTTTACATTTCAACATCTTTGCCTTTTGAATAGTACTAAGGTATGGTATAGTGCTGGGTGTTTTTTAGTTAAAGATTGTTTGCCATGTTTCCATTACTTTGGTATTCTACTATTGATTTGTGTCGTGCACAATATAATATACAAACTATATGGCAGAGTGTGTTGACTCCCCCGCACACGCACCATGGCAGAGTGATTGAAATCAGATGATCTTTAAGGTCCCTTCCAACACAAACTGTTCTATGATTCTAAATGCATGGTATAATTTGTGTAGTGCAGTTGTACAATGGATAGAAAATAAAAGCATGTGAAACTGCATTGCAAGCTAACTGAAGAAGATAAAAAGCTGACTGGAGCAGTTGTACAACAATTCAGATGCCAGCTGGAAGTCTAAAATCATGCCTCTGTTGTAAGTACCAGTAGATCCTGATAAAACTACAGCATGGTAATTAACTATTAAATCAATGAGAGTAACATTGCTCACACCTGACCTATTTCTCCAGCCTCAGCTTTCTTGCCTCAGTCTTGACTTGGTTGAGCTTCAGAAAACCTATTCACAATACAGAACCAATCTCACATAAGTACTGCTTGAACGTCACTGCTCAAATCAAGCACAGCATGCAATCCTTATGTAGTGCTTTACACCAGAAAAAGCAGACAGTGAAATCTTGCACTGCAGCTTCTGTTTTGGCTTTTTTTTGTAAGGTCTTGACAGTGAAACCTTTTAGTTGGTCAATTTAGACAAGTCGTATGGTATGAATCAATACTGCTTCTGGAACCAGACAGTCAGGATAAGCATACAAGTACGAATACAAGGTGAAATTTTATATTTTCCCCTGATGCTTACTTTAATCTCTCAGTGTCCACAAATATACATTCAAAAAAATCATTACTTAGGACAGCAGCAAGGATACAAACGAGGCTAACATGCAGTTATGGTTATGGATTTCAAGATGTAAATTAGTATTTGCAGATTTTTTTGAGAGCAGAAATCAGTCAGTTTCATCTAAATTGTAAAAACAACATAAATAATATTTATATATCTTATTCATAGCATTCTCCTGATTTCCCTGCAGAAGCATCATGAGGTATAGAAGATATAGAGCATTTTTACCCTAACATCTTAGTTTTTTGAGACCTTAAGGATTACAGTATTCCCACAGTTGGGAAAATGAGGAAAAAAAAAACAAGAAAAAGTGCTAAAAAACCAAGTTTTTCATGTATGCTTAACTAATCTAGAAAAGCCAAGGTCCCGTCTCCTTTCAGAACCAACAGAAAGCATCTTGTTTCTAGTGTGTGTGAGGGGAGAAATCCCTCAGTATTGTCCTATATAAAAAGATTCTGAAAAGAATTTGTAGTTATAATTTGACCTTAAACTTTTCCAGGATCAGCTCAACTGTACACAGCTGCAAAATTCCAGATAATGCTGCAATATACTCTTTGATATCTTTATCTGTTATGATTAATTTAATATTTTAATTAATTAAGCATTTCCATATTTATAATTGAGTGGGTATGCATGGGTAATTTTCACATTACTACTTAAGTACTGTAAACAACTTCCCTCTCTGAGTTTTTTTTGTCCTTTTTCACTTTTCTTTCAAATGCACTGTGTTTATATGTAACATTATTCAGCAAATACAAATAGTAAGAGAAATATTTATGTCTGAAGATACATTAATTTAAATGTAATTGTCTTTTGTATGTTTAATATAAATAATGCATAATTAATATATTGTAATTAATAATAGTAAATATTACTAATTAATAATATAAATGTAAATGAATTATGCTGACTAGCTATTATTACATGACAACACAAAGTAGTAGTCCCACCTGATGTATGACTGAATCCAACTTAATCCTAAATTGTTTTAACATTCCCTGAAAAAGTTGCAACTTTAGAAGTTAAAGATAACTGTATTTATAAAATCTACCATGTATTAAATTTTCTATCACAGCAGAGTCTTAATCTCTTATATACTCCTTAGGCTGCATTTCTCTTATGCTAGGTTGCAGACTCATGTTCCATGACATGGCTGCATTCAACTAATATCAACCCTTATTGCCAGGCAATTTTTTCCACCATCAAGACTCCTTCTGTATTTGCTGCTACTCACGGTTGCATCCAGCTGTTTATGCAGTGAACTGGGGAATTGATCCAGCTGTAAAAGAGCTCAAACATTCTTTTGTAGAGATAATTTAGCATAAATTAGTTCATCAATCCAATCCATTCTGTGGCTGCATAAACACTTGTGTTGGTGCTGAGCAGGGGCTCCTGCAGCAGAAAAAGCCTGGGGGATGTGAGTGAGCTGGTGTATTTTATAGCACAGTTTCTGCTGAAGGATCACAACCTCAGCATTTAGGACTTACATTCATTTGTAGCATACCTGGGAAATATAATTAGCTCATTCAGATTAAGGCCAGTTTTAGTCATTATGCTATGTATGTACATTTTTTTTCTGAGGAGCAGTTACATTAAATTTCTGTGTTTTCTGAAAGTTAAGACTTCCATTTTTCTCCCCAAAGAGAAACTGGTAGCTGCAAATCTCACAGGCCCAAAAGGTGCCTGGCTTTCTTACATTTATTTATGAACCATCCTGTGCCCTGATCTTGCCTCCGGATCTGCTAGTGCGGACTTCTGTGCATGTCACTTAAATGAGAAGAGTTTCTCAGAGGCCCAAAGGGCCAGTAAATGAAGATGAGAAGCGCTTTAAGCAGGATAGAGTTAGAGAAGTAAAAATACTGTCATAGTCAGTTTCAGCATAGAATCATAGAAATAGTTAGGGTTGGAAAGGACCTTAAGATCATCTAGTTCCAATCTCCCTGACATGGGCAGGGACATCTACCACTAAACCATGCCACGCTAGGCTTCATCCAACCTGGCCTTGAACCCTGACAGGGATGGAGCATTCACAACATCCCTGGGCAACCCATTCCAGTGCCTCGCCACCCTATCAGTAAAGAATTTCTTCCTTATATCCAATCTAAACCTCCCCTGTTTAAGTTTTAACCCATTACCCACCAGTATCACCCCAACAGCATCTTTTTTACTTTCAGCCACTGACAGTTCTTTCAAATGCTTAGTTCTTTCTAGAATATTTTCTGCTGAAACTGAAGATGGTAATTTGATTCTTAGAATCATACTATACCAAATTGGAAGGGACCTCAAGTATCATCTGGTCCAACCTTCTTCACAAAGGTACATTCTAAACAAGATGGCCCAGAAACCTGTACAGCTGAATCTTAAAAGTGTCCAGTGTAGGGGAATCTATAATTTCCCTGGCAAAACCATTTCAATGAGTGATTGTTCTCACTGTGAAAAATTTTCCTTTTGTGTCCAAGCAGCATATCCCTGGGAATAACTTGTACCCATTACCCTCATCTTTTCTATATGACTCCTTGTAAAAAGGAGCCTCCCAACTTCTTTATATACACTCTTCAACTTCTTTATATACACCCTTTAAATACTGAACCATGCTGATAAATTCTCTCCTAAGCCTTTTTTTCTCAAGGCTGAACAAGGCCACTTCTCTCAGCCTTTCCTTATATGGCAAGCTTCACAGTCCTTTTATCATCTTTGTGGCCCCTTCCTGGACCCTCTCCAGACTGTCATATCTTTTTTATACAGAGGATCAAAACGTAACACAGTATTCCAGGAGTGGCATGACAAGTGCTCTGTAGATAATGGGATAATGGTTTCTGTACCCCTATTGGTGATGGCTTTGTTGCTGCAACCCATCATGCTGTTGGGTTTCTTAGCTGCAGCTGCACACAGTTCACTCATATGAGCTTGTTGTCCACCAGGACCTACACCTTCATTTCCACTGAGCTGCTCTCAGGCTGGAGCTGTTTCACTGTTGCGGTTTAAGCCCAGCCAGTAACTTAGAACCACACAACTGCTAGCTCACTCACCCCAGGCCTTATTCCTCCCCCCACTTCCAGAGGGATGGGGAGGATAATCCAAAGAATGTAACTCCCATGGGTTGAGATAAGAACAGCCCAGTAACTAAGGTATAACACAAACCACTACTGCTGCCACCAATAATAATAACAATAAGGGAAATAACAAGGTGTCATGGGTTCAGCAGTAGCTCATGCTCTGCCAGGGAGGAGGGAGAGATAGGGTGCCTGATCTGGGCTAGTCGGGGAGGTATTCCATACCACAGCACGTCCTGCTCGGGGAGGGGACTGGAAGCTGGCCAGGAGGGGGGGGTGAGCTCTCTCTTCCTGGCTGGCCTCATGGCGGTGGGTGGTATCGTATTCTCTCTCCCTGTTTGTCTCCTCTAACATTGATTTGTTATTGGTACTGGTAGTGATTTCTGTTATACCTTAATTGCTGGACTGATTTTACCTCAATCCGTGGGAGTTGTATTCCTCTGGCTCTCCTTCCCATCCCTCCGGGAGTGGGAAGGTGAGAGGGGGGGAGAAGGGAAACAAAGGGGGAACTGTGTAGTTTTAGTTTAAACCACGACACAAGGGAAGACAATACAACTGCTCACTACCCGCCGACCGACACCCAGCCCAACCTGAGCAGCAATCAAGCCCTTCTGGGTAACTGCCCCCAGTTTCTATACTGGGCATGACGTGCTGTGTTCTGGAATACCCCTTTGGCTAGTTTGGGTCAGGTGGCATGTCTCTGCTTCCTCCCAGCTTCCCCTCCTCTCTGGCAGAGCATGAGTCTCAGAAAGTCCTTGCTCAGGGTAGATATTACTTAGCAACAACTAAAAGCATTGGTGTTACCAGCGCTGTTCTCAGGCTGAAAGTCAAAACCACAGCACTGCACGAGCTACTAAGGAGGAGAAAAATGATGGTTACTGCTAAACTCAGGACAGTATCCATCCCTTATTCTATACCATTCACGTCATGCTCACATCCTACATGTTTCAATATACCATCACTCTTGTCTCATATCTATTTATCTATCTATCTGTCTCCATACACAGAGAGGTATCATTCCTTAGTGCATGGACCAATCCCTGTAAAGCTGCTGGGTTCATCTGGTCCATGATGTCAGGCTCCATCTCTTGTAACAATCTTTCAGAGCAGGAGAGACGGTGTGCAGTGTTGGATTGTTGCCTGCTGATGCCACTGTGGAGCTTGTCTGGTCACTGCTGAGCTTGACTGGTTTCATCAAAGTTAATTCTCTGTTGGGATCATGGTCAGAGGGAAGTCAGGGCCAGCCGCTGGTGACCTGAAGACATCTAGTTGGTGGGCTATAAAAGTGTTACATAGCAAGCAACAGCATATAATTGAGTTCATTGGCTGTTTTCCCCTAAAATCAAATCCCCTTGAGGTACACATTGGAATTCCCTATCTTCCCACATTACCCACCAAGTATATTTGGGTCCCTGAGCAAAAGTAATCCCACAAGTGGGTTTGCCTTTACCTGAAGCAGGAATAACCCAGACTGTCTTCCCCAGCAAATTCTTTAGGTGTGACACAGGAATTTTATCCCCTTCTACAGTATGTAAAAGTTCTGACTGTGCTGGGCCAGCCCTATTGGCAGATCCTCTGGTGTTGACCAACCAGGTGGCTTTTAGTAAATGTGTATCCCAATGTTTGAAAGTCCCACCACCCATTGCTCTCAGTGTAGTTTGAAACAGTCCATTGTACTGCTCAATTTTCCCAGAGGCTGGTGCATGGTAGGGGATGTGATATACCCTCTCAATGCCATGCTCTTTGGCCCAAGTGTCTAACAAGTTTCTGTTCCAGAAATGAGTCCCATTGTCTGACTCAATTCTCTCTGGGGTGCCATGTTACCACAAAATCTGGTTCTCAAGGCCCAGGATAGTGTTCTGGGCAGTGGCGTGGGGCAGAGCATATGTTTCCAGCCATCCGGTGGTTGCTTCCACCATGGTAAGAACATGGCGCTTGACTTGGCAGGATGGTGGGAGTGTGATATAGTCAATCTGCTAGGCCTCCCCATATTTGTACTTCAGCCATCATCCAAAGAGGCTTTAGCTGCTTGGCTTGCTTAATTGCAGTACACATTTCACAGTCGTGAATAACCTGAGCAATAGTGTCCATTGTTAAATCCACCCTTCTATCATGAGCCCATCTGTATGTTGCATCTCTGCCCTGATGGCCTGAAGTGTCATGGACCCATGGGGACAAAAATAATTCACCCTTATGGTGCCAGTCTAAGTCCATCTGAGCCACATCAATCTTAACAACTTTATCCACTTGTTGATTGTTCTGGTGTTCCTTAGTGGCCCAACTCTTAGGTACATGGGCATCTACATGGTGTAGCTTCACCACCAGGTTCTGCACCCGGGCAGCGATATCTTGCCACAGTTCAGCAGCCCAGATGGGTTTACCTCTGCGTTGCCAGTTGCTCTGCTTCCATTGCTGCAACTACCCCCACAGGACGTTTGCCACCATCCATGAGTCAGTATAGAGATAAAGTTCTGTCCACTTTTCTCATTCAGCAAAGTCCAAGGCCAGCTGGATGGCTTTCACTTCGGCAAACTGACTCGATTCACCCCCTCCTTCAGCGGTTTCTGCAACTTGTCGTCAGGGACTCCATGTAGCTGCCTTCCATCTCTGATGCTTTCCTACACTACGATAGGACCCATCAGTAAAGAAGGCATACTGCTTTTCACTTTCTGACAGTTTATTATATGGTGGGGCCTCTTCAGCATGCATCACTTTGTTCTCTGGTGACATTCCAAAATCTTTGCCCTCTGGCCAGTCCACAGTGACTTCTAGAATGCCTGGACAACTGGGATTTCCTATTCTAGCTTTTTGTGTAATTAGAGCAGCCCACTTACCCCACGTAGTACTAGTTGTATGATGCGTATTGAAAACCCTGCCTTTCAACATCCAGCCCAGCATGGGCAAGCGGGGTGCCAGGAAAGCTGTGCTTCAGTGCCAATCACTTCTGAAGCAGCTCAAGTCCCTCCATAGTCTGTCAGTATCTCTTTTTCAGTTGGGATATAGCTGGCCTCAAATCCTCTGTATCCCTGACTCCAATATCCGAGGGGTCAACCCTAAGTCTCTCCTGGAGCATTTTGCCAAAGGCCATTCTCCCTGTCTGCGGTGTACCATACATTATTTACATCATGATAGAGAAGGCTTACAATCAAACTGTAATTTGAGATGTGCATTCTCCAGAACCCCCAATACCCAAGAAAGCTTGTGTTTCTTTCTTATTAGTTGGTGAAGACATTGCTGTTATCTTATTGATCACATCTGTGGGGATCTGACAACACCCATCTGGACATTTTATTCCCCAAAACTGAATCTCCTGTGCAGATCCCTTGACCTTACTCCGTTTTATGGCAAAATCGGCTTTCAGCAGGATTTGGATTATTTTCCTCCCTTTCTCAAAAACTTCTTCTGCTCTATCACCTCACACAATAATGTCATCGATGTATTTCAGGTGTTCTGGAGCTTGCTCCTGTTCCAATGCAGTCTGGATCAGTCCATGGCAGATGGTAGAGCTGTGTTTCCACCCTGGGGCAGTCAGTTCCAAGTGTACTGGAAGCCCCTCCAAGCAAAAGCAAACTGTGGCCTGCCCTCTGCTGCTAAAAAAATTGAGAAAAATGCATTGGCAATATCAGTTGTGACATACTACTTGTCTGACTTTGATTCCAGATCATACTGAAGTTCTAACATGTCCAGTACTACAGCACCCAATGGTGGTGTGACTTCGTTCAGGCCATGATAGTCTACTGCTAGTCTCCACTCTCCATTAGGCTTTTGCACTGGCCATATGGGGCTATTAAAGGGTGAGTGGGTCCTGCTGATCACTCCTTGGCTCTCCAGTCTATGCATTGGCCTATGGATGGGAATCAGGGAGTCTCGGTTAGTGCGATATTGTCTCTTGTGCACTGTTGTGGTTGCGATTGGGACTTGTTGTTCTTCAACTTTCAGCAAACCCACAACAGAAGGATCCTCTGAGAGATCAGGCAAGGTGGACAGCTGCTCAATTTCCTCCGTCTCCAAAGCAGCAATACCAAAAACCCATCGGTACCCTTTTGGGTCTTTGAAGTACCCTCTCCTGCGGTAGTCTATGTCGAGGATGCATGGAGCCTCTGGACTACAATGGCTGATTCCCTCAGAGACTAGACGCCTTTCTCTAGCATACTCCACTTGGCCAAACGACTCATAATGTCATCCTTGTATGGAAACTTTTCTTTCTCAGCTGTCAAGAGCTGCCTCCAAAGGCTGAGGGATCTTTTTTCTTTTTTAATTGTTTTGTTAATTCCCCCTTCCCTATCAAGTTGTTCCAGCTTCTTAGCTTCCCTGCCTTCTAGTTCATGACCTTTGGCCCCATTGTCCCTGGAGCAATCAAGTGATGATGTGCTCCCCTGGTTGACGGGTAAAATATTTTCACATAATCCATAGCTCTGTTGAGGTCCGAGGTTGAGAAGTCATCTCTTCTGATCCACATAATAATAGCTGTTGTTCAGATTCTGTCCCATGTAGTAAGTGCATTGGTTCTTCATTTTTCTTCACTGTACGGATTGCTTTCTGTGCCTTTTGTTTGCTTTTCCTCTTGCATACAGTGGCAACTGATATTGGCATGAACTGGTCCTTTGGTTTAGCTGCAGTGATTATCACTGTGGTTGGAGTAGCTGCAGTATCTGGTGTCAGGGTTGTTAAAAACACTGTGCTTGAGGGCTGAGTAGCACCAGAAGCTGTGCTGTCTGTTGCTGTCGGGGTTTGAGTATCTGCTGTACTTGTCGCTGGGGTTGGTGTAGCTGCTGCATTTGAAGTAGCTGTGCTGTCTGTTGCTTTGCCATCAGATTCAGAGACACCTTTTTCCTATGAAGGTGCTGGATGGTGTTGAACAGGGCTCTGTAAGCATAGGCCAATCCCCAGTACATTGCCTTGATTTATCTCTCTCTAGTATGACCAGGATGACAACTCACCTCATTTAAGTGTTTTACTAGTTTTTCCAGATTTTGCACTTGTTCAGTGGTGAAGTTCCAAAGCACTGGAGTGGCCCACTGTCCTAGATACTTGCCCATACTATCCCACACACCCTGCCACTCATGACCGTTCAACCTCAGTGCGGTTCCCAGGCTAAAAATCAAAAACACAGCACTGCAACAGCTACTAAGAAGGAGAAAAATGACTGCTACTACTGAATCCAGGACTTTGACTCTTAGCTTGTCTTCCCAGGTGTCCTCGCTAAACTTCATAAGGTTCTCGTTAACCCACTATTCCAGCCTATCTAGGTCTCACCTCAGGGTGGCTCTTCCCCACTCTGTTTGATAATTTGTCAGGTTATGCATAATCTTGACTTCCAGTTAATTTTTGAAGATGTTAAATAGTGTTTGGCCCAATATCAATCCTTGGGGGACCCCCCGCTAGTGACAGGTTGCTAGTTGGAGGAGCTATTTCTCACTACCCTCTGGGTGTGAGTGCTCAGGCAGTTCCCTGCCTACCACGCAGACCACTTGCCTAGACTATACTTTTTCTTTTCAGCATTACTAGTGATGCAATCACCTTTCCTGCTGAAAAGTAGGCCAGTTGTTTCTTCTTGTCTGCATACATGAAGACCCCTTTCTTGTGGTTTTTGACATTTCTAGCGAATTTCAGTTCCAGCTTTTGCTTTTCGAACTGTCTTTGCCCACCCTGGCAATGCCATTGTAATTCTCAATAGGTATTCATCTGCTTTTCCATCTCTGTTGTGCTTTTCTTTTGTTTTTGAACAGACTTGGAAGCTTGCAAATAAACCAAGGGGTCTCTTGGTTTGCGTACTTCACTTACCTTTAAAACAGCTGAACTGTTTTTGTTTTTTCAGGAAAATGTTCTTGAAAATCTCCCAGCACTTGCTACTCCTTTATCCACCATGGAAGTTTCCCATGGAATCCTTCCTAGCTGAGCTCTGAGTGAACTGAAGTCCACTCTTCTAAAATCTAAACCCTTTGTCTTAGTACTACACTTCAGCATGCTCAGCTGGAACTCAAACTCCACAGGGTATCCAAGGCTATTACTAATCAAGATATTGCAAAGCAGGTCCCTAATATAGTCATCAAGTAATGTCCTTTTATTCTAACAGCCAGACTTCTCACAACAGCACTAGCTACGAAGTCAGAAGTTGGTTTGCATATATGTCCCTGAGCAGCAATCAGCCCATTCTGGCTGGCTCCCCCTAATTTATATACCAAGCATGACACTCTATGGTATAGAATATCCCTTTGGCTAGTTTGGATCAGGTGTCCTATCTCTGTTTCCTCCTGGCTTCTTGTATCACCCTTCACTGGCAGAGCATGAGAGATTAGAAAGCCCTTGATCAGGGTAATCACTACTTAGCAAGAACTGAAACATAGGTGTGCTATCAACAATATTCTCAGGCAAAATACAGCACTGTACTACCTACTAGGAAGAAAATTAACTCTATCCCAACCAAAACCAGGACATTCTGGCTGCACCTTTTCCTATAACTGCTAAAATGGAAGGAAAGATAAGCTGGGCACCAATACTTTTCACATTTTTGTGCATGTTTTTCTGTTATAGCCTCTGACAATACACTTCAATAGGGGCTTTGAACATTGGATTTATGTTTCTGGAATAAATTTTTAGGAATTCCCTTAATTTGTTCGATTCTAGTTTTGAAAGAATTGTAAATTCAGTCTTATAGATTCATCTTTTACTGAGAAATAGTTTGCAGTCTTTACTTCTACTCATCAGCACTCATGTTGTCTATATTGCCTACCAATATTTAGATTTCATTATGCTGGTTTTTGAGCAAAACTGAATACTGGCTTACCACAGTCATAGTTGAGTGTTAGCAGTAAGGAGACTTGGGCTCAGCACTCCAGTGCCATACTAATGTTGTATCAAAGCAATTCCCCTAGAAAGCTGAATTAGAGCTGGTAGTTGAATCAGAACATATTTCTCATTCTCTTTACATTATTCCTGAAAGTGATATCTTTCAGAGGCATTGCTCTTGGGAAGAAAAATAATGTACTGCTTTTGTGTCTAGCTTGTGTATTTGTAAAACTACTCAGGCAGCAAGAGAAGTTGAATACTTCAGTATCTGTCCAGTCCTACTGCATGGATACAGAAAAAAAAATGAACACTTGAATGAAAGGTGCTATATTTCTTTAACACATACTAGTGCAGATTTCTGAGATGATTTTCTAACAAGGAGCAAAGTGCAGCAGTTCTGTTTGAAAATACTTGCACATCTGGCAACTGTGTATCAAAGCTCCTTGTTTGTTAAGGTACATCCTTTGCACTAGAGTTGTTGAGAGCATCAAGGTGCATGTCTTTGTTGAAAAACAATTTCCCTGAAGATATGCAGAGTGCAAACTGAATAAATGAGCTAGAAGGACCCAGAAATATGCAGACATAAAGTGTGCACATTAATTGATATGTTCTATGGCTAGTTTTGAAATTGCAGAGTAAGTTGTTCACACTAAGCAATGGTAACAGTAAGTACAGCATCTTATCTTCTAAAAGCTGAACCAAAAGAGCTAAGGGCAAAAAAATTTAACTTATTAGTAAAAGTCAGACATATAGAGTTAGGAGATATGACTTCTCTAATGCATTTTATATTAGATCCATATTTTATGGATATAGAAGAAAAGTTGTGAGAGGACCAAAGGTCTGATGCTAAGTAGAGCTTCAGAACTAACATTTATGTACAGGATAATTATTAAAAGTAGAATTTCCTCTAGATGTAATCAGTGCAGAGCTGCTTATGGTAGACATTTGCGCATTTTTATTAAACATTGCCTCAGTGTATAGAGAAATGATGTTTCACAGGGAGAGAACATTATAATAGTCTAGCAGATTACCATCTTCATGTGTATATCTCAACATTGGTAGTGCTTCCAACATACACTGTAAAATACTGGCTGTCTTGCAGATAGCTTGAGGACTAATAACTTGCTAACCTGAGTCTTTGGAGTTAGCTAATCATGGAGCTCTTTAAATTGCTTGTTGTTGGCAGGGGAAATAAGGTTCGAAGGGTTGAGGTGCTTCTGTGTTTCAAGCTCTGCAGTCTCTGTATAAGAGCTCTGTGGCCATACACACAGAGATTGGTGCATTTACTCTCCACAGCACGTTGCAGTGCAGTGGTCTCCAAGCTAGGGGAAGATGTTTAAACTCCAGAGCTTGAAGATGTATAAATACATAGATGGCCTGAGATTGCTCAGAGCTAATAAGCCCTGCTAATGGGCAGCTATTTAGCTGCAACACAGCCCTGTGCTGATTCTACTGTGCTGTTTTGGAAAATATGTATGTTCAGCACCCCAGCTCACCTAGTAGACATGATGGTTTGCTCAGAGGGCTTTAATGCAATGCTCCAATGGGCTCTGAAGACTTGTTCATATCTGGAATATTGTAAAGAATTGTACAAGATGAAGCTTGCATCATGAAAGGTTCATATTTATACCCATGTATCTTGTCTTGCTCTTGTAAAAATGTGAGAAATCACCTTAGAAGATGAGAGGAAGTATTCTATGGTATTCCCTTACTGAAAATGTCAGCTACTTATATGACTGACTAGGGTTACATACAGGTTCAATTCTGTGAACAGTTCTTTGAATAGTGTGAAGTGTCCCTGCCCATGGCAGGTGGGTTGGAACTAGGAGATCTTAAGATCATTTCCAACCCTAACTATTCTCTGATTCTATGATTCTGCAAATAGTTCCAAAAGGCCACAGCTCTTGTGTGTGCTTCAGCAAAGAGGTGCAGAGGAGAGCAGTGGTATTGTGCAGGAAATTCTTGACTATTTCCTGGCTACTTTACTCTTTACCTAAAAAATGAAATGTGAAACTTGCAGTCCAGTCGGATTTAGGTATGGTTTAGGTCAAGAGGCACAATTTGATTTAAATAAATAAATACATAAGTATATAAAAAAGAAGAGCTCCATGTCTGGAACAGATTGTTCACATTCAATACAAATAACCAGAATTTTTTAAAAAAATCATCTGTCATTATGGTACATTTATTTTTCACCTTATATAAAGGGTCCCCATTTCTGATTAAGGAGCTGTTGCCCTTGTGCTATATCTCTGTGTCCTAATTGGACTTTTCGATGATATTATAATGACTAGCAGTCAACATTTTACAGACATTAGCATAAAGAATACATTATACCACCATTCAAAAGCTACATGACACATTATTAAGTTGTTTCATTATTACTGTAATTGACATTATTATTAATATTCACATTCCAAAGTTTGAGGACTGAGCTTTAAAATCTGATAATAGTTTGCTTTCTGGTCGCTTAGAGGATCCTTCTTCTTCTGCCATTCACATTTCAAAAGAATAAGTAAATTCAGTATCTGTGCTGGAACTAATGATCATCCCCTTCAATATATGATAAATGGTTTATGGAGAAAGTCATGACTTAGATATAGTTTCAAGATCTGTCTGATAACAAGTAGACTTTATAGTCTACCTTCAGCAATTAATAGGGTTTTTATTAACTAGCCTAGAAGAGTAGATTTTTATTTTTGTGTTGGACATTTTTGTGATTACTTCAAGTTTCATGATCCTTGACCTCACCCCCTAATCCATCTTTATTCCATGGGAATACTTGGAAAAACAATCAAAAGAAATTTGATTTTGCACTGTCGTGGTTTAGACCCAGCTAGTAACTCAGAACCATGCAGTTGCTCTCCCATCCCCAGTCCAGGGTGGGATGAGGAGGAGAACTGAAAGAATGTAAATCCCACAGGTTGAGATGAGAACAGTTTAATAAGCAAAATAAAGTAAAATATAGTGACAACAGAAAGAATACCAATAATAATAATAGGAAACAGCAAGAGGAGAAATGAAAGCTCAGAAAACACAAGTGATGCACAATGTAATTGTGCACCATCCACTGACTGATACTGAGCCTGACCCAAGCAGTGATCTGGGCCTTCTGGATAACTCCCCCAGTTTATATACTGGGCACGATGTGCTGTGGTTTGGCTAGTTTAGGTCAGGTGTCCTGTCTCTGTTCCCTTCTAGCTTCTTGTGCCCCTTCTCTGGCAGAGCATGAGATACTGACAAGTCCTTGATCAGGGTAAGCATTAATTAGCAACAACTAAAACATCAGAGTGTTATCAGCATTATTCTCAGACTAAAGCTACTATTCTCACACTACCAGCTACTAGGAAGAAAAATAACTGTTACAGCTGAAACGAGAGCATACCGGAACATAGTTTGTGTGTCCCAAGAAAACTGAAAAAAATGCCTCCACAGAAGTGATTTCAACTCTTAGAATGTGACAAACCTGTGGAGTATTTTATTATCCTACTAATTAGTTTTGGTATAAGTTAAAACAATTTTTAAACATTAAAACAAAGGTTCTAGTGTTACTTACTAGAAGAGCAGACTGTTTTCTGAAAGAGAAGATGACACTCTGTTTTATGTAAACAACTTTATGTCTGAGCATGGCTATTACCTCTTCAATTGCTCCTCCATTCTCCTCACTCAGCACCTCATGAGCCTAAATTAAACAGGGTAGGGAGAAAAATTAACATTTTAATATATGCACACATTATAGGGTAAAAGTAAATAAATAAATAAATGGCATTTTAGACATAGCTCTTAACAGAGATATCCTTACAGTTTAATGAATCAAAGTGCTGATAACTCCATACTGCAATGCATAATTCAGCCCTATGTAATACATTTATATAGCAAAGATGTGTTTTGTAAGTATGTATAAATATATATCTAGTTCCTCTGGATATCTACACTTCAGCTGCCTTTTATTTCACAAAAGATCTCAGAAAGACAATATTAGACATAGGAAGAACTGATTACAAGAACTGCAATCCAATAATTTAATTTAAATATATAAAATTCAAAACAAATAGTACAATATTCCTTCTTTCTTTCTTTTTCTGCCTTCTCTTCCTGTCGTTGCATGTTTAGGTGTCTTGTTTGTAACTACACTACAGTGTTTCAAAAACAACTCTGAAAAATGTCAGATTTGCCATATTTAGTGAGGCATTTTATTAATAAAAAAATATCTTCCAAGCGCCTCCATATTGACAGCTACCCTTATACTTAATCTAAACTTAATCTGATCTCACACCAGATTTACAGTGGAGTATTGCTAGCAATTTACCAGTATTAATCATGTCTTATGATGGCCTATATCTGTCATTAAATAGCTTCTTTATGACTTGAAAGGTTAAATTTCAGTATTTCTGAGGCTTGCTTTTTTTCTTTTTTTTTTTTCCCAACTTCAGTATTCTTCCATGCCTTAATAGTTAGGTAATTTATAAGCAACATTTAATTATCTGAGTTACATAGTATTTTTTATATATTTTTAATGGATGGATGTTTAGCATCTTAGGGAACAGAAAATGCTTTTCAATGGCATGATACAGTTTTACTTCATCTCCAGAATCTCTACTGCTCATTTACACAACACGCTTGATAACTTTTCCAACTTACCTGAAGGGTACTTCTGTTGAGTAGAGGCACTTCAAGGCAAAATCAATCTTCCTAATGGCGAGGAGAATTGTGCCACCTCAGTTGGTATTACAGGTTATTTAGCATAAATATATGTGTTCCCATTAAGGGCCATCCACATTCAACTCAAATGAGTCACTTGTGTAAGAAGTTTTGTTTATAAATCTGAGACTAATTTCCCTAGTCTATTCTGTACGTGCCATGTGGTGTAAAAATGTACAAATATCAGTGTGTAGCCTCGTAATATATTTCTCTGAGAGTGAAATGTAAAGTCATTATGTGGTATATTTCTCAGCAGAATTATAAATAAATACAACATGAAATATGAAATCTGTTCTAGGTGAAGACCTTCACTACTTATCTCTCAGTTAAAAATGCAAATTTTCAATAAGAACAACCCACTGACATGGGTTATATTAATATACAGTTAATGCAGATTATATTAACTCTGTGCACAGTTAATGACCTGCTGGTTAAAAGGCTTTATTCCCACTGGCTTTTATAGCTGACTGTATGCTCCACATGCACATGACTGTACTGTGGCTGCCTTTGTCTGAAAGAGGGTTCTTTTCAGTCTTGCACAACAGAGATGGAGCCAGTCAGGCTTTCAAGTTTCTTGGAGGTGCCCTCTTTCAGGCTAGAGTCTCCTTCACCTGTAACAGTCAGACAAGAGAGCTTTGCATTTCAGAAAATGTTTAGTCTAGCTTTTGGCTGCCTTTTATGTTCTAAAGTCAGCTGAAACTTCAGCCTTCCTGTTCCTGCCTGAGCCTCTCATGGTGCTCAGCCTCACCCAGCTACACCTGTGCCACCACTGCAGGACAGCTGAGTTGAAGGCCAGAAGGAAGGGAACAGGAGGATGATACAGACATTCAAACCTAGGCTTGCCACACCCACTCTCCTTCAAGCCCTGCAGCGGTGCTTGGCTATTCCTGAAAGGCCTCACTGCAGCAGGAGTGCCACAGTGCACCCTTCCATGTTCCCACTTCATCTCATAGGGAGTACACTCAGCCACACTATTAGCACAGAAATCATTGTGGTATCTCATCATGAGCTCTCCCTGGCATATCTGCATGAGATACACCTGGATGTCACCTCAGGACTCTGACTGACTTGTATTAGCAGCACTGCTAGTACAGGATTGCTGGCATTAACATTGTTAGCACAGGGCTGAGGTTTTAGCAGCAGTGACCTGTACAGTTTGGAAGGAGTTTTCTTCCTGCTTTTCATAAGACCATTCTCTACTTGTAATTCTTGTGCGGAAGTGATCCACGTTGTAGGTGTGGGCTGTTACTAATATTTAGCACATATGGGCTGTTCAGTACTTACCAGCAAGGAGAATCTGGGCTTGGGTAGGTACTGTTAGGGACTGTACAGTAGCTGTCATGGGTTTCAGTGGTTTCTGGCATACAAGCTATAGCATTGGTATATGATGCTGACGAGCACAGTATACTGCATTTGACCAGTATTGCCTGCAAATTTGAATCTCTCATCTTCTGTGGTTACAGTGCTTAAGGGCAATGTCAGACCACAGGCTTCAGATGAAAGCAGTTACACGAAAGCCAAACCACTGGGAGGATTGAAAATATTCTGGCCTTTGCTGTGGATTTGTGTGTCATCTTCTTTAGTGGAGCTCTTGTGGAAGAGAAGAGCAGAAGCCTGCAGCTGTTGTAACAGCAGAGGCAGCGCAGAAAATGCAAAGGTCTGGGTGTGCTGCTTGCAGTGGAGACTTCTTGATGTCATTGTATGCTGCCTTTCTTTGCAGATAAACCAGAGTCATCTACCCAAAGAAGCTGAGAGGTGGAGATGAGGTGCTGTAAATCTCACAAAGCTGTTTCCTGGAATAAATGTGGACAGCCCAGGGGAGCTCCCACCATTATCAGTTCTGGATGTGAACACGTACATTAAGCCAACGGGGCTGTACAAGATGGCACAGTGGACCAGTCAGGAGGTTCAGCTGGAGCAGCCAAGTCAGTCTCTTAAGACTGCTGAGTAAGCATTAAGAACTAGAATGACTAGACCAGTAAGAGAACTTGGCCTCTAAGCACTGATGAAGTTACTATAAGAAAAGAGTGTATGAAAATTCAGTGGAATTCCTCTTTATTGAGCAAATATTTCTGACACTTAGGTAAATCTGATCATGTCTGCTGTGTTTTAAGCCCAGCCAGCAACAAAGTACCATGCAGCCGCT
Organism: Melopsittacus undulatus; assembly: GCF_012275295.1. Classification (NCBI taxonomy): domain Eukaryota; kingdom Metazoa; phylum Chordata; class Aves; order Psittaciformes; family Psittaculidae; genus Melopsittacus; species Melopsittacus undulatus. Next base: position 45,716,984 of record NC_047527.1, on the reverse strand, counting down.
TGCTCATTCTGCACCCCTTCAAGTAGGATAGTGAGCAGAATTGAAAAAAATGTAAAAATCACATGGGTTGAGAACAGCTTAATAATTGAAATAAAATAAATATAATAACAATAATAATACAAAAATAATAAAAATAATTTTAAAAAGCAGGGGCTGGGGGAAGGAATAAACCCTGATGCCTGATAAAAAAAAAAAATACAATACAAGTGCTCACCATCTGCTGAACGATGACCAGACTGTCCCTAAACAGTGATCAGCCCCTCCTGGCCAACTTTTCCCAGTTTATACAGTGAGCATGACATACTATGGTGTCATGGTTTAAGATCAGCCAGTAACTCAGAACCACGCAGCTGCTTGCTAACTCCCCCCTTTCTTCCCCCCTGACTCCTGGAGGGATGGGGAGGAGAATCAAAAGAATGTAACTCCTGTGGGTTGAGATAAGAACAGTCCAGTAACTACGGTATAACACAAAACCACTGCTGCTGTCACCAATAATAATAATGGTAAGGGAAATAACAAGGGAAGAGAATACAACTGCTCACCACCTGAGCTGACCAATACCCAGCCCAACCTGAGCAGCTATCTAGCACTTCCAGGTAACTGCCTCCAGTTTATACACTGGGCATGATGTGCTGAGGTATGATGGGAGTAAACATTACTTAGCAACAACTAAAACCATTGGTGTTATCAGCACTGTTCCCAGGCTGAAAGTCAAAAACACAGCACTGCACCAGCTACTAAGGAGAAAAATGACTGCTACTGCTGAACCCAGGACATATGGTATGGAATATCCCTTTGGCTAGTTTGGGTCAGGTGTTCTGTCTCTGCTCCCTCCATGCTTCTTGTGCACTCCTCACTGGCAGAGCATGAGACTGAAAAGTCCTTGATTAGGGTAAGAACTACTTAGCAACAACTAAAACATTGGTGTGTTATCAGCATTTATCTCATACAAAAGCCAAAACACAGCACTACATCAGCTATTAGAAAGAAAATTAACTCTATCCCAGCCAATACAGGCACAATGTCCTGCACAGACAATGACACCCTTATATGCCATCACTTTTTTAGAGTTCACACTATTCCTGTAATCCATGTAGAACTTTACATGACAGAATTTGATACCAGTCTTGAAAAGGGGAGTCTCAAATAAAGACAGTACCTACTAGAATAAAACTGCTAATGTCAGATCTCAGGGTTATGAAATCATTCAAAAGAGGTATTGTTTAAATTAGGATTGTACTTTTGTCATACACTTTGAGATAGAATGTTTAAGTACATGCTCACACAATCTTTTTTTTTCCAACAAAATACGTTTGCATTATCGAATAAACAGCACCAGGCCTTTTCTAAAGATGAAACAAAGTAATATATTCAAGGCATGTGTTTCCCGCAGTTGCACAAAAAGTACCATAAGGTCATGTAATTAAAGACTATCATAAATCATTTGTGAATAGGCAACTTCAATTATGACATTTCCTGACTTTCTAGTATTAAATTGAAAGTTCTTGATGTACTCATAAAGTAGCTTTTTCTATGCATCTATTTCCTATGTTAGCTTTCTTTTTGTTTGGTTTCCTTTATTATGTATTTAAAATGAATTTAGTTTGCCTAATTAGAATATATACAAGCCTGTATTGTCTTTAGAAATGGAGAATTTCCAGTCTAAATGTGCAATAATTAAGAGCAAATGGGACTGAGTACTTAAAATAGTGACAGCTCTGTATTTTAACATGTTGAGATGCAGTTGTTTGGTTGTAGAGAACAAGAAAGGAAAGCTGGAAAGATGCCAGTAAAAGCATACTTACTGAGAATTTTACTTTTATCTCAAAGATCAAAGGAATTCATGGTCTTCAGCAAAAAATCAGATTGAAAGTGATGAAATTATAATGTGCTTTGCAGATGATAAGCTAAATAATTGTTTAGCAATTTGTGGGAAGGTGAAGAGCTTTTATGAGAGAACAAATGAAGACATAAAGTAGCCCAACCACATGTTTATAGTTCGTTAGAGGTTATGCTTTGAAAAGTGGAAGGGTAACAACCACTAGATATATTTTTCAGCTGAAACCATATTCATATCAAAAATCAGGATGTACTCTTGCATAATTGGCACAACTGGGGACAGCTAATCTTACTAATGCCTCTGTAATTGGTACAGACTATAAAAACAAAGGAATAAAGAACATAATTAGTATAATGAGCTACACTGTTCAACCCTGACTTTTGGCAAGCATTTACCTAAATATTTCCACTGCGTATTCTCTCAGAAATAGAGTAGAATGATATACCTTCTTTCTTAACAAAATAGCTTGACCATTTGTAATATTTATTATACAAGTTAGCCAAGAATGTCCATACATGGAAGAGAGGGTCACAAGTTTTTCATTTGCTCCCTTTTTGTCCTGTGTAAAACTGGAATGAGAAAGTGTAGTACAGGGGCAAATATGCTGCATTCCCCCAGTATTATAGCATTGATGGACATTATAAAAAGACTTAAAACCATCCTAAAACATACAGAGGTTTAAGATAAGAAATCTTCCTAAAAGCAAGCCTCCTATGCCTGTTCTGAAAAAGAAAGCTTAAAGTAAATCCAGGGCTCTACATCAGCAAATGTGAATGGCGTATTTTTATTGACTCTGATGATTGTTCCTACTTGTTAAGTTAATTTGTCTTCAGAGCACCATTCAAATGCTTGATATCCCACTGTTGCACGAAGAAATGGAGTTTAAGGATTAAATTTATTTTCCCTTTACATTGATTTGTGTGCAGTTCTGCAGTTCTGAAGGATCTGGGGTTTGCTTATAGCAGCATGAGCTTCTTTCCATTTCAGGACTTTAATGCTATATCCCTAAAAGTTCAGAGATGAGCTGAATGACTGAATCTTAACAGTGGCTACTGTCCTCATAGTAAGAATGCACATATTATTCATAAACCGTTCTCACCAGATAGTAATTTTGTTTGCGGTTTGATTTCAATGAGCTGTTTAAAATTCTATAATTAATTTAGTGTACATGGCAAAAATGACAGATGGTTATGATAAAGGAACTTAATGCCTTGTGGAAGAAAGTCAAACCATAGTCAGTAACAGATGTTTTCTGCAAAACCAGATTGTGTGTGTATGTATATATACATACTACATATATATGTGTATAATAAGAATATGTATTTATATATGTGTGTTTATGTGTATGTCTGTATCCGTAAATGTTACTTGATCATGTCTCCCACACAGGGCAATATTTGAAATATTTTTTAGTGGGGTAATGACCCCATTTATTCCTGCAGTCATACAAAAGATTTCTATCAAGAACAATTCCTTCTATATATCTTTAGATTTTAAGAAAACATTTACACAGCTATCTCTTTTGGTGACTAGTTTATAAGGTAGAAATAGATGGTACTGGTTGTCAAGACAAAAAAAATCAAAGCAATGGTTCCCAAAATTTTTAAATTATGGTAGTAGTATCCAGAATGAATTATATTGCTTTATTAGAGATTTCTGAAAGGCAGTCACTGAAGACACTAGTGAAAACCAGCTGGTATTTAACAGCAGTCAGAACAGCTGTTAGCATCTGACTGGACATAGTGGCAGTGAGGCTACAATATTATGGTCAATCATTGGTTTTCAGTATTATCAAACATTGATCAAAACAAATATTTTATAGCATGTGCAAATACACATTTATAAATTTAACCATCATAATCTTACAAGTCAAACTTTACAAGTAAAACAAGGTAAAGAGGGATTGGATGTCTCATGACAATTCTTTCTACATCAGGCTACAATCTCCAATATTAATAATCTCTCATAGAGTCTTCTATTCCGACCGACATCTTCCCTCGCAGGGGGATGACATGACTGAAGCAGGCTTTGGTATGTGCTTAGGACCATCAAAGTGTGCTATGAACAAGCAACACAAGCAATTCAGGGACTGGTGATTTAGGCTCTAGACTTTGGCTCTGAAAGGCTGAGAACCTGAAATAGGTATACATCCCAGACAAGAAACAGCTCCATATTCATTTAATAGCAGCACACATGTCAGCTGTTCTATTCTTAAATGCCTTCTCTTTGCAGAAAAGAGTTGGGCACAAATCATGGTACTCTCTGAGAAGGTTTTTGGCTTGGATGATCAGAAGCTAGGACTCCAGAGGTGTATAAGGTTTAGCTGTACTTTGCAGACCCTAGGTGTTCTGAACTGATGTGATTTTTGCTGCTGTTCCAGGCTCTTTCAGCTCAGCTGGTGTTCACTACTGCCTGTGAAGATTTTTTCATCCATATACATTGACACTGAATACCTATTTGTGCTGCTGAAGAGAAGAAAACAGGAATGAGTGACTTCTTGATTTAAATTCTGACACTTCTAAATCTGAAGAGCTCACTTGAGCTACAGATAGAATGCAACCTGCTAGTTATAAGAAAAAAATAAAATCAGGTGGGAAGTACTTAATTAAAAATTCTTTTGAGGATCACAACACTCTATTTAAGGAAAGAATCCTTTAAAAGTAATTGTCAGATAACCAAGTTAAAATATTATGGGTCTGAATAAGGCTTTCAGGTATTTCAGGTTATAGACATTTTATTTATTTATTATAGGAAAAATGCTCAGCTCTTACTTCAGAGAGTAAGAATTCTTTTTTAGTAATTTTATATTATTACAGTGATGCCACTGTATGGTGTCCCTGCTCTTAGACTTTTTTGTCTTGAACTTGATAATTCCTATGATACACTGAGTAATCAAACCCTCGAGGAACTGAGGAGTTCTTAAGTATTAAGTATCTTTTAAGTTATTTAGTGCTCTAAGAGACGAAGCCCACTTTTAGAGATATAGTGTATAAGAGAATAGTGTGTTTCTGAAGTCAATACTTTATTCGTGATCTATGATACATGGAAGTAAGACTGCACATGCAAGTTTACCCTATTTGGAGTAAACTAATTTGACCAAATTTAAAGATAATTTTAATGGCAATACTCAAAATCAGGGGCTGCAAAATTAGAGAATTACTGCTATAAATCAGTAGTAGAAGTGCAATGCTGAATGGTGAGAGCTCGTTGTCTCTGAGCTTGCATAACCAGCTCCTTCTGGCTCTTAGCCTAATCATTAGACTAAACATTATGCTGTTTCATGATGTGGATCCTATCAGGATTTCTAGCTTAGTTTTTGTCATGCAAAGGAAGCTGCAAAGCTTGAAGCAATCTCACTGACATGAATAACTCATTTGAAAGTGAATGAAATAGAGACCTATCTTGGAAATGTTTAAAGATTTCAGAAGGCTATGTTAAAGCACCCACACAAAGGGTCCTCCCAATTATACTAGAGCTTTCACAAGCATGTAGTACCTTCAGATGGAATCTATTAAGGTCAAGGAGATTTGAATCAGAGATATAATCATTCTTCTAGAGAGCTTCTGTTGTAAACAGACAATACTGACAAAAGTACAGTAACCCAGATACATGAATACCCATGAATAAATCTCACAGACCTTCAGTGATGAGACTGGCTTAGAACTCAATTCCTGCCTCCAAAAGTGTTTGTAAATGTTCAGATTGATATGCTGTGATCATTGTAAAAATACATGTTCTGATTCTGTAGTGTACTTTATATAGGCTGAGGCTCAGTATAGAAAGCAAAACCAAACAAAATCACATTGTAACATTCTATAGGAAAAATTAGGACTAACACTGCAAAATAAAAAGCATTATCAATTTAAAAATCATATTTGAAAGTGTTAAACTGGTAATCTGCAAGTTGTTTCATGGAAATATTTAAACATGCTGCTTCTTAAGTTACAGGTTCATGTTTTCCTATCACTCAAGTATTTCTCAGAGAAGTACTGCATCACACACTTTCAATAAATCCTAATTTCTCTTCTCTCAACCTTTGATACCCTGGGACTAAGCCGTATGATGAGCGGTAAACCTTAGGGTAGGTTACCTGTTGGGTCCAGGATATTACTGTCTTGACCCTCTCCAAAGGATCTTTGGACTATACTGTCTTATTAGGTAGTAAACTCCTAGTTAATACTCCACATCCCTCTTCCATTAAAAGACCTATCTGTCAGATGCACCTGGTCATAGGATACCTGGTGTAGAGTGACAGAGTGAGCAATACCTTAGAGCAGCACAGCAAAGGAGAAAGGCAAGAGCCTGACAGATGGGGAATATGAGACAGAAGCTGGTGTGATGGTACTCACATTTAGTGTTTAAGAGTTGACAAGCAGCTTTTTGCCTGGTGGTGTTCCCAAGTCTGCATCAGCTGAGTCACCTGAAAAAAGAGAATAGAAAAGCCTTTAGGGAACAGGTGCTGACTCATTATTGTCCCTGGCTTAGAAATCTTAGGGGCAGTTCCATAAAGAATTCAGCTAGAGCTTCATTTGCATAATTTAGTGCAAATCTACTCTTTCCTTTGTCACACTTTTGGTGTCCTTTATTTTGTTTAGTTGTTTTTTTCTTTTTTTTGTGGGAATTTTAGGTATAACTGTTAGCTAATCAAATTATAATTTAAAACTACTATTACTACTGCTGTTACTACTGCTACTACTACTATTAGTACTTCTTCTACTGATAATCCTCATTTTCCTATCACATTCTTTTATACACTAATGTCATGGTTTGAGCATGTTTTGAGGGTGTTTTTGTTCAAGGTTTTTTCCAGCCAGGGGGAGTCTGGGAGGAAGGAGAGACAGGACACCTGACCCAGGCTAGCCAAAGAGGTATTCCATACCATAGCACGTGATGCCCAGGATGCATACTGGGAAAGAGAAGGCTGGAGGGGAGAGCTCTGGAGGAAAATGGAGGAGGGAGCACATGGTGCTCGGCCTGGCAGGGTGGAGTGAGTTATGGGTCGGTGGCTGGTGGGGTGTTGTATTCTTTTCACTTGCTGTTTGCTGTATCATTATTATTTGTAGTAGTAAATGGCAGTAGGGGTTTTGTGTTATGCCTTAGCAATTAAACCGTTCTTATCTCAATCCGTGGGGGCTACATTCTTTGGATTCTCCTTCCTAACTCTCAGGGAGTTGGGGGACTTGGTTTAAACCACGACATTTTTTGGCGCCCAACGTGGGGCCCGAGGGATTGAGATAAGAACAGATCTGAGTGGATTTATGGTCTCTTGTCACAATGCTGATTTATTGGCTCTTAGAGGTTTTTCTCTGGATCTCGCTGTTTCGGGATTTTACCGGGTACTTGGTGTATGGATTGGATGTGTTTGTGTCGGAGGCTTGTAATACGGTGGGGCTCCGGCAGCAGGGGGGGATGGACGTGGCCGTGGACTTGGACTTGTACCAGGCCGTCCCGCTGCTCTTCGCCGTCCTTGTCCTTATCCTCGTCGTCGTCTGTGTGGAGCTGCGTGAAGCCAGGAAGGAGCGGCCCCGGGAGCTGCCGGCAGCTGAGGCTGCCAGGGAGAGCGGCACGGGGAGCCAAACGGCTGTGGCAGAGCAGCGGGAGCAGGCGGGGGAGGAGCGGAGCAGGGCGGTAGCTGAGCGGCAGGACCAGGCAGAGGAGGAACCGAGTCCTGCTGCCGTTCCGAACCCCGCAGCATCCGAGAATATTCCCCGGAAGTCACCTGCCGAGCCCCAGCAGGATACAGGAGACCAGGCAGCACTTCCCAGCAAGGCAGAGGAGGAAGATCCGGACTCGGGAGAAGAGAAGCTGATAGTGGGAGAGCTGGCAAGCAGGGCAGCTACATCAGCCCCAGTGACAAGTGCAGCAGCATCATTTGAGAGTTCTGACGGTTATGAATGGCTTTTGGGTGCCCTTGGGACCTGCCTGCTGATTGTGATGGTTTTCGGCATGGTGGCACACACACAGAGTGTGTTCCATCCACAACCATTTTGTCTGATCCCAAAAGTTAAGCAGAGTCAGGTCTGGGTCTTGTCTAAGTTTAGACAAGTACATAGGAGCACCAGTAGACTGTTCCCAAGGCTGGACAGTCATGAGTGGCAGGGCATGTGGGACAGTATAGCCGGGTATCTGATCCACTGGGCCCCTCCAGTGCTTTGGAAGCATTGGAGGTGGAAGGCAGCTGTATGGGTGGATAATGTCATGGGTTCAGCAGTAGCTCATGCTCTGCCAGTGAGGAGGGAGAGATAGGGCGCCTGGTCTGGGCTAGTCGGGGAGGTATTCCATACCACAGCACGTCCTGCTTGGGGAGGGGACTGGAAGCTGGCCGGGAGGGAAGGAGTTAACACGCCGGGCTGAGCTCGGGAAGGAAAGGGGAAGCTCGGGCTGTGGCTTCCGGCTGGGGAGTTCCGGCTGCTGGCCTCGTGGCGGCGGGTGGTATCGTATTCTCTCTCTCTGTTTGTCTCCTCTAACTTTGATTTGTTATTGGTACCGGTAGTTTACTTCTGTTATACCTTGATTGCTGGACTTGATTTAAACCACGACATTTTTTGTTACCAGGAAAATTATTGTGCTCTCAAATAGTATCCTTCATTGAGACAATGGGTTTTTTAATTTGGTTAGTACTAGTTTCTCTTTTTTAAAAAATTGTGCAAACTATGTCTTGTATTATTGTTTAAACTTTAAATTCAGATGGTGCTAATCTTCTACCATAAATGTGACATTCTGATATGATATTAGAATATAGCGAATGAAATTTGATCGTAAAAATATTCTTGGGAATATGTATGCCTCTATCTGTGTATTCTGGAGTTTGTCCACATTAGAGTCTTTTCATTCTTCATAGACAGTAAGTTGGAGATTCCAGTAAAGTTTAAAAAAATAGTAATCTGAGCATAAAAATTAAAAAAATATAATAAATTAGAAATCAGGAAAAATTTTCTTTGGAGAATCTGAAACCATTTATCAAAATCTTCTTCCTTATTATTCCTTGTTATAAGTCATTTCTAAACATGCTACAAGAAGTAGGAAATGCATCAGTACCAGAATGTTTTGGGGGTTTTTTTACAGGTTTTTGAAATATCCTCTAGAATTTATCCTCAAAGACAGAAATTCCTCTCTTGAATAAAAAAGAGTTTTGGAACTCCCAGATGGCTGTTTCTCTTTTCCTTTGAATTGTTATTATCTAAATTTTAAATAAGTCTCTAAATGATAAAGCTCACATTCTGAGTTTTTTACTGAAATGACTTATAAGAAAATTACTTCAACTAAGGCACAATCATTTAAGAAGTCTGAAAATACCTTCTCTCGTGGTGCATTTGATGTCAAAATGGAATAATTATCTATACAATGCAGAAGGCTCATATTAATTTTGCATTATCAATGATATAGTTGAGCAAGCAGATAAGAGTTCATATTAAGAAAACCTCATATTAAATCAGTATATACATATCCATGTGTATACATAAAGTATGGATGTATATTTATGTGTGTGTACATATATATATGTATATATATATATATATACATATACATAACAGGTTTTTTCATCTATTTCTGCTATTTAAAATGTAATGACCAGACAGGTGGGATATCTTTGATAACAAGTTACTCAGCAGAAGACTTCCGTGAAAAGAAACTATAAGCTTGGACACTGGCAACGGCATACTAGAGATTAATTAGAATTTTAAATTTTAAACATGAATGAAGTGGGCCTTTACTTGACAAATTATTCCAGTTCTAGTGAAAGCTCTTTAACTTGGGCAGAAAGATGAGAAAGACATCATAAACTCACATGCAGTGACTAGATATTTTATAAGCCAGAGGAAAAAAGAGGTTTCTTTACATTTATGGTTTGTACTTCAGAGGCCTTGAATTCCCATCCGTGCTAAAAGGCAACAGCACATCACAGTGGCATAGGCTGATCAAAGTCAGAAATCCTTGAAACAATCATAACACACACTAAATGCTGTCACAAACACTCCATGAGAGACCAAGAGCACACACACACACAAAAAAAAAGTCTATGAAATGCAAAACCAGTATCACCAGCCCTGAAAACAGAGACAACATTATTTCACTATTGGAATGTATTTTGTCATTTGGTTCCTGGGCTTTTCCACAGTTAGACATTTCTTACAGTACATAATCCTTGCAACAAGATTCAGTGCTTACAGTACAATAACAAGCAGCAGTAAGGCTTTTCTACATATTCCTCCAAGTTATTTTCCTTAGCATGTGATCAGACTGAGAAATATGTTGTTTTGTAGCTGATTTTGTCATGTAAGCTTCTGCATTTAGAAATAGCTGTGTGAGCAGCAGGAGAATTTGTTCTCTGGCTTGGTCTCTGATTAGATTCAACTCTTGAGGCAAAGTTTCTCTCTGAATGCTACTGCGTGGGCTGGGATTTCTGAAAGAAGAGATTACCAGTTGTGATGATCTGTTCCAGAACTGGTACACGTGTTTTCAAACAAATGACAGTGTTTATTTGAGCTCCCTGCCACTGAAGCCACTATAGCTGGCAAACTGGAGCCACAATACAGTACTGGTATGAGAAAAAGGAAGCGGTAATTTAATTTCTCTAGAAATGCTTTTCTACTCTTATCAGAAATTACTATTCAACATCAAGCAAATAGATACATAAGGTTATATGTAAATGCATATAAATATATATATAACAATGTATAACTAAATCACTTTGAAATAACTTTGACTCTTCCATCACTGGTAGTTCAGGAATTCACAGTATCAAGCAATAAGCTTTAATTTAAAACCACACACACACAACCCAAAAAAACCCAAACACAACAAACAAAAACAACAACAACAAAAAAAAACAAAACAGAAACAAAAACCACTAAGGACACCTCCCCGCCCCCAAACTCCAAAACCAAAAAGAGAAAAAAAAACAAACCCTAAACTAGTTCCTGCTTAACTCTGGAAGCCTCTTTCTAACAAACAAATGCCTCTGTACAGTTAAAACCACTATCTTCATCACTAACATGACAGTAGTGTAAGTTGCTTCTGCTTGTTGTTGAAACCCTTTACTCACAAATCCAAACTCTTAATCTCAAATAACTGGATGAAAATTTCAGTCTAAGTAATAAATGTTTTGAAACATTAAGGGATGCAAGTCAACAACATGCCAGATAAAGTCCAAAGTTTTGCAACAAAGGTCTTTATTTTGAGAATATATATAAAGTGTACATTTGATGCAAAATGAAGCATGTCTCTTTTAACAACATGTACATATGATGGTGTATTTAATTGTGTGAAGGATTTTATCTTAAATTCTATTACACTCCAACTGTCTTGCAAAAGAACAATATTTTAAAAGTCCCACTCCCTGCTGGTTTTATTGCTATGCATCTATGAGAAGCACAGTGTGCATACTGTTAGTAGTTTCTCTTGACAACATTAAATTAAAGTGTTATGCAAAGTATCAGAGAAAACTGAGATATTCTTTGTCCTTCTTAGCAAAATGCTGGGTAAATCTTTTACCTTCTTATCCTCTCTCCACAGCTTCTGATTAGAAACAAACACTTTTCTCAAGTTTGAGAAGCATTACTTAGAAAAAAACTAAATTATTGCTCTCATCCCAAACCCCTGTAAATCTGTAAATCCCAATTCATTAATCTCTAATATTTTGTATTCAGGGTGTGATTGATGTAAAATTTCAGCTCTCTGCCTTGTGTTTTTTTGGAGCTGAAGTGAAATCTGAAAAATACACCGGTTGCTATGGGTGTAATGTCAGCCTGACAGCCTACCTGGCTAACCATTGGTCCCAGCAGCACTAAGCTGTGTGCTCCTTGGCCATGCTGAGTGACTGTATCTTCCATTTACTTTAGTTATATAATTTATATTCAAGCCATTCAAGAATCAAAAAATATAGACTGAGCATTACAAAAAGTCAAGGGAGACTATTCCTGCTGCCTGAGGAATAATCAAAGTTGCCTGAACTGAAATGGTATCCACAATCAAAGGAGGATTAAAAGAGGAACTGCACAAAATAAGATCTACTTCTGAGCTAGAGATAGATGTTTTACTGTCTTCCTGCTTCAGCTGTTAGATCTCTATCCTACATTAAAGAACTTTTATACAACCAGTTCAGGTTCTCAGGGCAACAAGGCTCGCCTTCAGTCACAGGAAAACATGCTGACCATGGCAGGCACTCTGATACTGTTAGAACAGGGAAAAATTCACAGCTGAAAGGTAGCTCAAGAATCTGATCTTAACCACCCTTCCACTATTAATTGTGGAATAGAATAAGAGGCAGTCTGAATGGCGACCTCTGGACCCAGCTAGAAAGTAGCTGCCAAAAGGTCTCAGGCTGTTGGTTTTCTCTTTTCTCCCATTTCTGAGAAGCCAATTACTGCTGAGCAGTCATACTGACTTGGTTCCACCTGCTTGCTGATTGAGACTTCCTAAATGCATCAGTAGTAGTCATCTGAAGAAAATTTATCTTCAATATGCAGCATAAAGTGCATATACATAAATGCTTTATAAAGCATAAAAATATAAAGCACAGGTTTTCTGCTCCAAACTTAAATAAAGCGTCTGCACCAATCTGCAAAAAAGAGCTTCACATTAAAAGTAGATCTTGAACTTTGCTTCTACTCTAGTTAGAAGACATATGATGCTGCAAGCTCAAAGCCTGTACGCCCTAACATGGTAATAAAACTTTAGAATTTAAACAATGAAGAATGCATCTTGTTAATGTAGTCCCTTGACAGGCATTTGTATAATATTGTTTTTTGGGGTTTGTTTGCTTGTTTTCCCTGAATAGGATCAAACACTAGCAAAGTGATAGTCAACTAATTGAACACTGGATGAGTTCTTCCCTTTGTGAAGCAATTCTTTTATTACCATCATGTTAGTAATTCAGCAGTATGGTCATTTCTACTGTTGCATTTTGGGAGCTGTTGTATGTAATGGAATTATACTAACATAGAACTCAAGTTCAGAATGAGACTCCTCTAGCTACAGCTATATCCCAGGATTGAAAAGCAGTTAGCAGAATACAGATTATTTTTTTACTGAAAAAGCTAGTTGAATAGAAAAATATTATTTCACTACTTGCTTATACAACCTCTATTCCACATTCAGTGATAGAATAATCATTGTTTATCACTTCCTAACTTCTGGTTGAGACTATCCTGCTGCTGAAAAAAAAAAAAAAACAGGAACATTGTTAGCAAGTTGGTCAAATTATTTACTTTAAAATATTAATTTTATACTAGCTGAACCTCCCTAGTTGGGCTATATTCTTGAATTTGAAAGCATGTAAGCTTTTTTGGGAATCATTCTTGAACTGCTTTATTTGGTATGATCTTTTTTAGACCAGACACGTTTGTATCAGGTGATATACTTGCTTTCAACAAAACTCTCCTCCAGTTTTGGTGACTGGTAGTTCAACATAAATGTACAAAAATGTTGAATGTAACACAGTTTTTCATACATATGAAAAATTCTGCTAGGTAAACTGTGGGGAATGTTGCACAAGAAGCTGCACGAGCAAACCTGAGTGAGAGCATGAACATCCTGACCCCCATCAGCTACAAACCATGTGAGTCAAGAGGAATCAAAGTTAAAACACAGAGATAATCTCCAAGAATTGTAGATATTGAAACAAAGAAGTTACTAAGGACAAAGATGTAATGTTGTACCTGGGACTTTCCTAGGGGCTAATGAAAGTCTTCAATATGAACTGAGGGGACAAAAAAATGTGTGCTCAAGGAAAATGGAAAGCAATAATGTAGCAGAAAGTGGTAACAGAAAAATGTGCTTATACATCTGAGTACAAATAAGTTGTTCAAGCAAAGGTATGTGGACAAGAATGTGATTGGTTGAAAAGGTGCACGACCAGTAATGTCATTGGCTGGGAAAAGAGTATGATTTTGAAAGAAGTACCAAAAAGAAACTAACTGATACTAAAAATTACTAACCACTAGGCAGGGGTCTATAAAAACCTGTAAGCTCACTCAATAAACAATTTTGGTTGCACCACAACTGGAGTTCGTGCCTCAGTTGTCACAATAAACTAAATGGCTTGCCTGGCTCTGTACCAAAAAAAAAAAGTGGAGTGCTGCAGAGTGCATGGTTCTTGCATCCATGGATCAGACATACCACAAAAGTCGTGACATACCGAAGCCTTCCAAATGCAATTTACTATGAGTCACTATTAGCAGCTGTCTTGAGCAAAATGGCACTGAATTGTATCATCAAAAATGTACCGTGGTATATTATGTACTTATTCAGATGTAATAATTAACTCACATTAATGTAGTGTGCATTTTGGATTTTTTAACAAAGGTTATTCAAGACAGCAAATCTGAAAGAGATGTCTTTTTTTATTACAATTTCTGCCATGTTGCATTTTATTTAATTAGCTTAATAAAACTAACACCATCATAAAACTCTTGCATACAGATGCAAGGTTTTACAAGGAGTCCTGTGGCATAACCTCTGGAGAATTATGGTCAAATACCAATGATAGATCAATAGTTATTACTTTCAGATGAAAGAGCTTTGATAGTTTCCCTAGATGTTGTTTACAGTATGAAAGGTGCCATGCATCTGCCAGGAAACCTACTCTATGCTACCCCAAATCTCCCTGCCTATAAGAATGGAAATAGTTTAACCATCAGCACTTATGGGGACAGACTACATTCAATATCCATTGGAGACAACATACCAGACATCTAGAGGCATTAGGGTTTACCCTAGGATTTATCCTTTGAGAATACTTACACTCTCTGAATATTATTCATTTCAGCACCTATTTTTACACATTGTAAATAATTGTATATAACTTCCATGCCATGAAGTACTCCTAGCACTACAGTCATTCAATGTTCTTTTCCTTCCATTGTCACTCAGTTACAGAGTAAATTGCATTTCAGTGTGAACTTTTCTTCATATACATTCATTTGATATGTCTTGGCGCAATAGTAATCTTCAAAATCAAAAACAAGGAATATGCTATTGGATGATTCACTGGGTAACAGATGCACTTTCCATAGCTACATCATACAAGACACTTCTCCAAATATGCCAAATAATACTAGATTTCCCGACTTTCTTCCTATTTCAAAGGCAAAACATAGTTGAGAATCTTAACTCTTAAAAAATAAAACTTTAAGTTCTTAAGAAACAAATTATAGGCTTTTTGTAGTGAGCATTAGCAGTAGTATTGAATCACCATTTATGTGGTAAATAGAACCTCACAGCAAAGAAGCTGACTGAACAAAACATGACATTTTAATTTCCTTCTTGAGGTTCAGTACTTGCTTTTATGCAATGCATTTTCTTAATAGAAGCACAAAAGTTTAACTTCAGAAGCATTTTTTTAATAATATATTTTTACATTCTCCTGTTTAAAACTGAACAAATTTTTTTTCAGTCATTTTTGGAGGTTTAGAACTCTCCTTGCTACAAAACACTCTGAAATACATAGAAAATTGAATTGGTACACACAACTATTGTGTTTTAGCACCACCCTGACCTTGTCTGAGTAGCTGGAAGCATGAGATTTCCCTGAAAAGACATTGTTTATATGATTATTCTGTTCTTATGTACAGACCTTACAGTGTCTTGTTTAATATCTAGCTAAATCTGAAGATTCAGCTAAAGTAATGAGGTAGCTGTTTTCTGCTGGTCCAGCAGAGGGAGGTTTGAATTCCTTCCTTTTATTCTTCAGAAGTGAAACTGCCAAAGCCATAAGGTGTATAGTCTGACATTAAAATGTCAGCACATATCCAGTTGTTGTTGTTATAAATGTGAGAAAATCAGATTTCTTAACATCATATAAAAATAAAATATCTGTAGAAGTTCTTGATTTGACACACTTACATTTTAGATGCATTGAGAAAAACCACAATAGCTTTTTTTTCCCTGTTTTTGGTTTACTGGTGGTTATTTTGGTGTGTTTTACAATACTTTTGCTGTACAAGAAAATGCAACCTGTATACCTGGCAGGCAGAACTTGAGTTCCTCTTTGACAGTGGAAATAATTTTTTTAATACATTTGACTGTTAACATCTTAGGGGTATATTTCAAGGATTCTTTTCAAATATTTCAGTATCTTGTTTGAATACACTGTAGAATGGCACTGCTTGTTTTATCTTCTATTCAAAACTCCATCTGATTGCTGACAGATTCAGAGGCAGAGAACATTATTCCATGGAATGGCAATACAGCCACTAAAAATTGTCTTCTTGTTCTAAGTATGTGACAACATAAAAAAAAAAGTTTTCTTTCATATGAAAAATGCTATTAAATTGCATATTTGAATATTGTTTTACTGCTGACATTTGTAATAATAAGCAATCAGCAACACAATAGAAAAAATGCAAACCCACACTTTCTAAACCAAATACACTCAATCTGTGTATTCTAGGTTGTTTTAATGAATATAAATATATATCTGTATGTCTATATTGGATAGTTTCAGGGCTTGCTCAGACAGTAGAGTGCACATGAAGAGTTTTAGCAACTGGAGAAATAGGTAACAAAAGTACAAATTTTTCAGAGGCCACAAAAAAGCTTCCTGTAATTTTGCAATCATGTCAATAGCCCTTCTGAAAGCACACACAAGACTATTCACACATGTAAAACTATATGAAAATGTAAATATACTTTCAAAGAGACAAGGAAAAGCTCTAGGTAAGCATTCTTCATGTAAATAAGCATGGTAACAATTGCCTGTGTGTCCTGGGTATAGCAGTAGCAGTCAATTTTTCTCCTTAGTAGCTGGTGTTTTAACTTTCATCCTGGGAACAGAGCTGATAACACAGATGTTTTTAGCTGTTGCTAAGTAGTGTTTACTCTGACCAAGGACTTTGTGAGTCTCATGTTCTGCCAGGGAGGAGGGGAGGCCAGGAGGAAGCAGAGACAGGACAGCTGACCCAAGCTAGACAAAGAGGTATTCCATACCACAGCACGTCATGCCCGGGGAGGTAACTGGGAGATACCAGAAGGGCACTCACTCTTCTGTTTCAGACTCGTTTAGGCAGGTGGTATCTTATTCTCTTCCCTTCTTATTTCTCTTATCATTATTATTATTATTGGTGGCAGCAGCAGTGGTTTTGTGTTATACCTTAGTTACTGGACTGTTCTTATCTCAACCTGTGGAAGTTACATTCTTTTAATTCTCCTCCTCATCCCTTCTGGAGCAGGGAGGGGAGGGGGAAGGAAAGAAGGCTTTCGTTGGGGTTTTTTTAAGCTTTCTGACACATGAACAACAGGCTTGAGTTCATGAACAATGATGTTCTCTATCCCATCCTTTCGCTTTGCAATTTCAGTCAAGAATCACATGGTAAAATATTTTGTTGTGTCATAAAACTGTTTTCCTCACCACTAAGAAAGAAGGAATATGCACCTATCTAGGTGATTCTGCATTATTTTTATCAGCACATATCAAAGGGCTTTATCAAACCTGAATACCTTTCTTTCACCATCATTCATATCAAAGAGGAAGAAAACATATGGGTTTTCAAACTGTCAGATCTCATAAACTAGTTTTCTCTCTGGAGAGCCACATGGAGCGATTCCAAGACCAAATATGCCTCTTTTTAATTAGGTTAGGCCCCAGATATCACATTTCTATCATATTCTGTCAGAATGCTGGCTTCTGTTCCTGAATTTCTTTGTTATCAAAAAATATGTGTTTGTGAAGCCAGAATTGTCAGTGGGGACTGCTTTATCTGCAGGATGAGAGATTGCCTTACCTATTCCCCTGGAGAATGAATAGTGTACTCTCCAAGAGGCCATTTGCTCTTCCAAGAAGGCTCTCTAGTTTGAATGAGAAACTGTTGTCTCTAAGAATTTCTATGTATAGAGAATCTGAAAGAAAAAAAAAAGTTATGATTCTGGGAAGAGTGTGATGTGCCTTTCTTTTATATACCTAAGGCAAGAATTCTAAGAAAATTTTACAACAGAATACTTTGTTCTTACTTGCTTACTTACTGTAGTTGTATACCTTTTCAACAGAACTGGGGATAGTTATGAAAGAAACAGGCTTTAATAATCCTTCAGAGTCTGGCCAAGTATTTTTGAAAGCTGGCAATGCTGCTGTATATAAGAACATAAGAAAGGTCCAGCTGGGTTCTATCACTCTAGACCATGATCCTGCTCCTGAGAGGGCGCCTACAACAAATGTGAAGAGGGAATTTTACAAGGACATGAAGTGATAAGACAAGGGAGAATTGCTTTAAACTGGCAGAGTATAGGTTTAGATTAGTTATAAGGAAGAAATTATTTACTATGAGGGTGGTGACACACTGGAGCAGATTACCCAAAAAAGGTGTAGCTGCCCCACCCTTGGCAGTGTCCAAGGGCAAGTTGGATGGGGCTTTGAGACGCCTGGTCTAGTGGAAGGTGCTCCTGCCTGTTGCAGAAGAGTTGAAATTAGATGTTTTTTAAGGTCCCTTCCAACCCAAACTGTTCTCTGATTCTATGATTCTATGATTCTATGAAATACAGAAGGCAGAGAAAGGTCAGGCTAAGCTTAAATGATGGTTTCCCCTCATGCTCTCCCAGTCTCCAAAAATTTCAGCTTCCTTTCTCAGGTATGGTAGAAATTGGTAACTGTCAATGCATTCTCTGGCATGTATATGTTCAGCTTCTTTTTGAAGCCACACAAATTTTTAGAATCTATAGCATCCTTTGGAATAGACTTTCACTGACCTGTTTTCTGTTCAGAAAATATTTTAGTGTTCATAATGGAATATACAGATGGACTATTAACTGCACCTCATAACATCTAAACTAAGAAAGGGAAATAAAGGAAGTTTTCTAACATCTTTACAAAACTCTAAACTAGCAACAGATGCATAGTGGATGTAGCATCCTGTTTAAGGAACTTTATTTTGCCTGTCTTGAAATCAAGAATGTTGGTAAATACTTCTCCATCTTCAGAGCAAAATTTATCATCTTGAACAAAAAGTAGTACCTACTTCACTAACCCTCCACTGGTGCCAAACTACTCATTGGAAAGCCTTAAAGTGTGTAGATTAAGTAAGATGTATGGAAAGCTTTACTTGCATCAAATC
Source organism: Melopsittacus undulatus (assembly GCF_012275295.1). Classification (NCBI taxonomy): domain Eukaryota; kingdom Metazoa; phylum Chordata; class Aves; order Psittaciformes; family Psittaculidae; genus Melopsittacus; species Melopsittacus undulatus. Next base: position 45,698,099 of record NC_047527.1, on the reverse strand, counting down.
CCTCACTTTGTATTATTTTTATAAGAAAGTACAGTCATTGCAGAAACTTCTCTGTTGTTAAAACAATCAGTTGAGAACAGAGAAACTGATTAAGACTTAAAATTCACAGCAAAACTGGATGAAGTACACTAAGTTAAAAGTAAAAAAAGATTTGCAGTCACCTTGAATATTTCCATTTAGCATCATATGTAAAGCTATTACTGAAGAAACGTCATAAATTCATGATGTAGAGCCTGTGGCATACCAACATTCTATGTAGATTTTTTTTATGTATGCGTGCGTGTCTTTGTGTGTGATTAAGTAATAGCTGGCAGCAGGAGTTTGGCAGGAACAGGCAAGTTAGCAGTTGAGTAATGACTCACAGATAACTAGGTACTTGAAGGTTTTCTGGTGGTATTTATGGGTTTTTTTAGTTTTTTTGGCCCAAAGACACCATTAGAGCCTCTTGAGCAATGGAGGCCATAGAATTGCTCCAAGTAATTCTCGCAGAAAATAAATAACATCTCAAAGGAAACACTGCTTTTCAGGAAATGTTCTGTCTTCTGTTTAAAAGCTCACATTACAGAGAATCCATAAAGATCTTTGTAAAATATTTCAAGCATTACCCAGCTTCCAAAGAAACCAAGTTTTTCCCAAACCTAAATTAGTTTAGCATTTGCTTCTAATTTTTGTTCTGTTATTTCTTTGCCTGTTAAATGGCAGAAACTTTCACACTCAAGTATTGTATTGACTTAGGACTGGGAGTGAAGGAAAATAAATCCTCCTTTGATTTAAAAGACAAGGTATTTTTCTAAACAAACATCCACCATTAAGTATTATGTAGAAATGCATTAGAAAGTATAAATATGATGTGTTTAGGACTGTGATTATAACGTGTAGAAGTGAAAAGGAGAAATGGTCTCCTTCCTAAACACTTGGTTTATGTACTTACAGTAAAACACAGTGCAGCCTACTTCATCATGGTACACTGCCAGGTACTCATTTTATACCTACATGGAGGAAGATCCCCTGGGAAAAGGAATCTCCTCCCCTAACTACAGGGTGATGAGTTCTAAAGTACATAGAAGTAGGGCTTGTTCATCTGCACTATCTCTGCATTGAAGATTTCAGACAAGAGCATGAAATGTAAATGTAAAAAATCCTGATCACTCTTGGAGAAAGGTTGAAGTATAAAACTTTTATTAAGATTGATTTTGAACTTTGCTGCTCTTTGAGTTAATTAAAAGCAGAAACAGCTGAAAGATACATATTAATATTAATACTCTATCAGAAAGATCTTCCTTCAGTCAACAGAAGAGGATGAACCAGGGAAACCTTTCCTAAAATATATGACTTGGTCTTCAGGCCCTTTCACAGCATTTCTTTTAACACTGCTATCTGGGAAAAGGAGTGCCTTTCAGCCTCTCCTTTAGAGGATCCGTAGCCTTCACACACTGTTACTTCATGCCCTGTTTTTGCAATGATCCTCTTGTTCATTAGGAATGCTCTGCAGTATTGAGCCTAGACCAGCTACACAGTGATAATAGCCCCACCTTTGAGTGGCTTAAAAATAGATGACCTCTAGTATCAGTGAATCATAATGAATACAATTGTGCTCTGAAATTACTCCCATCATATTCACATCCGATTATATACATTGAAATTGGAACAGGCTCAGGACAGCAATGTTTATGTAATCAAACTCAGTGAATGGGGTTATAATACAGAATTGAATGCAGGCAATGTTGGCAGGCATCCTCGAGCCTCACCTATCTTTCTGTGCTCTTTGTCTTCAGGGAAATAGGAGATTAGATGCCTTTCATTAACTGTTGAGAGTATTTCCACAGCTGATAAAAAACTGATTTTCATGGCTAGGAAAATTTGGATCACAACATTCTTTTGCATATAAACAACAAAAAATTCGTAATGTATTTTCTTTTAAGAAATTTCCTTGTTTCAGTAGTGCTAAGGTCTGTGTATATGTGGACAGGAAATAAAGGGAAATTCAATCTTTTTTTTTTCTAGCAAATTATTTAATTTTAAATTTAGGATAAATTAAATGTGATTTGACTGTAACTGCAATTTCAAGTCTAGTTATATTTTTGCCACAGTTGCAGGTTTTCAGATTCACAGTAGGAGTCTCTATAGATAGAGACTATCTGGCTATACATTCTTAGTAAATCAGAGAAAATTAGACAGTTGTTTTGTGGTTTTCTATTGCTTTCCTTATGCTAACATTACATTTTGTTTTTCAGCAATAAACATTGTATACTTTCAGACAAGGAAAGTGTATCCAAGCAAGACTGAGAGGTTCAGCTTGAGGCTTTTTCAAATTATGCTTCCCACGTGAGAGATTTGAGGGAACAAGAGGGAAATAAACTAAACATCATGAGGATCTGCAAAACACACAGATCTGCAGGAAAAGGAGCTTAAACTACAGCACACTATCTCAAAGTCTCCTGTATGATAGATTTTCTAATATCACAGCACCTCTGCCCAAAGGAGTGCAGGGGTGGCCACATGTCCTAATGCTGCTTCTTAGAATCATAGACTAGTTAGGGTTGGAAAGGACCTCAAGATCATCTAGTTCCAACCCCCCTGCCATGGGCAGGGACACCTCACACTAAACCATGTCATCCAAGGCTCTGTCCAACCTGGCCTTGAACACTATCAGGGACGGAGCATACAAAACTTCCCTGGGCAACCAATTCCAGCACTTCACCCCAACAGTAAAGAATTTCTTCCTGATACCCAATCTAAACTCTCCCTGTTAAAGTTTTAACCCATTACCCCTTGTCCTGTCACTATAGTCCCTAAAGAAGAGTCCCTCCCCAGCATTCCGATAGGCCCCCTTCAGATGCTGGAAGGCGTGAGGTCTCCATGCAGTTTTCGCTTCTCCAGGCTGAACAGCCACAACTTTCTCAGCCTATCTATAAAGGAGAGGAGCTCCAGTCCCCTGATCATCCTCGTGGCCCTCCTCTGGACTTGTTCCAACAGTTCCATGTCCTTTCTATGTTGAGGACACCAGAACTGCACATAATACTCCAAGTGAGTTCTCACGAGAGCAGAGGAGAGGGGCAAGATCACCCCCTTTGACCTGCTGGTCACGCTGCTTTTGATGCAGCCCAGGATAGAGTTGCCTTTCTGGGCTGTGAGTGCACACTGCTGGCTCATGTTCATTTTCGCATTGACCAACACCCCCAAGCCATTCACCACAGGGCTACTCTGAATCTCTTCTCTGCCCAACCTGTAGCTGTGCCTGGGATTGCTCAACCCAGGTGTAGGACCTTGCACTTGGCATGATTTTGGCATCAGCCCACCTCACAAGCGTGTCAAGGTCCCTGTGGATGGCATTCCTTCCCTCCAGGATATCAACTGAACTACACAGCTTGATGTCATTGGCAGACTTGCTGAAGGTGAACTCAATTCCACTGTCCATGTCACCCAGAGACAGGGGAGCATACGGGAATGTTATTGCAGCTAAAGAGGGCAACTATCCTGTAGCATTAGAAAAATATCTAAGCAATGTGTATGCCATTCTGAGAAATGGGTTCTTGCTGTACAGAGGAGAGGGACTGCCACAGAAAGGAGCTGTAGTGTGGCAGAGAACAGGGCCCTCTGTTCACTCCCTGCTCCTCTATTTTGCTCCAGCCTTTGCCCCTTTTTCATTCATTCTCAATTGTTTTCTCTGTCTCACTGCTCAGTGAAAACCAGAGCTGTGGGTTATTATCATGTGCTAGCCTCAGTGTGGGGTTTTATGCCTTCTTAAAATATGATTTTGTGTGAGGAATAGTGTTTGTTTCATCTGAAATAAATGATTTTAGACTTCTGGCACATACAAGTATTTGAATTAATCCTTTCTAAACTGGTCAAGGAAATGCTGTTTGATGCATCATAAACACATTTAAAAAAAGCCATTGCTCAAAGAAAAAGTTATTTCTTTGCCAGACTTTTTATATGTGTCCCAAAAAGTCATAGTTATTCTATGTGTTAATGTGTTTGTACACTTGCATGTGTGTGCATATGTTTAACCACCTAAAAAAAGAAGCACCATAGTGCTAGTGTCTTTACCCTTACTGGTAGCCTTTGGAATAACACTTATGCTTTCAGAAGGCAGTTTATTTCAAACGTCAAGCTGCATGCATGAATATCTGAGCTAAAAACTTCTAAGCCATATGTAGTGGCCATAAATGTTCCTTTGCTCTCATCCTCTATATGTTCATTCTTCTTTATCTGCAGTATTATTTAATCCTCTCTTGTCAGATTACCTGTGTTTTCTCAGCTTTTCTGACTCATAAGGTCTATCAAGTGACCTTTTGAAACAAGGATGAGCCTTTTTACCCCACCTCCTTTGAAAAATCACATCTACATCCTGATGCTAGGTGGCACTCTTCTGGTTTTATGACTGTCACAAAGAATTCTGTCATGATGCTTTTAAAATGATATAACTATACTGGTGTTAATGGGGTGCTCCTGGTTCGTGCTTGAATAAGTGACAATACACAGATGCCATTTATTTTAAAGGATGTAAACCAGAGGACAGTTTACACTAGAGTCTTTATCAAATGATGATTTGAGTGGTCAAACCAGGATTATTTCATTAATCTGTGACAATACTTTTAGATTGTTGTAGCTAATTTCACTGTGAAGTTAGCTAATTCCATAGAAGGGACTCAATGAACTGAAGAATCAAACCTGAAGTCTATAATTCAGATTTATTATAACTGTACTCAGGAGTCTCAACAGGAGCAGATCCATGACTAGTGATAAATAGTGTAACTGTATTGAAAACACTGGAACTTTTCCAGTTAAACTGAGAAAAAGCTTACATAAAAGAGTTTTTGATTTTCAATTAGACCCATATAAGCACTCAAACTATACAGAATGTTTCTTTTCAAAATTCTCTACTGTAAAAGCTTTAGGTATCAGGAAAAATGTCATCATAATTCACACAGACGGAATTTCTTCAGAGCTGTCATGTAGAGACTACTTCTAGTTAATACAAAATACAAACTGTTCCATTCATCTAGAACTCAGAAATGTAGAGCTTTCTAATAATGAAAAGATTTTATTTTTTGTTAACTAAATGTTCTGATTCTTGGTATAAAGTTTGGGTTTGATTCATTCTTACTAAAGGAAATGAAAACCCCTCTCAAATGGGGGGCAAATGAGGGGAAATGAAAGAGTAGCAAATCAGACTCAATTTTCTTCTGTGAACTGATACAGAGGTAGAATTAGAGATAACCACAGCAACAGGGAAAACTTATCAGAACTACTCCTTGCATTCTCTGTAACTCTGTATGAAAATCCCCAGACTGCATTAAGGTTTCAAATCAGACAATGCCCGTGAAGGTTAGAGATTTCTGGGAAAACATCTATGTACAGTCAAGTGGCATTAAGAAGCGATCTAACAAAGACAAGCTAATGCTTCATGTTCCAATTACCAAGAGCTGTTATCAGGACTTTTTTGCCAAGCTCTTAGATTTCTTGATAAATAAGAGAGACAAGTGTTATATGTTATTGTTATGGTTAATGACATTGATTTCTTAGCATGACAGCTAGAAAGACATAAAGACAGACTGAACTATATGCAATGCCTGCTTTTTCTAGTGCTAGAATTTTGAAATATTCAAGGTTGTGGGTTTTTTTTTTTATAGACAGAATCAAATGAAACAGCTTCTGAATTATCCTTACCTTTTAACTAAAGTGTGCTTTCAAAAGAAGATGGGTACTTCTGCATGAAAGAGTTAATGTGGTTAAAGGAAAATTTCTTTACTGCTTGGACACTTAGCTTTATTTTGCTTCTTCAAATCAGTATGATATTCTGATTCGAAAACTACTTCAACTGTCAGGAAAAAGGCAGAGAATTTCTTCCTCCTGCCCAAATAAAACATATTCTTTGTGGTTGGAATGTCATGTTTTAGTCAGTTTAAGGGATCTGATCTAATCTCAGTGCTGCTCAGGACAGTTTTGGATATACTGAACTCAGTATGCCAGGCAGAAGAGACACCTGCCAATTAATGGCAGTAAAATAAAATGCTGGTAACCTTACCAGAATCTGAATGTCAGTGTAAAGCTTTCCTGCTTCAACAGTGCAATTTTCTGTTTCTTTAGCTGTTCCTTTTTCTTTCACTTGCTTTGTTTCTGTCTATGCATTTGTCCTGAATGCTGCTTGGATTTATTCAGTTATGCATTTGTTATTGTCTTTTGAATTCTGAAGAAAGGATATTAAGATGGGCAGTATAGAAATAAATAAAATAGGATTCTAGACAGCTACATCCAAAAATCCTCTTATGGATTATGGATTCTTATTTCCTAAACACAATAGCTGACATTCTATAGTGTATGCTTCTAAAAAAGAGAAAAAACATCAGAGTCTTGAGGAACAAAAGAGAGCTAGACTGACGTTAAGCTTGTCTTACTATTTTCTTTGGGTTAGATATTGGTTCTGCTAGTATTTCAAAAAGCCTCAAGGGACAAATAGCCTTTCTGTCTGTCTGGTAGGATGTAGCACCACATGGAGTCTCTGCTGCCCCATGTAACATGTACCCAGCTTCATTCAGATGTTCTTACCCTTAGCAAGTTGCTAACATCAGGTTTATAAGAAGATTTCTTTGTCTCAGTTTGTAAACTAAAATTAGCATGCCCAATCCAAACTGGAGCATTAGAGAACATGTAGACCTTCCGCCAGACAAAAAAATAAAGGGGGAAATTTTACTCATTTTTTCAAAAAACAGGATATTTTGTTAATACAGTTGTATTAATATTATCTTTACCTCCTCTGTTCTCAAATTATTTAGGGTCTAGACCTTTACAAACTCCTTGATCCTTTTGCAGAAGCAGATTACACTGATGAAGGTTCTCCACTGAGATTATAAAATTTAAGCTGAAATCAAGGAATATAGGAGCTGTTCATCTTAGAATCACAGTTTATTCTACTTGTTAGTGAGAACAAATAAGAGAGAAAGATCTCTCTAAGAAATGCAATTAGACCATAAACAGCAAAATCTTTCCCCAGCTTACAAGACAAAATCAATGTTATTTTTTGTGGAATATGCATATAATATGTGCCAGTCATGAAGAAAGAGTAGGAAGGCAGCTGGCTAAAGTTGCTGAGATACCTTTTTCACTAAGTAACTGCCAAAATTAAACACTGACAATATTAATTAGAAGTAAATAAACATTACATTAAAAAGTCATTAAGATTCATATCTGTTTGTACATCTTCAAACCAACAGTTTTATCCTGGAGCCAGTGAAACTGATGAATAAAGTTCAGCATGAAAGCTATGATATTTCTTTGATTACCTATAAAAGAGTTGATCAGAACCAGAAGACTGTGATTTTTATTAGTTACATGGTGCTGTACAGATAATTGACTAAATGAACATCTGTCATTATTGCATCAACCATTAGTGACAAATAGGTTAAACCAGTTTAAAATAATTCCCATCTGCATTACTGCTATGTTAGAATTAGGGGTTTTATGCACACTCAGTCATCTACATACTCACTTTCTCTTCAAAACAGAAATGCTAGGAAGTTGTCAAAACCTAGAATAAAGAATTTTCCCTTCTCATTTTATACAGTTAATTTCATTTGTGCAGAGATGTTAACTATCTGCCTAAAAATATTACCCTTATTCCTCATCAAGTATTTGGTGGATATGCAGTACTTCATCAATGCAGCTGTAAGCTCAATTTAATGGATCCTGCAAACATTCACTGTAAACAGACACTTTATACTGCGAAAATAATGCAAACCATCAAAACATACCAGTTTTTCTGTACCACCACTGACTTTAACAAACATCTGGTGATTTACAGCTTAGGAACATTTAGCAACTCTGCCCATGTTTACAGCAACATAATGCTAACAACCAGATAAAGAAGAGCCCATCTTAAAAAAGATAAAAATCTTGACAAGCAAATATCCTTATTTGTATGTATGTTTGAAAGCTAAAAGTCAAACTACTTTCCCATTACATTGTGTTTCTCTGTTTTTAGCTTTTTATGTGATTTCAAATGCTATTGACAATGAATGCACGAAGGATCAGTGCTCAGTTTGTTTAAGTTCATCTTCCTTTTATAATTATGTTTCCATTAACAGTGATTCTTCCATTTGCTGCTACAGGCAAGCTATTTATTTTTACAGTACCTGTGCATTTCATTATTGTTGTGAAATTAAAACCAAGGACATGAAGTCTGGATGCTCTGATGCACCCTTACAATGATTTTCCTGACTCTTTTGCTGCCAATTGTTTTGCAATATTTATTATTCATTTTATCTTAATAATTATTATTATTTATTATTCACTTTTCTGCTACACATGACATCCTGTGTAGTCCTACGTAAACAAGTAAAAAAACCTCAGAAGTATTTTCTTCTGTTTCTTCCCCTGGATTCCTTCTACAATCTGAGATTTTCTTGTATATCTAACTTGCATAAGTGAAAAGTCTCGGAAATGTGCAAAATGTGCCAGTAGCTAAATCTCCAGTTAAATCAGCTGAAAGCTGCTGAGTTCGTTGCCCAAAACCTGATGACTCAGAAATGAAGCTTTTACTTCAAGCAATGTTATTCATGAAGCTTTTCCTTATTAGATCCTAAAAGAATTTAATGTAAGATGTCTCACACTCTTAACTCTTGAAAAGAGACTTCTAGGGCATTATTTTAGTGCTTGAGCAGGAGAGATATTTTGAGGTTTTCAGCAGAACAGGCACCAGGAAGAGTTTTGTTTCCCTCATATATTGCATAAACACACATTTTGAAATTTCAGTGCCTGAGTTTATCACACTTCAGTTTTTAAATTGTTGCTAAGCGGTTCTTGTTTTATATTGACAATGATACCTTCTTTAGATTCTTAAATAATAAGGAATATGAAACATCTGGTTTCCTTTAGATCATGAATGCACAATTACTTAAAATCTCAAAATAAAGAGTAGCAGTATAGGATGTGAAGCATAATTCTAATCTGAAAGATTTCATTAAAAAATATAATAATACTAAGGGCTAATTATAACACCCCTGCTCATAATGATAGTACCAGACTTGATGGGAAGTCAGAAGAAAATCGGAAAAGTTGCACTGAAACTACATGCTACCCATTCTGAGTGAGATGGCAGAATCTGGTCCTTATATTTTAAATATATTTTATCACTAAGTGGTAACATTTATCCAGCCAACTTCCTTATTAGCTAAACTAAGAGGAAAACTTACATTCAGCTGTCACATACTTCAGCAGTTTTAATCTGAGATTTATAGCCTGAACACCAATTATTCTGTTGTTTGGGTTTTTTTAGTTTTTTTGGGTTTGGTTTGTTTTGTTGAGTTTTTTTTTGTTTGTTTGTTTTGTTTTATTTTTTCTCAATGGAAATTCTATATGGAATTCCATTCTCAATGGAAGTTCTATACTACGCTATATTCTACTATGCTATATTATACTGTACTATGCTATACTTCTATGTTCTATAATAAATTATTATAAATAATAGATTACTCACAATCATTTATTCTATAAACTATTATAAATTATTATGAAATTATTATAAATTGTAAAATTATTCTAAACTATTATAAAAGAAGAATTTATTTATTATTAAAATACTACTGAAAAATTCACCTGAGCAGAACTATTTTATAATTCAAACACCCTGCATGGCAGGTATGATATTTAATAGACTTTCTAGGATTATATCATAATAGTCTACAGTTTTTTCCTGAATCTGAAAAATAATAAAACCACATTTTCAGATTCCAAAAGACATCTGTTATTGTTATATATACCAAGTTGCCCTGATACTAAGGAAATGGTGCCCATTATCAAAGCCCCTCAAAATGTTTGATCTCCTAAATAAATCAATGTGTCTTTTCTGTCACCACACAAATGTCATGCCAAACCATCTTTTCACTTACATAGCTCTAGAAACTAATGTACCTAACATTTTTTTTTATATCATAACCATGAAAAGTAAAAAGTATCTGAAACCCTTACACTGAGTCTTACTTCCTGTATGAAGAAATGTGATGTACAGCATGTGGAGTTAAAAGAAATAAGCATATTCAAGTCTACATTTCAGAAGTTTATTCAGAAGTTTGAGTTTATTAATGTTACTTCACGCTGAGAAAAAAGGCTTGTTAGGCTGGGTAGAGACAAATTAGAAAGGAGATGGGTTTCTAGCAGGAAATATTAGTTACATTTTTAAAAAAATAATTTAAGTTGGTTAGCATAGCAAGCACATAAGCAATCATTCCCTACCACAAACAAGCAAACAAACAAGCAAACAACAAACAACCCCCCAAAAACCAAAAAATAATAGGACCCTATCAGAACAAAGAGGCTCCTGACCTAGTGCAAATGCAGGCTCCATGTCAGAACATTCAGCCACAAGTTTCAAGCCACCTTCATGCTATTTTAACTGTCTTTTTGCTCACAATTTACCCTTTGATGTCACAGATACTTCCAGTCACACACATAAACACAACATCAAATAGAAGGTGTGTGCTCAATGAGGTTCTCAGCAAGCTCAAGAACTGTTAATAAATGTACTTATAATAGAAATACCTGAGATTAAGGTAAAGTTAAGCAGATAAATTTGAGATTATTTTTGTGTTTTGAAAATAAGGCAAGTTACAAATATAACTGCTTCTTAATTTAAGTTATCCTCTTTCCTGGATTTCAAAAGCACTTAATTATGCTTCCAAGACATCTAATAGGAGATAGGTTTTTAAGAATGTCTTATTCTATTGCATAATAGACTACTTGGAGCCATTACAGTCTATACAAGGTCAATAATACTAATTTTGAAACTCAGCAAATAAATATTTATAAATGATAAAGAAATACTGCTCCTTGGAGTCTATCAATAATTCATATTTTGGAAGTCCTTAAATATGTGATAAACCATAATGGCTCCAAGGGAACAGTCAAGTTTCATAAACTTCCAGGAGGAGTTATTTTTTTATTTCATGTAAACCCCTATTACAATCCTATAGCAGAGGAATCATGCATTAAAGTAGCTGTGTAAAAGTGATCCTGCAGATGTAGATGATTAAGACTAATTCTCTCTGTGGCTAGGGATACACATCCATTAAGTGTAAGGAATTTAGGGTTTTATTTTTTATGCAGTATTACAAATGTACAAAGTGCTTAGGAATTTCCTTTGTTCCTAATTATTTTTATTTGGTTTGCAGCTGTGTTGAAGAAATCCCCAGTGCATTAAATACCATACAGAACATAGGAAACCTTAATATACATGCATGTTGTTTAAATTAAACAACATAAATACTTGAGCTACATGGCATCGAAATATTAAATGGGCTTAAAAATGCTTAGACCAATACCTATATTAATCCTGTAAGAAAAGATGGGTATGTGTGTTTTTTACTCCTAAATGAAGTAGTTACTAGTGCCAAAATCTGCTTTTGGACAAGAACTGAGAAGTGATTCCCATGTTGCTTACTATTTTGCCAGATAAGACAAACATAAGGTAAAGCCAAGAAAATGAGAGACTCATGAGGAGGTGAAATGACTTTCACATATTAACACAGCAGGTGAATAATGGCAGCAATGAGTCATTAATAACCAGGGAAATATGTGAAATACTTACTGCCATGTATGCACAATCCAGCTCTCTCACTGTTCACTTAACGATATGGAGTGAATTAATGAGTTTCATCCTTTAACTCTGCATTGCATTTACCTTCTGTGTCTATACTATCAATTTAAGCTGACTTAGTGAAGCATGATACTGTGATACTTCCTCTGCAACTCTATTCAGTGTCACTAGAGAGTAATTCAGGTAAAGAGACCTCCTCATGAAGTAGATTAGGACATCAGCAGCACTGAATCATAACCAGAGGAAAAAAAAATAAAATTTTTATTACCAGACACTGCCTGCTTCTTTCTCTCTATAAACCTTCTAGCAGAATGAGTCCTCTTTAAGATCTCTCTATATGACAGATGCAGTAGCTATTAAAGTTTTTTAAAAAGCATTTAAAAAAATAATTAACATTTTTACAGTAAAATCTAAACTATTTGGTGAGGCCAGTTTGGAAAAGGATGATTAATTTCTCTGGATTTATTCCAGTAGCAGCCTGCTACTATGCTGGCTCTGGAATTTTTTTCCATATTTCAACCAGTATTAATAAGAGCAAGTTTTAGCTTGGGTAATCCCACAATGAAGGTAAGGCATACACACACTGAAGCAGAAGTAAACATGTTGAGACACTGGCACAGGTTGCCCAGGAAAGCTGTGGCTGGCCCATCCCTGGCAGTGTTCAAGGCCAGGTTGGATGGGGATTTTAGAAGCCTGGTCTAGTGGAAGGCATCACTACCTATGGCAGGGATTTGGAACCAGATGATCTCTAAGGTTCCTTCCAATCCTGACTATTCTATGATTCTATGATTTTATGTTTGCTTAAAGGAGGGATGAATTCCTTGCTCATGGGTCTCAGCATCTCAGAAAACAGGCGAAGGCATACATGAAGCCACCCTCCTCACTTTGAATTTCTCCTATGATCTTCCACATCAGCCAGTGTAGCTGCAGGAGGAAGCACACCAAACAACGTGGCAAATGTAACAGTTAAAATTACTTGTCTGTTGAAGAGGTGATTTTTCTGAAAACAACCAGCTTAGTCACAGAAGATCAGGCCTCTGAGTGCACCATTGGTTCTTATTTTTTCTGACCCCCTCTCCAGGGACTTCCAGCCCTGTGCCCCTGCCCAGGAGCCCCACTGAAGCTCAGGCCTGAGCCCCCAGGCTCAGATGAGGTATGCCACAGGCAGGTGAGGTCCAGTGTTGTCCAAGCCTGCTGCTGATTTGTTGCTGGTCCTTCCTGCATTGCATTTGAACCTGCTAATCACTGCTTTTCTCATCTGCTGGTCACTGGGCTGTCAGTGGGACCTGTCATTGCCAGGAATTCTTTCCTACTGGTCCTACTCTATCCAGGAGGGGGTGCCCTTTTTGGAGGGAGCATCACCACTACTTGTGTTGTGGTCACCCTTGACTTTAGTTTATCTTCCCTCAAAAAGCTGCCCCCTGACCAATGGCAGACAGCCCTTATCTGTATGCAGCTTAAATCTGTAAAGAGGGAAGGAAAGAAACATAATAGTGTGGATGCTACTGTGTTTGCACCCTCCAAGGGCAAAGTCACAGGATTAAGAAGTGATGACTGGGAACTACAGCTCCTGCAGTCTTTTGAGTCTTACCCAAGGCCACTGCACTCATCTGCATGACACTAAGACACATGTAAGTGCCTTCAGTCAGCATACATTGAGAACAGGACCATTGGTAGCACAGCCCGCACTTTAATGTCCTTCACTAGTTTTTGAGTAGGCAGAAAGTACGTTACCTTAATATTTCCTGGTTTTAAGATGTTTCTATTGATTTTCATTAACTTTCCCTTAGGTTCACAAACATAACAAACACTGCTCCTAAAAGCAAATAAAATTGACTGTGTTCCATGTGATTTTCAAGGCATTTCAAGCTTCTAAAGATACAAATATAGGATTTAGCAGGCAGCTTTTAAAGATATAGGTATGTCGTGGTTTAAACCAAACCTGCACGCAGCTCTTTCACTCACTCCCCCCCTCGCTCCCCCAACTCCCAGAGAGTTAGGAAGGAGAATACAAAGAATGTAGCCACCACGGGTTGAGATAAGAACAGTTTGATAGCTAAGGCACAACACAAATCACTACTGCCATTACTACTACAAATAGTGAAGATAAAGCCAATAACAAGTGAAGAGAATACAACACCTCACCAGCCACTGACCCATAACTCACCCCACCATGCCCGATCGAGCACCAACCTATACCTCCTCCATCCCCCCAGAGCTCCAGCGCTTCCGGGTCTCCCAGTTACATCCTAGGTATGACATGCTTTGGTATGGAATACCTCTTTGGCTAGCCTGGGTCAGGTGTCCTGTCTCTCCTTCCTCCCGGCCTCCCTCCTCCCTGGCAGAGCATGAGCTCAGAAAAGGCCTTGGACAAACCAAACATTTGAGCAGTAACTCAAAACATACTTGCTATCAGCAACTGTTCTCAGCCCGAAAGTCAAAACACAACACTGCACCAGCTACCAAGAAGGAGAAAAATTACTGCTACTGCTCAAACCAGGACAAGGTATTATGACACTATATCAGTAAGATTTCATTAATCTGGCTAGCCAACAGTTCAACATCATTAAGGTTCATGCCATAAGCATGCTATAAAACTGTAAATTGAATTAGACTGGCATGAGCTTTTGAGGAACAATTACATCCTGTTTTCCTTGATCTTTATGTGCTGTCTACACAGTTACAACCTTCAAACAGAACACTTTGAACTTGAGAAAGTAATTTATACTAGAGATACGAAAACTTAACTGGTAGTACAATGTAGTTGATCTCAGAATTTTTCCAACAGTCACAGTCCTGTGCCCTAAGGTTACTGGTTTTGAAAGTAACCCAGAAAAATAAAAAAGAATGAAGTATAGGGATACTAGGGATAATAGGGATATTAGCCTTCTCTCAAAGCCGAGTCTGCAGATAAAAAGCCTTAACAGCCTCTCTAAAAAAACAAAACATTGATAAAAATAGAGTTGTGCTGCCATAAATTAATATTATAGCTACAAATGTTCTTAAGGTCAGTCTTTCCTGGAATGTTACTTCCAGCCAGCTATGAAACAGTACTTTGTACATGGCATTTATCTGTAATATTTTGGAGTTGGTTTTGGGCTGGGTTTTTTTTACATGGCTATAGCAGAGAAATCTTGCATAAAAATTATTCTAAACTGCAGTTTATGCAATGTAAGTTTAATAAGAAATAAAGTCAGAGACGTTTAATTTTTCTACAAATTGAAGCAACAAAATAATCCTTGTGTTATTAAATGGAGTGTAAATGGGATTACTTGAGTCATAACTAACAACTGATCTCCTATGTTTTGGATAAATATATGGAGTTATTCCATCAGTACAGCCAGAAGCAGACAAAGGAAAAAGAAAGTTACCTAATATTCTGTCAGTCTTTAGGGGATCTATTAAGGCAGTTGGGCAATTGTAACAACTGTTTTGTTTCCACTGCACATCTGGATTATACACGAGAATTCTTCTAAAATAGCATAATCAAATAAGGTTTTGTTTCAATATAAGATCATAAAGCAAAATTTAAAATATCACTAACATTCTGTCTCTACACACCATTCTTACTTCTCAGAGAAGTTAAACTTGAATGCTCACACTGCAGTATTTTTCACTGACAGATCTAGATAGCCTGTAGGCTTTCTTAAACTGTAATACAACTGATAACTCTCATGACTTTTTGCTTCTCATTACTTCTGCAACAGCTGCCAGTATACTAATAAAGTAGTTTTACTGATACTGAACAACTGCGACTATCCATGTAAAATATGGTTTCTCCACCCCATCTTTTATTTATCTGCTCTCAGAATTGCTTGAGCATGAAGTCAGAATAGTCTCTGAAGATCCCTCCTGTTTTTCTATTTCAGAGGGCAGGACTAGCATGCTGGATGCTTCTCATTTACTAACAAAAATCTGCATAAGGTACTTATTCTGTCTCGGTACAATTGGAAGTACCATTAATCTGAAGTATTCCTCTTTGTGCTCCAGTTTCAGGGACAGCACAAAATACAAAGATTAATGTAAAGCCCCACAATTCTCTTACTAGGATTATCTGATAGCCTTCCACTACCTAAAGTCTGCAATTGGTAAAAAATACCTGACAGAATTGACTTCCAAAAATTACATGCTCTTCGTATGTCTCATGGATTAATTTGTTCTGAGAGAGACAGTGTCTATGCAGTATTGTCCCCCAGATCCTAGGACTTTTTAATGAGCAATTCTTTAAATGGTTCTTTATCACATTTTTCCAATAACTTTTTTGAGATTGTATTTTGAAACCTGTAAAGGCAATAAGAAATTTTGCTTCTGAGAAAAACACTCATAAAGCAGTATTGAAAAGGTTAACATTCCCAGTTAAAGCAATTAAATGTTTTGTTTATTTCAGGGGAATTAAACAAGCAATTTAGGCATTGTAACAAATCAAGCTGACAAGTCCCATTCCCGTAAATGACAATGTGCAGACAAAAATTAGATTAATTTCCAAAATAACAGTAATTCCTTTACCCAGAATGCCATATTTATAGAAAGTGTTCAGAACATCACTTCCAATTATTTCCAACTTTGCAACAAATTATTACAGAACAACCTTTACTTTATAAAATTACCCTATTTTGATGACTCATTGTACTTGTTCATTCTTTGTATAAATGGACCTTCTCCGTTATGTAGGCACAAAAGGGATGTAATTGCAAAACAAAAGCAAGGCAAAATGAAAAAAAAATAGTTTCCTCATTAATGTAGCCACACATTTATGAAAACTTTCTTAAATTAATGTAGCTTCAGGGCTCATAATCAACTTTGTGCACTTACACCTTGCCAGATGATGCATAGGTTATTTCCTTGGAATTAAGCAATCATGCATATTTACCTCACAGTAATATCTTCTGACAGACACGTACGCATATATATAACTACACTTACAACCATGCATGAAAAAATCTGAGTATTAATCAATCTAGGGTATTTTAATGAGAAGAAAAAACAAATTAAAGAAAATGGTCATACAATACAGTAGGTAAAAGTGATCAATGCAGCAAAAGTTAAGAAATGGCAGGGCAAGGTCCAACTGTTTCCTTATAAATGGCTCTTTGATTTTTGATTGTTAGTTCAGTTTTAAATCACAATTCTTGTGGTTGTTAGGCTGTTGGTACTCAGTTGCCAGTTGATGATGATCACACTAAAAACATGAGAGACAGCTTTACATCCCTGATATCTAGCTGCTGCGGAGTTACATTAGGTTTGCTTTCAGATCTGGCCCCTGCTGTCCAAAGTCTTTTAAACATTAAATTATTACAATGTATAATTTATCACTACAGATTAAAATTAGTCATGCATAGAAGACAAAAGACTGATCAGGTTGCTTGTCTAGGGGGGTCTGTTCTGAATATTCATAGTTGTTGGTCATTGTCTCTCTAGTTCTAAATCAGAGACCTGATTATCCAAGAACTTTTCTTGGATTCACTTACCAGAGTGAATGCTACTGGCAGAATATGCTTTGTAAGTGCTTCTGGATCTGTCACTTGTTTTTATTCAGGAATAGTCCAGGAAGACAGCCAAAGTCATTTGTGTATACCGATTTTTTTTTCAGAGAGGTAGCACTATATTTTAGGAGACAATTGTTCATGAAAATACTGTGGTTTACGTTATTCACTGGCTGGCCAAACTGAGTTGATTTGTTCACATTGAATATTTTTGTTTTTTAATCCTGCTGGATGCAGAATACCATTGAAAGATTAAGTAGGAGAGCCTAGAGCCTTACATACAGCATTTTTTTTACATGATATTAACTGAATAAAGATCAAAGCCTAGAATGAATAGGGGGAGCACCATTAGTTTTTGTCATTTTCCTGCAGTCTATGTTTTTTTTAGTTACACTCAAATAAATTCTTACCAAGCTTGATATGCTTAGCTAAAAAAAATGTTGCCCCATAAATCATCACATAGAAACAATATTCAGATGCTAGTCTAAAAACCGGACTGCACTTTGACCTATGTGTAAATGTTCTTTCACAAAAACATAGCTAGAAAACTTTTCTTTATACTTAGTTTAAAAAATAGTATTTTTTTCCCTATAAAAATACAGAAGTAGCAATTATCCACTCACTTATTGTGCTGCACATATTTAGCTACACAGCCAACTTTCCTTTGTTGACCATCCTCTCAGAAAAAGATACACTGAGTGAACAGTATTATTTATCCCACCTTTTACTTCCTTCCTCCAAACACCTCTGAGCGCTCTGCGTTACTCATCCATTTTCATCAAAATTGCAATGTTGGACAGAGATATTTATGTGTTCCTACTGCTTTCCAGGAACACAGAACATTCCCTGAATAATAAAATAGGGTGCCATCCTGCCTTCTCTACTGTAACAGTTCTTTATCACATAAATGTTGTAAGTCCGGCTGGAGACCAGTAACAAGTCCCTCAGGGATCAGTGTTGGGACAGGTCTTGTTCAACATCTTTGTCAGTGACATTGACAGTCAGACTGAATGCACCCTCAGCAAGTTTGCCGATTACATCAAGCTGTGTGGTTTGGTTGATACACTGGAGGGAAGGAATGCCATCCAGAGGGACCTTGACATGCTTGTGAGGTGGGCTGATACCAAAATCAGGAAGTTTAACCATGACAAATACAAGGTCCTACACCTGAGTGTAGGAGTGACAGAGCACTGGAACAGGTTGCCCAGGGAGGTTGTGGAGTCTCCTATGTTGGAGATATTCAAGGCCCGCCTGGACAAGTTCCTGTGTGATGTACTCTAGGTTACCCTGCTCTTGCAGGGGGGTTGGACTAGATGATCTTTCAATGATTGATCAATCCCAACCCTTGGGATTCTGTGATTCTGAGTGGGAGCAATCCCAGGCACAGCTACAGGTTGGGCAGAGAAGAGATTCAGAGCAGCCCTGTGGAGAAGGACTTGGGGGTGTTGGTGAATGTGAAAATGAACATGAGCCAGCTTCAGTGTGCGCTTACAGCCCAGAAAGCCAACCGCATCCTGGGCTGCATCAAAAGGAGCGTGACCAGCAGGTCAAAGGAGGTGCTCTTGCCCCTCTCCTCTGCTCTCATGAGACCTCACTTGGAGTATTGTGTGCAGTTCTGGTGTCCTCAGTGTAGAAAGGACATGGAACTGTTGGAACAAGTCCAGAGGAGGGCCACGAGGATGATCAGGGGACTGGAGCTCCTCTCCTCTATAGATAGGCTGAGAAAGTTGTGGCTGTTGAGCCTGGAGAAGCGGAGACCTCATAGCAGCTAGGGGGGCTATAGGATGCTGGGGAGGGACTCTTTAGTGACTATAGTGTTAGGACAAGAGGTAACAGATTAAAACTTA
This sequence comes from Melopsittacus undulatus, assembly GCF_012275295.1. NCBI lineage: Eukaryota > Metazoa > Chordata > Aves > Psittaciformes > Psittaculidae > Melopsittacus > Melopsittacus undulatus. Next base: position 45,679,176 of record NC_047527.1, on the reverse strand, counting down.
AACAGCAGAGGTTTAGACTGGATATAAGGAAGAAATTCTTTACTGTTAGGGTGGTGAAGCACTGGAATGGGTTGCCCAGGGAGGCTGTGAATGCTCCATCCCTGGCGGTGTTCAAGGCCAGGTTGGACAGAGCCTTGGGTGACATGGTTTAGTGTGAGGTGTTCCTGCCCATGGCAGTGGGATTGGAACTAGATGATCTTAAGGTGCTTTCCAACCCTAACTATTCTATGATTCTATGATTCTAAATGTGAATGTACTGAGATTGTATAAACAAGGAAAAGAAACTGCACTGGGAAGTGTTCACTGCAATTTCTAAAATGCCTGATCAAATGCCATAGGAAAATTATGTTCTTCATCCCCACAAACCAGCTCAGTAAACCAAAGGCCAAAAGACCATACAGCTAGTAACGGTTAAAGAGGCACCTTGCAAGTGCAACTTGCCATTGCAGTTGTTAGGATACATTACAAAAAGTGACAGATTTTAGATCTCATCTTTTTTCAAGTCCCCTGTGAGTCACATTACCATTATTTCTTCATCTGTAGGGGACAAAGTGAAATGCGTCAGCAATCTTCTATCAGACACATGCAATATTGGTAGGTGACACCTTGCAGCAGGTGTTCACTTCTTCCATATGGTACTTCACACATTTATTTGAACTATCATATCTGTAGCATATTGAATTTGCTCAGCCTACAGAAGTTGTCAAGCTAGATGGACGACTTTCTTTTAAGTATGTACATTCCTCATGGCTTGACAAGTGTCCATTTGATACTGTGTAGAAATTCGTTTCCTGAGAAGGCTCCAGAATACCATATTACCTGCCACTATAATTGTTGTGCTGCCAGAACTTTACAAGAAATGTTTGTGGATTCCCACTGGCAAATCACTTTTGTATTTTTATGTCAAAGTGTAAAGTATAAGGACTTCTTGTTCTGAATTGGACAAGTGAGCATATTTTATAAACAATAGAAAAGTCCTTACCTCCTTTCAGACTTTCATTTCATGGGAGTGTTGGGTCTGTGCTGCTGCCAATTTCAGTACCGTATTTATGCAATTTAAAATGACCTCTACTGGGAACTTGAAGTATTATTAAAAAACCAAAACCAAAACCAGAAAAACAAAACCAAAACATCTTTTTTTTTCTAGAACATATCCTATTGATAGGCTATGCAATTATTTTCCATTCACTTATTCAGCCCAATGCTACCTGCAGCAATGAATCTTTAGCTGTTCCCTTATTTACTGAAGGAATTTAGTCACTTATATGTGTGTAACATTTGACATCTTGATTTAATTGAGGCTACAAAATCCGAGACAGTTTAGTAAGAATACTTATTGACTTGGACAAACCAGGGAAGGGTGACACAGTCCCTGTGAAGTAGGATTCAAAATCAGCAGGCTACGGTGTCATTTGTAATCTGACAAAAATTGTGCTTTGTGAAAACAAGAGACTTTTTTTATTTTTTCTTTTTTTTTATTTTTTTTAACCCAATATATCATGATAGCAAAAAAAAAAAAAAAGCAGAAAGAAAAAAAATTCTTGATCAGCCTATGTTAGGATGATACATATGAAAAGACTGGTATATATGTAGTAGCAAAAGTGTCAATCTCCAATCTATATAGGGCTAAAGATCCTCTAGCCTAATTCTTAGTATTTTTTTACACTGAACAGATTCTTGGCAGTAGCCCCAAAATTAATGAAGCAAACATGTCTCTTCTACAAAATCTCTTCCAAAATAATGTTTTTCATAGCAGATTTCACTCTAACAAGATGGTGTCACTTGGTAGTTATTGCTGTATCTTCAGGATTTTATCTTGTTACTTGCTGTGGCACTGGATATCAGAAGCTGAGGTGAAAATGTCCCAAAAAAATAACATTTTGTTTATTAAAACTAAAACTGGAGAGAGGATGATTCAGACATTAAGATCGTGAAATACTGAGGCTTATAATCTGTTGTTGATTACATTTAGGGAAACTGCTCATAAAGTGTGTTAGTCCTGGTTGAATTGGTTAGTGCCATGTACGTGATGGCCTTATGAACAGATATTTCTTCTTGCATGTGCTGTGATTTTATTAGAAATCAGGTTCATAAATAAGTCAATCCTGTGGTTGTTGAGAATTTCAACCACAGGCACCCCTATCCAAGGAATTAGTGTTCAATATTTTTAGGCACTTCTGGCCTTGCTGAAGAGGTTTGGTGATTGTGCAAATGGCTGTGGGCATCTTGCTGCCCACTAGTGAAGTTAAAAGCAGTCTATGAGAAAATCTATGAAGAACCCATATACATTTCATTTGTATATTCTGAAAACTGTCTAGAATACAGTAATGTTTATGAAGGATTAAATCAAAAGTTCACCTAGCTCAGTATGCTCTCCCTCATGCTGAATAAGGACAAATTTTACTTTGTCATGATATCACTCAGCCACACAGTATCATCTGAGATCTTTCTTCAAAACTGTGTTACTTTCCCATCACAGCACCCCATGCCCTTTTCTCAGCAATCCCTCAGAAGCCTGCTGGTTACCCTGTCCCTCCCTCTTTATTCATAGTTTAAAACCTTTATAATGAGGTCAGACATCCTATTGTCAAAAATAGTTTTCCCTTGCTCAGTAAGGTGATACCCATCTCCTCCAAGCATGCAACGGTCTGCAAACAGGGTCACATGGCAGTAAAACCCAAACTCCTTCCACAAACACCAGTTCTGCAGCCAATTATTAACTTGTCCTACTAGTGCCCTTCTACTCACACCCTTCCCCTTCACTGGCAGGATTGAGACCACCTGGGGCTCTTGTATACTCTCCTCAGAGCTTTATAATCACTTTTGATACTTTTATAACTCTTAGTGATTTTGTGGTCATAATTTCCAACTTTCCTTCTGTAGGGTTTTCATTCATCTGTTGTGATGGCTACGGTAGCCTCTATAAATGTGTCTTCTTTTTAAAAAAACTAGCCTCTATTTCCCTGATGCTAAAAGCCAGTTTAAAAAGCAGATTATGCCCTATAAAGAGCTGTTTTAGTCTTTCTTAAGTTTCTTAAAAATACTTGGCAATTTTTTGCTATAAATTTTCGCAGTTTGTTGTAAAACCTTTTGCATCATTTCAAATTTACACAGCTCATCATTGTAAATACAGAGAGAAATTATCAGTGTGAGAACCTCCCAAAATCTTTCTGTGTAAATCAATGAAAAATGTTAATTAGTGTTGCAAAGAGTTGAGTTTCCTTTCATAGCATCATAACTTACAAACTTCACGATCTAGTGCTTTATACATTAAACTTATGCTTCTGTGGTGTTTTCAAATGTGTTGGGATGAGAAAGCTGCCCAGAAAAATCTTTTCTTATGCACCTTATTATACTTTTAAGTTGTCAAAGGTTGTTCTTTTCAGTTTTCCCCATTAAGACACAGCTTTCTCCTTCTGGGGAATGTCTGTGCTTGTAATCGTTTTCTAATGGTACAATCGGTAACCGGTTAAAACTTAAACAGAAAATGTTTAGATTGGATATCAGGAGGAAATTCTTTACTGTTGGGGTGGTGAAGCACTGGAATGGGTTGCCCAGGGAGGCTGTGAATGCTCCATCCCTGGCGGTGTTCAAGGCCAGGCTGGACAGAGCCTTGGGTGATATGGTTTAGTGTGAGGTGTCCCTGCCCATGTCAGGGGGGTTGGAACTAGATGATCTTAAGGTCCTTTCCAACCCAAAGCATTCTATGATTCTATGATTCTAATACTTTTATTTGATCACATTAATTTTTATTGAGTTCTTTTAAAATCACACTTAATTTGTGGTTTATACTATTGATCCTCTGTGGTAACAATGGTTATTCTCTGTGTGCCATACAGGCCCTTTACTTTTCAGCTGTGCCTTTTGACTTTCTCCTTCATGATTTTGTTTGTTCCCCTTTTCAAATTAGACATTTACTACATGGTATTTTTATTTTTTTTTTCCGTACAAGTATTGCTATTTCACTGCATTTTTGCCACTATACTAGAACTTTCCTTTGTCAGTTTTATCTTGAACAGTAATCTCAACAATTCTCAAGACATAACCAAAGACTGCCTCAGATCTTGAAGTCTATATCTAGTTGATTCAAGAAATGTACATCAATGGTTTCAAAATGCTAATCACCATGGTTGACCCTTTTTGTGTTAGTCTCAAAACAACTCAAAAGACAGAAGGAGGTGAGAGCTCATTATCACTTGGGCAAAGCCATGGGGCAGAGCAGTGGATCATGCTTCTCGAAGATGTGGGATGCTTTCTTGTGTTGTCTTCCCTGAGACCAAGAAGATCAACTGTTCCTGCAACAAACTGCCTGGAGACAGTGCAGGTACTGTGTCACCTGTCAGGGCACAAAATGAACTGGTTCTGGGGCTCAACAGATCCTCTGCAAGTGAGTCTCCACCTGTGGGAGGGTTCCATGAGAGCCTAACCTTATGAAAAGGCACCATCCTGCAGCCGCCTGGCCCACACCTCTGCACCCTGGACATCCACCGACTGATTGACTGCAAGGACCACAAGTACTCCAGGGACTACAGCTCAAAGGCCTAAAACTGGAAGTATTTCCACTTGCTGACTGAGAAGAGGTTGCTGGATCCATGTGGTGATGATCCTATTCCTCTTGTTTTCTTCTTTCTTATATTTCTCCTTTTCTCCTTCTACTTCATATCTTTGGTAAGAATAAGAACAAGAACATGCCAAGGCTTTTGTTCCTCCTGACATAATTTTAGGAGAGTTACAATAAAATTAATTGGAGAGCCTGTGGTTTCTCCTGTGAACCACGCAGAGTATGTTAAAAGATCAGCTCTCTCCACACCCGCCGAGCAGTCACATGGTGCATTAGGAAATAGACCCACTCTGCACAAAATCATCAGAACATCCTCTGTTGTGCACTTATATCCTGTCAAAAGTCTCTTACTTTTCACACTAATTTTTATCATGTTAGAAGGCTTACAGCAAAACCAGATTATTTTACTTGCTGCTCCTCAACACAGAACTTAATTATTTTTGTGGTCTTTTCTTATATCATCAACGTGTTACACACATCTGGTTTAAAGCATTGTTAACATATGGCACCATGTCTCATCTCTTAGTCAGAATTTTTATTTTCTTTCCTGTTTATAAACCTGTCACCTTTCTTTAATCACCTTTGGGGAAATTTGTTATATTTCCATTTTAACCCACAGATTTTCATTAACCTTTTAATTTTGTAGGTTCTGACCATTTGTAAAGAGATAATATGCATTTCATGTGTGTCTGTACATTTCTATGTGCATTGAATATCAATTAATATTTCTCAATATTACTCTGCAGTATTTTCTACCCATATTTTAGGACTTCCTTCTTATTCATACACAGAGAATACAGCATTTTTCTGAGGGGATTGTGGTAATCATTGTCTTAAACAGGGTGTTCTTTCCACTATTATATATTCCCCTGCATTTTAGGTATAAAGAGAAAAAAACTCAAAGACTATCTTAGTTTTAATTGTTGTGATCTGATGCAGTGTCAGCAAGAGATGATTTTTCTTTAAGGACAGTTTTTCCTGTAGAAGTTCCTTTCACTCTAAAGTTTTTCTGAGTTCTTATGAACCATTAACATCACTCATGTTTTTTCCACTATCCTGCCAAGGCTTGTTCTCCTTCTCTTCAGACCTGTGCATGTTCCTGTGTTCAAGAATCATAGAATTAAAATAGTTAGGGTTGGAAAGGACCTTAAGATCATCTAGTTCCAACCCCACTGCAATGGTCAGGGACACCTCACATTAACCCATGTCACCCACGACTTCATCCAACCCTGCCAAGGATGGAGCATTTACCACTTCTTTGGCCAATCTGTTCCAGTGCCTCACCACCCTCACAGTAAAGAAATTTTTCCTTATATGTAACCTGAACTTTCCCTGTTTAAGTTTAAACTCATTACCCCTTGTCCTTTCACTACAGTCCCTGAGAAAGAGTCCCTCTCCATCATCCTTGTAGGCCCCCTTCAGATACTGGAAGGCTGCTTGAAGGGCTTACATTTTGTTTTTTCACCTCTCTATATCAAAATACGAATACCATAATATGTCACTGAGAGGGATAGAACTGATAGAGTCTCACAGGCTTTAGAAAGATGTTTTTACCTGTGCCTAGAATCACACTTAAAGGCTCACTGTCTCAGGTTTGGTTGACCTGCTAGCACATCTGGTCTCCATGTATTGCTTAGGGACCTCCTTAGAAAATTATCTTATAATAATCAGACAGAAAACAGAGAAATTTCCAAGACTGGTAAGGAGAATATCGCTGCCCACAAAGACTATGCTTTCAAGTTTACAAGAAGCAAACAAGTAGCTAAATCAGTAAGCACTGCTATTAAGAGCCCTGCTGACTGGTAGAAATCTGATACTGAACCTGAAAATCTGCTCCAACAATGTGTTGCAGTTTCCAGCAAGGAAAAAAAATGTTGCTGCTCTGGTAATATCATAGCAGAATGAGCAAACAGTGAGGGAGAAGAGAAAGAAGAATAGGAAATTTCTATCAGCTACTGCCCAAAAGATTTAGTATTATTATAGTATAAGTATGGTGAAAGAATGAAATGGTTCTTACCAAGAGTTGCCAGAGTGGAAACCCAGTGGCAGAAACTTCTGACCATTGCCATCCACAGTCAGTCTTCAGCAAATATGTCAACATCTAATTCATTCCTTGAGCCTGCCAAACTCACCTTCCTATATGCACCCATTTTCCTTTGCTGCAATTTTTAAAAATAAGCAAGTTCACTTTTCTTCTGCAAAGTTGGGGGTTTTATTTTTTATATTTTTGATATTTTTCCTTTTGCATTACTGTTATTTACATAGCGCTGCTTGTCACAAGTGCATGTGCAAATATAAGAAAATCATCTGTATTGTATATTACCCCTTGTGCAGAGATTTGTCTGCAACTAATTGGAATTGATGAGCTCACTTAAAAGATGTGAGAAAAAATATGACAGCCGATGTCAGAAGAAAAGAATAAATTGTTTGGTAGCAGCTCCCATACATAGCTGAATACACAGGTGACTCTTTCTGGCTCTCCATTGGAAGGAAAGGATATATATTTTAGTAACATAACAAGGAGAAGTTCTTTTGTAACTGGCTGGATCCCAGTGATAGCAATGTTAGTGATAATTAATTACATGTGTTGTGTACAATGTTTTCTACTTTGACAAGACAGTAACAACTTTGTTTGTACTTTGTAGAGGGAACACTGAGGCCAGGTGGGAGCTCACCCTTGACTTGCTCTTCAGTGTGTCATGTGCATAGGGTGCACGCTGCATTGTGATTGAAAACTGGGAAATTATTCCCTACTTTGACAAAAGACAGGAAAAGAAAAGAATAAGCACAAAATACAAAAAAGTGAATGCACAGATGTATCCTTCCCATTACCATAAAGACACAGCAGTAATAACAATGAGATACTTTAGTCTGGTAGTAAAGTTAAATTATAAGGATTAACAAAGCAAAACCAGAGAGGAGTCAGAAGAGCAGGTGGACTGAAAGGAGTGAACTTTAGTCACCATAATCTTCTTGAGACCTTGGGATCTAAAGACAGAAGTGTAAAAAGCATTTAATAATATTCATGGTATTTACAGAGTAGGAAATCAGATAACATTTTCTGTGATGTAAATTTGACCTAAGAAGAGTTTTAATGATTTGCTTGATTGTCTGGTTTTGTTGTAAAAATCTAAGCACATTAACTTGAAGTATTATGTATGTATAAGCAGACAAGTGGTTGTCTGGAATAAGATATCTCTAAACTTCTGCTCTTTAAGTGTCAGGATATCTGGACTGCTGATCTGAATAAAATAGACCTTGCCTTATAGAATCTGACAATCAAATAACTAAAATTTTCTGGTCCGACTTCCTTCTTCAAGCAAGGCTTACTCCAAACTTAATATTAGCATGGCCTTTTCCAGTTGTGCTTTGAGAATCTCAAAAAAAGAATGAGGCTGTACAGCATCTCTGGACAGCCTGCACTTACCAGTCTTGTAATGAACACTTTTAATTTTTCTTTGAGACTAATAAGTTTTCCTTGTACAAACTTGTAACCATTGCCTCTTGTCCTTTAACTGTGAATATCTCAGAAGGTTCTGACTCCATCTTCACTCTAACCTCACGTCTGGAAATGAAGATCCTTTCCAACTTAAACAAACCCTATTCTCAGTCTCTCCTATGTTATATGCTTCAGCTACCTGGGCTTTTTAGGAACCTCCCACCAGACCTTTTCCGGGTTGTTAAAAACTTCCCGGTGTCTAGAGCTGTATGCAGTATTTCAGATGTAACCTCATCATGTGCCAGGTAGATAGAAATAATCACTTTGATCCGCTCTCAATTGATATGGTTACTTCCCACAGTGACATGACTGACTCATATTCAACTCTGTGCTTATCAGAACTCCTGGATCCTTCTCTGTAAGTGCAGTACAGGTTTCCAGCCTGTGCCAGTTCTTGGAGCTCTTCCATTGCAGTTTGCAGGCTGGTCTTGGCACTTGTCCATGTTGAACTTCATCTTGTTTCTGTTGGACAATTCCTCAAATTTATCAAGTTCACTCAGAGCACTATTTTACTGCTGTGTTGAAAACATAAAACCAAAAAGTTGGGATAAATGATACCCACTGCCTTCTCCTTGCTGATAGATCTAGTCATATTGCGATAAAAGATAGTCAAGCTGATGAAAAATGATTTCCCCATAGGAAGTGTGTGCTGTTAGTTTTCACCTGACATTTTTTTCTTTGTTTTGCCTGGAAATGACTTCCATGGGGACATGTTCCCAGGAGCTAAGGAGAGGTTGTCTAGCTTGTAATTTCCCAGATCTTTCTTCTGGCATTTGTTGAAGACAGGTGTTTCATGTGGTGTTCTGTGCATACCAGGGACCCTCATTGCTGCAATCCTCCAAGATATTGGAGAATGGCTTTGAAATATATCAGCTAAGTCCCTATTTTACAACCACATTAAAAGAAGAGTTTCAAACTAACCCTAAAGAATTGAAAGAACTTGTGCTGTGATATTGTACATCCTATGAGTTTGCTTTAGAATTCATCAATGCTTTTTACAGACTTGTGGTTCATAGGATCTACCAGATTTTGACACAGTGACAGGTGGATGCAAAGGAAGAAACTTAAAATTGGTTCACAGGCACACCTTCCACAAATGAAGCATAAATTAGAGCCTGGTAGTTTTGGAGTTCAAGTTAAATGTGACTGAAGAAAACTTCATGAGAGTGTCAGTCATTTTAAGGACACATATTGTACAAGGCCAATTATCACCATATGTTTTTGAAGATATTTAAGGTCTTCCAGACATTGGCAAGGAGGGCTACACAAGTTAGCTTGTTCCCTAATAGAATCAGGAAAGATTCACTTTAGGCTTGGAGCTTTACTTCTGACTGCCCTTTCTGTCACCAATTATTTTGTGCGCACACCAAAGGAAATCAGTCAAGACTGTCAGCAGCATTGATCTCGTTTCTCTCTGCCAGATGTTATTCTTGTCCATCTGCTCACACTTGCTTTGCACAACATGAAAAAGAACTGAAGGCTGTGAGGTGACACTGCAATTAACCTTGTAAATTATTTCCCTTTTGCAGATGAAACTAGCAATTGGGTCCATAACTTGCACAATTAAGAGCAATGCATCTTAGTCATTTTTTGTAATCCTCCATTTAATATTTGATAACTGATTTAATGTTTAATACTGTGTAATCATTGTTCTGTGTCCCTCAGTTCTTGAATGTCCTTGATTTTGATGATAGTCAGCAAGATAGTAGCTTGATCTTGCAAAGCTTTACTTGTGTGAGTACTTTGATGAAGGCCAATGTGATTATTCACATGACAAAGGGCTTGCATGGGTAAATTCTTGTATTTCAGACATCCCTGTATCACTTTATCCCTGTCTTAGTAGTCTCCTTTAACTATTTTATTTTCTTTGGGGTTAGCTTAAAATTAATTTTATGTGTGGAGGAGTCTATAGGTGTTAAATATGATTACTTTCAAAACTCAAATTTCTGTGCAACATGAAGTTTAGCCCTGGAAAATTTAAGCTGTCTGTCAATATTATTTGATATCTTGTGAATAAGACCATACATATGTGTAATTGATATATACTAAAGTGTAAAACTTGGAAAAGTGAACATTTCAGGCAGATATATTGCCAGTCTACCTAGATATTAAAATATCTTAATCCTTAAATAAAATGTTTCTATTATTCCAGACCTCTGATTCCATTAACTGTAAAGACTGACAACATGTTGAAGGTTTGGGATTTTTTGTTTGGTTGTTTAGTTTTGGTTTGGTTTTGTTTTTCTTTTTAGGAAAACTGTTATTCACTGACAAATAAATTAAATAAATTCCCAGGAACTTGTCATAATGGATGATTCAGATGACCAGTTCAGGAATTGCAGTTAGGTTCCCAGAGGTGAAAGCATATTTCATTAAATTATTATATCACATATCTTTTCTGTTATTTAATTTCAAACTGCACAAATGTTTTCTTATTCAGATGAAAGTCACTAGGTTACTATAATAAGCACTTGTGTTGTGTGACAACTGCCATCTTAGTCATGACCTGGAATTGAAAATTGAGTCTTCAGCTGATAAAAGCTTTCGGTACTCAACTGGAGCTACGGAGCTGACCCCTACACTTTGCTATAGCAGCATGACTTTCCACACAAGGTAAGATGTACCACTTACTGTATCATGCATTGTTGCAGATGTCCTGGTTTGAGCAGTAGCAGTCATTTTTCTCCTTCTTGGTAGCTGGTGCAGTGCTGTGTTTTGACTGTCGGGCTGGGAATGTTTGCTGATAGCAAGTATGTTTTGAGTTACTGCTCAAATGCTTGGTTTGTCCAAGGCCTTTTCTGAGCCTCATGCTCTGCCAGGGAAGGAGGGAGGCCAGGAGGAAGGAGAGACAGGACACCTGACCCAGGCTAGCCAAAGAGGTATTCCAGACCACAGCACGTTGTGCTCGGGGAGGTAACTGGAAGTTGGCCGGAAGGGGGGGAGTTAGCTCTCTTCTGGGTTGGGCTCATTTCAGTGGGTGGTATCGCATTCTCTCTCCTTGTTTATTTCCTCTATCATTGTTTTTATTAGTGGTAGCAGTAGTGATTTGTGTTATACCTTAGTTACTGGATTGGTTTTATCTCAACCCGTGGGAGTTACATTCCTTCGGTTCTCCTCCCCATCCCTCAGGGAGCAGGGAGGGGGGGGAAGGGGTGTGTGGTGCTGCAGGAGACTGAGGTGGGTTTTTAAACCACGCAAGCTGTGTGGATTAGTTTAAACCACGACAGTAGATGAACCCAGAAATAGAAGAACAACCAAGGGAAGTTGCCACAATTGTGCTAGATCTTGGTAGATATGGTAGTAACTTCCAGGTTGCTTTAAATATCTGTTCCTTTTTTTTAGTTGGAAAATTAAAACTCAGTCAGCTATGAACCAGTTTTGAAATGTATGCTTCCCCCACAATGCCTGAGGAATCTAATACAAATAATAGTTTAAATAAGTTACAGTGAATGACATTAGACTGTGGAGACAGTGTTCTCACAGGAGAATTAATATTTGGTACATGAGCTCTGAATAACTCTGAAAGGTACAACAAGGCCATGAGAGGCCCGAGGAAGCTTAAGCAAGCAATATAAGAAGAAGCTGGAATTCACTGAGTGATGAGAACTGTGGAATGTTGGCAAGCTTTTGAGGCTGATTTTTCACACCTGAGCTTAACCAATTATATGTTAGTCACTAAGGGTCTTCCAGACAAGTATCCAATCATGATATGCCAAATTGCTGTAGGTGTGTATAAGCAATAGTATATAAGGAATTAATGCTTTGCAATAAATGGCTTTTGGTCTGATCATATTGATCTCTGACTGAGTCCGTTCCACGGCATTAGTCTTTCCTGTTAACTATAAAATATTAAACAGAATATGTTTGATAAGTATATTAAGACCTGTCATTAATGTGTATCCTTTTGTTTTGTTTGGTTGGTTTTGGTTTTGTTTGGTTTTGGGTTGGTTTTTTTTTAGTTTTTGTAGAACCTATTTTAAATCAGCTGAGAAGGTTCATTACTTGTCAACCATAATAACAACAGCTATAGCATTTTCCTGCTGTGTGTGCAAACCTTCATCTTAGACTCACTGAAATAATCTTGCCTTAAAGGTTTTCAGTCATACGGCTTTTTTATAGACTGCAACTTTTACAGTGCAGGTCTGGAAATACTGGAAAAATAACAACACAAAATTCCAGATTTTTAAAATTCTGGCTTCTCATTTGACCATGGGGATGATCAAATTAAGAGCAAAAGGATCCTGAATCTATCAATATTTTAAGTGATATTACATGAATAAGTTTTTCCTTTTCTCAAGAAATTACTGATTATGAGAATTCAGTAACTTTTGTCACATTGTTTACAAATAATTGACAGATTAGCTTGTGCTGTGTGCTGCATGGGTTTATTCTTCAAGTAGAGCATTATCATAGCATCGATCATGAATGTATAGTTCACACTAAATAAGTATGAAATATCTTAGAACTAGATGGAGACACACATTATTTATGAGTGTGTCCTTGGATAATGAAATTTTAAGAAACAAACTTACCCCAAGCACATAAGCAAATAATTTTAGTTCATGTCACCTTCAGATGTCTCCAACATCTTTTCTCACTGTGTGTCTTTTTCAGTATTTAGAAAATTAAATGTAAGGTAAGAATATGTTAGGCTTTACTACTTACTGTCCAAGGGAAGTGTCAATCAGGACAAGCGAATGCCAAAGCTTTTCTGGTATCCATTTGTATTCAGCAGCAAGTGAACAAGTTCTCTACAGAGTAAAAACAAAGACAGGTTCCAAATTTATTCTGCTCAAATTTAAATAATTACTTTTCTTTCCCTTTCTTCACTTCCCTTCCCTTCCTTTCCCTTTTTCTCTCCTCTCTTTTCCTCTCCTTTCTTTTCCTTTCCTCCTTTTAATCCAGAGTTATTTTACTGTTTAACTAATAAAGCAGAACTTCTTTTGACTTTTTGTTCTATGTCATCATCACTTTTTGCCTCTACACCAAGTGAGAGAAAAATCAATTTGTAAAATCTACCACTGGTTACCGTCCCTTTTCTGCTTCACAGACTTGCTACAGAGACAGTAAAAGTTGTTACTTTTTTGTGCAAGTTTGTTTATCTTTCTCTCTCTCTTTGTGCTGCCCATTTAATTAAAGGTCAGGATCTATGACTATAATCTTCTTCTGGGATAATAGCTAAACCTAATAGGGTATCTACTTTATGACACTGACAGTCTATCACTGCTGATTCCTCATGGTATCTATTCTGTGCACCTCATCATTCTGCTGGATCTTTCAGTAGACACTGTCTTTAAAATCCCATTTGTACCATTTGGGTCAGGTCAGGAAGAGTAATGGCTCTAATCTCGTTGGAGTGATATTATTAATCCTGAAGCAGGTGAGGAGCAAGATGCTTTCTATTGCCAAAGAACTCAGACTTCAGTTCTGCAGTGGGTAAACCCAGGTTTACTGCACATGGAAAAATTACTCAAAGATTAAGCTATCATTTTTTTGTCTTATTTAAATGTGTACGATATGTTTTCAAAGAACTAAGATGGAGTGCTAATGTTTCCCTCTCCAGTTTCAGACAGCTTGTTTTAAATTTTCTTAATATGTTTTTAGCAGATAATAGACAAAAATAAACAGGAGTAGCTATGAATCACAGCAGTATTCCTCTATGATCATAATTGTATGCTGAGCTTTTTGCTTCTGGGCATAACAGGTGCATATTTGCTGATGTCTAGAAATCTGATAAATTAAGTTCACAATTAACACCAGATTCAGCAATTTGGCATGTTTAAATTCAGGACGGACCTGTTGTTTATAAAAGCTATCTACATCAGCTGCAGTCACTCTCACTTCTGAACATCTAACCAGGATTTTTTAGCATCTTGAAATAAGATTTCAACAATGCTCTATGTCTGCATCTATTTTGTGTACCCATTCAAATGGGTAATGATTTGGGGAAAGATTCACTGCTTTGTGAACAAGAAGGTTAACAAAGAACAGGAGGGAGTTTCAGGCTTGTTTCCTCTTAGTTTAGGTCCATATGCACATTAAGCTGGAAAATGCTAAGCCTACTGTAACTGGCCAAGGTGTTTCTATAAATTACACCCCCATATGTTAAATATTGGTAAAATAACACATGCAACACCATTCCTAAAAAGGTCTCAAAATAGCCTTCTACAAAAGCAGATAGGTTTGTAGGCGCTGAGCCATAGTCATTCCAGCCTTTCACATTTCCAGGTATTCTTTGCTCTATTGCAGTTTCTTGCATAAAGTGTTTCCCTGATTCTATTCCACAGACAGCTTCATTAAGCTGTCACAGACTGAGAGGTCTTAAAACCCCAAACTGGTTTCAAAACACTAGCTGAAGGATGGTGTACATAATGGATGATCTTTAATACTGAAGACATGAACCCTATCTCTTTGTTTAGTAGTCTGATTCACTCTCACAGTTGTGTGAACTATTACAGACTATGCTGGGATATCCTTGGATACAAACAGAAACTCAGCACAGGTGTAAATGAGCATGTCAAATAAACTGAGTAGGGCTAATTGAAGAAAATTCGGTAGAATGTATCCATTCTGTTAAACTGTCTACTATGTGGAATCAAGAGAAACAAGACAGAGACTGGGAACTGTTTCAATTTCTAGTTTAAATTGGTCCATCTTCAAATGTTACTAATATGTTTCCAACAGATCATAGAATTATAGAATTATAGAATAGCTAGGGTCATAAAAGAAGTAAACAGTAGTAGCTGTACATGAAACACATGCCTATCCTATTTAAATCAAATGAATCCTAGAAAAGCTCAACTGAATTTTAAGAAATCAAACCCTACATGTATATGATAAAAACAGAGGTTTTGGTGATTTTTTTTGGTCACACTCAACCTTGTTTGAATTCTCACCTGCATTACTCAAGAAGTTTATAATGACAGAATATCATTATTTTTGTCAAAAAATGTTTTGCATGACAATGTTTTGTATAAATTAATATTTTTCATTATAAAAAAGCAATTGAACCTAAGAACTATAATTTTCTTTTTCAGCTCTAAGATGAAAATAAATCAGATTTACAAAATACTTGCCAAAAGAGAAACTTCTCAACCTACTAGTACCAATAGCTTAGACATAAAGTGTTTTCTTTGTAAATGGTAGTGTAATAAAAATAGCATGCATTAAAACTGGTCAGCAAAGAGGTGGTAAATAAGCCTTATTCCTGATGCACCTTGATGCTGCTATGAAGAAAACGCTATTACAGAAAATAAGAATCAAGTTCACTGTCATTTCATGAGGTTTAAAAATATTTTCAGGCTCTTTCTCCACCCCAACATATTGACTGCCTTGATTTCACTTTCCAGGGAGGCTGCTATTTTACTTCTTAGATATTCATGAAACATGAAAATGATAGACTAAATGTTGCACAAAGCTCACAGAAAGAGAGTGTACAGCTGGAGCACAAAGATGCATATTGCATCAGACCACTGAGGAGTACACCATGCTCACTGCTGTTTCCATTGCTGAAATTTAGCTTTTCCTTTTTGTATGTGTAAAAGGTGTTCTTCTTGCTCCCCACATAGAAACAGGGACCATTTTCAGATGGCCTGAGTTCTCCCTTAATCTCTCTGCCCAATAACTTTTATTATTTGACCTCCATTCAAGACTCTTCAAAAAACTTTCAAGAATTCCTAGCCCTCTGTTGATGGAAGATCAAAGGCATGAAAGGAATTTATGTATTCGAGAAAAATTTGGAGGAAATTATATATTCTCTACAGACATGCATTCTTTCTTTAATCTGCACCTGCACAAGGGAGGGACCAACCTCATATTTCATTTCACTAATGTTCATTCCAATAGAAAAAATGAAATCTAGGTGAGACCTGACTACTTGAGGTATGAGGATGTGTATATTTAGGTCTGTGGTTTATTACTCAGTTTATGGTTCTCCAGTCTTGTTTGTCCAGTTTTGTAAAATAAAAAATAAATTAAAAAAAAGAAAGAACTTTTAATAACAGCACACTTTTTGGTAATATTTTGTCCTTTTTGTTTAACCACATAAATAGCATTATACACTGGGTACTAATTGAACAAAAACTCAAGTTTATGTTTTGAAGGTGTGGGCTAAGCAGTGGAGCACACCTGGCTTCTCTCTCTAGGCCCAGTTCAATCTGAAGGAGTCAGATTTCCTTTTTGGGCAAAGAAGTAATTTCTACTATTTCACATTATAATGTAGAACTAGTGAAGCACTGAAAATAAGAACAATCTGGTTTTTATTCTGGCCACTGCTGCCTAGTCAGAATTATTTTGACAGACAGAATCCTTAATGATGAAGAAGAAGGGAAAAATTTCTCTCTCTGTACTTTTACTGCCATTAAGGCAGTATAATATTTTATAGAAAAGATTTACTGCAGTTAATCCATAGCAAAAATAACTTCATTACTATTATCATTATTATAACTAATAATTTTTTTTTTTCATTGTAAAGCCATGATTAAAACTTAAGCAAGTATGCTTTCAGAGCTTTTTTATTTTTTTCCCAGGTTACCTCTTATATGATATGAGATATTCAAAACACCCCACAGACTTTATTGAATCTTCTTTTTGGCATGGTGACTGTTTATAACAAAAATAGAACCAGCTTTCTACCCTATTATTACATCTCCATAGCCTGGATCTTTTTTACATGGTACAAATAGGTGCCTTTTTTACCAGGACTCACTGATCTTTCTATGCCTTGTGTGATTTGTTCTGTTTTGATTGGTGAATTTACATGTAGTTTGGAAATTGTAAATTACATCTGCTCCAGGCTCCTGGGTTTTGGAGTACTGTAAGACTGAACCAAATTCTCTGCAGATCTTCTTCAGCTTGCTTGATAATTTTGCTCTTCTTTGTAAAACCTCAGTGCTTATAAGCCTCTTGAGTGAATCAAGGCTATGTATTAATGGCCAAAAACATGTCAGCAAGCAATCAGGGAATTCAAACTGCCGCACAAAGAGGAAATATTAAGAGCTGCTAAAGTGAGGAGTGATATTATGTAGTTCACTGAAATGTTATCATCTTCTTAGCATTTTGGAAAATGTGAGGAAAGTTCAAAGCTATACTGATGTAATTTTATAAAAGGAATTGGACTATTGTCTTCTCTCTGCATATATGCCTGATTTCTTCTGCAGAAATATGTGTATTCAGAGACTCGAATCCCACATGTAATTAGGAAAATGGAATTTTTATAACGAATGTTCTTAAAATATCAATTATATTAAGAAAAGGAATGAACAATTGTCTGATCTTGAGAATGAAATTACTTGCCCATTGAGTAGGATTTCAAGAGTCTTCTTATCTATTTCCAGTGACAAGCTCAAATTATTAGAGTGATATAGCTTGTTTAGGAAAACTTATGAATTTCCTTACAACGAAGAAATGTTTTCTTCACAGAAGAAAACTTTTGTCTTAAAAGAAACACCTCAACAGATGTGTCAATATAACAATGAGAAGCTCTAAAATGAGCTGATTACTTCTTCAGCATCAGTGAAATTAGGCAGCAATTTTTGTCTGGGAGATGTATCCCAAGCAGTCAACAGAAGAAGGTATTTTCGTCAGAAAAGGAAGAAAAAAAAGTTAAAAAGAAGCAAGCTTTAGCAACTGCTAAATGAGGTTTTTTACTTTTGGGGAGATTTTTTTTAGGTGCATATTAAATTGCTGTCTTTTGATAACCTAAATACACTTAGAAGGTAATGCAATTTTCAGGCAGTGCTTTGTGCCTAAAGCAATGGTTTAAGTTTAGCCATTTCTTTTTATCAGCTCAATATTATGACCATAGAAACAAAAAGGCAAAATTATAGACACCAAATGTGTTTTAAACAAATAGTAAATGACTTCTTGTCTCTGTTTGACTACAAACAGGGAGCTAACACATTTTCAAGCAGATCAAGTAGATCACTCTCAAGATTTCTAAGTCTCCACAGTATCAATCCATTGTTTGCCTATTTTGTTTCTTTTGTGACAATTTACAGGTCACGGTTTGGCTTCATACAACATACAGCAATCTCCTGTGCGCTTTAGGCAAAAATATTGAAAAAAAAAATCTGTATCAGTGCTGAATCTTTTTTTTATTATTTCTCCTTTTAAATGAAAGATAGAGGAAGACAGTCTTCATTGTCCAAATGTTTCACTTCAGCTTCAAAGAACCAAGCTTGGCATCTTAAAATATGGATGGAAAATAGAAGCTGAGTTCAATAGAAGTTGTGAGAGGGCAGAAAAACAGCATGAAATTAAATCAGTGTCTTCCCAAAACCTAAGAATATAGTTAAAAATAACAGTCTTAATATGTATTTCCTGAAGGTATATGAAGTGCAATAGTTATTGAGAGATTGTGATGACTCATGCTAGATTGGAAAATGACAGCTACAGAGAAAAATGAGACCAAATCCCATGGTTCTTATACCCTTTTTACTTAGGCAAGTTGCCAGTGGCACAAAGAAACCAGAATATGAGTGAGCCATAAGAGTTAGATTACAAAATCATTCTCTTCTTCCAATACTAAGTTGTTCCCAGCAGTACACTCTGAATTGTTTTGTCCTGGGGTGCCTAAGTGACACATGCAGTGAAGCTGAAACCCCTGAGCAATCTCTATGTGCTACTTAAAAGTCCCATTGGTTTAATGTATAGAATAAAAACCTGAAACCTTTTAATGTCCTGACTACTAGGCAGTTACTGCTGATATTCAAGCTCCATGCTCTTTTCTTCCTTTTATCACTTATAAGCCTTTTATTGCATTTTGTATTTGTCTCCAGAGTGATCGGAGTCACCAGCAGTGCAGTGGACTACCTGAATTTAAAAACACATGGTCCTCATTACACTCCACATCCAAGAAAAAAAGTGTCTTTCCTATAGGTCTTCCTATTGTGTAGGGAAGTTAAATATATCTGTTTCGTTTTACTTTTCCTCAAAGACCTGTTCCTTCAGTTTTGATGCTGAATGACACCCACTAAGAGAACACTTTTCTGAATTACCACACAAAATTATAGCATATAGGTATGGCTAATAGATCTGTGCAGGCCTGATAAAGCCTTTTTTAAAGGCATGGTAGCTGCACTGAAATGGCTAAAGTGGTAATGATTTCTTTCCTTATATATCAGCTTTTAACTGTGCCTATTATCATCAACCAAAATTCTATCATTATTACTCCTTGCTGTCTATTTCATTAGATAGCCTTTTGATCATTAGTTCCTGAGGGTTTTTTTTTATCCTTATTCATTCTGATATTAGATATCATTAAGTATTATAGTACATCTACTGAACTTCATGCTTTTCAATACCAGCAATACTGCCAAGGCCCTGATTTCAACTACCAGTGCTCAAGGCTAGCTCTTAGGTGTGCAGTTGTGTAACCCTGGGCTTTGTGGAAACAGATGTCTTGTGGGGCTGAGAGAAAGGACCACCTCCCTCCTCTCTCCCATCCCCCTTTTACTCAGGCCCTTGCACTTGATCATTGCCTGAGCAATACTGTGGCTGCGGCTGTTACTATCATTATGCCTTCCTGATCCTGGCCTCTTGACCTGGACACCTGCCCCACTGCTATGGTCCTGCCTGGTGGTCTGGGCTGTGGGTGGCCTTGGATACTGTCACTGAACCTGCTCTGGTCATCTTCCTGTGTGGGTGACAACGCTGACCTGATGGCTCCCTCCACCACAGACCATACAGTACAGCTGACACCACTGCTTCCTAG
Organism: Melopsittacus undulatus; assembly: GCF_012275295.1. Taxonomy (NCBI): domain Eukaryota; kingdom Metazoa; phylum Chordata; class Aves; order Psittaciformes; family Psittaculidae; genus Melopsittacus; species Melopsittacus undulatus. The sequence goes on along the minus strand of NC_047527.1, from coordinate 45,659,403 downwards.
TGAGTACTTTGGTTTGGGGGCTGATATTTAGTGGCTGGCTCAGCAGAGAAGTATTTGAGGTAGCAGAGGAAAATTTCTAAAATCCATCTCAATTTAAGTATAGAAGTTCATATCTTCAGCTGCAACATGCACACGCTCAGTGCTTGATATGCTGAAGTGAAGAAAGACTGCAGTAAGAGAAATGTCTGCTTTTTCCAAGATGGGTGTCTTCCAGAATTTGAGTCCAGAATAACTTCCATGTTGTTTTAGTGTTCAATAGCTGGAAATCATTAAGTGGAATATAACATGAGTCTGACATTTTTTAGGAAGATTTCCAGGGTGAAATCTGAGGACAGAAAAGAATCTGGCTCAGGATGCTTTTGTTTCACCAAGCCACACTTTCTTTTTTCCTTTTAAAGAAAAATTAGGTAAACAGGTTTAACAAACAAGCTCAAGACATTCATTAAGCACAGGGGATCCGATGTTTAAGTTAAATATATTTTTGATTTTCACATTTCACTTTTTATCTTCATTTTTTTTGTTTGTTTGTATGTTTTGTATTTAATAATTTTTTATGACCTGTAGCTGAAGCTTATTACATTTGAGGAAAAAAAATCTAATGCATATCTGCCTTTATGTGAGTTAAAATTAAATCATAGAATCATAGAATAGTTAGGGTTGGAAAGGACCTTAAGATCATCTAGTTCCAACCCCCCTGCCATCAGCAGGGACACCTCACACTAAACCATATCACCCAAGGCTTCATCCAACCTCTTCTTGAACACATTCACAACCTCCCTGGGCAACCCATTCCAGTACCTCACCACCCTAACAGGAAAGAATTTCTTCCTTATATCCAGTCTAAACTCTCCCTGTTTAAGTTTTAACCCATTACCCCTTGTCCTGTCACTACAGTCCCTAATGAAGAGTCCCTCAGCAGCATCCCTGTAGGCCCCCTTCAGATACTGGAAGGCTGCTATGAGGTCTCCATGCAGCCTTCTCTTCTCCAGGCTGAGCAGCCACAACTTTCTCAGCCTGTCTTCATATGAAAGGTGCTCCAGTCCCCTGAACATCCTCATGGCCCTCCTCTGCACTTGTTCCAACAGTTCCATGTCCTTTTATGTTGAGGACACCAGAACTGAACACAATACTCCAAGTGAGGTCTCACAAGAGCAGAGTAGAGGGGCAGGATCACCTCCTTTGACCTGCTGGACACGCTCCTTTTGATGCAGCCCAGGATACAGTTGGCTTTCTGGGCTGTGAGTGCACACTGCTGGCTCATGTTCATTTTGATTAACACCCCCAAGTCCTTCTCTGCAGGACTACCATGAATTTCCTTTTTGCCCAACCTGTACATCAAGCAATTCTTCCTTTACTGTTACATTAAACCTAGTAATTGAACATGGTTTTCAGTTTACACCTAGTTTTACAGGAGATAGTTTATGAATGAATTGGACAATTTTGCTATAATAATAATATTTTTATTCCCGCTTATCTCAGCTGTATTGAGAAAAGGGTTACTTTGTTATGAAAGTGTATCCCTAAAATCTATGCATTGTTCTAACATTTTCTGGAATTCACAGCATTCATTCAGAATACTGTACCTTTCATAATGTGAAAAAAAAACCAAAGAAAGAAATAAAAATTAGAAGTAAATGCAAACTTCATTATTGAATGAAGTGGCTTTAACAGCTTTAAGATGAAAAAGCGTAGATTTAGATTAGACATTAGGAAGAAGTTCTTTACTATCAGGCTGGTGAGGCAGTGGCACAGGTTGCCCTGAGAAGTTCTGGATGCCACATTCCTGGAAATGTTCAATTCCAGGTTGTATGGGGCTTCGAGCAACCTGGTCTAGTGGAAGGTGTCCCTGCCGATGGCAGGGTGGTTGGAAGTATAAGCTCTTTAAGGTCTTTTCCAACCCAAACCATTCTATGATTACAATTAGAGTTTGGTCTATGAGAGCAACATTCATAGTCCAATGTACTGGACAGTGATAGATTATTGGTTTGTCAGATAATCTGAAACAGCACAGCAAACAAGTAAAAAATGGAACCATTCTGATTTTGAGCATATACCTTGAAATTAAATCAACCATTTAAATTTTCCCGACACAAAATATAAATCTGTGGGCAAAATTAAAATATCAACACGTATATCTTATTAAAAATATTATATACATGTAACAGTTTATATATTGATTTATATTTAATGGAAATGACATTTCCTGAAGAAAAAATTTTCTAAACACAAATTCCCTGCCAATTATCAGACTTCATGGATTTCCAGATTCCACAGAGAAAACATATACGTTTTCAAAGAACAGCAGTTGCAGCAGGGGTTTGCACTGAATTTCATAGAGTGCCAGACCTAAAGTTTTACTCATTTTAATATCTTCATAAAGTGAGAACATTGACATCAATATTTCTAAAACTCAGTGCGTGTACATGCTTAACCCATAAACCTCTGAGACAGAAATTTTGTGAAATGAATGCACAATATTAATTTATTTTATTTACATTTGTTTAAATTATACTAGGATCCACACCTTTCTTGCAAGTGTTTTTAGGTGGGTACAGGCTGAAAAACAAAATCCTAGAGTCATCATGCAAATTATGAAACACACAATCTGCATTTGAAAGTTCAATGTGAAAATGGGACGAAAATCCACTATGTTTGAAAATATTACAAAAGACACTCAAAGAGACTACAGAGTAGTGAGAATTTTTCTACAGTAAATTTAAGCAAGGCTGAACAGTCCCACCTTGAGTTTATATCAATAAATTATACCATGAATTATTTTACTATGTAATGAGGTTCATGTATTTGAAATAAGTGAAGAAATTTAATGTGGGTATAAGAAAGGTTAATGTCATTTAAAGAGATTGAAAAATACAGGTAATGTGATCTAAAAGAGATATTCAGCCAAAAGCTGAAATATATTAAGTAATGGAGATCTCATAATCCAAGTATGGGTTTGGGAGCAGCATAAGTATTTAAGAACAGTGTAATTTTAGTAACTTTCTTCATATAATTACTGATAAATTAACTGCATATACACGATCAACAACAAATGAATATTTCATAACTGATTACAAGTATAAAAAGAATTTACCCCTGGAAGGTTATTGTGATAGTATTTTTAATGACTACTTGACATTATTAATAATGTAATTATATATTTATTTCACACTGGAGTTGTATCTGGCATTTGGTAATGATATAAAAATAGATGATCTCTGACTTGAGGATCTTATATAAAATAACAATAGGGCAAAGTAGAGAAAGGATAAGAACAGATAAGTTAATAAAGATCTTTGGAAATCTAGGATAACTTTCTCTAGCTGAATTGCTGAGGTGAGTAGCTCGAGACAGGATGCCTTCAACACCTGAGTGGGGAAACTCAACATCCAGGAGCCTCAACTCAGAGTGACAAGAGCCACCGAGGGAGTCTCAAGTCCCTGATAGGCCTTGCCCAGGAGCCGGCAGCTCAGCTGACACAAGCAGGGACTCACAGGCGGTGGAACCAGGAGGAGGGACACCAGCCCTGACTGGTTTAAAACCTACCCCAGGGAGCGGCAACGATCAGGAATGCAGAGAACAGGGCAGGTGGAGGCAGTTTGTGCGGGATGGTGAGCACTCGCCATACGACCAGAACCCCATCTGGGGGCTCTACTCTGGCTGCCCCAGCTGTGGCCAGCGTGGGCACCCAGACAGAGCCGATGAGAGGGGAGGCTGCAGAGCAGAGCTCAGAGTGTAGAGAGTGCCTGCACTGGTCTGGTGAGGTAAAGGTGCGCAATGGGTAGGGCTGCACTGGGTGTGCCCTGGGGCCCCTTCTGCAGCAGGGCTGAACTGTGGGATACTGTCAACGGGCTGCAAGATGTCAGGGAAGCTGAGAGGAAGCAGGACTGCTTGCTCCAGGCCCAAACAGCACAGGGGCCTCAAGCTTCCCCTCTAACTCATGGAGGAGAGAAGGAGGCCGTTAACCCGGGAAGCAGGGAATTAGTGACAAAAAAAACCCAAACAACAACAACAAAAGGAGGAAGAGGACAATGGAAAGCAAAGGGCTTCCTCCTAAATCTGATGTCCCCACCCAGAACCACTTTCCTGTCCTGCAGAGGGCTGATGAGGAAAAGCACTTGCACCAGAAACAGTCGGCTGGTGCACTGGTACAGAAGATTCCTTCTGCCTGGAAAAAGTGGCGGGTCATAGTAATAGGGATCTCTACTTTGAAAGGAACAGAAGTGTTCATCTGTCGGCCTGACCCGATCTCAAGTGAGGTGTATTGCTTACCTGGGGCACGGATCAGGGATGATGCAGAGAGGCTGCCTGCTTTAGTAAGTAACATGGACTATTACACACTTCTAGTGATCCCTGTGATGTAGATAGCAGTAGCCTGAAGAACATAAAGAAGGGCTATGGAGTCCTGAGAGAGGTGGTTAGGGGCTCTGGGGCTCAGATTGTCATTTTGTCAGTTCTCCAGGATACAGGGGAGGACCCTGAAAAAGCTAGGAGGATTGGCCAGGTTAATAAATGATTAAAAGGGTGGTGTCATAGACAAGGGTTTGGGTGTCTTGAGCATGGAACCCAAGTTAGTAGGCCAGGTCTACTGAGGGCTGGTGTTGCTGGTCTGACAAAGAAAGGGAAGAGTGGTTTTGGTAGGAGGCTTGCCAGACTGGTCAGGGATGCTTTAAACTAGATGTGTTCGGGGAGGGGGGGCATCATTCTATCCCAACACACCCAGTCAGTTGCCAGCACCTATAATAAATGCTTAGAGCAATGTAGAGATATTGGATGGACCATTGGATGGATAAGGAAATGCTGAGAAAAATTCACGGGAAAAAAGAGGCTTACAAAAGGTGAAAGCAAGGACCGATGGCCTGGGAAGAATACAGGGATGTTGTTCGGGAAGCTAGGAATCAGGTTAGGAAAGCTAAGGCCCAGTTAGAATTAAATTTAGCTAGGGATGTTAAAGATAACAGGAAGGGATTCTATAGGTACGTAGTAAATAAAAGACAGACTAGGGACAATGTAGGCCCCCTGCGGAAGCTATCAGGAGAACTGCCTACCCTGGATTTGGAGAAGGCTGAGGTTCTTAATGACTTCTTTGCCTCGGTCTTCCGTGGCAAAGGCTCTGACCACACCACCCAAGTCTTGGAAGGCGGATGCAGGGACTGTGAGAATGAAGATCTTGGGCCCACTGTAGGAGAGAATCTGGTTTGAGACCATTTTAAGAACCTGAACGTATGCAAGTCCATGTGATCTGATTAAATCCATCCGCAGGTCCAGAAGGAGCTGGCAAAAGAAGTTGCTAAGCCAATGTCCATCATATTTGAAAAATCATGGCAGTCAGGTGAAGTTCCCGATGACTGGAAAAAAGGAAATATAACCCCCATTTTGAAGAAGGGGAAAATGGATGACCCAGGGAATTACAGACCAATCAGTCTCACCTCCGTGCCTGGAAAAATCCTGGAGCAGATTCTTCTGGAAGGCCTGGTAGTGCACATGTAAAACAAGGTGGTTGGTGACAGCCAGCATGGCTTCACTAAGGGGAAATCCTGCCTAACCAAGTTGGTGGCCTCCTATGACTGGACTATAGAACTGATGGACAGGAGTACAGCAACTGATGTCATCTACATCGACTTGTGCAGAGCTTTCGACACTGTCCCACACAACATCCTTGTCTCTAAATTGGAGAGACATCAATTTGATAGGTGGACCACTCCGTGGATAAAGAACTGGCTGGATGGGTTCAAAGAGTTGTGATCAACAGCTCAATATCCAGCTGGAGACCAGTAATGAGTGGTGACCCACAGGGATCAGTGTTGGGACCGGTGTTGTTCAACATCTTTGTTGGTGGCATGGACAGTGGGATTGAGTGTACCCTCAGCAAGTTTGCTGATGACACCAAGCTGTGTGGTTTGGTTGATACACTGGAGGGAAGGAATGCCATCCAGAGGGACTGCAACATGCTTGTGAAGTGGGCTAATGGAGTTTAACCATGCCAAGTTGTGAGGTGGGCACATGGAGTTTAACCATGCCAAGTGCAAGGTCCTACACCTGGGTCAGAGCAATCCCAGGCACAGCTACAATTTGGGCAGAGAAGAGATTCAGAGCAGCCCTGTGGAGAAGGACTTGGGGATGTTGGTCGATGAGAAAATGAACATGAGCCAGCAGTGGTGCTTACAGCCCAGAAAGCCAAACATATTCTGGGCTGCATCAAAAGAAGCGTGACCAGCAGGTCGAAGGAGGTGATCCTGCCCCTCTACTCTGCTCCTGTGAGACCTCACTTGGAGTATTGTGTGCAGTTCTGGTGTCCTCAACATAAAAAGGACACGGAACTGTTGGAACAAGTCCAGAGGAGGGCCATGAGGATGATCAGGGGACTGGAGCACAGGCTGAGAAAGTTGGGGCTGTTCAGCCTGGAGAAGAGAGGCTGTGTGGAGACCTCATAACAGCTTTCCAGCTTCTAAAGGGGGGGGGGGGGTATATGTATGCTGGGGAGGGACTATTCATTGGGACTATAGTGATAGAACAAAGGGTAATGGGTTAAAACTTAAACAGTGAAAGCTTAGATAGGACAATGGGTAGCGGGTTAAATCTTAAACAAGGGAAGTTTAGACTGGATATAAGGAAGAAATTCTTTCCTGTTAGGGTGGTGAGGTACTGGAATGGATTGCCCAGGGAGGTAGTGAATGCTCCATCCCTGGCAGTGTTCAAGGCCAAATTGGACAGAGCCTTGTGTGGCATGTTATAGTGTGAGGTGTCCCTGCCCATGGCAGTGGGATTGGAGCTAGATGATCTTAAGGTCCTTTCCAACCCTAACTATTCTATGTTTCTATGATTCTATATCCTAAAAACAACCATTAATCCTGAGACTACTGCAGGGAAATGCTTTCCTTCACCTACTTGGGCTTTACCTCTTAATTCTTACAGGGAAACTGAAGGATTCTTTTGTTCTCATTATAGTTTCATTCAGTGTTGTAATTTATTTAGTTATTTAAATTATGCTATTAGTCATTGTCTGCATAAAATTGTTCTTAGACTTCGACCCCTCAACCCCCAATTTTATCATCACTCTTTGTTGGTCTCCAGTTATGTTTTCTTACCATCCGAGAACTGAAAACATAACTTAAAAAAACAAAGATCTTCAGGGGAACTTGGTATTCTGACAGCTGGCATTTTAAAGAGAATACCAAATATCATTAAACATGATAAAAATCATGAGAGTTGACAATGCTGCCATCTAGCCTTTGAAACATAATCAACAGGAGCAATCTAATACAAAGCAGTGCGTCTCTGAATGTCTCTATTAGCTCCCTAATTATCAGGAATCTAAAAGGACTCCTTTCTGTGAAGTCACAGCATCTTGATCATGGACAAGAAGTCATCTGACATAATTCTCAAGGCCAACTTGTATATATGTTGAGCTAGTGACATCACATATTCAGATATTCACAGGTTGCACACATGGGACATTGCTGTAAAACACCTCATTAGAGAAATTAAAAAGCTGCAAAAATTATATGCTATCCTTTAAGAAAGGTTTGTGATCTCTTCAATACATCATACATTCTCACAGCTGGCTTCTATTGTAAGTTGGGCTATTGCTATGAAAAGCTAAAATTAAAAGACTTATAAGATAAGGAAACAGTTTTTCTATGTCTGATTATACTCCTTCCATTAGTATTTCTTTGGATTAAGCCACAAGTTTGAGATTTTTTGTATTACCTAAAAAGATCAAAGAGCAATCTTCTTTCAGTGTATATAGGTAGAATTGGTGGTGGGTTTTGTTTTAAATGCAGCATTTTTATTTTGTGAACACATGAAAATCTTTGTATGAAATATAGCACTCTTACATGTATTAATACCTGTAGACTGTTAGTTTTTATGTTCGAAATGCTAATTTGTTTTTTTTTCTGATCTTGTTTTAAAACTATCATTTGTCGTTGTTTTATTCTAGCCTATTTCACAATAATTGATTTTGTGTTCACTTGTTAATTGCTTTAGTTGTTACTTTATTGAAATTTATGGATTTGCTGATGTCCTGTGGAGGGTGTGTTTTCACTGGTAGTCACTAATTGCACAATGTTAAGGATTCATAAGCTTGCAACTTCTTCATAAAGTAATCAACACATTTTATTAACTTCCTGAGTCTCTGCTCTGCTCCTTGAATCATAGCATTTGTGATCCTGCTCTTAGCTGAAAACAGGTGCCATATTTGTATAATAAGAATCTCTTGGAAAAGAACACATATTTTACTTTTAAAAGAGAAATTTCTTGGAGACAGATTGCTGTAATTATTATTATTTACTTCTACAACAGAAGCATTGGGAACATCAAAGTCAGAGATAAGTACTATTACTTACAGAACAAGAGAATAAAAGACACCCAAAGAACCAATGAGCCTGCAAAGTAAAGTTTGCATGGTTCCTAACCACATTAGTCACATGAGGAGCTTAGAATGAAAGCAAGCGTAAGTGCCACATGCACCAGCATAGCTTTACAAAAGCAATGCCTATCTTCTGCTTAGGAACTCCCCTTCGTGGCTGCTTCTTTCTGATGCAAGCAAAAGAGACATCAAGCAAAGATCCTAGGTGCCTCATCTGTTGACCAGGCAGAAACAGAACCATCTGGTATCTGTCCTTTAGGAAAGTGGATGAGTAAGAGCAGTATGTGTCCTGTTACTGCACAAATCCCATTACCCTGTAGGCCAGATCTTGATGAGAGTCTCAGTGGAGGCTGGAACTCTTCTTCTTACAGCCTGAAAAACAGAAGGACAATGAAACCCAGACTGACACAGATTTTGAAGTTTCTACAGCTCTGAAGTGAAAGGAAACACACAAATCAGGAGACCGGTCATAGATTCCTTAGCCCTGGGTTTACCTCCTAAAGTTCTTTATTTTTCATCCTTATGTCTTCTGCCTTTTCCTCAGAAAACTACTGTAGCTGCCTTTTATCCTTTTGTAACCCACTTAAGATGAGAAAATTTACGTTATATTGTCTTAGTAATGTTGCCTGTAACGTTTCTGAATGCTTTCCACCAGCAAGTTTTTGTGTTGTTCCTCATTGCTTTCTTTGTCTAAATAAAATCAGTATATGGCTATATATTCCCAGCTTCTCTCTCTCCAGCTCTCTTGGTGATAAACTCATATATAACTACCATATATTTAGCTATTGGCTATCTAGAATAACCATAGGTTACAGTAGTATGAATGTGTGTTATGCATATGAAAGAGGACAGCCCAGGACACCTGACTCAAGCCCTCCCTTTAACACAACAAGCTTTTGCCTTTAATGATCAGGTGCTTTTTGCTTGTTGCTGCTCACTCTACCTCAGGTCTGGAGGGATCCATCTTTCTTTGCAGACCTGAGAAGAAAAGAGGTGAAATGGGCTGCCTGGAGCTCAGCCTTATTCCTATTCATATGACAGGTTCAGCTATATGTGTCATAAGCTATCAGGGCCTGGCTGACAAAACCAGGGTAAAATTCCATGGCTGCCTGAATCTAGATAATTCAGATAATTACTCGCATGCATTTTTGACTTTATCAATGATTCATGTAGGTTTGTGTCATACACCTGTCTAGACAGACACCAGACCAGCAAGTCGGGAAACAATCATATTCAAAATCAACTGTGCAGAATAACCCAGATTCACTCAATACATTGATTACATATGAAACTTAACTGTCTGCATTATTTCCCAGAAACAGGTCTTTAGTTGTTTTGAGTTTTGCTTTGTTTGTTTGTTTGTTGGGGGGGTTGTTTTTTTGTTTGTTTTGTTTATTTTATTACTGTTGTGATTTAAGAACATTTTTACCTGTTTCAATAATCCCATGCTTTCTATAAGGAAGCACATGTGGATATTTTGTACCTATCAACTTTGTATACAGACAAATCCCATTTCCTTTTCTGCATGTTCTTCAATCCTTTCTTGCCCTTCAGTCTCTCACTATTCCTTTATCTGACAAATCCTATATCTCTTTTCATTTAATCCCACCTCGGAATACATTTGGAGGAGAAAATGTCATTGCTTGTTGACCACTGGAAGGAAAGACTTAGCCAGAATAAGTTTTTCCAACTTTTTTAGAAAAAGTTTTCTGAGGAGAAAAAGGGGTATTTTTTTGTTGTTGTTGCTTAGAAATATCATCATAGTCTGATCATCCAGCATTTATGTTGTCTGGATTAAATAATACACTACTGGCATGGAAACTTGTTTTTTTTTTTTGCTTTATGTCTTGTACTGAGAAACAAAGTAGAAAAATCCTGTAGTTTATATCCTTCCATATATGTTATAAACTATAAACTCTGTGTTCAACCAACCATATAATATTTTACCTGTACTTCCCACCTGAATAAGAAACTGCATATCTATGTTGGCACTGGGATAGGAAAATACAGCAGTTAGCTGTCCTTCCTATGAATCACTCCTAATTCATCTTAACATGGCTAGGAGAGCATGATGTTGATTAAATTATGTTCCTGCAAGGGACGAGGGGGGTTTTGCTTGGAAAATTGACAGGAATGTGTATGCTATGGTCATTACACACTTCACTGCAAAATCTCTAAGACCTCATAAAGGTGCTCATGTCCACTTTAAATTCATTAAAAAGTTGAATTGCCTTTGCATTTTCTAAAAATATTGTTTTATATTCAGAAATAGCTCCTGTCTCCCAGTCTGGTATGGTTTTGTGCATGGAAAAATCACCTCATACTCTTTATTAACTTGCAAGCTTATTGTGAAACTTAATTAGCAAATATACATGAGTCACATTGAGATCCTTAGGTGTTCTCTATCATACAAAGACATTAATACCTTTAAAAGCAGATAATTTGTACAGCCAAAGCTGTTATCTACTTATACTTCACGCTATTTCACAGGCTGCCTAAATCAGTGCTTCAGCTAAAAAACGAAAGCAGAAGAGATTGCAGTCATACATTAATGACCTAACCTTACATGATATCTTTCTCTTTCATACAAATATTCAACTAATCTCACCAAAACAACTATTTATCATCCCATCATTTAAATTCTTCAAGGCTGATGAGTTTTGGCAGCATTTGTTTTTGAATGTCTTATAGGCCTTCTGTATGATTAATTTTAGATCAGGCAGAGAAAACACAGGAGAAAAAAAAAGTCTCTTCACTTTCAAAGCAACATGGAAATACTAGAAAATGTCTATTGGTAGAATGTTTATTTTTTGATAAAATAATAAATTGTGATGCATATTTTCTTTCTGAAATACACTGTAAGGCTAGGAAATGAAAAAATAATTACTTTTTTTTAAGAAAATAAATGATGAGGAACGCAAAGACATTTTTTGAAAAGGATGAAGAAAGACCAGAAGCACAGAAGTAAACATTTTCTTACAAATGAATCATAACATGTTTTCTAGTTCCCAGCTTCTGATTTTTTGACTTTCAGTGGATCAGGAGCTGCTCTTAAGCAATGCAGCTTGTTTCTTAAATGGGAGATTGTTCCTTGTACTATTTCCTCCCGCATTTAGAACTCCAAGACCCCATTACAGCTACAGACATTGTTTACCTGTAACATGAACACTGGCCAGACTCTAAATCTGTCTTCCCATTGCCTCTCTCCATACCCCATCCTCTCTTTTAATGGCATTTAGGAATTGTAAAGAAAGAGAATGGTACCAGCTGACAAAGGCAATTCTCCATGAATGTGGTTGTACATGACGTGAGCTCTGCAAGTTGCCAAATTTCCATTAACTCCAGAGTGGGAGGTTGCACCATTAAGGCAGAACTCACTGAAGTTACTTGGAAAAACAGCCATTGACTGAGACATTTTGCATTAGCCACTAGATTAAGGAATTCTGTTGGACTAGTAAAAATATCCTGCACAAAGTCATTACAAACCCCATTTGACTGTGATCAAGTACAATCCAATCCTGACAGTCTGCTAGAAAACTTGCTCTGTCTCCAGGAAAGTATTTTAATCATTGTCTGATGATAGGGTGTGGAAATGGGTGGGCAAAAGAATGTTTGAGGATAATTTGTTTTTTAATTTCTATTAAAGTCATTCCATAGCCCCACCAATTCCCCCCAGTCAGTTAAAATTCACTGAGCCAGGGATTCCACAGCCCATTGGCAAGTGCCCATCATTTTTTCAGAACAAGCAGGTGATTAATCCATTTAAATTTACTGCACAGGAAATATTGGAAGAGGCAGATGCTTTCCTCAATTGTGATTTACATTGAGAAGAAAATTAAAATCCTCACCGTAACAATTAATTGACTGCTCCACTAAATCCAGTGTCATCTCTAGTTTTTTTTCTTCTGGAGGATGTGACTATAAATGCTTTCAGCGTTCATGGCATGAAGAGGGGAGGGGCTGGGGGGTTTGTTTTGTTTTTCCCTTGTTTTATTTCTTTATTTTTTAATTGTTAATGACATTCAGTTGCTTGTTTTGGGTTATGATTTTTGGTGTGGGGAACCACTGGGGAATGCTGCTTTAGAAACTGATTAATCTGTAGTCATTAAAACACTTCACAGACACTGTAGCAAAACTGTCAGTACCTCTTCATTAGCTCCAAGATAGGGAGTTTCATATAAGTACATCTAAACCTCTGCTGTAACATCCTCCGCAGGGTATATTAACAGTGCAGGATTTTACAACATTTCAGGACTAATTTCCTGCTTATTCAGATACTTTTTCATCACAGAGAATTTACACAGCTACAGACATCTGTCTTAATAACACTCAGCATGTTAATATGGGTCTTGAGGACATTAGGTGATTGAAACTGTAGCTAGTCAATTCTCCCATCATTTTGAAATGATCAAAAGAGAATCCTTCTTGGCTTTGCAAGATTTACTGAGTTGATTCACTTTTATTATGCAAATTTTGCTTCTGGGTTTTTTTCTTGAAACCAGGGGCTGTATCTAAGATACACAGTGACAGTTCAAGGAGCAGGACCCATTACATTAAATAAGTTTACGATACTGAAGTTTGTGAACTTTCTCTTCCACCAGTATAAATCAAACAAAGCCACACATTAATTGCACTCATTACCAAATTATCAGAGTAGAATGTATGTAGGTAAAACTATATTTTGCTTGACCTCTTCTTTATACTTTAGGAATCTGTCCAACCTTAGCAAGAGATAAAACAAATTATTTCCCACTGCTACCAATATGTATTTTTCATGAAAGTCACTGTATTCTTAAGCCAGGGGATTCTCAAACTTTTCAGGGTGTAAGCCGCAAAACAATGAAGGCAATCACATAATGAATGATGTGATGCCACCCAATTACAAATGTCAGAGCTGAATGTACATGTGCTAAGGTGAAATGTCAATCCACTAGACCTTTTTTGTTTTTCTCTAGAAATTTCCTTATAGACACTGTTGGAAACAAGATAATGAGCTACGAAGTTTAGGACTGAAGCAGCATATACAGTCTTATGCTGATGGACAAGTAGAGGAGATAAATCCTGATGCAGCTGCAGAATTAGTCTTGTGTGTAACTGGTGTAAGTAACAGCATGTGACACTTTATAAAATACATCTTAACTAATTAATTGCATTTAAGCATAGTAAACATGTCCTTCTTTCTACCAGATGGGCCCTACTCCTACAGGAAAAAATGTGGGAAAGCACTTGAATACACATTATCTGATCATATAACAAAGTCTTACATTGTGCATCTTGAGCACTGATTTTGGAAGGCAGTTTTTCAGAAGTCTTGGGATCAGCATTGAAATCCTCCAATTTTTAACTTCTGTGACCAGGCAGTCAAAGAACTGCTACCACCTCTATTGTCTACTGCTGCTTTTTTCTTCAATGAGATTAAAAGAAGCAGGAAGCTGAAAAAAACCAAACAATCCTGTGCAACTCCATCTGCCACAAACCTGATGAACTACATCTTCAGTTCAAAGCTCAGTTGAGAAGAGAAAGAATGACAGAAGCTGGATAAATGGTTGCTATTCTTCAGCTTTGCAACTTCCTTGTTCTTTTATTTGCAGTTTTGCAATGTGTCTCAGACAATTATGTCTGAGGACCTAGACTTCATGCCTTGTTTTCACCCAGTTTTACAAATGTTTGGGATTCTTTTTGCTAAGGTATGGGTAAAAAAGAAAATAGAGAAGAAACATCATGTGATTGATGCAAATATAAAATCCTGTTCTAATAATCATAAGGAAGATATTTACAGTAGCTCATTTTATTAATGAAGGAAAAAGGGTTGTGTATCTGTTGTTGTATCTGTTGCTGTTGTATCTGTTGCTTCTTGCATTTTATGCATAATCAAATGAGAATAGTATTCATTCCTTCGGAAAACCACAGCAAAGTAAATGTTTCGTAAGTCCATTCTGAAATCCACAGATATGAAAGGAATATTTATTAATTTTTATCCTCAGGAAGAAATTTTTTTGCACTTTTTTTTAATTTATTTTACAAAAAACTACACTAATTGTTACTAATCATATTTTATAAATGAGAAAACAAAGACAGAATTGGAAATTTATTAAGACGACAGAAAGCAGAATGTGGAAGAAAACAGTTTGTTAGCTCTCTGCTTCTATAACTTGTTACCTCTTACAGTAATTAGCTGCACAAAAAATTTTTACTCAGTGGACATGAGGAAAGGCCATTAGCATGTTTATTCTGCCGCTCTGACCTTTGCTATATTTTCCCTGTAATTTCCCAACTGATAATAAAAGTTCCTGTCATGGAATCTGCATTTTGTGGGGAACAAACTCATTCAAAAGAAAGATATTTATTTGCACGGAGAGGAGGCAAAACTGACTTTGCACTCAATTTTTCTTCATGCAGGCATATCAGCAGGGAGTAGGAAGTTTGGGGAAAAAACCTCTGTATATAGCTGAACTTATGCTCTAAAAGGAGCAGGATGAGTTATGTGGAAGAATTAAATGACACCTTCATCAGGGCAAAGAGAAATCCAGGAAGGACTGTGACTTCCAAGCCACAATTTTTGATCTGGTCTCCTGGGGTACTACTGTCTTGAGCTACTGCTGTTCAGGTTAGATAGCCAAGTTATACACCAACCTATAACATTTTTACTGACAAATGTGCAGGTCCTTTTTTCTCTTACTGTCATCTAAGACTGGTAATGAGTTTGATGTAATCTCAGTTCAGTGCTCAGATAACAAGTCTAATACATTGTGAATATCTTACCCAGGCTTATTGCATTTATGTAGATTTGGATTTTAATATACAATTTGGTTTATAGCATGTTTCATCTGGTTTTTATCTATATGTTAACCTGTGAGTCCTTTCAATAACTTTGTCATGAAATAAATTATTTTTTAAATAAAAATGTATTTCTCTTCATAAAAAGCAGCTGGAAATTTCAGCTTCTTTGTTGAACTATAAGAATTGTTTTAAAATATGTCCACAGTTATTGGAATGATTCCTAATTTCTAAAACAACACTGTAAAGATTAAATAACTTACTTAAACACAAATAGTGAAACTGAGTCTTATTCTACTTATCAGTTTCTATAAGATTAAAAAGGATGTGAGCCTTTTTTGTGAAGTGCTGTTTCAAGACCATAGAAAATGTGCTGCCTAACTTATAGAGCTTGCAAGATAAAATAAATTGTAGGCAGGCAGCAAATCTACAGTGAAACAAAAGATGAGGACAGGAGCCATAATAAGATTATGAGAATTATAATAAATGTTATCTATCATGGTATTTTTAACCCATAGTTCTACATCATAATAAATTTTTAAAATAGGTATCAGAGCTCCCCACAGGCCCTTTACCTAGCCATTATTAACTGGCTCTTTACAAATCCTGTAGGTCTCAAGATGGGAATATAAAAATGAGAGGTTAACGCTTTACGCACTAATTCAAGGAGTATGTGCTATTTGTAAAAGTGTTAGGACTCCTGTGGCAAAAACTGTCAAGTGAATAGTTTGGGCTACTCTTACTGATGGAGCAGAAATGCGGAAGAGCAGCTCATTAGAGTCAGAGAACAAATAAATAGGGATACTCAGAGCTTTGAAAACCATGAAATAGAAAGTATATGAACCAGATGTGATGGTAAAAAAGAAGAGTCCGTGAAAGGATGTAGGGAAGAGCGATCAGTGAAAATGAATATAACCTTGCATGTAGGAAAAACCAAACACAGATTGTACACCATTGTTCTGCTAATGTTTCTGTGACTAATTTTAATTCTGAAATAGACTTGAAAAAGTTTTTTATACATACATATTTTCAGATTCATAGGAATAATGTCTAGAAGGACATTTAACAGTCATTTAAGCACCCTCCCACTTGAATCAGGACCACTTTCAGTACTTGTATGGATCACCTGTTGCTTTGTCTAATGGAGTCCTGGAAGGACCGAAATCAGCAAGCTGTTTCTCTACTGCCCTAATTTCATAATAATGAACTTCTTCAGGTGTCAGTCTGTCAGTCTGATATGTCTCAAGCCCTTATTTGTAACTGTTGTATTTTGGTTTATCATCTGTCACTTATGAATATAGCTTAGCTCAGTCCAGGTAGGCTTTGGCTTTTCTGTATTCATCCCTGAATACCTAAGAAATTATGTTGAACTTCTCTTTCATTGCCTGTTCTTGATTCTACTTCACATATGCTCTCTCTTTACAATTTAGTTTTTTAAGAATTTTCTTCTTAGACTCCTCCCAAAAAATCTTACCTTTCTGTAGAAGAGGCTGCTTCCTTCACAAGTGCTAATAATTACTCTTATTTATTTTTAAATAGTACCATGAGCTATGCAGTAGAAATATTGGGTCCCTATTCTGTGTCAGTTAATGAAAGAGGAAGGCCTGAAAGTTTGATGAATAGAAAAAAAATCCATACTTTTTTTTGTATGAAGAGAGCTATACTTATTTGCAACTCTGAAAAAAAAAAAACCCCAAAAAACCCCCATATTTTTATGAATATCATACATTGGTTGACACCAAACTTGATGTCTATGAAATATGCAGTCCAACTTGTTATAAAATGACAAAGAATCTTGCTTTCCTGAATAGAGAATTAATTGTTAAAATCTCAAAAATTGCACTAGTGACCCAAAACAGTATATTTGCTTTCATGTGGCATTTTAATTACTACCTCTTTATAAAAGCTTACTTCTCACTGAATTATGTCATATCAGGGATGTTTCCAGTGTACCTGTCAGTGGTGATCCCGGTCTAAGTGAGCTCTTGAGTACTTATATCAGGCCAACTTACGCTTTCATATAGCAAGAGGGGTGGTATAAAAGGTAGAGTGATCAGTCTAAACTTTTCATGGCAGCAAAGTAGAATATGGAGTATGTTTGATCAGCTTCTGCTTTTGCTGCAAACAGCCTGCGCATCTGATACCTGGGCAGTACCCACTGCATTACCTACTAGTCTAGACCTCTTATTATATCTGAAGCTCTAAAATCTTTCATTTTTATCAAAGGTCTTTTGATGTGCCAATAAAGTCACTCTCCATCTTCTGCTCAGTATTCCAGAAGATTTTCACTCTTGTATATCCTTGGTATATTCAGCAAGTAGTTTAAATCATTCACACTAGCTGCGCATTTGCTGAAATGTGCAAAGGCTGAAGACAAGCTCCAAAGGAACATAGGCACTGGATTAGTTATGCAGAATTGCTGTTAAGACAACAGATAAGAAAATTCCTTTGTCTGCTTGGAAGTTCTAACCATTAAATCTCTTCCAATGGACTTATACCAAGACAGACTACTGGTACAGAAAGACTACACTTATTGAAGTTGAACAGTTCACCTTCTGCCTCTATCAGGACAGGATTTCTGCTTGCTGTCTTTCTTGTTCTGTGATTGCTGTGTTCATGTCTGGACAACAGCAAGCTTGAACAAGAGATACAAATTGTACATTGTATGGTCTACAGCTTGATAGTTAGAATTGTTTTGTAGGAATGGGAAAGTCTCTTAGGCTGATAAAATGAAACCATCTCTATTTTCTTGGGCATATGTTCTAACCATTATGCTATTACACAGAAGAAAGATAGCACTGTCCTTTCAACAAAAGGAGTGCTAGATATCCAACTACATATCATGTTCCTCAAGGCAAAGTGTCAGGGTGTAAAATACCCAATGCCCATAAAGTTATGACACTAAAGTTACCACATGAAGAGTTAGTCCATAATCCAAAAAAAGTTTTCAGCATGTTGGTCTTGTCATGGGGACCAGCCTCTTCAATGTGACTTCCATAATCTGCAGTTTGGTGCTTAATTTGGAGAAAACTGTTGCATAGTGACTGAGTCCTGTTTCTACTCTGATGCTAAGTGAACATGCCAGTGAATTCCTGCCTAGTGAACAGGCACCACACTAAGGCCATGTGAATTCCATGAATATCCTTAAGCATGCTGCTAAGATTTTCTAATATTTGAAATCTGAAAGCTGAGTTTCTACATTTAGACTATATAAGAGCCAAAGGACTTGTTTTGTTTGCAATAAACCATAGCAACTCTTTCAGAACCATTGAATTGAATGTAGTAAAGGTATGTAAGGAACATTAGGCTTTATGCAACTTAGTAAAAGTGCTTATTACATGTTTATTACAAACTAATCATGTCATATTTAGTTTTTCTTGGTTTGCTTTTTTTTTTTGATTGGTTTTTTGTTGTTGGTTGTGGTGGGATTTTTTTGTTGTTTGGCTTGGTTTGCTGGGTTTTTTTTTAATGGTATCTGCCTTTGATTTACATTCTTATGTAACCACTTTAATATACAAAAATATAATAATATTTTTAAGTTAGTTTAACACATCTGAAACATTCCAAATTAAGGGCCTTATTCTCAGCTGCACTGTGCCTGCTTTATGTTGTCTGGCATCAATTACAGTTATGGGCATTTTAAAGCCCCTATGCACTTGTGAAGAGGTATAAAGAGGACTTAATGTAAATGGCAATTCCATCATAATCTTTTGAGATGAATTGATCATTTATAAATGGGAATAATTCACAGAACACAACTTTTCCTTCTTCATGTAAATCCTTTCTAAGCTATGGATAAACTCCTGTTAATTTTACTTATTTGAATACATATTTCCATGTGAGTATCCCCTTAAAATTTGTATTTTTATGTAATTATTTTCTAATGAGGGAAAGAGTGATTTCCATTTTGCCATTTAATAATATCACTAATCTGTGAGTAGAATAGTGTCTCTGTATTCAGAGAGCACTTCTTTTTGAAATACAAAAGTAAAAATGAACTCTTCAATTAAAACTATGATGTTTGCCTAAAGCCTTTCAAGCAGTTTAGAACTCCTCCAGAAATTCTCAAGGCCTTACTAGAGCATCACTTGGGTAGAAATACCCAGTATTCTGTTAACTGCTGCATTGAATTTGAGTAATGATTTTCACTGATTTTAAGGTGAGAAAAGGTTTTAAGTTCTGTATTCTGTGCTAGAATTCTGTTTTTACTCAGTTCTATTTATAGTCAATGCAAAAAGACAGGTAAGGCAACTCATATGTTAAAGGGGTTTATTTTGGAACGGCATTTGTGTGTCCAATGACAATTTGAAGTCTTTAAATACAAGAAAATCGACACTTCCTCTGGTATCTGAGCCTTCTGAATGTCAGGATCAAACATCTGTTATTATTCAACTAAGTATAGCCAAGGTACAAAGTCATTTGTCCTTTAATGAGAGTAACTCAATAATTAGAAAGTAGTGAAGGACATAAATTAAGTGGTAGCTATATAAGCACATATCAGTATGGCCAAAGACTGAATAGTATGGAAAATGGCATTAGAGAGTGAAATATTATTTATATCATACCACAGAATTACTTTCTTTTTTATTTAGAGATGACCATAAGGTAATTGGCATACTGTGTGTCCAGTGAAAAAGAAATGGAAAATACCATAATCAAGCAGTCCCAGTGAGGAGGCTTAATAGACTAAGGAGGGATTAAAAATGAGTCCCATGTGAAGACTAAGTTTTGACAAGTAAGATTCAGGGGCAAAATCTTTGTGGCACAAGCTAATAAGGACTCTTAAATCTCATCTAAACAATTACATAAACAAAAATGTCTAGTAGAAAAAGCAACAGCCAAAACCATAAAGAAGTTAAACAGATTGGTTAGACAGGTTAGCTGTATCTTTTCTATCTCAAACAGATTGTCAGATACTGTGAACAACAACAACAACGTTTATTTAGTCTCCTCAGCTTTGTCATAATTCTCTTAGGAGAATATGAGGATGAAAGCCATTCTGTTTGACTTTCTGTCTGAAGTAATCTGATTTTATTAGAATGGGCTTTGGTAAATCAAATAGGTCCATTTCTAAAAAGTAACTCCCCATCATCATCTCTAAATAATCAAAATGGCATATCTCTAGCAAGAGAAAAAAACAGAGTAAGTGAAAAATCATGTTGTATCTCCTCTGAAGCCAGTATTGGATGATTCTGCATTTCTTGGAATATAGAGCATGCACAGGCAAGAATCTAGCATATCTGTAAATACCACCTTTTCATTTACATCCTCAGTATAAATCTCTGTATAGCTGTGATTAGGTGGAATTTTTTCCCTAAAGTCAATGCATGAAAATTCTGCATGTAGACCAATTTCTTTTTTTAGTTTCTTTTGCTAGACATAAGCAATTTACATAGTATTTCAATACCATGCAGAGTTCAGTGGAAGGCCACCAAGATGGACAGGGAGTGGTGCATTTATCATGGCAGGAGAAACTGAGGAACTGGGGCCTACTCAGTATGAAGACTGGCTTTAAGTGCACCTAACAGAAGCCGTTACAGTACCTGTGAGGAGAAGATGGAACCTGTCTCTTCACAGTGGTACATGGCTGAAGGACAAGAGGAAAAGCACATATATTGAACTAAGCTTCAGATTGGATATAAGGAGAAACATTTTCACTAGGGGACATAAACAGTACAGGCAGTGAGGGAGGCTATGAAGTCTTCATCCTTGGGGGTTTTCAAGAACAGACTAGACAAAGCCCCGAGTAATCTGTTTTGATCCTATGATTAACCTCACTTGATCCTATAGCTGTCCTTGCTTTGAACTGGAATTTTAAGACTAGAGACCCTGAGGTCCCTTCCCACTTGAATTATTTTATAAGCCTACAGTAAGGTACATGTATTATAAATCAACATAAAAAGTTATGTTAAAACTTATGAACATTGAACAGTAAAATAATTCATATTCATACAGCAGATAATATATCTCACAGAAGATGGTGTTACCAATTGAACAAAATATTATCCACATTATTTCCACTGTGCAAACTTAGATCCTTTTGTCTGCTGTCCATGTGTCTACTATGCCAGTGAAAGAAATTTGGAGGAAGTGTTTATTCTGGTCTGCCATTACAACTTGGCCTGAACTCTGCCACCTGTACCATGTGAAGGACTTCACAATGCCCAGTTGCAATGTGAATGCTCATCTATGCCTGCTAATGCTGAAAAAAAGAATTGCATCCTAATGGAAACCTGGCTCATCCAATTCTCCAAACCACTCAAGGGTCAATAGCTAGGATTAACAAAGGATTGATTCTTTCTTTCTCTTTATTTTATTTAAAATTTCTGTTCAAGCCATAAACTATATAGTTAAGAAATATCTCAAAATGAATTCATTTGGAACTCATTCATAAAATGGCTCCAGAGAAAATCAGAAGATTTAACTTGAGATGACCAACTAAAAACAAATGTTTATGTACCCAGAAAACTTTGTGTACGTGTATAACTAATACTTAATGCTTGTATACACAGATACACATTAAACCAAAGTTGTTGGTTGTATTCTTGTATTCCTACATTGAATCTCTTGACGCAAAACTTTCCACTGTATATCTTCATTTCCCTGAAACAGAAACCAGAACATCTTTTCATTATTGTGATTTGATGTTTGGTTAAGTCAGTGAGGAAATCTCTTGAGTATAACTCTGATATCCAGTTTCACCAAAACTAAATCTTTCTTCAGAAACATTACAGAATTAAATATGGTTCACAGTTTGCTATATAGGTAGTGAGAGTATCAAAAAGCAATAATTAAGTAATGAATGAGACCAAAAGTAATGTATTTGTTCCTCACTTTTCACTGCTTTTCCTCTGCACTCAACTGTTTGTTTATTCGACAGGCAATCTGTTCACCTCTCAACAGTGTATGTACAACTGGCAAAGCAGAATTGATTCAGTCCTAGCCCAACATTTTAGAGCTTTAGCTCTGATACTTTAAACTGGATAGTGAATTTCTGCTGTGCTGAGGAAGATTTATCCTTTTCAGAAATGGTGATTCATTGAATTTGCTATGCCTTTTGGGGCTCCTGAGGCTGAACTTTAGGACTGTAACATAATGATGAACAGAAAGTAAGTTTTTTCTCTTTCTGAGTTTTGTGCAGGGGTCTCAAGGTAACTAAACTTCCTGGCTTTACAAATTGATGCAAATAAAGACTTTCAATTAAAAACAGAAAACTCTCTCTAGAGTTTTCTCTAAACTCATTGTTTTTGCAACACAGGTAGCATAATGACACATAAGGATGCCTTGCAATTGCAAAGTTCTCTTGTCACCTTTTTAATGATCTGCATAAGTAATTCGAAGCTTTCTTACTCAACAGAATGATATTCCCAAATCACAGACTCACAGATTTCCACTGAAATTAGGCAGAGATTTCTTTGAGTTTTAGACTGAGCATGTTACAATGTTATAAACACATCAAGCTATTCAGTGTTTTTTTTGTATGCATGTGTAAATGTGAAATTTCTTTGGAGTCATTTTGACTTACATCAGGATGAAATACACAACCATGTCCAGTTGCGGAGTTTCTGAAGTTGAAGAACAAAGGAAACATAACTGCCTTATTTTTTTTTTTAATTAAAACATCATTTTGTCACAAGAAGTATCATAAGGGAGATTTAAAGGGTGAGTGAATAAGTTAGTTTCAAAACAAATACTGTAAAGAAAGTAATTGCAGTCCTTGAATTTTTCCGTTTTGTATTCCTTTTTCATTCTACAGCAAACTTTCATCAGCCAAGATTTACATTAGTGAAAATGGAAGGTAATATTGTGAAATGACTTTAACCACAATGGAGCTAGTAGGCATAGCTATGATACAAAGTGCATTTTCTCTAATGTTATGAAGAGTCCTCCTGTTCTTCCCTGCTCCACCATAAAAAAGAGTCAGTAAGCTGTAGAAAATGCTCTGCAGACTACTAAAATCCCTGTGTATTTGACAACACTATTATACATTAAGGCTATTTTATCTGAAAACCTAATAAAAGCTGGTACTACAGGTTAGTCAGGGTGTTGAAAGCGAAATGTTTTATGTGTGATGACATTAAAGGGAAAGCTAATAGAGGCTTAGATTGTGACATTGTATAATCATGAAACACAGACCTAATTTAGTTGGTAATTAACCCTGGAATATTATGTTGTGGGCAGCCCAGGAAGGAAAAACAAACAAACAAACAAAAAAACAGAAAAAAAACCCCAACCAAAACCAAAAACAAATAAACCAAAAACAAAGAAAAAAGAAAAAACTTGCAAAGTGACTGAAAAATAGAGGCCAAGGAGCAAAAGATAAAAATTTAAGTGAAAACCAATCAAGACACAGCTGACCAGTTTGGATTGGCACTTAAAAACCTTTGCCTCTTCTGTCTTACCCAACGCATGCTGAAAGTGCAAGCTGCTGAAGTCTGTGGCACAGCCATCATCATCTGTTCATTTTATTTCCATTGCCAATTATCCTTAATCATTAGAAACTTTTTCAATGCATAATGACTGCTGAAATGCTAGCATGCTCATTAAATTGAAGCTTTAGCTCAAGAAATAGATTTTGGTAAGCTACATTATTACTTGCATTTTCAAGTACTCCATCCTCCGTTAACTTCAAGTCCATCTTTGCACATTTTCTAATATATATTTATGCATTTATTTATTTTTACAGGAGAAAGGAACAGAAGGCCAGATTTCCTTGTTGAAAGCTGATATAATTAGTATAAAAAGACAGACGTGATTTGAATTGTTAACAGCTAAGGAATAAATATGGACAACCTTTGTTTCTGGAGGGATGGGTGATCTCATTGAGCAAAGACAAGAGGAGCAGGAGGCTTCTTTCCAAGTACTTTTCCAAGGGTTAACCTGGAGCCCATGGAAATGCAGAAAGAAATTTCACAGAATCATAGAATAGTTAGGGTTGGGAAGGACCTTAAAATCATCTAGTTCCAAACCCCCTGACATGGGCAGGGACACCTCACACTAAAACATGTCATCCAAGGCTCTGACCAACCTGGCCTTGAACACCAAAAGGGATGGAGCATTCACAACTTCCCTGGGCAGCACATTCCAGTGCCTCACCACCCTTAAAGAACTTCCTCCTTATATCTAACCTGAACTTCCCCTGTTTAACTTTTAATCCGTTACCTCTTGTCCTATCACTATAGTCTTTAATGGAGAGTCCCTCCCCAGCATCCTTATAGGCCCCTTTCTGATACTGGAAGGCTTCTATGAGGTCTCCAAGCAGCCTTCGCTTCTCCAGGCTGAACATCCCAAACTTTCTCAGTCTATCTTTATACGGGAGGTGCTCCAGTCCCCTGATCATCCTCCTGGCCCTCCTATGTACTTCTTCCAACAGTTCCATGTCCTTTTTATGTTGAGGACACCAGAACTTGTTTAAGACCTTTAAGATCATTGAGTCCAACCATTAACCTAGCACTGCCAAGTCCACCAGTAAACCATGTCCCTCAGTGCCACATCTACATGTCTTTTAAATACCTCAAAGGATGGTGATTCAGCCACTTCTCTCAGCAGCTTATTCCAGTGCTTGATAAACCTTTCTGCCCATTTGAAAGACTCACTGCAGCCTAATGTATATCCAGCCATAGGTACTGGGTGCTACCACAGGGAGCATCTTGAATCCTGGTTGTGCAAGGTCTAAGAAGAAGAAGGACACATCTTTGTGTCACATCCAGAGACTACCATCTTGCCTGATTCTCATGTGGATTTCCATGTCTGCTGCTGCACACCTCTAAAAAAGCTAGGGTAAATCTGACTCAGAGTGGTTCCATTTTTGGCATAGTAAAGCCTGAAAAAACAAGTAAGGAATTTGACAGGAACTCCAGAAAAAATATCATGTGTAGAAGAAACAGTAAGGGAGTTACTTCTCTGAGTTTTTTGGTGTAAGTCACCTTACGGACACCTCCGTCAGGCCAGGGATGAACAGATGAGCTGCTATCCCCTCATCTTATTGCCCTTTCCCAAAGGCAACCTCAACCTGACTTCCGTGTCAGAAATGTCTTTTATGCACTGTTTGCCCTGGCCTTCCTTTCTTGACTTTCTTGATGTCTTCTGACAACTCCCATGATTTTCATCTCATCTGATGACAGAAAATGTTGCAAAAAAAAAAATCTAATTAAAAGCAAATAACTGAGATGTGCATGTAACGTCACATGTCACTGTTTGAGTACATAGTTCTTTTCTTTCTTATTCCCCATCAGTCTCTTGTTTGTCATTTTCTTCTCTTTCATACTTATGAGATCTTAGAAAGAAAAAAGTTTTTTTTTTCTTTATGAAACTTGTTTTAAACAACCTCTCTGTCCTTACTGCACAAACACACACATATAACATCATAAAAGCAAACACAAATGTTAAGATGACAATTCTAATTTCTTTTAGATGCTGTAGCTGTGTTGCTTTCTCCGTATTTGCTTGTTAGGCATTACAAGACTTCTGACAGACACAGGTTTAAAGTATAGTCTGAAAGGCTGTTATTTTTGCTGTAGTCTTCCTGTCCCAGACATTTCTGTCACACTATCTAGTTAGCAATATAAAAGACAGAGAAGTACAAATTTCAAACTGAGACTGGGAAAATAATTGTCTATATAACTTATTACTCTTAATTTTTGATCTGGTTTGAAATCTGTGTTGGTAAAATTGGGTCAAAACTATTTTTTTTCATTGTACCTTTATGAAGTATATATATATATATATATATATATATATGTAAATGCTTTGAGATTTTACACATTCAGACAAACTCCCTCAAAATGCTTAAAGTTTTTATTTGTTTGTATTTATCAACATGTGAGATATCAGCCAGAAAGTTGTCATCCTATTGTTATTTTCACAGAGCACTCTCTGTGAATGAAACTCTACTGTTTTAGTTTTGAGGTCCCACAAAAAAAACCTTGATAAATCAGGAACATGAGATGTGGGGAAAAAGAACATTTTACTGTGTCAAAAATCCTTAACAAAGACTGTGATGATCTCCTTTATAACTGTTTAATTATCTGACAGAGTTGCTACACCATTCTCGTAGAGCAAACTTGCAGAGTTATATCACTAACTCCATGTCCCTGTGGTCACAGCCACACTTCCCAAGAATTGAATATGTTCTTGCTGCAACTGAGGACTCTCTCTATGGCTTTGATAAGGACAAGGCTTCTATCCCAGATCAAATAATTTATTTTTTTTTCATAAATAAATATTATATATACATGTCTTGAAGGAAATCCATGCCTGTGAACCTTGTCACATCCTTGCTGCAAACAACACTGAAAGCACAGTCAGAATTACTCTGATAAAAATGGTTTTCACAGTGTTTCCAACTGACCTGCAACATGAAGTGCTAGTGAACTTATAAGGTATCTGGGCGCACAGTGCTCACAAGAGTGCCAACTCAGTTTTGCAGAGCCATGGGGTTTGGAAAAGGTTCAGGGAACCATTTGAACTTTTGGGGCTTCATCCAGAACAAACTAAGCTGCCTGGTTGTTTAGCTGTGCAGCACACTAATCATCACTCCTGTAAAATCTCTGGAATAAAAATCTGGCTGACAATTTTGTCAATAGTATGCAAGGCAGAGTGCAATTCAGTTTGCTCTTTAACAGCTATATTGGCTGAGCTGAACTGACAGTAATAACAGCGTAGTCTTGTCAGTAAACTAAACAGATATGATTAGGATTTTTATAGAGATGCATATGGGTTTAGCCATGCTTTTGTCATTAGAGTCAATAGAAAATGGGCAGCTGAAACCCCAGGTAACTCTTCGGCAATTTATGCCACAGGGAGAAGATAAGTGAAGTAATAAAATGCTATTTTTTCCTTTGAAATTTAGTACTCAGTAAAATTGCTGCACTGGCAGCCTTGCAGAACAGAAGTTCTTTGCTGTATTTATCCACACAACAGGTACAGCATAAGTAGAAGCAGTATGGATTTCTTTCTCCTGCTGTACCAAATATTTGTTACGTATTTTTTCAATGACACTAATTTTTACCATCGTGTTCTGGGACACTATTTGTAAAATGTGTGAGTTCAGTCTTGCTTTCTACTCATTAGCAGTACCCATTACTATACCTCACTGCCCTAGCAATGAACAGTATTTCTCCCTGCTCTTGTAGTCAGCCATGTGAGCCTGTTATATAACCCTGATGCAAACTGTTGATCTATTATCACATGAATAGACTCACTGAATTCAGCTGCAAACATCAGCTGTTTATTGTCATTGTCTAAATATGTTTCCTTCTTATGAGGTGTTAGACATTCCTTGCTGTGAATAACTGAGGATACAAAAGGTTAAAGAAATTACTATTACAGCTGTTGATCAAGTAAGAATCGCCTTCAGGCTATGCCTTTTCCTATCCTTCTCCATACAGGTGCTCTTCTTTCCCCATTAAGTACCCAGCTAAGTAGAACAAATAAATGAAAATTGATAAACCTGTCTTTAGGAAAAAAGGAAAAAAAATGGTTTGGGTATTGAATTTTCTTGATTTTTTACATACTCTTCCCACCAAAACCCTTTCCTATGCCTGCTTGCCCTTCTGCAAGGGTCCTGAACTTACATGGGTAGAGGTGCCCCTTCAAATACAAAGGTAACTTTTAGCTTTTAAGTGAGCTCTGAACCAGGAAGAAAGTGCACCTAATGGGGAAAAAAAATATGTCTCAGTTCTTCTGAGCTGCAGTTATCCCTGGATTCTTCAGTCTTTTGTGACATTAGAAGAAAGTAGCTTGGTACGTCAATTACCTAGTCAGTTGCAAAAGACCTCCATGGAAAACAGTTTTCCTTACATGTTAATTAAGGTAGGTCATGATCTATAGACGCATGGGATGAAAGGCTGGAGAGGTGCTGCTGCTCCTACAACTGTGCTTAGCTTAATGAAATAGGTAAGTAATAATTTTCATACTAAGGACCCTGGACAAATAGTGAAAATGACAGTGAAAATACAGGGAGAAAAGAAGGCTTATCAACTCAACAGACCTAATCTATTTAAAGCCTTAACATTAAAAAAAAGTAAATTTTCAATTTCTAAAAGATTTTCAGTGTCTCTTCCTGTGTCTTGCCCACCTTTTTGATGCATTAACTGAGTTTGAAGACTTTGAAAAACACTGGAGACCTGTGGTTGAACTAGTCATTCTGATCATCATAGTTTGCAACTTCGTAACAGGGTAATTAAGGAGTGACCTCGGGAGGATTAAGTATATTCCTCTGATTTATATGTATCTCATGCAGTTACAACATAAGAATTTTTATGTTATCACTGAGAAATAACTGTATAGCTTTCATTCAAAGCAGGCATTCCCAGTCACTAACAGTCCAAATAATTCAGTGACCAGGGGGTGATAGCAAGTGATAATTGCACTTCGTCTGAGACAGATGAACTTCAGGAGATTTTTATAATTTACCAATACTGGAGAAATTATTTTCTCTAAGAAAATTCACAATTTGTCTAAGCACAAATTTTACAGAAATAAATTTGAATTCTTCAGTTCTAAGGCTTTTTTTTTTTCAAAAGTGAAAGCATTTGTAATAATGTTCTGACGTACTGAATATGTTGCCTATCTTGAAATAATATTTGTAGTTTTTCCTGAATATAGAAAAATCCACTTGTAAACATTTGCTGTTTCTAGTCAGAGGCAAAAGAAAGGATTCTTTAAAGGCAATAAATAATCTCATATTTTTAAAATAGTTCTATAAAATGGCTGGAATTTGAAAGGAATTTTTTTCCATAGCAAGAGTGCTCATTAGTACCCATTAGCTTAAGTAAAAATTGTTTTGATTAAACTGTAAACCTGTTGAAATAATGTCCCAAATCCAGTTAAGTCCGTAGTCTGTATTCAACAATGATTCAATGTGCTTTCATGCCTGACTTGCATAATAATTAGCACTCTAATCAAATTTGTAGCTGCAAGTATTTAGACATAGTATTGACTGGATGGAAAGGCTACTGTGTCTTTATAAGGTGTGATGGGTGACAACGAAGGTAGGAAGAACTCATATGAGTCCTCATCTCTCATCTGAGGAGAAACTGACAGAACTGTGATGATTCAGCCTGGAGAACTGAAGGCCCAGAGGGGATCCCATCAGTGTTTATAAATAACTGAAGAGAGAGTGCAAAAGAGGAGAGAGTCGGGCTTTTTTTTTTTTATCCAGGGACAGGACCAGAGGCAATGGGCACAAACTGAGACACAGGAGGTTTCCTCTGAACATCTGCAAACTCTTTTTTACTGTGAGAGTATCAAAACACTGACACAAGTTGCACAGGGAGGTTGTGGAGGCTCCCTCCTTGAAGATATTCAAAAGACATCTCAACATGGTCCTGGACAATTGGCTGTAGGTGGGCCTGCTTGGGCAAGAGTGTTGGACCACATGACTTCTACAGGCCCCTTCTAAACTCTGCCACTCTGAATTTGTGAGTTTATGACTTCAAAACAAGCCCTGTAAAAGCGTTTGCAATTCTAAGGAACGATGTTTGTTGGACCAAAGATCCAGAATAAAGAACACTGGCTTTGTGGAACCTCCATTTGTTATTTTAGTGATAGTTAATTCATGTCGTGTTGTAGGGTTTTTTGTCATGTACTCTCTTGCACTGTCTGCACATGGCTGTAACAGCTACCAAGGTATCTTCTTCTTTAGCTGGTGGTGGTGTTGATTAAACTAACTTCTTCCATTTGACAGAAATTTTTCCCAAAGTTGAAGTTTTGTCTACAATTAAATACAGTATCAGATATCTGTGTCAGTGTAGATGACATAGCAACAAAATGATTACCTTGTCATTTAGGACGTTTTCTTTGTTTTCCATTTGTCATTAAATTTGCCAGTTCCATGCCACACAAATATCTTCCTTAAGCTAAGAACATGACTTGAGAACTTCATGCAGCAGTCCCGATGAAGGTAAAATTTGGTTCTTCTGAAAGAGAGGTATGTAAAAGACATTATACAAATATACAGCTAAACCATAGTTTCAACATTTGTTTCCAAAGTATCTTCATTTCATCACTGAGATAGATTAAAATGCAGGAAATTTTTTAAAACAGCTACTAAAATCATGCTAGAAGAGGCAAAAGTTTACAAACATGATGAGGCTTGCCTGGCTGTCTGTTGAGAAGGCACATATTGTCATAATCAGCACAGTATAATCTAAACCATAAATAGAGCAGAGAAAATGGTTATGGGTATTTTTAGCAGACAGGGGATTCACTTGTTAGGAATCCAGAAGGAAGTTTGCAAAACTCTTTTTTGTGCTTTGGGGCATCACTTGGCTGCCAATGTGAAGATTAGAAACGAACTGAAGAACTTGGTCTATTTTATCCATATCAGCCAATTACTTCCTTGTGCATAATCATACTTGGCTGTGGAAAAGTATAATGTCCTAATGTCTGCACCTGAGATTTTTGCCATAGAACGTAGCTATTCATGACATCTAAGAACACACTAAAATGCCTCCCAAATATTTAAGAGCTAAGTTATTTGCCCAGAAGTAAATTACAAAATTTTTCAATTAATCACAGACAGATTTTTTTTCCCCTCATATGTTAAGTCAAGATGCATTAATCACATCACAAATCTTTGAGGTTATATATGACATGACAATTTAGTAATTCAAATAAGTATATCTCAATTAAATCGCAAGACTGCATTTAGATATTATGTGTCATATTTCCCTCTCTCTGTACCCACAAGCCACGCTAAGATTTTGTAAGTAAAGAATGAAGCTGCACACTACACATACAGTGTTTATCACGATTTCTCAAAGCTCTTTGAACAAAGGATTTTGAGGAATATGGCAATGTATTACCTACGTAAGTGTTCCATAGGATGTGTTGGATATAGTCTAGTATGAGTTTAGTCTAGTATGAGTTTAGAATAAGCATGATGTCTTACCACTTTTAAATGAATACTCATTTAGGATGGTGAACTTCAGAATTCAACACTTTTTATAGAATGTTTAACAAGAGACAATTTCATCAAGAAAATAAATTAATATGCAGGCTATTCTATTCAAATTCATGTCAGTTTTGATTAGTTTTCTGCTAAATTTCACATTACAATAATAATAAGTAGTTTAAGAGAATATTCCAGACCATGTCAATTCTTCCTTTTCTTTGAGTTATTTAATTTCTTCCAATCTTTAATTGTACTGTAAGTTATGTCACTAAATAACTTTATAGTTTACCTTAAGCTCATACAAATATATAGTTGTTCTTGAAACTATTGCCTTTTAACTAAGGCATATGAAATACATCTAACTGCATTCTACAATCTGTACCTCTATCTAGTATTTGTACTGTGTAAATGTAATGAATTCAATATTGTTGATCAGAACATGCTGCCTTTTTTTTCTTTCTCTGCATAGAGTATCATGCTTAAAGAGATGTGTTGAATATGTAGAAAATCTGCACATTTTGCAGAGTCATCTAATGCAGCTAATCTTCTTTCATGGTTCAGAATCACACTAGCAGAGCAGCAGAAATATATTGTGCCACAGTGACTTTAAACTAGAAGAATGATTATAGGAAGCTCTGATTTCAAGTGCTTCTAGAATAGCAATATACTCCTTTTCAAAATAGCCAGTGAACTATGCATGTTCATATTTCACAGAACTGTCCCAAGGCTTCTATTTTGTTGTCCCAAGAATAAACTATCTGAGTTCATTTACCTGGCCCCCAAAGAAAGGGTACTCTTGGTAAAGACTAGTATGAGGAAATTTAATGATGCTGGGGAAAAAATTCAGTGGAGATGAACTTGTTGTCCTGTTCCTGGGACCATCTTAAGCAGTGGCTGTGGTTAGTATCCCTCTTTAGAAGCAGCAGAAGTGGCAGTCAACCTCACTTTTAGTTTCTCAGAGCAAGTAGCCAAATTGTCTTTGCATTTGGCTCCCATAGGCAAGTATGTCGTTCACGTATAATTAGAGCCAGTCTTTTGTGCATGTGTGCACATGCATTAGGAATGCTAGCTATAATCAAAGTGCGTCTGACCATTTGAATAATTTGTTTTACTTAGAGGTCTCCTCCCTATCCTCCTCCTACCCTAAATGTGTATGAAATATAAGGCATAGAATTTCCTCATAGGAGGAATGCATGATTTCAAGAAGCTGGAATTACACATTATGATTAACGTAACAGCAGAAGAAACTTTTACAATAAACTCACCTCCCTTATCAACCTAAAACGTACCTGTGAAACTGTGGAGTTGAAGATTTATTCTATTACAGTCAGAATCATAGGAGTAGAAGATATGTAGTACAGAATGGAGAGGAATAAAGTAAATCAACAATTGATCCTCTTGAAATGACAGCAGGAGACATGGAAGACATCTAAGAGGTAAATGCAGCATTGATTAAGACAATTTCTTTTTTTGTGCAGAAAAGAGGAGCCTCAAAAAATAGAATCAAAGGAAAGAATTTGAGATGATTGCAGGTCCTTTCTGGTGCTCAAAAGATATAAGAGGAATGTAACAATACTTTCTGAGGGTTTTTTTTTCTAAAAATTTTGGAGACAAGAGTCTGATTGCAACTCTGCACAACTCAAAACACAACAAAACAAAACCCTAAAGAATTTTAAATACATCACTTCTATAAAGTCTGCAGTGGTGGCAATTAAATAATAGCAAGTTTCTACTGAACTTAACAATGAAACTTTATTAAACATCTTTATTCAGTCAAATATTCATTGCAACTATTGCTGAGAAAGACATTTATCTATACGGGGAATAACAGTCCTTTCCCTGAATAAATTAGATAGGGTATGTTTGGTATTTAATGTTAAATGCTATAATGCAGGTAGGACTGTAATTTCATTTCTTTGGAGGAATACAAACTATTTCATGGATGTAGAAATTAGGAAAGATTTGTTTACCTTTATATGAGTGTTTGTGTGTTTTTTAAAATAAGGGGGGCAGTGTATATCCTACAAAAATTAAAAAAAAAAAGAAGCCCCCCCAAAAAAAAAACTGAAAAGAAACCAAACCCCAAATCACCAAAAAATCTTTTGCTTAGAAAACTAGTGGGGGGCTATCTTTGCTAAGCCAGCTTTTAACCACAAGGGAAATAGAAGAAAATTTTGACTGTGTAAATCCAGCAAGGACATTAAATCATATTATAGTATTCAAATTAGTTTAAAGTACAATAATAGGTTGCTTTTCAAAAGATGATATCAAAAAATCACTGTCAAAAGGCTGAGTTTTGATGTCATAGATGTTTTAACAGATGGTGATTTGTGCTTCAGCTCTTTCTAGCAGATATTTTGAAAGAATATGATGAAATATCATATGTTTTTGACATTTGGTTTTCATTAGAGAAATATTTCTCACCTGATGATATTTGTCTCTTCAGATACTTTCAATTTGATGGCAATATTGAGTGCAGCTTATATTCTATTTCTTTTCTTACTTGAATTCTTTTTGGTTTTAGTCTAATATTTCAAGGCAGTAAGTATTTTAATCCCTTTTTATCCAATTAAATTAATATCATGGTCATTTTAATAGTTATTCTACAGTTAAAGCTGTATTGAGATAAAGAGTATGCAGCCATAGGCATGGTGTTACATTAAACTTAAACCATTTTAGATACAATCAACATGGTGTACAATAGATAGAAGTCTTTAATTTCATAAGACTGCTAGTATACTCACTTATAAGGATCATGGTAACCGCTTGGCTATCTTACTGTGGCGACCTGGCCCCAGCCAGAGGCCAAGCAACCACACAGCTGCTCACGCCCTTCTCTGCCTGCAGCAAGACCAAAGAAAACAACAACAATAGAAGAGAAAAAACTCACAGGTCAAAATAAAGAGAGGTTTATCACTTACTAGTTGCTGTCATGGGCAAAGTAGTCTAGATTTGGGAAATGTAATTTGCCAGTTAATATAAACATTAAATTATTGATTCATGTACTAGGAAGCGAAAATGAACTTGTAGATACTTGGCAAAACATCTTTCCTCCTCATCTGCCAGGCTCAACTTCAGTTCAGACACCATTCCTTCCCCAGCTGATTGTCACAGGTTATTCTTGGTATCTTCAGCTAAGCAGCTAATGCATAATGGTTTCTTTCTGCTGACTTCTCCATGTCACCCTTTTGTTATTCTCCAGCATGGGTCCTCCATGAGCAACAGTCTCTTCAGGTTTTACTTACTCTGCTATGGAGCATTTCCTCCTCCCACTTTGCTGTTCCCTCTGTTGTTTCTCATTATTTTGCTCCCTCCTTGTCTTCCTCACCACTGTTTTCATAAACATCATAGAGGTGCCACAAGCTTTGCTAGTGGGATTGGCTGTATCCTGTAGTGGATCCATTATGGAGCTGGCTGGAACTGCTTGTGTGTGGCACAGGGCAGCCGCTGACCTCCTCCCAGAAAGTCCAGCCTTGCAGACCACCCCACACTATCAAAATCTTGCAGTTTACATGCAAAACATTGGTATTTTTCCAAGCTGAAAGGAAAGGTTGTCTGGTATAGACAGGCACATAACAGTTCCAGTGGTTCTTCCTTGGTTATCTGCAGCACTGTCCAGAAAAACGATATGAAATTTACAGATCCATGCAAAAAATATCAAAACAGATGAGCTAGTCTCTTGTTAAAACTCTTCTCTCATTGTGAAAGAAAGGTTGATAAAATAGTTAGCCACAGTCGTCATAAAATTTGTACCTCATATATTTATCACAAGGAGAGAGCCAGTATTTTCTGGTAAATCACAGAAGGTCATTTTTCTTCATTTGGAATGCTTTATATCACCACTTAAAAGAAAATGCTAGTCAGATAAGCAGGCTGCTTTCCCTCCTAACTCATCAGTATAATTCCTCACATACATGCTCACTGCTACTGACTGATGAAATGGGGAGATATACTGTACTAAGCCCACTGGGAACAGAGATGGAGATGATAGTTATGCAGCATTGAAATATGAGATGAGTAATGAAAAAAGCAGAACTCAAACCAAAACTCTTTTTCAAGGTGAGAGAGCAATTATGGTGAAGGAAAAAAGCAAAGAATGCCTTGGAAATATGGATACTGAATTTGAATGATCATTTTGGATCTGCGGAGGGGGGGGCATTTCAGCATGTAGACATGAATAGGGCTATGAACAAGAAAACTGAACAAAGTGGAAAGGATATAAGGCATCTGCATATATTTTTCTTTAGAAGATGCTCATAAGAGTCCATTTGTTGCCCTAGTTCCAGGAGATACCAGTCACTTCAGCATAAATTAACAGATAAACTGTTAATACTTAACCTCACACACATGGATTCTGCATGGGAACTATTCTATCATTGATCAATATCAGAACAAAGTGCTCAACATTCTCTGATTTAAAATAAGAAAAACAAAAAATCAGATTTTGACACATTCCAATATTTAGAACAACTTTTGATTCCCAGAACAGAATAAAATAAAATAAAATTTTAGCAATAGCCTTTTGCTCTGAAAATATATAGCAAACACCTCCGCAACATCATTTCCAAAACTAGTGGATGTGATACTTTGTTTTCCTGATGAGAAGTGGAGAAATTTGATTACCAGCCATTTAAGAATTAGAGCACCAATTCATTGTTCTGCCAAGAAACCAACAATTATGGTTCTTATAGCATAGACTAAGTATAATTAAACATCAATTTATGTTACTCTATGGAATATATGATATATAAAAATGTAAAAGTCTACAGAAGTTTCTCAGCTAATCAAGAATATATTACTCACAGAGCACAGGGGATGACAAAGAAGAATGCCTACATATGTTCATTGATGTATAGTTTTATTTACTTGATATATAACAAGGTTCTTTCCATCTGTCTTCTTAATCTATATTTAGCTAGTTTCAAAAGAAAAGTTTTAAATTATGCATTGTAATTCTATGTTGGCATGATACAGTACTGTGTTCACTTTATGGAGTTGTTATGAAGTTAAGCTACATACCCCTCTGACTGTATGAATATTAAAATTCTGATTAAAAATATTAACCTAATTCTATTAGCTCATGTTCTAGCAGTCTTATACTAATGCAAATCAACTTAAATGAATGGATTTCAACCAGCATAAGACTGAGATAAGTATTTAGAACTGGCTCTGATATGTATGCAAAGGGTGACTTTCCTAATGTGGCTTAGTTTGAAAAATATTACCAGAGCATAATTCATTTAATATAGAACAAAGGCAACTTTTTTATTATATATATGTATACAACAGATGTATGTCTATACTCTATATATACATTTTCACTCAATTTGTAAACTGACATGAAAGATTTGCATCAGTATATTGCATTGATTTAATAACTGCAAAAAAAATAAATATCTGCATTTGTTAATGGCTATAAAAGGAGGAAGAAATGTATTTTCAAATAGTTTTTGAGAAAAGATTGGGATTTGCTGTTCTTTGAAGAAAGCTGTCCTTACTAATCCTTTAGGTGTTCATAAATCACCAGTTTACAGTCTCATTGCAAACAGCAAGGTGCTGTACAGTTACAGCTTCTATACTAAATCTTACACGAGCCATTTCAGAGAGGATAAAAAGCACTAGGTGATACCAAAATAGGGTTGAATATTACCCTTCTGTGCAACCTCAGCTACAGCTGACTTGAATTTCCACCTGCCCTTCCAGCAAATGGCTTCAAAGCTCTTCTAACAATGACCCTGGGTTGCCTTTTCTGCCCAGCATTCCAATTATGATGCCATAGGACAGATGGAAGCAGTAAGGGTAGTCAGAATGTGCTGATAAATGCCCTGTCCAAGACTTCAGGCATCATACATTTAAACAGTTTTCTGTGTGGTCTGCTCCAAAATGTCCTGAATGAAATGAAGAGTGTAAATGGTCGTTGCATTTAAACATGAATCCAATCTTAAGACCATTCAATAAATGCAGTATTCATTAGACTGCTACTTCAAATGGTAATCCACAGACTATTCTTTCATTCCACTTACAAAACTGGCACAAAATTTTAGGACTAATGATATAGTTAAACAATGAACTTAGTAAGTGATGGCCATAAATTCAATATCTGTCAGGACTGTATTTACTTCCTAGTATTAGAAAGCCTATCATATCAAGAGAAATACAGAAGGGATAATGATATCATATTTTTCATTAAACCAAAATTTTCTATGTGTCTAATTACTGAAATGTAATTGTACAGGCATAAAGAACTTTCCACTTATGGCTATCATATCATATTTGTAAACAAATAAAAATTTGAAAAAAAAAAAGCTAAAAGAATTGTCCTGTTAGTAGACACCAATTGCATTCATGTATACATGTTTGTATTTGTGTGCTCTTCTTTATGTAATTTTATGTAAACACTAAAATATACGCTCATTTATGAATAGCTGACTTTGCATCTTAGAAAGACCTGAAGAATATTTTAAAATATTTGCATATTTTCTTTTTCTGTATGTGTGCATGACACCTCTTTCTACATGTAATGTATATATGTTTGAAATCATTCTTTGTGCACTTTAGAAATGCAGCGACTACATGACTGGAAACTACTGCTTTGTATATAGAGCCTTGGCACTGCAGGGCAAGATCTAATTGCATTATTAAAAAAAAACAAACTGTGTGTTTTGTTATTCCTAGTTTCCATTGAAACAGAAATTCATTAAAGTGCAGATCTGGGAAACTGAAAGTTCTGTCTAGAGGTTAACATGGCAGGGGTTGAAAACAGTAATAATGAAAACAAAAACCAAAAAACAAACAAACAGAAAAAAAACCCACATACAAAAAAATACCCAACAAACTTCAACATGTCTTTCTTCTTCTTTGTTTTCCATAAATTTGTAATTTGCTAGGTTAAATTTATTCTTGATCAAGAGCTGTAATTATTTACCAAATGAACCTTCATATAAGTCTACAAATCATGAGGCAAATATATTGCATCTAAGAGTGAAGTGCATCCGAATCTAGGTCTCCAAATACCTTGATCTTGTTTACCTGCTGCAACTAAACACTGATATTTTTGTTAGGTCATATTCTTCAGAAGCATTTTTTTTCCTCTGATTGACCATATGGGAAAATCCGTTTGGTGGTTCTGCATCATCACAGTTTCTTTCCGTAGGCAGAAATGTATAAAAGAGGAATAGATGGGACCTAGGAGACTGCTAGTGGTCATTAATATTGTCACTAAATCTGTATTTTAAAGAATTGGGGTGGTACAGGGAGAGTATGAGCTAACATAAGGAGTAAAAAGAGTCAAATTTGCCCCCTAAAATTATTCTCTTGACCCTTATTAGAATGCTAACTTTCATGCTGCTGATCTTTTTTCCACCAAAGCTAGGATTTTGATACTATGCAATATTTTAACACTGTCACCCCCTGTGGACATTTTTCTACCTCTGACTGGCATTTGTACAGTGTACAGTACAAATTGCTTGGCATGTATTTTGAAAACTAATGCCCAAAAAATTACTGTATTGATGTGGGTGTTCCTGTGGCTCTTCGGAAGCAACCTCTAAATACTGATTTGACAATCCTTAACTTGGATGCAACTTATCTGTTTCATGCTTTCTTCTTGTTAACCTTACATACCCCAATTCTGTTTTGAAAATACAAGTATAAAGCATATACATAACATCCAGTTCATACAAGGTAGTAGAAAACTAACAGAAATAGAAAGATGAGAAAGCTTCACAATTTATTGACAGTCTGTGGCTTGTCTGCTATGATTGATAAACAGGCATCTCAATAGGTAAATACATTATTTTGGAGGGCAGGGAAGGATATAGATATACATTGCTTGTTGAACTGTGGCTATTTTGTTCTAATATTTAGGATTCCAGTTAGATATTGCGATAAAAATAGAGCAAGGCACACTGTCTTTGCTTCATTATTCCTTTAGCAGATCCAATTTTGATCTATGGGGATTCAACTCCCACAGTTTAATTCCTGATCTTTCCAAAGTTTCAATTTTTGAATGTCTTGCATGAAAGAGGCTCACTAGAGAACATTTGAAAAAAATACCAGTGGTAATTTCAATAAAGGCAACCTCTCTGCCAGCCTTCCCTGTCTCAGGCAGTAGTTTCAAAAACAGCAGCTTAAATTTAATTTCCTTAAATCACATATCAACGTTTGCTAACTTTCTAAAGAAAGTTTAGTATACAATTTTTGGACTTTTTTCTTCTCATCACCCTGGTCATCAGACTTGACCTGCATAGCAGAGGAAGTAATTTTCAAGAATAGTATTTGAAGAAACTTATAAATCAGGATTATTCTCATACTTACATCTGTTCCTTAATGGCTGAATTGGGATCTGCATTACTGTGCAGACCTTTTCTCACTTATTTAGATCTATGAATACCTATAAATACACAAAAAAATAGTTTCTTTTCCTTTATCTAGTCAGACTAAATTTTACATTCTTGCACTGTTGCACAGTAGTGACAATTTCCAAGTGCTAATTCCCATACTGTTTAATGCTGAAGCACTTTCTCACTTCCCTACAGTCTTAAGATCTATTAAGACAGTAAAATCAGCTAGAAAACTTTGCTGTAGAGACTTATAGATTTCACTGTAGAGAGCTAATCACAGTATTTGTTAGAAGTTAAACTTTGTGCAGCCATTCATATGTTTCTATTATTTTGTGTCATGAGATCTCTAAGAAAGAATGTGAATACTTCCTTGAGTTTTTTGTTCTGATAGGACAGTATCTCAAAAAGGAATTTTTACTTTAAGGCAGTGTAATAACGACAGGCCTGAATACAAGAGTATACAGTATTTGCTTCGAATTTTAAGTTTGTGATAAAATATGCATCTAGCTATCACTGAACCCTTTCATATGAACACATCCCTAACTCACTGCTAATGTTAACAAATCTACATTTGGAATCCCAAAGCCTTAAACTGATAATTTGTTTTATACTAAGAAGTTTACAGATATAAAATTTCCTGTGAGCATGGGTCCTCCATTATTATGAGCACCACCAAAGATAATTTCTTTCTTGAACCTAATAAAGATTCTTTTTCTGCTTTGTAAATTATGTCTCTTGATTCAGCAGCAGCAGTGAAAAATTATTCCTCAGAGGGAAAGCTTTTCTGTAAAAAGATCTAAAATCATTTTATTTGAAGTCTCCCCCACCCCCCCAAAAAAACAACAAAAAAAACCAACTCACAATATATTCCTAACCTTTAATATAACTTAATTTCCAATACCAGGAGACATACAGGGTTTTTTTACAAGATTATTTATTTAGAGAGAACATGAGAAAAAGGAATTCATTGCAGTGACTACAGTCAGCAGCAGTAGTTCTCTGAGCACTGCTTACCTACAAGTATATGCAGCTGAAGTAGGAGATAGATTTGATCTCACCAATATTTGTTTATTTTTATAAATCTATCCTGTTATTATCATATATTACTTTGGTATTATGACCAATTGAAATCTGTGGAATCTGGAAAATGAAAACAGATTAACTTACATTGTAAAAGTTTGCAAATGAAACCAGATGGCTTAGTTTCTTAGACTAGAAAAGACCTATATGTACTTGTACAAAATTAATACAGACTGTCATCTGAGGGTGAAAACTCTCATTGTCACACTGGGTTTTATAGTCCACTGTACTGAAGGTGCAGAAGGACAGGCACCTCTTATCTAGTTATTTAAAAAACACAATAAGACATGCAAAAAGTAATTAAAGTTCTCCAAGGTCAATGCTGTTATTTAAATATGTGAAATAAACATAAGGATAATAAACATAAAATTAATAACATAAAATAAATTAATTGCAATTCAAAATGACAATTTGGATAGTACATTACTGAAACAGAAGAGATCAAATTTATATGAACAGCAAGAAAATAGGAAAATATTAGAGCATTAAAAACAGTGAAAAATAATATAAAAACTCTCACTAAAACATGCAAATATAAGATAGAAGTTGGTATCACTGGTGCCAGTCTTATTAACAGTAAAGTTGTGGTGTACAGTGGACAGTAGAAATCTTCTTTTGCATATTTTGATCACAGACTGGAACTTGTCTAGATGATTAATTTTTGGAAAAGAGTTACAGAAATGAAATAGCAGCAAGGATTAAAAAGTTAAAAATTTCTGCATAAGGTAAGATTTTATATATCAGCTTTTGTGTCATTGCACCCAACCGAACAAAGACAGAAGCATTCAGTGCAATTACAAATCCCTTGAGGATTTCAAAGCTTAAATCCTCCTATTTTTGGCCTGCTGTGAAAAGTGTTGTCACTATTAAAAGGTTCCAGAGAAGTATATCTTACTTTTTTCTGCACAGATTATAAAAACTTTGCTAGAAAGCAGCTTTAAAAATGAAAAGAGAAAACATGAACCTCTCCTGCTGCAGGAAATGAAGTAATGAATAATTATGAGCAAGAGATTTCAAAGCTCATGAAAAATGCAGTCCATATATGTAATCACAAATACTCTCATACTCATGCTGTGTCCATCCAGTAATAAGGCAACTGTATATAAACACTAAAATACTCTATGCCTGTATATTGTTCTATACCTGATAAATTGGTTTGTAGTGTAGGCCTGTTTAAAATATTCCTAATGTTATCTTCTCTAAAGAACATTTTTCAAGCTCAGCTGTCAAGAACACTTCGTAGATGGATATTTTCGTCAAGGCCATTAAGCTTCTTGCTCAAAGATCTTGAGAGTGTTTGACAAAAGGTTGTTGCTAATACTCATGAGATATGCTTTCAGGTAACCCTGAGTGTTACAGAGTGTTACAGTGTTACAGTCCTCCAGCTATCTCCAAGAACTGATTATTTTCTACACAGATGACAAAGTTAATAAAACTACTCTATACAGGGAGAAAAGTCTAAATTAGGGAGATTTCAAAAGGAAGATCAGCATATCAATGGTAGGGAAGGTGATCCTCTAACTAAAATAATGGTTTTTTTTCTTATCTACAGTGGAATTCTTGGTTTCTAAATTACGATGCCAAGTACAGAGCTAAGTGAAAGAATACGAATTTAGATTATATACATATATATGTGAATATGTGAGTATATGAGGGTTTACATTTACATATATTTATACATTTACTTGTTCGCAGTAATGTTAAATAATCTTATTTTTTATTTACGTAAATGGTTGCCATTATGAATGAAACACAAAATCACATTCTTAATTTCTGAAAAACTAAACATTTGGAAGGTCACTTATAAAACTGAAAAACAGGATATATAGAATCACAGAATCATAGAATAGGCAGAGTTGGAAAGGACCTTAAGATCAACTAGTTCCAACCCCACTGCCATGGGCAGGGATACCTCACACTAAACTATACCATAAGGCTTCATCCAGCCTGGCCTTGAACACTGCCAGGGATGGAGCATTCACAACCTCCCTGGGCAACCCATTCCAGTCCCTCACCACCCTTACAGTAAAGAACTTCCTCCTTATATCCAATCTAAACCTCCCCTGTTTAAGTTTCAAGCCATTACCCCTTGTCCTATCACTATAGTCTCTAATGAAGAGTCCCTCAGCAGCATCCCTGTAGGCCCCCTTCAGATACTGGAAGACTGCTATGAGGTCTCCACACAACCTTCTCCAGGCTGAACTGCCCCAACTTTCTCATCCTGTCTTCATACAAGAGGTGCTCCACTCCCCTATCATCCTCGTGGCTCTCCTCTGGACTTGTTCTAACAGTTCCATGTCCTTTTTATGTTGAGGGCATAAAATTAATTGGAAACACTTGTGAACATTTAATTAATATTAGAAGTTGAAAACATTCAGAGTCAGCTCTTTCCAGTTCTGAGATGCTAGGAAAGGATCAGCTGTTGATGGTCCATTGAATTGTATTCTTCATAAATCTTGTATTAAGAATAACTGTTTTCTTCATGTCAGTCGTGTATGTCACTGCCAAGTTGTTATCATTAAGCTTCCATTTGAAAGAGAATAATAATAATAAAAAAGGTAAAGAAATAAATAAGAATTTACAAAAGGGAAGACTTTCAGATTCTCCTGGAAGGCATGCTGGGGCACATGAAAAACAACAAGGTGCTTGGTGACAGTCAGTATGGCTTCACTAAAGGGAAATGTTGCCTGACTGATTTGGTGGCCTTCTATGGTTGGGCTACAGAACTGATGGACAGGAGAACAGCAGCTGGCGTTATCCACCAGGACTTGTGCAAAGCATTTGACACTGTCCCATACAACATCCTTGTTTCTAAATTGGAGAGACATCGATTTCATAGGTGGACCACTCCGTGGATAAAGAACTGGCTGGATGGGTGCATGTAAAGAGTAGTCAATGACTCAATGTCCAGCTGGAGACCAGTAATGAGTAGTGTCCTTCAGGGATCAGTGTTGGGACCGGTCTTGTTCAACATCGTTGTTGGTGACATGGACAGTGGGATTGAGTGTGCCCTCAGCAAGTTTGCTGATGACACCAAGCTGTGTGGTTCGGTTGATACGCTAGAGGGAAGGAATGCCATCCAGAGGGACTGCGACACGTTTGTGATGTGGGCTGATGCCAACCTCATGAAGTTTAACCATGACAAGTGTAAGGTCCTACACCTGGGTTGGAGCAATCCCAGGCACAGCTACAGGCTGGACAGAGATTCAGAGCAGCCCTGTGGAGAAGGACTTGGGGGTGTTGGTTGATACTCAGCATGAGCCAGCCTCAGTGTGCACTCGTAGCCCAGAAAGCCAACCATATCCTGGGATGCATCAAAAGGAACATGACCAGCAGGTCAAGGCAGGTGATCCTGCCCCTCTACTCTGCTCTTGTGAGACCTCACTTGGAGTGTTGTGTGCAGTTCTGGTGTCCTCAACATAAAAAGGACATGGAACTGTTAGAACAAGTGCAGAGGAGGCCACGAGGATGATCAGGGGAGTGGAGCACCTTTCATATGAAGATAGGCTGAGAAAGTTTGGGCAGTTCAGCCTAGAGAAGAGAAGGTTGCGTGAAGACCTCATAGCAGCCTTCCAGTATCTGAAGGGGGCCTATAGGAA
Source organism: Melopsittacus undulatus (assembly GCF_012275295.1). Classification (NCBI taxonomy): domain Eukaryota; kingdom Metazoa; phylum Chordata; class Aves; order Psittaciformes; family Psittaculidae; genus Melopsittacus; species Melopsittacus undulatus. The sequence continues at coordinate 45,615,339 of NC_047527.1, read as the reverse complement.
TGCTGCTGAGGGACTCTTCATTAGGGACTATAGTGATAGGACAAGGGGTAATGGGTTAAAACTTAAACAGGGGAGGTTTAGATTGGATATAAGGAAGAGATTCTTTCCTGTTAGGGTGGTGAGGTACTGGAATGGGTTGCCCAGGGAGGTTGTGAATGCTCCATCCCTGGCAGTGTTCAAGGCCAGGTTGGATGAAGCCTTGGGTGATATAGTTTAGTGTGAGGTGTCCCTGCCCATGGCAGGGGGGGTTGGAACTAGTTGATCTTAAGGTCCTTTCCAACCCTAACTATTCTATGATTCTATATTTTTGAAAGTTCATCATTTAAAGACCGAACTTGGAAAAAGCACTGATAAAAAACTCAGAATATTAGTTACTAAAAGACCTTACAAAAAAGCTTGAACACAAGTCTGAAGTAAATGTCTGAATGTTCAGTGGATTCATCCTGAGGAGACAATTTGCACTGCCTTACATAAGTAGGTATTGGTGTAACTGGTACTTCTAAAGTTTTGTGAAGCCTAGAAACTCCCTAAGATTTCTGATAACGAGACTGGTTTCACTTAGAAGAAGTTAGCAGTCTATAAGCCCTTTCCATAGCATTTCCAAAAGAAGTCAAGTTCGTCTCCCCACTCACTGGAAGTTTGATCAGACAGAAAAAAAAAAAAAAAAAGTAAAAGCAAGTTTCTGGAAAGAAGATTTCAAGTGAGCAATTGTCAGTGGTTTTATCAATAAATTGTAACATATGATGGAGAAGGAGATATGTGGTGAGCTTATGCCATTTTATTTATTGCATGGAACAGAATGCCTGTCTGACAAAATCCCTGCAGGAATCCTGTAGTAATAAATAGTGGCATGCAAAATTATTCATAAACTTGTTCTGATAGAGGCCTATGAGATCACTTGTCAGTCCTCAAAGGTGGGTATGAGTAATCAAGGTGGGAAAGAGCTAGATCAGGCAAGTACTATATAGACTTAGGTGCCTCCTTCAACAGCCTGTTCTGAACTGAGCCTTCAGGAAGGGCGATAAACTACTCTCACTGATCAAACTTCTCGTGAGAGGGAAGAGAGGAATTTCATTTCTCCTTTTGTCAGTTTAAAAAGCGTTCTTCCTTGCATGTGATTTTATAAAATAAATAAATAAATGTGATATAATGGAAAAAAAAAAGGGGGTATGAAAATAGTACTGTATGGTAGTAGACAAGGAGCTCTATCTCTGGCATACTTGCATGTAAGGTCAGAGCTAGTTATAATACCAATAACACATTGTGCAGCAAACACACCACCCCCCCCGCCTCCCCCCCACACACACACAAACCCACCACCACCACCAAAATAATAATAAAAAATATAGAAAAAAAGACAAGAAAACACCAAGGAGAAAAGAGAAAAAGGAAAAAAATCTGGAAGGTAATAACTTCCACTTATAAATTTTTCCACCCAATGGAATACTATAGCATTGTGCCAAAGTGCACTTTCTCTTCAAGTGGGAAATGTGGGTGTGAAAGCTGGCATTCTTCCACTGCTAAAGGACAGTGGCTTCTGCTGCATCTTTTACTACAAGAAGCAAGAGAGGACACTTTGAAAATGAAGGCGAAGAATGAGTAAACATAATGTACAACAGTTTTCCAAGATCTGATTCAGCAAGTGCCTTTCATGAGAAGGTACTTCTAGTGCTGCTGAATATGCAAGGGATAAGAGGAAAAAAGAAAGAAAACTAGAACTAGTGACAGCATGACCCCAAGTAAACCATAGCTTTTGAAGGAGTGATCTTGTCTTATTTAGTTGAAACAGAAACATTTCTAAGATCATAGTTCTCCCTAGCTACACACTGTGGTGGAATTAAAGTCTGGGATTTCAAAGTCTCCAAAATAATTTCCTGTAAAGTCTAGGATTTCCATGAGATTTGATTTTGAGGTGCTGGATCTTGTTTGGCCAAGAAGATTCAACAAGCTGGTAACCCAGGTGCAATTGTATCTGTGGAGATACTGATTGTAGTCATTAGGAAATTAGTTCTTCTACTTGTGTAATGGTAAAACTTTGTGCATATTATGACAGAAACGTCCAAAAATAGAGAATGTAAGGTCCAGTGCAATATGTTTTGAAGCATTACACCAACAGTGGCTCTTAAAATGTCTGCCATTGAAAGTAATGGATTTTATATGCTTTTAAACTCTGTCGTGAAGGGCAGGGATCAATAATGCTCCCCTCCATTAAATCAAGACTGTTTCTACTTTCTGGTATTCCTTTCAGTATCACTCATAATTTTATTACTCCATGCTTCTCTCACAGGCTTCAGCAAATGGCAAAACTACAGTATTTAGGAAAGTTTTTTGTACTTGACATCAAGAGATACAGATTTCTTGAACTCATTTCATTTTTGACTTTTGAAAGCTTGCAGTCAAGTCATGTTTCTTCAGCATGAAGCTCTAAGGAACTGCACAGGTAAAGCTTTAAGAGTGGAAGAAAGCTAAAAGAGATATTAAAAGCAAGGAGGACTAGAAGTGGATTGAGGTAACATAAAAGCAGTAGGCAGCATAAACTTCAAAAGGGGAGACATGGAATCTCATGGCACACAGAAAAATTAGAAAAGAAAACAAAAGGTAACATTTTGGTGCTCACTTAAGCTTCAAAAGGCAGCCTACAGAGGCACTGAAAGGAGTTCTTACAGCTATGCCCACCTCTGAGATTTCATCTGGTGTGAAAGGTGTAGACTGAGATGAATAATAAGATTGTAATTTCAGGACTAAGACTGCCTAACAACCAATTAAAAAATAAAGCCAAACAACAATGACAGAAAAGCAAAAGAAAAACAACAGTAAAGAAATCTTAGCAATCCCATATTTATCATCGATTCAGTTAAATATGTAATTAGCTTTTTTTCTTTAACATTTCAGGCAGTTTCGCTCATCTGACTGTTGCTGCTTTGCTGTCAGACATTCAGCTCTCTTTAATACAAAGTGTACATTCCTTTCTATTGTGGATAATGAAACTTGCTTCTTTCTACATGTTGCCATAATATGTTCTGATCAGTAGAATTCATATGTCAATTCTATTTTCAACAGTAGCAGGGTACAGTAAGGTACACAGCTGGTGCCAGGAAACCAGTTTCCCATTATTTTTCTCTGATGACACCTTATTAGTGACACCGTGCATTCTTCAACTGAGCTGCTGAATTACGATGAGTGCGTAGAGCCCAATTCTTCTCCCATTGTCGTGACGAAAACATCCACAAACTGTTCTGAAACTAGTGTAAAACAATTTGGCAGTATGAGGACCTTGCCTTTGAGATTTCATTTTTCTCCTTCTGAATCACCCCTATAATACAAAAGAAAAATAATAGCCAAAAGCTGGATAAAATGTATGTGAAGGAAGTAGTATAATGATTTTTTATGGGACAAGAATGGCTAATTGAAGCTTCAGATTAAGTTATTGTCAAGATGTCTCTTCAAATTTGCATGGAGCCAGACTGCATCTCTGACATCATGAGTCAAGAGTTGTCCCCTCAGTAGACACTTTCAGAGCATTTTCAATAAAAGTAAGGAGGAAATTAAGGGGAGAAAAAAAAAAGAAGGCAAGAAACTGAACAATGAACTAAAGTTAAAGGAATGATTTCTAAGAAATCTCATAATTAATAGTAGATTAGGATTTATTTCTTGTTATGTTTCCCTTAAATAGAACTGAGCTACAAAAATGGACATGATTTTGTTCTTTATCCTGTCTTCTCTATACCATGAAGGTCTTTCTAGTGCATGTTGTAGCTCAGTTGTGTTAAAATGTTTTGATAGTTCCTGCTTCAAATAGAAGTTCATTTCTCCATCCCTGGCAGTGCCCAAGGACAGGTTGGACAGACCCTTGGGCAACATGGTCTAATGTGAGGCACCCCTGCTCATGGAAGGGGGCTTGGAAACAGATGATCTTAAGTTCCATTTCAACTCAAAACATTCTATGATTCTTAGCACATGTGGACAGGTAACTGATTCTTCTATAAAGAGGCATGAGGACCAGTGCTGGCAGAAAACAGCAGTTACGACAGGATGGTCAAGTCTGTGTTTTCGAGTATGTCCCATCAGTTTACAGATTCTCATCATACCATGTCTTGGTCTAAAACATGAGAAAGTGATTCTTAAGAAGCTATAGTAAATAATAACTAAAAAAAAAGCTACATAAGTAGGTCACTTGCAGAATGAAAAATCTAAAAGATTTTTAACTTAAAAAGACCAAAGGTTTCTTATATTGCCTGAAATTAATACACACATCAAGGAACCTATTAAAGCCTAAGGAAACTACACAGTAAGTCCAGTAAAAGATCCTATATTGACCATGTAGAAAATTTTATTTCCTTGAATCAAGTAGGATGCAGATTATATGAGGTTGAGGTTGGGGAGACAGCTTTGCACTTCTTTTACACTTTTATTCTTGCTTTCCTGAGATATTCTCACTTGAAAATGCTTCAGTGAAAGAGACATTAACATATACCAGGCATATCATACTAAAATCTTGTGAAAAGGCAACATGCCAACATATCAAATTTTGAATAAAACTCATACGTCATAAAAGATAATAAATGTAATCTTCAGAGAAGTAGGAGTTCAAGCACACCACTGAAAGCATTCATAACACCTGGTCTGTTAGGTTATTAGAAACTTCAGTCAGAGAGAGATTTTGCAAATTCCACAAGTCTATGCACTAAAGCTCTGACATTAACACACAGAATTACAGACCTAAGAACCTTTAATTGCCAGTGTATTGTTCAATAGTGCTAAAAGTGTGGTTTCAATATTAGAAGTCTGATATTAGAATCACTGGGGACTTGTAGACAAAAACACAAGGTAAGAGAAAACATTAACCATATTTGGGATTGAAGAATCTACCATCTTTTTAGGAAAATAATGCCATTATGGTTACAGAGGAAAAAAATCACATGGAATAATCCTGCAGTCTAATAAGAATTTAAGCACAAGTTACATGGGTATAGACTGCCCTTTCCAAAGAGCTAAACTGTAGAAAAAGATACAGATAGATATTCTCAGGGAATAGCTTCAATGATTTGACACACATCAAGCCTGCAATATAAAGAAAATGAGAATAACAGACTTCTTACTGCTTTACAACAGTGCCGCGGTCTCGCAGATGATATATGTACCTTAGAATTGTAGAATTATTCTGGTCAGAAAGGACCTCAGAGGATCCCTAGTGTGGCCTTCTAGTCCAAGCAGGGTCAGCACTCAATGACTGAGCTGCTCAGGGCTTTGACTACACAGGTTTTGAAAACCTTTGAGGACCTCCATTCTATGAACTCTCTGGACAATCTACTCACATGCTTAATTATCTTCAGAGTGACAAACCTTCCTTATATCCAGTTGGAATGCCTTCTGTTGCAGTTTATGATCCCTCTCTCTCATTCTTTCCCTGACCTCATTTGCACTTCAGTAAAGAGCCTGGTCCCATCTTCTTGATGACCTCTCTGCAAGTGTGGGAAGACTGCTTTTAGGTCTGCTCAATGCCATCTCTTCTCTAGGCTTAATAAGTCCTTGTTTCTCAGCCACTCCTCACAGGATAAGTGCTACAGTCCCTGACCAGATGAACTTGCTTCCATTTATCAAAATCCTTATTGCCCTGGAGCTCCCCAAAGTGAACGCAATATTTCACATGACCTAGTCAGTGCTTCTCACAGGGGAAGAATCATATCCCTTCATATACCAGATGCATTTTTCTGAAGATGATTATTTAATTCCAAGACTGGACTTTAAATTTGTCCTTGTTGAATTTCATGAGGTTCATACGGGCAAATTACTCCAGCCTGTTTAAGTCCTTCTGAATGGCTTTTCTGTACCCCCAGTTCAAGGTTGTCCCCAGACTTGATGAAGGTGCACCCCATATCTTTTTCTGTGTTAAAGACATTGAACAGCTTAAAAAATATTGAACAGTCACAGGACTGACCCTGAAGAACTCTGCTAACATTTTCTCAAGGGAATGAGAAATGGGGAAAAATTAAAAAGCTACAAAAAAATCCAATCCATTTTTTCTCCCTTTCCATTTTTTCTTTTTTTTTTTTTAATCTCTCTGTGAGTATTATGTCCTTCTGAGGAGAGTAGTATGTTCTTTGGACTCATGAAACTGGAGACAAATTCCTAGAGGCTTAAGTCCAAAGCAAGATCTCAAGCCTCAAGGCAGACCCAGAAATGTTAGCAGTGGAAAACATACCTCTGCAATTTAAATGTCTGTGCAATCACAGCTGTCACTGGGACTAAAAGAAGCCCTTGTTGACACACCATGCACAAGCACAGACAAGATTTCTTACAAAGGCTTCTTAGAGTTATCTAGGCACTGGAAATTGTAGTGAGAATTTCAGAACTGAGTTTAATTTGGTCAGAGCCAGTGTCAGTTGTTTACAGCTCATTGGAGGGAGAGGGATTGAAGGGTAATTATTGACAATTTTTGTTGGTAGCAGATAATGGGTCTTCATGAGTGTGTGCATGTGTATAAGTAAACATGTGTGAAACTGGAACATTATGAAATTTGAGAGCCACACATGCAATGCATAATTTTTGAATTCACAGATGTACAGCTGGTAGAATTTGGCACCATTTGCCAACTTAAAAATTATTCTGTCTCAGATTATCTACACTAATATTTCGATTCTTTGCTATCTCTTTAGCAACTGAATAATAGATTATATCTGTAAGTAATTCTCAAGCATACATTTTGGACAAGTTTTCATTGACAGACCCAAGACATGGGGCAATAGCAGACATGGAGGTATCACAGCATTTGCGGTGAGGAGTTAGGCAGATGATGCCTCCCTCAGATGGGGTTGCATTGTCTTGAGACTCCCTATACACATTCCCTAAGCTTTTCTTGACAGGAAGTGATGAGTGCATGAGCCCACTTCGGCCCCACCCTTGCTCAAACAAACTGTGTTTTTCAGTCTGACTTTAACATGCTCCATTGAATTTCAGTAAACAAGTATGTTTATGAGCCTGGCAAACCTAGAGAACAGCTTAAAACTATGTTCAAATAAATTTATTCCCAGTCAGCCTATCATATGTCAGGGAGTCCCATATAAAGCTCCAACTCATGACTCCCAAGTCTCCACTTATTTCTTATCTCTTGAGGCTTTTTGTCTCAGAAGTACTCTCCTCTGTGTTCTGGACTATTTTGCAGAGAAAATGACTTAAAAAAGAGGTGTATGGATGCCTTTTATTCTCCCAATGGTCCTTTCAGTTATAAATTGCTTTTTCCCTCTTTTTATATTGCTGTTATCTAGCCATGTAGCTGGTAGTCCAGTTTCTCCCTGCAACTTCTTCCTGGTGCCTGTATCTTTTCCCTCAGGGCTCTTATTGCTCTTTCTATTGCTTGCTGCTTTTCCACATTGCTCTGCTACCCACAACACTGTGTTTGCAACAGTTTTGGCATTACTCTACATATGCTCATATACATGTGGGACTCCATATAATTGCTGGACTAAGCATCTGAAATGTGTTCAGTAGATATGCTCCAGATCAAATCCTTATAAAATATGCTGATCCCACATATGCTGTCTACAAGAAAAGAATGTCAGAATAGCAGCAGGAGCAATGGCAAATAAAAGTTTCTGCATTTCAACCACTTTGTAATACATCCTAAAAAGATGCTAAGTTTGCATTAAGAATATTTTCAATAGTTGCAGGAATATTATTGCCACAGCTCTCCTGCAGCTCACTTGGGTTTGTAACTTCTATTACTAGAATTAACACCACATAAGAAAATACAAAGGTTTACCAAATAGATCAATAAACCTTTAGTTATTTGCATTTTGGTGTAATCTGTTCTGAAAACTGATTTTCAGTAATTTCTCATTTTTAATAACCAGTTTTCGTCTGGAGAGCATTTCAGATAAGACATAACACTGTCTGAGATGTCTGCTGAATAAAGTCAGAGTGAGTTTCTAAATATCCCTCTACCGCTTAGAAGGAAATTTCCTTAATGTTGAGAGGAACGTATTGTTGTCGGTACCTGCATTCAAAGCTGTATGGCATTTTTAAATATGTGTTCACAGAAAAACCTGAATGGAAGAAGGTCTTTATATTTATCTCCAGCTTTTCTTTATTTCATACTTGTTTCATCATTGCAAAAGTTCAAAATTATTAATAACATCCTATATTTCCTCCCCCCCCCCCCCCCGAAGGAAGGAAGGAAGGGAGGGAGGGATAGAGGGAGGAAGGGAGAAAGGAAGGAAGGAAGGAAGGAAAGAAGGAAGGAAGGAAGGAAGGACGGAAGAAAGGAAGGAAGGAAGGATGGAAGGAAGGAAGGAAACCAGATATAAACTAGGTGCAATACCAGTTGCATTGCATTTCCATAGAACCAGGTATTGTAACTGTAGGAATAGAGTTTGGAAATAACGCTGTTTTCATTACTTTGCAAACTATAGATCTACCAAATAGGCCGGAAACTTGCCTTTAATAATGAAAACCAAAAGGAAGCAAATAATCTAGGCTGTGAATCAGAGTTAATCATAACTGTTACTAAATCACATTGATGGCACAGAGAAGATGGGCTAGCTGAACTGCTGGAAGGTTTTTATCTTTATTAAGAAAAGGAACAAGCACCCTAGCTAGCTGTGTACATGTTTAAGTGGATAGGATGTTTGACCCTTTTGTCAAATGGCAAATGTGTCTTCTAAAATTAGTGAATTCTGATTTACATGATGAGGGGTGGTCGTGTCTCCAGGTCCAGAAAAAAAACAACTAATTTATTACCAATGTTCCCCAGTGTATGATATTGGAAATAACTGAGGCAGTAGCAAAGTAAAGTGAGCCCCAAACATCTTTTAATGCATAGGGAGACAAAGCAGAAAGGAGATTTCTGAAGAATTTTCAAATATTGTAATTTGCAGTTGGAGCACAAAAGGAACTGGAATATATTAGGAAAAAAAAACACCTATAAATTTACATAGTTACTTGAGCTATATAAGGCTATGGATTAAGAAAAGGTTTTGTCTTGATAAGAACACTAAGACCAGACCAATGTCATTGAGCTTCACTCTCAATGCACATTGTGTGAGTTAGAATATTAATAAACAACAGATTTTGTTGGAGGCACTGTCAATTTGCTAAAATTCCAACAAAAATAAAGTTATTATGAGGAATAGAATTGACTTTGCAAGGGCTGGGATCAGTGAAGGGTGAGGAAAGGGAGCTGCAACTACCAGTCTGCTGCCCCATTTCAGGTGGAGCAATGTGAAAATCTGATTCAGCTAGGGTATTGTGATTATATGTGAACATATAAAATCCTTATGGTAGGAACTAAGCCAGGGAAAGGTACAAGCCTAATACGGCAGAAAAGAGAAACAGTGCAACTTGCCTTGACTTTGGGGTTTGGTTTTCTTTTTTTTCCTTTCTGAAACATTTGTCAGAATAGCTTCAGTCTTATATTTAGCTGGTTTGTCACTTAAGAAGGATATATTGTTTATTAATACAATACTGCATCTGACTTTTTTTTCCATTGTTTTATGTCTTTTTGGAGGTGGAGAAGAATTGAGATGCCTGTGATACTTACAGATACTTAAGTGAGCACAGCCCTTAGGACTACAATACACAAAAATAAGAGAGCCACTTTTTTTTTTAGAGCCCCAGAATGCATTCTTCTTATAGAAAGAAAACTCAATGCATGCAAGATCTTTGTAACTCATTACTGTACTCTTTAGAGTAAACAAAGGAACTGACAAGCATAAACATCTATATCAGTTTAAAACACAGATTCACTGCACTCCTGTTGAAAAGCAACTTTTATCCCAGGATGTCAGGTAGAGAACATAGGCTATGTACATGTATTCAAAATGCAAAAGGTAGCGATGAAGAATTAGAGGCTTTAAAAAACAATATTTCTGCAGACTTGTATATGCTACTAAAGCATATGTATCACGTAATGTCTTATTATACTGCAGAGAAGGCAAAGACCAGAGATAACTTCTTATTTTTATCATTTATTTGTTGAGAGAAATCAAGTGTTTGAGTTCAACAGTGCTTAAAGAACTAATGTATAACTCTGGAATCACCTATAAACCCAGGTGGTAATAACCTAGCAATATCGGTAAGATTTTATCCTTAAATGAAAGCATAAAAAATCTAAAGTAAGGGGAAGTAATAAATATATGCTGTTGTGAGAGGTGGAAAGTGAAAGGAAAGAGCATAAGATATTCTGAAAAGGAAAGAATTACAACAGTGCAGAAATTTTTCTCCCAAAGACATTTGATGTGGCTCTTTGTTGAATAAAATGATGGATCTTGAAATTGATAAAGCATCTCAGTGGCAGGCTTATTTATAGTCCTCTGATAACCTTGCATGGCTAGATCTTGGATTTTTTTCAGTCTCTTTTAGGTGTCTTTAATGGCCATCAATTTTTGTACATCCACTCAGCAGTGGAGAGTGATTGTAGAATCATAGAATAGTTAGGGTTGGAAAGGGCTTTAGGATCATCTAGTTTCAAGCCCCCTGCCTGTCGTAGGCAGAGATATCTCCCACTAAACCATGCCACCCAAGGCTCTGACCAGCCTGGCCTTGAACACCACCAGAGATGGAGCATTCACAACTTCCTTGGGCAACCCATTCCAGTGCCTCACCACCCTCACAATAAAGAGCTTCTTCCTTATATCCAATCTAAACTTCCCCTGTTTAAGTTTTAACCTATTACCCCTTGTCCTATCACTACAGTCCCTGATGAAGAGTCCCTCCCTAGACTCCTTATAGGGCCCCCACACAGAACACAATCTATATTTTTTTTTTTGTCCAGATGGCCATTTAGGACTTTTTTTCTTCTTACAGGGTGTCTGATACCTGATTTCATAAAGAATGCCTACAATATGTGTTCATTTTGGTAAATGCTGCATTAGGTGAGCTGTATACCCCTTGGCTGCTGAGTTTGCAAAAATCAGAAAGGTTTAACTCAGAAGGCAACAGAGCAGAAAGAATGTGTTTAGAATAATGATAAAGGGAGTAAAATAATGTATATATATTTTTATCAGTGTTTTATTCTGATATATCAAATTATTGAAGGATATTGAGAAAATCTGATACAACATATTCAATTTGCCATTTAATAAAGTTATTTAAATATATCTACCAAATATATTAGCATGTTAAATGCTAATATCTTTAGAGTGGAAAGAAAAAAAGGTGATATGATACCTTATAGAAAATATATATTAAAAAAATCCAAAATGTAAATGGTACAAAAATGTAAATCTATACTTTGTATTTATTTGAAATACAGAAATTCCTGTAGATTGACAAAATATCATGTTATAAAGCAATGACTTTATATGTGACTTCAAAAGGAGGAGTTGTTAACAGTTTAAGCCAGAGATGTCAGGAGAAGTTCGAAAATCACTCAGGAGGATAGAGACTGATTAAAAAAAAATGGTTTCTGATCCTGCAAACTCAGGGCATGAGAAGGCCAAACTGGAGAACATTAAAATGTGATGGCTTTTCCAATTATATATATATATATATGTATATATATATGGTTCCTACCCATTTTCAGGTTTAAATAAGCTAAGGCCCAAGTAACTTATTTCAGTATGGAATTCTTTGCTTTAAGTTGTTGCTAGAAGGGAAAAGGAAATTAGACAAAAGTTCCCACAGAGTTTTATTCTACAAAGATATTTATACCATTATGTCCAATTGTATTTACATTGTAGTAGTGTAATTGTGACTAGATAATTTATATCCTTTGTCACAGAGCCCTTCACTCCATGTTCTGAGCAGAAGCTATGATATGGGTAAAGCAAGAACACTAGCCTGCCCTTTATGAGGAAAACTTGCTATCCATATGTCTGATAGACAAAACAAGCGCTTTACCATGCTTTTATTATTAGGTGAGTAATGCAGCACTGATACTTTCAATAGTATGAGATACTTGGTGAAAAACTAACTTTTTTTCTGGCAATATTTTTTTGTTGCATTTTACACTGAGTTGATTAAATGTGTCTTTACAAACTAGCTGGAATTCCTTTTTATTGTCCTTAATTCATAGATCAGCAGTTTAATTCTAGTTTCAGTGCAGCTCCCTGTGTATTGCTCTTCTTACAATATCTACACCAAGCAAGTATCTTGTCTGCAGTATCAGGTGCCTTCGGTCACTTTAGCTATTCACACAGCCCCAGTCAGGCTGACTGTATCTCTGCCAATGCCAAGTGCACAGATTAAGGAATGCCCAAACAAAAATAATTCCCCTGACTGGGAAGGTAAAAGCAGGAACCAGAAGAATGAAAAACTGCCTGCTGTGAAAGAAGATCAGGTTCAAGATCATCTAAGAAATTTGAAAGTGCATAAATCCATGCGACCTGATGAAATGCATCTGGAAGTCTTCAAGGAACTGGCAGATGAAGTTGCCAAGCTATTATCCATTATATTTGAGAAGAAATTGTGGCCATTCCTGCTGACTGAAAAGGGGAAATATAACCCCCATTTTTAAAAGGGAACTACAGGCCAGTCAGTCTCATCCCAGCAAGAACCGTAAAGCAGTTTCTCCTGGAAACTATGATAAGGGAGTGATTGGTGACAACCAAAATTTTTCACTAAGACCAAATTGTGCCCAAGGAATTTGGTGGCCTTCTATGATGGTGCCAAAGCATTGGTAGACAAGGGAAGAGCAACTGACATCATCTACATAGACTTGTGCAAGACATTTAACACTGTCCTGCATGACATCCTTGTCTCAACTCACTTCAAAGTGCCTGCAAGAATGTGCCAGACTAGTGCTTTATAACACTAATTTGAATGCCAGTAATGTGGTATCATTCAAGATGAGAACAGTGACAAAACCTTCTGTAATAGTTCTAGAAAATTACTGGAGCATCCTGCTATGGTGCTAAATCACAAATATTGTCTTTTGGAAGAAGTTCTTGTAGGTAGCTACAGTCCTGCCAAGAGTCATGATTGAGTTTGTTATGAAGACACACTACTGAAGTGGTATAAAGAAGAGCCACGGAGCAAAAAGTAAGCAATTTGGATGAGTTGATATCCAGTGCCCTAGCTTGCCGTACTTTCTCCTCATTTTTTTTTTTGTTTAGCCGGTAGATGTGTACATAATATCTATTTCTTGTACTTAAGAATGTAATTCTTCTATGGCCATTTATCGTCTGTACAGAGCTCTTACCTATTTTACCCATGCTTGATGCAGGTTTTGGCTCCCAGGAACTGTAGAGAAGTTTAAGAATCTTTGGACTTTCTATTTGTAAAATGTTTCAATGTAATTGTGCCAGAGCAAATCTGCATGATCCTGCTGACTGCACTAGCTGAAGAAATGTCACCATGGGGCACACAGAAAATCAAAGAGTCGGTGCTGAATTTTTCCTTTAAACTTGAATTTGGGATTATCTTTAAACTTGGAAGACAACCACCTAGAGCTACTGTGAAACAAAAGCTTGAGTGAATATTTTTTGAGTGTGATCCACAGCATTTTGTGATAGCAGTTTTCTGAAAATCTTGAAGGCTAAAACTGAACCAGCAGGAAACTTTGAATAGTTTTCTGGATTAAGAAAGTACACTTTTCAGTATTCTATTGTATTCTAACTTCCTCCCTGAATATTTAACTTACCTTTTTGGTAAGTCTCCTCATAGAGTTTAGTATCTGCATCTAGTCCTTAGTTCATTTAAATGTAGACATAAAGAATTTAATACTTCTTTGCATCCCAAACTGGGCATCCATTTGTATAAAGGTGTGCCGCTGTTCATCTGTGGAAATTCTGAAAAATCATTGTTAGCACCTGAAGACTGGGGCTGACTTAAGAGATTCATGCAAAACCCATATAAGTCTAGAGGGGCTCACTGGTAGTATGATATTTATTCTTTATCCTTTATGAACGCCAGTGTATGCTGAAAACACTGTTCAGTCCACAACTGGCATAATCAGGGTCTGTTCTGACAGAACCCTATCCAAACAGTTTGGAGAACTTCTTTTCTTTCTTTGCATTATCAATGCGCTTTGTACGATGTCCAAACATATTTATTGGCCATTGATTAGGTGTATAGAGAATACAGCAACAGCTATAGTACGGTGGGTTAACCTTGGCTGAAAGCAAACTTCCCCATCCATCCACTCTTTCACTCTCCTCAACAGAACAGGAGAAAACAAGATGGAAACGCTTGTGGTCTGAGATATATACAGGAAGATTGCCCATAAGTTAAAACCACAGATGAAACAGACCTGATTTGGGGAAAACTGATTTAATTGTTGGCAATGAAAATAGAGTAGGATAGAAAAAAACAAAGACAAAATCAAAACACCATGCTCCCATACCCCTTCACAGGCTTAACTTCACTCCTTCACCCCTGACTCTTCTATCTCTTCCTCCCCCTGAGCAGTGCAGGGAGATGGGGAAGGAGGGATGTGGTCAGTTCATAACATTTATTCTCTGTCCTCTTTCTCCTCACATTCTTTGGCTGCCACAGTATGGGGTCCCCCCCAGAGGATATAGTCTTTTATCACCTGTGGCAGCAGGAGTCCTTCCCATGGGCTAAAGTTTTTCATGAACTTCTCCAGCTTGCAAATTTTCCACAGGATGCAGTCCTTCAGAAACAGACTGCTTCAGTATGGGTCCCCCATGGGCCACAAGTCCTGCCAGCAAATCTGCTCCAGTGCAGGCTCCTCTCCATGCCGCTCTGGCCTAGGCTCACCATGGGCTGCATCTTCTTTGAGGGTGTATCCACCTGCTCCACCATGTAGTCCTCTACAGGCTTCAGTGTGAGTATCTAATCCTATATGTCCCTCCATGGGCTGCAGGGGGACAGTCTGCTTCATCATAGTCTTTACCACAAGCTGCAGAGTGAAGTCTGATCCGGCACCTGGAGTACCAGCATCCCCTGTCCTCCTTCTGCAATGACCTGCGTGCCTGCAGGGCTTTCTTTCACATTTGTCTTGCTCCTCATTCTCTCACAGCTGCTGCACAACAGTATATGTTGTCACACAGGTGCCAACAGCATTGCTGAGGGGCTCAGCTTCGGTCAGCAGCAGGTCTGTTCTGGAGCAGTCTGAAAATGTGTCTGTCTGACATCGGGGCAACTCTTGTTCTCATAACCCAGAAGCCACTCCTCCAAATGATTTGCCAGCAAAACTGTGCCACGTAAACTCAATACACATATAGGAAAGAAGTAAAAAACAAAGCAAAACAAAGCAAAACAAACAAAAAACATTTGGAATGTTAATTCATCATATAAATAATTTTGCTAATATGATTTCAAGTATAGACTGATGATATTCCACTAATGAGTTTAATTCAGTTCTGCTTTTTGTACAATCTTAACACTATAAAATGATTTCTTTCCTGCCAATCTTCCTCTCATAACTTACTATTATCCTTGCATTTGTTACATTATGAATGGCTCCCACAGCTATAAAAGTAAGATATTTCATTCACTTTGACTCCATTTTTTTTTTGTATGAAACATGAATCACTTACTTTTATTGTTGAAGGACTAGAAAATTAAGCTGCATTATGAAAATGTAATAACATACTTTGTATGTTGTTGGTTCATATCTGTTTCATTTTTAGCCACTGCTGGATAAGAACTACATAATATCACTTTCCATTACAAACAGTCTTTATTAACCTTTGAGAAATATTTTTATCCACAGAGATTCCAAATATTTGATAGCAACATTTGCCTTGGATTTAATTTATTTGTAAGAGCTGATTTAGCAACAATGGTCAAGTGTAGTAAACTTAATTTTCTGTATTATTTCCACCTTCACTTTCAGCTTTAATATGCTGTTTCATCACAGAGAAAGATGAAATGTTGTGTGACAGCTTGATAGTTTAAATTTCATTAGATGCCCGATCCTTTTTATGCCAGTATCAGTTGAAATGCTACTGTCCACATTAGCTCAAAAGGAGAAAGGCACCTATGCATGCACCTTTGAGTTAAATAGAAAATCAGATGCCCTCAAGATAGATTTCACACATCTGTCTTAGAAACTGTGTATATCTGATCATCTAACACCCAGAATACGTGTTCTTTGTATTGTGCTTGTAAATTAAACTACATATATATGAATAAATCAAGTTCAGCACATATCAACTTCAACTGAACTCACACAACTGCTGTAAATCCACATGTATGTTACATATTTGCTGTTAAGGAGATGACAAATATCAAATGAATGACTAAACATAATCTTTCAACAAGTACAGCATTTTGCTTGCCAAAAATTTCTCAATTTATACAAACTGTTTAATTGGAAATTCCATTAGTTTAATGATATTTTATCATTATAAACATGATGTTTAGGCTACTGCAGAGTTAAGAAAAAGTGCACAGAGGAGTAGCTCATCCTATTATCATCAAGTGTTCTAACTCAGCTTATGAACCGTGTTCCTTTTCTCAAACATTAGGCATCATAAATATCCCTGAAGTCTGAAAAAAAGACTTAGAAAAAGTTTGTCATTCCCCTTTTTATTTTCAGATGCTTTAGAACATTTAAAACAGTGTTTCTTAACTTCCATAGCAAAGTTGGAGTGTTTTAGTCAGCAGATCAATACACTTACCATTTTACGAAAATCTGGTCTAGCAGAATGAGAAAGGATCTTATGTGCACTAGGTTGTGCGGGGACCACGTTATTTTTTTAACTATCACAAGCAAAAGACAGCAATAGGGTCTTTATATGCTTGTCTGGGGCAGGTAATTGTCTTGATGAGATGACAATTTAATGAAAAAAACAAGTAGTATCATGAAAATAACTTGAAAGAGCACAATCTTAGATGACTCATTCTTCTCAAAGCATTTCATAAGCAACAGAAAGCGAAAATATCTCATGCTTCTTCCACAACTCTCTTTACATCTGGGCAAAACTTATCGACAAGTTAATCTTCCAGTTAAGTTAAATAGGATTAAATACACACCTAGCAAAACCTAATAGCACTTCTGTGACAGATCATTCACTAATTTGAAACACGTATATTGGTCCTATTCTTTTGTTACCAATGAAATGGGATTTGTGCTGCTCCAATATTATAGAAAGAGTACTATCTAAAAAGAAAAATTCTTGGAATCTCCTGTTGCATACATATTTCTCTTTATACTAGAGACAGTATATAATCCTAAATTTACTCTATTGATTTTGCAAAAGTAAGATACACTATCCAGACTTCATATGATGTAGTTAAAAATTTTGAGACTCATACACTGATTAAAAATAATTTATTCAATTTCCAACGAATTAGTGTAAGAAGGAAACAGAAAGAGTGAAATTTCTATACTACTTTTAAGAGGCAGCTTTTTTTTAATTATAACGGTTGTAATATCTGTGATACGCTGAACTCTGAAAATACTTTCTTTCCCAATTTGAGTGTCTAGATAAGAGAATTCATATATATATATATATATGTATTGGCTGGAGGTCTAGTAGAGCAGAGCAAGTGAGGAAGAAGAGGTGAAAAATAAAAAACTGAATTATGAGTGACTGTGTAACTGAAAAGCTAATGATGGGATTATAGCCTTTTAAAAATCTACTTGACACCCTGCAGGAGAGCACATTCTATCCACAAATTAAGAGAATAAAATGGAAACTGAGGCTGAGTGCAGTGTGACTGAGGATATTATTACTTAGTGAACTAAATGCATGGGAACTTTCATTCTCAGCTGTGTATTCACAAATCAGTCATTTTTTTTCAGTTCTGTTAACACTCTTTCTTGAGTCTTTCATCTAGCAATCCCGGTTTGATTTAATCTGAATTCATTGCAGTGGTCTTCCAGTCACTGTGACTGCATCTTATTTTAAGAAGAATTAATTGGAAGAGTGATGGATGGGATTTGAGAAGGAAATGGAGAATCCCTTTTTTATATCATTTGGAGCTAGGAAAAGAAATAAAACAAGATAATAGGAGCAGCTGATACTTTTAAGGATTTTGAAACCTCTTAAATTTAAATCTAGGTGATTTAAATTGTATGATTCTAGATTCACAAATACAAGCACAATATAAATTATTACAAATTTGCTAATAAGGATAAATAGAGAATTACATTCCTAAACAGTGTGAGATTATTTTATCTGTATGTCCTGTAACTGTTTTTTAAAGTAGCTCTGGGCTGCTACATGGCACCTAGTATCAGTTCCAAAGAAAGCAGAAAATAGCAGACGCAGATACATAACATTTGCCTATTTCTTTTTTCCCTGACCCCAACACTCCTCAAGGCTTTCAACGGTTCAAATTGAGTTAGAAACAGCAGTGGGAAGCAAAACAATAATAAAGAATTACCTAATGATTTCATCTCTGTTTTCTGAAAATTGGATTAAAAGGAATTTTTTTATAGATAAAATATTGAAATATTCTCATGATGAAAGAAATCACCCTCTGGCACAGTTTATATGGACATTATCCTGTGGTTTAAATTAACACCCAGAAAAATGTATTCTAAGCAGTGATTGATTAATGAAAGTAGTGGTAAATGATAGCAATAAAAGGTAATTTGCTAAATCCACTCCTTTAAATATAATTTGCCATAATAATGACTACTTCACTATACTGAAATATTATTAAAGTTAGAATCCATAATGTGATTTTGATAATCACTGCTTTTGTGGTGGTGGTGGTGGGTTGGCTATTTTCATTCCTAATAAAAAGTCTAAAATACAGTATTCCTAACAAATAAAGTAGGTTGGGTGATTTTCATGCTTTCAGACATACAGCATTATTTTTCCTAATTCCCTGAAAGGGAATGCTTGCTGAAATTCCCTAGGAAGGTACTAGATACAAAGCTGCTTTTAAAACTTTTGGAGAACATCTGCAGGCTTCTCTCCATTAGTTGATTCATCAAATCACAATTCATTTCAGCTCTTCACACTGACCTGTGCATGCTACATTGATGGGTTGTGCTTGATGGATAAGTGAGATGCAGTTAGCTCTCTGTCTTTTCATTCTGGATATTTTCATGCATGCTAGTCCTCCTGAATTAAAAAATAACCAACAAAAAGCATTGAAAAATCACAGAGCAAGATGAAGTTATTTTAATATTGTGGACATGTCCTGAAATGAACTTTCACACAGCAAAACTCATCTTTTACTGACAAATTTCATCTGTCCTAATTCACTGAGTGGAAAGCTAAAAGTAATTATCTACTGATTATTACAGCAGTAGATCACACATCTATAGCCACAAGAGTGTCACTGTTTCCATTATGAACCCTGTTATTCTAGGTTATAAAAATTTGCAGACTATTGAAACTTGGCACAAAAGCTAGAAGGTTAGAAAAAACCTCTATGAAAGAAAATTTTAGTGTCCAGTCATTAATCAATTACCTAATTGAAGAAGAATAATAGCTATTTGAATATGTGTAGGCTTTTCAGTTTGGGAGGACTTCAATGAAAATAATGACATTTATCTTAAGATAATAACATGACTTTCTTTGAATTATATTTATCAGAGTTATAGAAACATCACACATTAATTCCAGTAACACTCTAAATGACATCATGGGAGATTAAATTTTACCCTCTTCTGGATTAATTGTCCCTTCTGATTGCTGCTAGCAATAACTCCTGTTCTGTACTGCATCCAGCCAAGCCTCATTTTGAGAAGTAGAAGGTGATTCTTCTGTAAATAATGAGGTTTTGAAGCTTCTGACTTGAGACGTTTTGAAGGAGACTGGAAAAACACCTGAAGAAGTGGGTCTATATTGCCAAGTCTGTCAAACAGAAGAGACAAAAAATCTTTCTGATATCCCTTTTCTGATTAATTTTGTTCTAAACCTATGAAGGTTTTCCTAAACCAAGAGAGACATTCTCAGTTTGCAAAACTAACCAGCGCAGTTCCATGGAAGGACTTAAGTATGTGGAGCACTTCCTAAGAATCAAAAATAACAGATAACAACCCAATTTAAAACCTACTTTGAATTTTTACAGATTTATCTGGTTGAGAAAGTTCTTCCTACCTGTGTAACCTGATGCTTACAATAGAAGTGCTGGGAAACAAAGACAGATAATCTTGGTATCAGAAGCACAATAAGAAAAGACAAGAAGTATGCGCTAACTTCAAAATGTATAGAAACAGTACTAGCCAAATGTCAAATCTGCAAACAATCACACTGAAATTGTCATGTTGCTTATTGAAGTATTTCCTCTTTGAAAGTTAATGTGTGGGGAAAGACAACATGAAAACCAAAACACATTCAAATGAGCTAAAGCCAACAATCCCAATCCAGGCTGTGTTATGCCTGTGGTATCTTGAAGCTATAATACTCAATTATGCCCAAGTGCTAGTATGACAATATTGTTCTTTCTTGCATGCCAAGAAACATAGAAGGTTTGCATTCCATTTTTTCTCCTACATTATTTAAAAATACTGCAGGTACAATCAGAGAAGTCTTTGGCATATCATCCACAAGAAGTAGGAAAATTCTGAGAGAAAAAGTAGTTTATTTTTCATTATATTAAAATTTCCAATATTTCTGTTTTAAAAATGTGACCATACTATCTAAATAGAATAAGTAAGCAACAGTCTATCTAAGCAGTTTAGCTGAAATGAAAATAAAATAAGCGAGAAAAAAATGAAATTTGGCAATAGTGAGTCAGAAAACATGCATTTCTGAAAGGTATTTCTGGCTCATAAGGTAAATGTTAAGTCTGAGTCCCTCTTTCAGTAATTATCTTTTTCTCCTGAATCCATCTTTGAGATTTGTAAGACATTTTCTTCTGCCACCATCAGGGCTGAACAACTCTATGGTAGAGTCTGTGTATATGAGATGTAGTATTGACTGATTTTCAAAGGAGAACCAAGAAGGGTATACTTAGTAAGAGCAAGTAAACATATATTTAGGAATTTGTGTCCTATAATCTTTTTTTGGTTGAATTAGACTGGTAAAGGATGAAAACAGTTTGACAGATTAACAAAAAATAAAAGAGCAATGCAACGTTTAATTCTTGTATTTCCAATGACACTTTTTCTGCTTACATTCAATTTCCACAGACATTTTTAGAACAATTCAGAGAAAACCTAGCAATCTTGCTAGTATTGTCTATGGCATGTTAAGTCTTGCTGTAGAGAAAAACAATGTTATGATGTTATATTACATGTACTGTTGATTGGTAGCTGTGGTCACTCAGCTCCCTGCAGGCATAACAATTACTCCAAAAAAACAGCTGTCTCCTGCACAAATTGACCAAACCACATTGTTTTGATTATTGAGTTTGGCAGAGACAGCTGATAGAAATTGCAATGTATTTTCAGTAAGCACTTCTGTATACATATTCAGAGAATTCATTTTAACTCTTTCACTCCTCTGCTTTTGATATAGCCTGAATGCTCATGCAGTAGCATGGATTTTATTATGGCAGAAATGCTTGACATGGTAGCATTTTATCATTCCATATGATCTCACTTAACTTGTTATGGCCATATTAGTGGGCATGGTGACGTTTTATATTGCAAATTTCATGACTGATTGCTGAAGCTCTCCTGTTGGCTCCTTCATGGACTGCGTGTGGTCAAACAAGTTGAAAGAAAAGTATTTGATTATCTAGGAGCTGGCTGGAATATTTCTGCAATGCTGAATATTTGGATGAATATTTTGAGATAAATAAAGTGCTTGAGCATAATCATCTGAGATGCAAGCAGAAATGAAACTGTTGAATTACAGGAGATGAACAGACAGCAAGATAGGTTTCTATTTTTCTCCTGTTCATGTACCATGAGAACAGAACATCCAACAAAATTAAAAATTAAAATAAGACAAAACCTGATTTTATCAACAAAAAGTAAACTTTAAAGTTCAGTGTCAGACTTAATCTTTAAGGCCAAGGAATATTAAATATAATGTGGACAAAGTCTTTCTTTGTAGAGAAATAATCCATAGTTTTCCAGTAAGGACTTTCTTCTAAAATCCCAGGAGGCATCTTCACTACAAAATCTGAAATACATGGACATTTTATCTGTTTGGCAAGTTCTGTGTTCACTGTTTTTTTTTCTTTTTTTTTTTTTTATTTTATAAAGCAGCACTTTATCTGCAAAACAATACTCTTTAAACTTTTGTTTATTTTTTTATTTTTAATAACTTTTCCACTTTAACAACAATTCTGTAACTATTTTCAGTCATAGAGCTTGTCTTCTAGAACTCCAAAGTTGTCAGAGAATATGTTCTTTGAAAACAGAAACAAAAACAGATACATGAGTACCAGAATGAGTAAAGCACAGTCTAAAGCACAGTCACCTGTAATTTTTGATCTCAGCAATGAATGAAAGCATATGCTTTGGTGAGAGGGGGCAGGGGACTTGTGGGTTTTGTTGTTTTGCTGTGGTGCTTTTGTCTTGTGATTGAAGCATTTTGCGTAGGTTTACTTGCATGTGCATTATCAACTATTTAAGAATATTCAAAATGGTGCTAGACCTGTTTGTTTAGGTGGCACAGACTTACACTTTTTATGTTTTGTGGGTTTTTGCGGTTTCCCTGTATTTTTTTTTTAAAGCATTTAGGAATATCTTAAAGTACAGTTGAAATCCCTGAGATTTAAGTCACTAATAATTTTAGCACTTGCTAACAAATTCCTCAATTAGAAACTCAGTAGCTAAACTTATACAATTGCTACTTATCAAGGAGGTTTACACAAAAATAACAGTGCAGATGGTGCTGTGGCAGACATTAGAGCTATTACAATCTAAGTCTATTCATTCAGCATGTGTTGGCTGATAAAATACATGCACCTGATACAGTACATTTCTGATGTTTCTTTCAGAGAAAGACTAGTCTAAAGCTAATATCAAAGAGAAATACTTAGGACAAATCGTTGGTCTACTTACTCCAATATCTTCAGTCATTTTCCTAACATCTTGCATTGTTTTTTAGAGAACACATATTTTCATTTAAAAATATACATAATGAAATTAGAAAATTCGAAAAAACCTCATAATAATTATAATTACACAGTTAATCTCTCCTTTTCTTTATAAGTTGCCAGTTTATTTTGGTTGTCACAAAAGCCAAGGATTGATTAAACCAATGCAATAGCTCCTTGGTGTCTATGGGCTGCTTCTGAACTTCGTGCAGTAACCACACTTTCTTGAAAGTTATATTTTTGTAATTTGCTTTTTATTTTGTATGAGGATCATCCAATTCAGAGAATATAGTTTCTTCTTCCAAGGTTCTAGAAGGCCATCTTAATTTCTTGACAGAATGCTCAAAAAATCTATATCAGGTCATATTCTTACTCACCCCTTGCTCATTCTGTTTCCACAACAGTTCTTAGAAACTAAGCACACAAATGTTCCCAAAAAGCAAAAAAAAAAAAAAAAAATCTGTAAAATACTATAAAATCAGATGAACAGACTTTCTTCAGAGAAATGTTTGCAAATACTCCTGTTAACTATCTGTTTCTTGAAACAGGAAAATGCCGAATTAAAAAGTCAAAGCTCAGGCTCTTTCTTCTTATGTTAAAATGTTATTTTAAAATAAAATTTTAAACTATAATTTCTGTTTACTGACATAACCAGGGTGGTTGTATTCTTTGGCATTTGGAATTTCCACTGAAATCATATATTATCTGATCAAAAACATATGTAGTGGTCA
This sequence comes from Melopsittacus undulatus, assembly GCF_012275295.1. NCBI lineage: Eukaryota > Metazoa > Chordata > Aves > Psittaciformes > Psittaculidae > Melopsittacus > Melopsittacus undulatus. The sequence continues at coordinate 45,591,805 of NC_047527.1, read as the reverse complement.
CAATTGTTTATTGATTCAGAGCATTGAAAAATGTAACATAAATACATGTTCACCATTCGTGCTGCATTAAACACAAAAATAAGATAGTGGTATTCTGCTCTTTCTCTGACCAACATTATGAACATACTGAAAATATTGCTGTGAAATCTGATATATAGATAACATAAAATGATAATAAATTCTGAAGAAGAAACAAAACATAAAGAAAACAATCAAAACTAAGTAAATCTTATTCCATGAATACTAAAAATTAACTACTTTAAGAATGTCTGTAAACTAGCTTTTTTTTCTTCCCCAGAAGCTTTTTTGTGAGTAGCTGCACATATTACTCACAAACAAAGCTGAATTTTTAATATCTTTATTTTTAGTTTGGATCATGTAGGTTTTGCTCTATATGTAGATTTTTAATGTAACTTATTTTCTAACAACTATGAAAATTATCTTTTAAGACTGTAGGAGATAATTTTAATAGCTACTTGTTATCAAAGTCCTCCATCACTTATGATAGGTAGTGCCACCTTGCCTGATTACACAGCAGATGCAAATCATAATCAAGGGATTTTTAAGCCAAATCAAATGTTCTTACTAAATGTTTCAGAACTTTTTATTCATTAGTATCAGTCATCATGATTCCACGTAGCTTATAAAAAACACTTTATTTCCAGTGAAATTATTAAATTTTGTGGGTTTTTTTTCAGGCAGAAAAAATAATTTGCCCAGAATAAAATAAAACAGTTTTGTTCTCATTGACTAACTGAAAAGCTTAGAAATGAAACAGTAAAATAAATTAAATAATAAAAAGCAATCAAAGGGATCTGGAGTTGTTGGATCAGATTATAGGAATATGAGAACCACAGGCTTTCCAAAGTACAGACAAGTGTGAATAACTCTATATTCAACCTGAAAGTATTGGAAACAGATTTTAAAATTGTCTTATTTCTGCCATATAGCTTTTAGAATAGCTTTTTGATATATTTCAAAGCAGTTTTAAAAGTGCATGTGTACCTTTAACACCATTTACATGGTTGATGCTTGGCTATCTTTTAGCAATATTAATGTTTCATACCTTAAATAAAAACTCCCACTCCACCATCTGTCTGCCTCTAGAGGCCCAAATACTGTTCATCCTATCCTTTCCTCATATATTTCTTCATTTTCAGCTGAAATATCAGAGTTTATGCTGCATGTAATAGTGTGCAGAAATAGGAGTGGCATCAGCACCACCACCAAAATCCATCTCCCAGTAGATTGTTCAACAGAGCAAAGGAGGAATCATTTCTCTACTGCTTCAGCAAACACATTTGAAAAACATTACCAAAAGGACAGAAATAACAAGAAGGTACTGATAAAACAGTTTATGAACAAAGTTGAGCAGAAACTTTGTTCATCATTCCAGTTTGTTCCAGACAGATTCAGAGACCTTTAATGTGGATTTATACCCAAATATAATGGGAAGAGCAAAAGTTAGTCTGGATTATAATTTGAAGTCTAGAGTTGAAGCAGTTTTAAGGTCTTAATTCCAGTCCAAGGTCTTAACCGTTAGTCTGGACGGGTAGTTCTTGCTGTCCTTTCTTCACAGGAGGAACTGCTCAACATCAAAATATATAAATTGTTAAAAAGCTCCTTGATCCTATTGCATACATCTATTTCAATCTTTTTTTTTTTTTTTAATTATGAACATGAACCAGAACTGAGGCATACTGAAGCCTGAATGACCTGAAAAAGAATATCCAAATCCCTTCGCACACCTACTATTTGACTGGGGAGAATATTTTGTTTGGAAACATAAATGAAATTCTGACTTTGGTAATATAGTGATATAGTACTGGTAAAAAAGGTACCAGAAGCACAAGAAAATTTTTTACTGTATGTGCCTGTATCCAAAAGATGTTGAAGAGATATAACTAAACTGTTGCTCTTTGCAGTGTTTTTTTGTGAAATGTGATTAAGTATAGCATACATTGGAAAGAATTGCACCCTAAATTCATTCAACTACCGAGATAATATTGTACAACTTCCCATGCCTTATAGAACAAAATTCTGATTTTTCCTCTCTATTTTAAAAGCAGGTAACAAGAAATATCATTTCCCAAGAACTTCAAAGTCACATTGACACAAATGGTCAGAGATGAAAAAAACATACTGAGTGAAAAAGGCATTGACATAATCAGAAATCAGTCAGACTGGTGATATTTTAAAATGGGTAGACAAAATTCAGGATCTGAGCATCTGAGCACATTATCTGTAAAACTGTGAATATGGTTATTAACACTGAATAAAAGATTGCAAAACTCTCAAGGACACAGCAAACATCTATCAGCCACCTCCATCTCACTTGCTTATCTACAGATGTACAGATGCACAATATTTTCTGAAGTGAAACGAAATCATGTAATATCCAAATGAATTATCCTAACATTTTTGCTTAACAGGCAAGAAAGTTAGGTTTGATACATCTACAGTCAGGGTGCATACATATGTTCAGTATTATTCTACAAGAAAAATACCTAATCATAATATTTAATAGCTTTTTTATTGGTTCGTACAATTAAAATAATTTGTGAATAAAAGAAAACATTCCAGTTAATCGTTCTTCTTGGGAATACCAGTTCATATATCTGACTTGTAACAGTTTGTATGAACTAGTGCACTTAAAATTTTAAATTAAAAGCCTTTCTAAATGCAACAAAAAAAAATCCATTCTATATTTTGAATTGCTATTCTCTTTCTTACTCTTCACTATCATTTAGTGGAAGTTCATTCCATTAAAAATGGTACTGGGAAAAACAAAATGGCAAAACTATTATTTGTTTTTTCTCTAGTGGGTATCCCTGCAGAAACTACAGTAACTTCTTGTTTTCTCTAGACATATATTCCAAGTTGACTTCTGCGGATTTCAAAGCCTACAATTTCCAAGACCCCCTTATGTTCTGGAAAACAAAACAAAAAAAAAAGCAAATAAACATCCTAAAAAAAATAACACATAAACTGCAAAAAAAAAAAGAGCAATATTTGGTGAAAGATCAGGAGGTAATACAGGAGATCGAAAATGGAAAAAAGTGACTCTGGACTTCATTTAGGAATCTAATGTGACCAGAATGCATTGGTAAGGATGATGAAGAAGCAGAGGTACAGATGTTTGCACTGGTGCTCTATTATTCTGCCTACACTTGTATGTCTCCTGTGCTCTGTGAAGTGTAATTGTTTTACAAGCAGAGGTCTATTCATTATACACATCATTTTCCACGAGTCCTTGAGAAATATACTGTAAAACAAGGATGACTTCGCTAAAACTGACTGTTAAGTTTTTTAAGGATACACATTGATGTTAGACATGATTAAGATTGCTGGATAGCAACTTGTCCCATTTTTATGGAGCTTTTACAACAGCTATTTAGTTTCCTCTTTGACTATATTTACATGGAGTCTTTTTTGTGTTGTGAGGCTGAAAGTTCTCTTTTCAGTCTTTCTTTCTAAAAATCAACTACATACTGCTTCTCAGACTCTTTTCCAACACTTTCTGTTCAGCCTCCTGCTGACTTAAAATCTCTAAATCCACTCTTTCCTTTACAAAATTACCTTTCAGTTCACTTTTGTAAAGCACATGTTGATCTCCTTTTTGAATTTTAAACATAACTTTAAAGTTTAATGCTGAGCTCTGAGACGTACAACTGGATGTGCAAGAGAAGACCTTGAAGCACAAAGAATGCCCATCCTAGGATGATCTTTGGGTGTTACTGATCTTAAAGGATCCTTGGAAAATCTTGTACCCCCCAAAAAATATAAAATAAATATATATTAAAAATATTAAATAAAATATATATTTATTTTATTTGTTCACAGAATCACTGAATGGTTTGAGTTGGAAGGGACCTTAAAGATCATCTAATTCCAATTCCCCTGCCACAGGCAGGGACACCTTCCACTAGACCTGGTTGCTCAAAACCCCATCCAGCCTGGCCTTGAATATTTCCAGGGATGGGGCATCCACAACTTCTCAGGGCAGCCTGTTCTCATGTCTCACCATGCTTACAGTAAAGATTATTTTTTCTAAAATCTAATATTCACTCTGATTTCTGTGGGATCAACCATGGGACTTAAATTCTTTTCTGAAGATGGCATTTGGGTTTACTAGTAGAAGGATTAGATTCTGCATATTTAACGTCTGCAGGTTTTAATAGTATTTTACTCAGCCAAGATGTGATCAAGGGAGATATTCACTTAGAATATTGATAATAATGAATTACGTAACAATTTGTTTATGGATTAATTTTAGCAGAAGTTAATAATGTTCTTGGTTCTGTAAGAATAGAATTTTAAAAGCTATGTGCTAGAACTCTGGATATTTCAAGGGCATGTATCAAGAGCTGACATCACATAGGACGGCTCCTGAGGTTCACACTCATTAAATTTAACACATATTTAATACATCACATTTTCAAAGTCTTTTACCTAGGAGAAAAATTAGCTGTGCACAGTGTGTTTGACTTCAGAGATTAAAGAACTAAAAATTGAACTCCCCGACTTTCATGTGTGTTCTGTCTAGAGAACTGAGAATTGAATGGTGCACGTCTTTATACGCAAAACTTTAATTTTGAGATTTGACCCAATATAGCATAGAAACACATCCTTTCTCTGCCTGTTCCTGCACACCTACTGATGTTTGAGCCCTGTAATCTTTGACTCTTATCTTCTAATCCCACTTCTTTACAGAGATTCTTCAGTAAGACAGACTAAAGTCAGGCAGGGTGAAGCCTTCATCTGGTCATGTTATATACATAAGGGGGATCTGATACCATTCATTCGGTTAATGCCACCATTTGCTAATCATTAATCCAGGAAATCTCATTAAATGTCTGTGTCAGCTGTTATTGTTGTCTGTTAAGTAGATGGTCTCAAAGGAATCCAGGAAAGACATACTGAAACTGGTTTCTGTGATACTGAAATGCATGCTTCCAGATAATGTACTCTAGTGGCTTTTAATAAAAAGCCTAGTACTGTGTTCCTTCCAGAGGGGAGGAACCAGCAGAAAGAGGAGGTTCTTTGTCTCTACTAAATAGAATAGTGCAAACAAGCTCATCAAAAACTAGATGAGAATTTATAGTATTTCACATATGCAGTCCCGATTGAGTACCACAAGCAGAATTAGAATTAGTCTGCTATCTTCCAGCACGACCAAGACAAAAGGCTAACACTAAACCTGCCATATACATTTAAAGATACTTGAAATGATAGAAGTTTAAACAGCAAATCAAAATTATATTGGCTAAACTGTGAGAATATCAGATTCTAAGTTCCAAGGTTGTACTGTGAGAGTTAAAACTTTTTTAGCATTGTGAATTGGCATCAACATTGAAGAAGGTGAAGACAAGCAAAAAAGAAATACTTCTACCTTACTTATGTCAAGGGTTATTGCTCATTAACTGGCTATGCTTGGAATTATCTTACAGAATAAAGGGATAATTTCTTTGGAGCTACTGTCACATGTACCATGTGTTTGTCTGTCTCTGATAATCTTTACTTTATTCTCTGCAAGTCTTTATCTGAAGCTGCTCTTCAGCAGGGTCCTTTATTTTAATGACTATCAGGGATTTGATCATTACATGGTGAATCTTTACCTCTCAGATGTGAATGGCTTTTTAAAAAGTGTTCACAATTTCAACAAGTAGTCTACTGCAGAATGACATTTATAAATTGAATATTTTTCAGTTCTCCAGCTGTACTACATGAGGGTCAATGTATTTTTTGCCACTAGAATTGCCTTTAAAAATCCAGACTTTTCATCTTTTGGAACAGCAGGTAAGGTAGGTAAGGGAAAGGGGTAAATTCAAGAGGGATATCTCTGAAAAAGATATCATTACTTAGAATATATTGGAATCTTCTAAATTTAGGATTCTTCATTTTTTCCTAAATTTTGTCATAAAAAGAATTATTTAACACCTTTTTACTTTTGCAAAATTACCTTAAACGAGAAATTTGGATCAGTAAAATAGATGAATATTTGCTGCTAACCCTAGTGATTTGCCATTTGTAAATGGTCATTCAATATTTTGGTCAAATAATTTGCTATTTACAGGTTGTACAATCTTTATTCTAATTACCCAATATTCTATATTTATGGAAATTTTAAGACCACTCTGCAGCAATCTGTTTCTGCTCTCAGTCAAGTTAATGAAAGCTTTTCAGTTTAAAAAATCCAGTCTGAAAACCTCTGTAATTGGGTGCCTGGCTCACATGACAGCTTCTCCTCACTGATTTGCTTACTGCAATTTTTTAGATGTGTTAATGATGAGTAACAGTTTGAGACACTTGCAATTAATACACACACACTTACAATTTTTGACTGATGTTGACTGCTGTGACTCTCAGAAGCTCTGTGACTCAGTTATCACTGTTCTGGCAGTATAAATGGGCTCTAAAGTGGGCATAAATTAGTTTTACAAGTATTTCCAAACCTCTCTGCTGTAGTAGAGCAGGTAGTATAAAACTGCCTAATACAAATTAGAATTAGGCTCACTGTATTTTGCTTATTTCAGTTTTGCCTTAGAGTTTTGCTGTTTTTTTTTTCCTTAATTATGAAACTTTTCTTCATAATCTAAATTTCTTTATAAAATGACTTAAGAAAATTTAGTTTAAAAATTAAAAAAAAAAAGCAAACAGGCACCATATCATTTAGATTTTCTTTCCATGTTTCTAACCTTAAAAAGGTCAAAAGTCAATAAATCAGAATCATAATATTTATTTCTCCTATATATTGGGCAAAAATCTTGTCTTTCCCTTTTATGTTAATGGAACTATAAGGTAGATTCAACTGGTTCAAGCAGACAGGGTTTGGTACCCTTTACATGCAAGTTCCCTGCAGGTTATGGAGCTGGCAAATTTTGTTCTGGTTTGCACCTTCTCTGCAGTCCCTGACTATCAGAGAGCTCTTGTTCTGGCTGCCCGATTAGTTCCTTTGGGTTGGCTGCTACAGGAGACAAAGTAGAGCTCCAAGTTGCGAACAGGAATAATTTGGCTCCACTAGCTGGGAAGCTATACGGATAGTTACAGCTGTCATATACCACCCCCCCCCCCAGTACTCCTTCATGCCGGTCTCTGGCTATGAGTCCTTTTTATGAAGCTGAGTCTTCTTCCTTAAAGAATCATTGTTTTAGTAGACCTGTGGCCTAGAATAATTTATGTCCCAGAGGTATAGGATTCAGGGCGCAATTTTGAAATGCTTTATGTGGCAAAGTTGTAACATTAGATATTCTTGCCTGAAGTTATAAAATTAGTATAGGCTCATAAATTACCCTTTAACCAAGAAATACAATTGCTCTATGACTTTTCTTTGGTACTGAAGACTGAAAAGTATTTTAAAAATTGATTTCATTTGCTAATGGTCCTTCAAGGAGATTGATCTTTTGATGATGGTTGAAAAAAACCCACCAAAATAACAACAGGAGAAAACCGGTATGTTGCCATTAAATAAATTGTTTTATATGTACAAGAATAATTACATGCTTGAAGAATTTCATGTGATGCAGGGAAAATGTGCTTTATATCTCAGTCAGATTTTTTGGGAAAAAATAGTACAATAGCTCAGAATAATATTTTACAGAGAATTTGGTTTGGTTCTTGTCCACAAAGCTTTCTAATACACCAGTTTATTCATCAGTATTTTTAAATCAATAGACATTTATATTTGCATATTTATATAAGTAGTTTAAATGGTCTTCTCTTTACTCTCCTCGGTAAATATCTGACTAACAAATGAAGTACATACAGGGTTAATGTAGCATTGCTGTCTAAAAGGCAACATTCATCAACCCCTTGTCCTCCTTAATCTTTTTGTTAAAACATTCTTTGCTATAGGCCTAGGAATTTTCTGGTTTTACTTGCAGTAAATCCTTCTATAATTATCCTTGGCTTATCTTGATATCCCTCAAAAACTGCTTGTTCCTACAGACAATGCCTCAAGAAGGAAATAACTGCAAACATTCTAAATCAGAGAATTATGCAAAACCAAAAGACAAAAAAAAAAAAAAAAGCAGTTTCATGGGGTTTTTTTTTAAGAATCCATAACCAATGTCTGGATTATGATGCACAATATTAATTGTTGGTTATTTGAAATGGATGGATGGGATACTGAAGCCCTCTCAGAAGAACCTAAGTTTCAAATTAAGATAAAAGGTGATTCCTTTGACTTTGATTATAATAAGCCATGAGAATTTATATATTTATATATTTACACAGATTCACAGGATTTGCTAGTTTACTGCAGCAAATGACCACTTTTAGACACCAAGTGGTGATCAAAGACTTCTTTGACAAGTATCTTATCTAAACTTGTTAAAGTAAGTTGAATCACATTCTTTGAATTCTTCAGTACCTCTCCCCAAATCTTTTTCTCTACTATTCCTACAAATAAACAAATAAACTGAATATTTAATTAAATAAATAATTAATATTAATACTCTTGGCTTCTCATTATTTTCTTCTCTCTTTTTCTGCTGTTCCGGAGATATCTTTTTCTTACACTGAAAAGACACAGATACTGTTCAGTGTCCCACTTACCCTCCAGCTGCTGGGCCAAAAATGGACATGTTTTCTAGAGGTACAAAATTTTTCAACACTCTGCATGAATAACACAGCTGTGAAGCCTTATGTATGGTAGAACATCTCAAAATATGTTAATGTAATTGAATCTATACCTGCCTACCTAATTATGAAGAGATAAATTACTCTCCAGATTACATTAACTATATTTGATTAAATCTCCTCTCCATTTGTTTGAAGCCTAGACAACCATCTCATAAATTGACACCTGCACTGTAGAAATTTAAAGGGAAAAATTGAATCCCACCCTATGGTGCTGGAGACAAGCTGTCTCTTTTCTTCACATTGTTCGCTGTCTGATACAGATGAAACTTGAATGCCAAGTGCAATAACACTGTTAATTCAGAAGTTATCACTCACATTGTATAATATATTCACACTCTTAATCCAGGATGTGTCTCACACTGGAAGAGCTAGACAAGTAAGATGAGTTTACTTAGTACATAAAGTACACAAGCTAGTAGTTTCTGGGACTTTAAACCCTTCACATTAATGAGATTGAGATATTTACTGTGTTTGTGAGAAACTGCTGCAGTTATTAGTAATAGGACTCAGATCTACATTTTTCACAAAAATAATACAAGTCTCATTTTTCAGAGAAATTAATCTCTTTTGTTCTGAGCTCAAAGACATTTCTTAGATTAGATGATCAGATTACTAAAGACAGAGTTTTTCTGGACATGTCTGTTTGAAGTACAAATGTTTAATGCATATATCTCTTCCAACGCCTAGAGGTGCTCTGTGAAGTCATGACTTGAGCTGGCAGTTCTATGCTAGAGGTCATGACCCAAGTGGAGTCGTGTTGGTTACAAATTGGATTTCTTGTCTAACAGAAACTTAGTTACTAATGGAGTATTCAAGATTATAATATTGATGGGTTACAGCTGAAACCAGGACAAAATAGAACCTGTTTTGCAAAAGTGGCTCCATGATTAAAAAGTCTTGTAACTTTTAGTAGTGTTTAATGTAAATATTTGCAAATAATCAGATACACAAGTAGACGGACAGAAATCTTACCGATTCATAGGTAAATAAACTCTAAAGCACTAAGTTACTCATTCATGTCTTTCTCACTTATATTCTGCTGGCTTTAGTTATTCGACATTTTTCGTTCCTGTTAAAGTAGACTGCGAATCTTTTCAGCAGGAATTTTTTATTCTTTCATGTCTTCAGCACGTGCACAAAATACAGTCAGTACTAAAGAGATTAATATCATTACTACTAATATCTCTGTCCACATCTATTTAGCAATGTTAAATCTAATAGTCACAAAGCACAAAACATTCATAGAATCTGCAGGTTACTTATAACTAGAAGTGTTACTTATAACTAGAAGTGTTAATGACTAACAAACTGTTGAAATATATTCCTCTGCTTGGAATTGCTTTTTTTTAGGAATTCAGCTGTGCTTAGGCAGATAATCACTGAAGGTCAAACTTCCTACAGGTTAGTGAGAACACAGGAGAGATCAATGCATTGAACATCAGTTCTTTTATACTGGAGTCTTATATTGGAAGCTTGCACTACAGGTTGCATACTGAACCTCCAACATTCGGGAATGAAAAATTAAGGTTTCTAAACTTTTGTTTTAGATCAGTTATCCTTTGCTTTTGGAAAGTAGACTTAAAAAAAATGAACTAAGAATTAAAAATTATATATTGGTCTGTGGTAATCAACAGCTTACTCTCACCTTTTTGGTAGATCTTTTGCAGTTTGACTTGGCTGTTTTCCTGCTGGCCTTTGAAAAATTGATGCAAAGTTGGGAAGAATTCCCAGAATGGAGTATAAAAGCAGCATAATCTTCCAATAGTGAATAATATTCAATATTACTTTCCCTCGTGTAATTTCTTTTTAATTATTTATAGATAAATTATGTAGAGCTGGATTCATCAAGCAGGAGGTGTCTGTAATATAGATGTCTACATCAGGACTATTTATACTGCTGTCAATTTGTAGTTAGTCAAGAGAAACAGGGACTTTTTCTTTTTTGAGCTCAAATGCTCAAAAAGTCCTTGTCATATGATGGTGCAGACCCCCAGACTCCCCTTACATGCAGCATAAATTGTCCTGGCTTGACACTAGTATGTATGTCAGCTAATCTAATGACAGTGATACAAGAATATAGATTTGTTCACAGTTTTGTTGACATCTTACAAGAAAACTAACTTATATGTAACTTGCATTTAAACTGTCTTGCTTGGTATTCAGTAAAAAATTGAAGCCAGACCACCTGCCCTTAGGTGTCAAGGAAGCACAAAGCTGGATCTGAAAAAGTGTCAAATATTAGACTTCTTCCTGAACCAGGACACTGTAGATATAATCATTACAGAGTATTAAAGACATAGTCACCAAAGAAGGGTCCTTGCTGAGCTATTCCCACAAAACCAGGTCTTGAAGAAAAGTCTTGAAGAAAAACCTGGAAATAGGTCTACAATATATGGAACTACAAAGGTTTTCAACAGGTCCATGGCTCCTGCTGAAGGGTTGAGCCCAGTTCCAGTAATGAAAAACAGTCCTTGTTGCTGTCTAATTCCTTTCTAAAGGTACTGTCAGACAAGAGTGAGGCAAAACAAATGTCTCTTTTTCCAGAACTAAGAATTCTGTGATATGTGATAGAAATTAGTCTAATCTCAGTACCCAGAAAAAAATATGGAGAATAGTGACTGCTACTCAAAGGCATTAAAGGAAAAGCAGTCATCAGGGACAGACATCACAAGTTCATGAAGGGAAAGTCCTATCTAACTAATTTGACATCCTTCTGCAATAAGCTCACCCAGCTCATGGATGAGGTGAAAGCAATGGATGCATTTTTTCTTTATTTTAGTGAGGCTTATGGTAGTGCCTCTCACAGTATGCTTGTCCACAGCTGTCCAGCTGTGAGACAGATATACAGAGCACTGATTGAAGAATTGGCTGAAGAACAGTGCTCAAACAGTTGTGTTGAATGGGGCTACATCAGGCTGGTGACTGGTCACTAGTGGCCCATGCTCCTCAGGGCTCAGTTCCAGGCCAGTTCTGTTCGACATATTCACCAATGATCTGGATACAGGAGTTTAATGCACCATTAGCAAGTTTGCTGGTGACACCAAACTGGTAGGTGGTTTCTTGAGGGACAAGATTAGTCTGTAGAGTGCTATGGCTAAGCATTTGTGATAAGCACAATGTTGACAGCACATTAACATTTTAGTTATTGCTGAACAGTTCCTATGGCATGAACTTTAACAACAAATGTTGCATGGAGTAATGCCAGACCCAGCTATAAACTAGGAGAGGAGCAGCTGAAGAGCAGCACTGCAGAAAAGGATCTGGGAGTGCTGGCTGACATCAGGCTCAACATGAGCCAGCAGTGTGCCCTGGCAGCCAAGAAGGCAAACCACACCCTGGGGTACACTGAACACAGCAGAACCAGCCAGGTTAAAGGAGGTGATTACTCCACTGTATTCAGCATTGGTATGGCTTCACTTTGAGTACTCTGTGCTGTTCTGGGCCCCATAGTTCAAGAAAGTAATGAAGATCCTTGAATGTGTTCAGAGGAGGAAAGTAACAAAGCTGGTGACAGGGCTGGAAGGAATGTCTGTGTGAAGAGAGGCTGAGGGCTCTGGGCTTGTCTAGTTTAGAGAAAAAGAGACTGCAAGGGATGACCTCATTGTTCTCTACAGTTTCCTGAGGCAGGAAAGTGGAGAGGGAGGTGTTGATCTCTTGTCCCTGGTGACAGGATGCCTGGGAATGTTTCAAAGCTGTGAGGAGGTTCAGATAACATCAGGAAACATTTCTTTGCAGAGTGTGGTCAAACAATATAAAAAGCTTCCTAGAGAGGTAGTCAATAGATTAAGCCTGTCAGTATTTATGAAACATTTGGAAAATGCTCTTTTGTTCAGCTCTGAAGTTGTCAGGCAATTGAACTAGATGATGATTGTAGGTCCCTTTCAACTTAAATATTCTGTTCTACTCTATTCTACTCTACTCACCATTGATCTTAAGATATTTTCAATTTTCCTGAAAATCACGCAAATATTGGAAAAATAAGATTGCATCAGTAATTTCAAATATTTGTGACTATTTTAAGAAATATGAGAAGTACTTTGAAATGGATTTCTTTATTAAGAAAGTGACCTTGACAATTCAATCAGATTTGTACCAGTTTTTTGTTTGTGTTGGGGGTTTTTTACGGTATTTTATATGGCTCTATGGTTTGGATTTGTTATGAAAATAGTATAATACAGTACAAAACAGATAATACATTTCTTTGTTATTGCGGAACAAATCTTTCACAGCATCAAGACCTTTTCTGCTTCTCACTTTTCCCTCCAGCAAGCCGGTGTGGGGTGCACAAGAAGCTGGGAGGGGGCATAGCTGAAGCAACTGTCCCCAGCTAACCATGGGATATCCCACACCATATAATGTCATGTTCAGGAATAAAAGCTGGGGGAAGTATAAAGAAAAAGGAGGGACATTGAGAGTTCTGGTGTTTGTCTTCCCAAGTAACTGTAATGCGTAACAGAACCCTGCTTTCCTGGAGATGGCTGAATACCTGCCTGACCATGAGAAATAGTGAACGGATTCCTTTTTTTGCTTTTCTTATGTATGCAGTTTTTCTTTACGTATTAAGCAGTCCTTATCTCAACCTGCAAGTTTTCTAACTTTTACCTTTCCAGTTATCTTCCCCTTTCCACTTCAGGGACTGAGTAGCTGTGAGGGGTTTAATTCCATTCCAGGCTTAAAACATAATGCTTCTGTAGCTTCCTCCCTAGAAATACTCAAAGCTAAATGAACGATCTTGATTTTACTGAAGGTAGATTTCTAAGAAGATAATTCAGAATGTGTAAAGCCATCAGAAATATTTTTAATACTGCTGAGTGTGAAATTAAATTATAAAATTAAAATAGAATCATAGAATAGTTAGGATTGGAAAGGACCTTAAGATCATCTAGTTCCAACCCACCTGCCATGGGCAAGGGCACCTCACACTAAACCATATCACCCAAGGCTTCATCCAACCTGGCCTTGAACACTGCCAGAGATGGAGCATTCACAACTTCCTTGGGCAACTCATTCCAGTGCCTCACCACCCTAACAGTAAAGAACTTCTTCCTCATATCTAATCTAAACCTCTGCTGTTTAAGTTTCAACCCGTTACCCCTTGTCCTATCACTACAGTCCCTAATGAAGAGTCCTTCACCAGCATCCCTGAAGGCCCCCTAAATAGATAAATATGTTCAATGTTACTTTATCCTGTAAGGATTTAGTTATACTTGAAATTTTACAGTATTGTATTTGTCCTAATGACATTCATGTAGCATTAGAATTATGCTATCCTCCATATGAACCCATGTCTAATGTGTCTGGGTCTCCCAGGACTTTTGTTCAACTACTAAAAATATACATTCTATAGGTTTCTAAAACTGTACAAATTAAGCTATATTTAAAAGATGATGAAACATTATTTCATTAAATAGTCTCTTTTTTCACTTTCTCATTCTTCTTTTCTCATACCTTCTTCTCCTGATATGTCTTCAATTTGTCAAATTAAAGTAACTGACAGAGAAGATAAGGAAAGGGAGAAAAACTGCGAATTTTTTTTGGAACTTGCTTCAGAAAAAAATTTAAAAGCAAGCCTTTGACTCTCAGAGTAAGCTTCTTAACGTTTGAAAATAGATAATTTATCTACCAGCTTCACTTTTATTTCCTACACTATGATTAGTCTATATACTTTTGAAGATTAAAAACAACTTAAATATAAAATCCTACTAATGACTAATGCTTAATCTTCCTTTCTGTCACACTAGTTCAAAAATAGTATGACAAATTGGCCTTCAAAATAGCACTGTTTATAAGCAATTTGTTCATATGCATATACAAAATTATATGAAGTTATAATTGCCATGGGAGATAGCAGGCAGCATGAGAATTTAGGCTTCACCTTATTATTTGCTGGTTGTTATGGTGTTCTAATGGAGAAAATATATATAAATATTTCCATACTTTCACTTTTTTTTTTTCTGTCAGAAATTGAATCTAAGAAATAGGCATTGTGTTATCCTCCATATCTGATAGCAATGTAGTACACAAGGAATCTTCTAAGTTCATAGTCAAACACTTGTACACACAATGTGGAAGCAGAAAAAAAAAAGTAATTTACTTTCCTGAATTTTTTTTTTTCTAAAATTCATCCCTTCTCTGAGGTGAAGGAAAATATTAATTTATTAAGCAGGATCAAATCCTGCCATCAGGGAAATACTCCCATTGAAATGCAGAATAAGTCACATTTGTCTGCCAAAAGAAGTCTGAAACTGAACATATACTAAGCTGAAATAAATTAAATGATATGAAATACACACAAGTGTCTGTCAAGCAGGATCACATGCTAAAATTTCCAGCTTGGAAGCACATTTAATGTACTTTCTTTTCTTTTTAAACTACAAGAGGTATAATTTAAATTTGAATTATGGTAACCTGAAAAGACATTTTACTGGAAATGAACAATTGATCAACATAAACCATTTTACGGGGAGACAAGCAAATGTATAGAGAGTTTCTGATTTGATTTTTTTTTTCCTGTTTACTTAATTCTGTATTGGTGATCTAATTTTTTTATTATTATCTTTTTTTATCTAATATAATCAAAATTAAGTAGATATGCTTATGTCATTATTAAACTTTCTTTTTGATTGGCTAATTAGTTACAAGTCTGCAAAGATGCAGACCTATTTTCAGCATTTGATTTTTTTATATTTTTAATTGTAACGAGGACCGTGACTCATTAGAGCTGTGTGTGATTAATGTATTTTCCTCAGATATTTCATTTCTGTCAATTCTGCCCTCCTATAAATTCACTTTGTAGACTGACTCAGGGAGCTTTAGGAAGAACATTCTTTCAGATTAATAAGTGGAGCTTTGATTTTGTAAAGATTCACTTTTACATGAACTCCTTTATGGTTACAGTTGCTATTACCAAATGTTTTCAATTGCGATGCTGACATGATCAATTTACAGCAAAAGTAGAGCTAGGCTGAGCACATCTAGGAGTATGAGCAGTGCATTTCAAGTGAGCAGAGGTTCAGACAAAGTAATGAAGATAAATCCTAGGATTACAAGAAATTTAACAGAAAGAAATCAAATACATGAAACATATCCTTGCCCATTATTAGGTCACACAAAAAATACAGAACATTAATCGCTGATATCATCTGTTAATTTCTAAAATAAGTTTGCAGTTATAATAATAGTCCATTTTGGTTTCATTCTAAATAGGATGAATATTAGTCTAGAATGTGTTTTTATAGATTAAACTTGAATTAATGGATTCTCCAACTTCAGTCATTCATATGTGTCTAATAATGACCTAATTAAGAAATTCCTCAAATCAATAGTGTCAGAAAGTTACAGATATTTGGAAGCTGATTGATGACTCATGTGAAATAAATCTGTGTCATGGTTTAAGCCCATCCTGTCATTCAGAAACAACGCAGCTGTTCACTTACTCCCTCCTCTTCCTCCTTCAGCTCCTGGAGGGATGGGGAGGAGAATCAAAAAAATGTAACTCCTGTGGGTTGAGATAAGAACAGTTCAGTAACTAAGGTGTAACACAAAACCACTACTGCTACCACCAATAATAATAATAATAAGGGAAATAACAAGGGAAGAGAATACAACCACTCACCACCTGCCGACCGATACCCAGCCCAACCAAGCAGTGATCTAACCCGGGTAACTGTCCCATGTTTATATAGTGGGCATGACGTGCTGTGTTATGGAAAACCTCTTTGGCTTGTTTGGGTCAGGTGTCCTGTCTCTGCTTCCTCCAAACTCCCCCTCCTCTGACAGAGCATGAAACTCACAAAGTCCTTGGTCAGACTAAATATTACTGAGTAACAACTAAAAACATCTGTGTTATCAGCACTTTTCCCAGGCTGAAAGTCAAAACCACAGCACTGCACCAGCTACTAAGAAGGAGAAAAATGTCTGCTACTGCTAAACCCAGGACAATCTGTCATGTTATTCTGCCTGCTGTAATGTAAATTGGGTCAGCTTAAAATTCATACAACATTTTTTTCTATTGGCTGAATCCTGAAGGCATATTCATAGTATGTAACACAGCACTAGCAAAGAGCCCTGAGTAAGGTTCAGAGTAATTGTTGGTTCAGAAAACATGGTTCAAAATTGTCTGTAAACAAATGCACAAATCCCAGAATATATGAATCGCTATGCAGCATCATAGCCAAGAAGCCTTTCCTCTGTAGGACTTTTAAATTGAGATTTGCTGTATTGACTCATGTGTCTTCCATTTTCAGACTTAGTTTAAATACACCTGAATGTGAAATCTCCCTTCTGCAGTGAAGAACCCAAGGCTGCAGTTTAGAGTTTCAGGTTCTTTGCTCAGCAATAATGTATTCACTGAGTGGTGAATGATGGAGAAAGTTAAGCAACCCTTGTTTTCTTGAGCTAGTACATACAATATTGAAGAGGCTTCTGGTTTACGAGTAGTCAGTTAGGGATCTGTGATGGTGAGGAAATTAATGGAAAATTAAATTAAATGTTTAAAAATACATTTTTTTTTTACGTAGAACAAAAAGAATTTCCTAAAGAAAGAAACTACTGTATATACTAAGGTAATACATGTTATAATTACTGCCTCAAGAGATATGTGGTAGTACACATACTTTGCTCTGGCACATACTTTGTTTACCCAAAATATTTTTTTAGCTTGAGGGGTTTCAGAATTTTAATGTAAAATTTCTTGATGTACATTTTATTATTTAAAAAGAAGATGCTGTCAAGAACATCACAAGCATTGTAAATTGTTGTTTATGTGTAAGGATCTAGGTTCCACTGTCAAACCTATTTACAAACATCAGTGTTATTTTTTAGAACTAGAATACTTATTTGGATAATCAGAATACATTCATGAACATGTATGTATTTTTTTCAAATGTACTGCATTGGACATTGTAATGAAGCACCTCAGTGGATAGCTAATTTTAAAGAACAGAAACTCAGTGTGGGTCTTAGAAAAATGGGGTACTTCAAATATCAGTACTTTTATAAAGGGTGTGACAGAATATTTAGTTTGTATTTGAAGAACTCTTATATCTAAACAGTAGCAAAATATATATGAAATAAGTTTAATCCCTGTTTATTATCTATCCATATGGAAGTGAGTGACAGAAGAGTTTCTGCAGAGTGATATGGTATCATTGTTTACTTTTGTAACTGAACTTTCTGTATATTCTTAAACCATAGAATCCCAGAATGGTTTGTGTTGGAAGGTACCTAAACATCATGCAGCTTCAACCCTCCTGCCACCACAAGAGACACCTTCCATGAGACCTTGTTGCCCAAAGCCTCTTCCAACTTGGTCTTGAATACTCTCAGGGATGAGGTACCCAAAGCTTCTCCAGGCAAACTGTCTCACCACCCTTACAGTAATATATTTCTTCTTAATATATGATTTAAATTCACCATCTTCCAGTTCAAAGCCATCACCCCTTACCTTATTTCTTCATGGTCTTTTAAAGAGCCCCTCTCCAGGGTTCTTGTAGTCCCCATTTAGTTTTGTATGGCTTCATCATTAAAGAGCAATGTCAAATATATATTTCAGAAAAAAACAGTGAATAAAGTGGAAAAAATAGGATAGAATAATGTTAGCAGTTTCTAACAGTGATTTAAAACCTATGAATTTCAAAATTCATCAGAATTACACTCTCATGTAGTGCCTCAACAAAACCATTAACAGCAAACTTTACTGTACTATTGTACATTTGGTTATAAATAATATCAGCCAGAAGGTGTGTTTTTCCAATAACCCTGACATAGCTATTTTGGTAAAACTTTATATTTTATATAAGGCATGGAATGTGCCTAAATATAACTATGTGCTAAACCATTGTAATTTCAGGTTCTAAAATTAATAGATGAAGGAATTAAAGACTGCATAAATATATGTCAATAAGAAAAAGGATAAGGTCTGGTCTTACAGAGGTCTTATACATGCATGAAAAACATCTTCTAGTGATGGAGGTGTCTTCTGGCTATTGGATCTTTTACTAGAAAATGGGGTGGATAATACAGATAGGAAGTATTAAATTCGTGGGTATTATCCAAAATTTTTTATTTTGTTTTATTCAGCGTAGTAGAAATAGGTCTTGCATTGACAACTCATTATTTAAAGGGAAATCACTGCTACTCTGAAGCTACGTCTAGCAGCAATCACAATTAAACGGGAAGGTTAAAAGTTAAGGTCCTTTTTAAGAATTGTATTTAACATTCATAGAACCCATTTTTGCTTTGAAGTATTAACCTAAATGTTTATCAAAGAAGACATAGCTTTAACCTCTGGGTATTTAGACTGAATAAAGACCAGATGTTATAATTCTAGGTTTCAGTGAAAACAAAATTTCTCTTTAAAAAGCAGTGCATTTTGTCATAGCAATTTGTGTAAAGATAAGAAGTCATGAAGTAGGCTGCCAAGTTCTCTCTGGTTCATTTGTTATGATTTTTGCTTCTGACACTGTCATGGGTTCAAGTCTCAAAGTGGCATTCTGTAGCGCTCTACTGATAGAAGAGCTACCTGTACTTTAGGTGACATTTTAAAATAAGCTCTTTGGCAGTTATCCAAATGTATGCTAAAAATCATAAGAGGCATTTTCAGATAAGAGTTGGAGATAATAGCACTCTCTTGGGCAGCATCTTTTCTCTCTATAAAACTCACTCTGCTACCCAAAATTGTCTGTGAGCTATTGCTGTGCACATCTGTAATGGCTGCTTCATTTTCTGCAATGTCATTTTGTAACAAATAACTCATTTTCCTTCAGAGATGTTCAGTATCTGGGATTTGAGGAGTATTTTTAAATCAAATTCTATACAGAATCTACTAATCTATGCCACAGAAGGTTTTGTCACTTATTATAAATTAACTCCTTGATCCTAGTAGCAGCTTGACTCTTTATATGCTAAAACAGCATATCCAGATTATCTGAAGAACAGCCTGTTGTTATAAGGTGAGATAGTATGCAGTAGAAAAGTACAATGCCTAGGCATATGATGGTGAAATAACTAGGTTACTATGAGAGTAAGTGTCTCCTTCAGATTCTCTCCCCACATTTTCCTACAGGACTGGTTAGTGCTGGCAAGAAGGGTAATTTGTTCACTCAAAATAACCAGAATAAATAAGACCAGTGGTGTGGACTGATTGATATTGATCCTTTTTTGCAAAATGTTATTTTGCAGTTTTCAGTCATCATTCTATCTTTCAAGTGATTTTAATTTTTCCTGTCATTGGGTATGTGCAGTTCTCAGCTTATTTTACTATGATATATTTGAATATTAATGTCAGTATTGGTGACAATTTGTGGTGAGAACTACAGAGTATGACTCTCTAACTAAAAAAAATAAAAAGCCATTTTTGGCAAATAATGTAGGAACAATATAGAATGTTCCCATAACCTTTATCGTATTTGAAGAGTAATAACAGGACTTTAATTAGAAAGGCATACTTGGCATACCTGAATGTGTAAAATAAATGTACAGAAGATATTATGAAAACCACGGGAATGGCTATCTGTATCCATCCCAGATAACTGATTTTTCTCACACATTATTGTTACACTGATAAACTCTTCATTAGGTTATCTACTGATCAGTGCAAAAGGAAGAGAATAGAAAAATAAAGTTCTTGTATTTTAACCTTCAAATACCTTATATGTGAAGATGTCCTTGTTCTTCTTGTGATAAGAAAATAAATTATTTTGGCTGATGGGAACTATTCACCAGTTCATCATTAAATTTATGTTGTTTCCTTTGTTAACGTTTTCTGATTCTACAGATAATTCTCTAATAAAAGATTTTTTTGAGCACTTGTGTTTTGATAGTTGATGGAATGGTATTTTTCATCTTGCATCAAGGGCTTTGTGTACTTTAATTTTCATTGGCTGGAATAATAGTGTCTTAAGTATTGTCCAGTCAGGAAATAAAATGCAAGTCAAGAAGTATGATTAAATTCAATTATGTTTTTGTGTCTAATTCAGCTGAACCTGTGTAAAAAGGTTATGGTGCCACAGAGTTAATAGATATTCCTATGAATCGCCTAATGCACCCACAATGTGCGTTACACAATAAGTAGTTTGAAGTCTGAGGAAAAAAGGGGTGATTTATCTTTATCAGACTACAGTTACAGCTGTGCTTGAGAGTGCTATGAGGTTGCAGGGCTCTAAACAGATTTGCTGTTGCATTGACTGAATTCTTCAAGAAGACTTTGTCATTCTGGTCTCATCCCCCTCACACCCCACCCCCCCCCCAAAAAAAAAAAAGGAAAAAATCTTTTTTTTTAAAAAAAAAAAGAAAGAAAAAAGAAAGAAAATCCAGAGGCAGAGGAAGAGTGGGGACACAACCAATGCCAAACAAAATAAACCTCTTAACTTTAAAATCTTGAAACCTTAAGTTTACATCAAGAATGGATTTCCATGTATGTTCAAAATCTACTATTAAATGTCAGATTTGTAAAGAAATACACCTCATGATTGCTGGTATTCACCAATGGAAACAGAAAGATGCAATCCAAATTTTTATCTTCATATCTCTTCCTGTCACAAACATACATAGTATTAATGGAGTTCGGCTGTCAATACTACACAATGGAACAAGATCATGTTGAAGCGGGTTTTGAATGAGAAGGAGGCACACACGTATGTCAAGGAGAACTCATTCAGCATAACATAGAGGTATCTTGATAAGTAGCTTTCTGTGATTACAAGGTCAGCCTGTAAGACATTTTCGGACTTATTAAGAAACAGTTATGAATAGGAGTAAAATTATACCTAGACAAAGTATAAAAAAGTGGTAATGAAAAAAATACACCAACAGAAAATAATTTAGGAAAAATATGACTGTAGTACAAAATAGCTATGTATTATTTTCATAGATGAAGATGGTAAATTTGATTATTTTTCACTGAAAGTGATGGATAGTCACCAAGCCTGATGTTTTTTGACGAATATATTTTGTAAATACTAGAAATAAAACTAAGCTCTTAACAAAGGCTCATTACAGAGGATAGCCACCCAGCAAACTGTACTGTGACCTCTATTGTTTATCTGCACCTTGTTGAAACTTTTCTTCTGTTTCTTATTGATAGAAGTTTCCTTCATTATCTCTTGAACTTACAGGACATAGTAAAGAAATTAAGAAATAGTTATGGTTCTTATGTGCATTTTAGTAATGCATTTAAGTGATCTATAAATTAGGTGATAAATTGTTCTGTTACACATCAGGATTTATTTGCCTACTGCATGTTTAGATAATATATACAGAGAAGCTTCAGTGTTACTTTTGCAGTCTAGTGAAGCTCAGTGTATATGGATAAGGCAAATATTTAGGCTTCACCACCAATTCCAAAGATTCATATCAGCAGAATGTTCTACAAAAAAAACCCTGTATCTGTACTGTGAGCATTTCTTCTTCACTTTCTTTTGCTGAGTTACACACATGCCCCATGTGATCTATCATTTTATCATATGAAAGACCAATTTGTAGAGTAGTGTGGTAGTTCCGGGGCAGAAGCCATGCCACTCTGAAGAGCTGTGAAGAGCTTTTATTTTTTCTCTCCTTAGGATACTATATTCAAAATTGAATGAATAAATTAATGAACATTCAGAGCATATTACAATGCTAACAAAACCACTTAGCCCAGACCACACATAAATCCACTGAATGAATGGGCACATGCAAGTCCTTAATTTATAATTTCATTACAAATTACTTAAAACTGAAGTCTATCATTGCTACCTATGTTTTTATTACACTGTTTCAAACAAATACTTTCAATACATATTATTCCAAAGAGTTTTCCTATGTTACATGAGTTACATTAGATGCTGTAATGGCAATGAAGAGGTGTTCTCTAAGCAATTTTCTCGACTCTACCTGCAAAGATTTGCTGCAGTGTCAGAACTAGAGCCACATTGCCCTAGCATTTTTGGAAAACTGAACTCTTGGGACTTAAGTATTCTTCACAGAATTAGCTTCTGTATCTTGAGGATTATATGAAATAGGAGAACAAAATTTAAAATGTAGGAAAGGAAAAATGTGCATTTTAATTTTGATGAAGGGAGAATACTTTAAACTGTTTCTCTACAACCTTACTGCAGCTATTATTTGATTGTATCACAGGCATTAACATCAGATCATTAATCTGAAAACATATATTTTAGGTGACAAAATCAGATAATTAACATGACTAAACTATGTTGGTCAGTAGCAGCAGAAATAGCCTGTGATTCTAACTTGAATGATATGCATAAGATACAGTGGTACAAATTACATTAAAAGTGTCTGACAAAACTGAACTAACACACCTAAGAGTTCTAGGTGACATGCAGTCCAATTTCAGCGACTTGGGCTTTTGACATAATTTAGGACATATTTATGATTCTTCCTATTCAACTTAATTCTGTGATCCTTTGAAAGCTTACTAGACATACAAACAGTCTAACAAAGCTAAGGACAGACTGATAGTGGTAGCTGAGATCATATGTGGCAGATTATAGACTTGGAAGTCTTATATTTTTTGAAAAAAGCCTAACTATCAGCCTCTGCATGTCTGATTTCCACTTGCAGTGTAAGCCTGTAGGGGAACAAGGATAAGGCTTCTTGCTAGACCCCAGTTACTTTCTGTCATTCTGGTCAGACAACTTGGGTTTGCTGCTGTTGTGCTCCAGGGAAATGACATGCCGTAGCTCTCCACAGCATGCTGCTCAGTGCAGCCTCTGCTCTGCCAAGCTTCATGTGTAAAATGACCCTTTAGGTTCATTTTTCCTTTTCTCAAGCTTTCCTCTGGGTTCTAGGAAATGAAAAGGATGACTAGGTTGTTGTTTAATTTATTTTGTCAGCGTGACTTTTGGATTTAGATTTCCAAAACTGATTAGGGGATTAAGCTTCACAACTACCATTAATGTCAACCTTTTAGTTAGTTTGAGAATTAAAGCATACATTTTGTGGTTTTACAGTTTAATTATGATATAAATTACATATACAAATTATAGGATTTTGTAACAAGGATCATTTGGATAGAAATTTTTCTCATTTTCTACAAGAAACTCGCTGCAGAAGTGGTGGAACAAGACAAGGTGAAGAAAAGAAGTAGAATATGTCCTTAAATAATTAATTAATCAGCTTTCTGAATTTTAGGGATATATGCATATACATCTGAAATTAAATTTTTATTAACTCCTATCAGTGATAAATAAACAACTGAGAACCCACATGAGAAAAACTTTGGTTTTGGAAAGCTTTGAAAAAATGTTGAGCAAAAGGAAAAACATTTCTCATAAACAGTTTAAAAAATCTGAATCGAGTTCTAAAGATGGTAGTGCAAATGAAACAAAAAAATCCCAACCAAACAGCCAAACCTTACGCCATTAGTAATGAATCAATATTTGTTTTAACTTTTTTTTATTATTTTGTCACAGTGATCATGATTACAAATGTCAGACTTGAATCTATATTTCCAGCTTCCATAAAAAAGGTGCATCAAACACTGCATGATCTGACAGCACAGTAGTCTTTTGTTCCTAAACAACAAAAGAATAATTAACTACACTGATGCCTGGGATGTTTGACTTTTCATTTGAGATGTTGTTCCTATTATTTCAATAGCATTTCTTATTTAGCCTCTGGACTGCCACTGGATTTGAACACAAAGACTGAAAATTCTGTTTTGTTTTTCAGGCTGTCATTGGTACCGATGACTTGACTTGTTCTCTTCATATGCTCTAAAAATATATTAATTTCCTTCAAATCTGCTTAGCAAAATAGAGCACTTAATTGTAAAGAACTCTACCTGAATCATTTATCCTTCCCACTTCTATTAAAAGGTTATCTGCAGTGATAATGAAATAGCACACAGGACAACAATTCAACCTCATAATTGACATTTAGAAATATCAGTTTATTACTGACAATTTATAGAGTATCATATTTATGTACTAATATGTATCAAGCATTATGCTGATCTTTCTATGAAATGTTGAGAATAATGTACAAAGCTCACGTGGGGAAAGAAAATAATGGCATGGTCTGGTATTGTGGTTGAATCACGTGCATATATATATAAAAGTCTGCTTTTCAAAGTGTGACATCCACTTCAGTTCATAGCAATGACATATACAATGTATAGATATGCAGAATTAAACAACTTAGATTTTGAGATCAGGCTTCCAGATGGAAGCACAATGTAACTAATCTCTGTAGCAGGGTGTTCTTCCTTCACACAAACGCTATCCAAGAGGTCAAAGTGTGGTTGATATTATTATTTGTAATGCACTCAGCTAATTGATTGGGAAGCTACTTTCAATGAGAGTAAGGCTCTGATATTAATTTGCTTTAGCTAAGATTTCAGATCAGTATTTTATGAGCATATTTAGACTCATGGTGATTAATTTGGCTTTATTTTTTTATTTCTCTGTTGCTGATCTACAGTGAGCTTCCTCAATTTATTGCAATATAAATTATTCCATGTTTGTATAAAATAAAATTTCTTAATTGACAAATGTACTAAAATTTAAACCAATAAAATTATAAATGCAGTTCTTTCAATTGCCAGTACAAAAGACAGTTATTTCAGTCTCTGGAACTCTTGCATTAATGCTGTGAAGTACATCCTCATTAACAGTTTGATTTTCAGTTCCAGAAATTAAACTTTGGGTTTTACATTGGGATATATTACATTTTTCATTAAATTGTAGAGAACTGGATTAACAAAAGAAAAAAGTATGCATTACCTTAATCTGACATTTTGTCTGTGATGTAAAAAAAAAATTCTGTCCGAAAAATATTGTTTTGTACACCTTGATGTGCAAGTATTTTCAGTCCATACCACAATGGAATAGAAGAATTAGATTGTATTACATTAGAACAAATTAAAGATTGGCAAGATATATCTAGTTACAAATCTGTCTACAGCTGAAAATCTTTGTGTGCAATTTTGTATCAAAATATTATTTTCTCAGAGCAATGTTAGTAATAAAATTTAAACCATGTTTTCACTATATTTTGAAGAAAAGAAATAGAAATAGAGGCGAGAAGACAAACAGAGTAGAAGTATTTACTCTGAAGTGAATATTATCACAATTACATGAACACAAAACCTACCATTTATAATTTCTTCATTTTAGTCCTTATCCTAGTTGTTGGATTTGCTCTAAATTACTCAAAGTAACAATGGTCCTTAGAAGAATACAAGCTCCTCACCCCAGTGCCATGGAGCTCCAGGAAACCATTGCCCCTCTCAGAGAGGTGGAAATAGCTCTGGAACTAGAAGCAAAGAAGCATGGTCAGAGTGTTGTAGCTCCCTCATATGCTAAAGGGAGATTATGTACCACTAGACTTTCAGAGTTTGTACTTGAACTTTTATATCAAATCACTTCCAATACTTTCTCCCAGTACTTTCCATCACTCTTGGCCTCACACATGCCTTTTGTTTGACACTTGGAGGGCTGGTTTTGTGGACAAGAGTTTCATACAGGGCCTTTTATTCTACTGCTGTCTTGGTAATGTGGGAAAAAGAAACAAGCTGCAGAGCACTTCTGTGGTGCTTAAGTATACATAAGCTGCATTTGAAACTTTTGGCATGGTGAGACTGACACACATGACACAAACTTAAACAGGTTGTGGCCATCAAGCCATAAACATTTTTATTGTATCTTTGTTGAATATTTGTGCATTAAACTGCATACTTTATTTATGTGTTCTATATTCACTATCCTAGACTGTTTAATAGACCAGTCTCCTTGTGTCTGAAGTAATCTTTTTTTGCATTTTCATTATGAAAACTAACATTCTAGTTTGCGAGTTAAAAATAGAAGATGTCAAAACAAAAGGTTTTGGAAACTTTTCTACTTAAAAATAAATTAAAGATCAACAGTAAGTTTAAATCAATCTTTTTCTATAGGATATTTTTCCTTTGTATTCAAAGCATATTCTGGTTAGATGAAAGATTCACTATCAGCTTTAGGTGGTGCCTGTATTCCTAATATTTTCAAATCCCTAATTACACAACAAGAATTGTATCTCAAGGTGAGAACTGAAAAATTAAAAATTCCATAAATTCCTTGTTTTGATACTTGAAGTATTTTAGGCTCCAAATCAGACACAAACATAACTGTACTGAGTAAATATTTTTAATGCTTTCTTTCAGCCTGAATTTTTATTGTGGTTGAAAAAAGAAAATAAGTGAACACAATTTTTAGTAGGATAAAAACCTACAGAATTCACCCCAACCTGGAACTCCAAGGCATGCAGCTTCCCTTCAAAATGAAATCCCCTGCCTCTTCACTTGCTTCATTTTGAGTCTGTACCTTTTATTCCATTCCTTAAAAAAAAAGATTAATGGGATAACATTATTGATGATATTAGGAAGATAAAAGTCACCATCACCACTCATAACATGACAGACAATATCCTTTGTGACTTTGTTTTGTCTGTTTTCTTTAAAGATAATATGTTAAAATAATTTTGCAAATAAAAATTAATCTAACAATTTTGGAATTATCTCAGTCTAACAGACTTGAGATCACCTAAAAAAGGCTGTTTGATAAAATAAAATAAACACTGTCTGAATAATAGAAATACTAATGAAAAATAAAGACATTGATTTATAGACACAACACTTTATTTTTTATTATAAATTTGAAAAAAAAAATAGTTAAATATTTTTCTGCACTGCATCATCTGTTATAACGAGAGATTACTCACATTAAAAAGTCCTGACAGATTTTCACAGTGTTCTTGTTACAGTCTATTAAACTGGCATCTAATTCTTCTGAAGCTTC
This sequence comes from Melopsittacus undulatus, assembly GCF_012275295.1. NCBI lineage: Eukaryota > Metazoa > Chordata > Aves > Psittaciformes > Psittaculidae > Melopsittacus > Melopsittacus undulatus. The sequence continues at coordinate 45,564,386 of NC_047527.1, read as the reverse complement.
ATTTTGGCTTTCAGAGTACATGAATATTATGCTCTGATGAAAATCACTTACAGAAAGAATAAAAATCAGGGTTCTGGTACATACAGTTCCAAGTTACACAGCTGCAAATCCAATTGTGGTTGTATGGTGTGATCTATTTTCCTTAAAAAAGGCCATCTGTGATAACTCTGACTTGCTCTGGGTGGATAAATAAATTTTGCATCATGGAACAAACTATCTACTCCTAGTTCCGTGTGACCTGCATCAAATTTAGCTTTCTTTAAGCCACAGATGTATACCAGTCTTCCCAGGTACTTTTTTTAAGTAGTCATCATATCTTTAAGGTCCCTTCCAACCCAAACAATTCGATGATTCTATGCAACCCATAATAACATCTGCCCTTCTGAAGGACACACAGGAAAACAAAATGTTTTTATTTTCCCTCTCAGGAGTCTCAGCTGGCGTGTCAGGAAGCATCTAGACTAGTCAACAGAAAAAGACATAATCCTAAATTGCTTCAATGTCCACGAGGCCACATTTCACAGCCTGCCATCCTGTCTTGTCCTTTCCCACCCTGTGGCTGTGGAGGGATTTTTACCAAAACTCTGCATGGATGGTGGGAGAAACCGCAGGCCATTGAGAGTCTAAAAAATTAAACAACAACTAATTCTATTGGAAACTTCCTTAAAACTCTGTCAGGAGTAACAAAGGTCTTGGCAGGTTTTTATTCTTATAAAAGATATGAAGTAGAAGGATAAAAGGAGAAAGAAAACAGAGAAATAGGATCACCACCTTGTACAGCCAGTGACACCTTCTAGGTCAGCGAGTAAAATTCTTTCAGCAGCAGTCCTTGTGGTCCTTGTAGTCAGTGAGCCCGCTGGCGTCCAGGGTGCAAGGATTCATGCACATGGCTCAAGGATGGTGCCTTTAGGGTCAGGCTCTCTTGGAACCCTCCAACAGGTGAAGACTCACTCGCAGGGGACCTGATGAGCCCCAGACCCAGTTCATTTTGTGCTGCTATGGGCACCGCGGTGTCTGTCATGCTGTCTCCAGGCAGTTTGCTGCTAAGGCAATTGATCTTCTTAGACTCAGGGCAAACAGCACAGGAAGGCATCCCCCCGTCTTTGGGGAGCACAATCCTCTGCTCTGCCCTCATGGCTTTGTCCAAGCGATAACGAGCTGTCAGCTCCTTCTGTCTTTTGAGTTTTGAGATTAACACAAAAAGGGACAATTGACCTTCGCAATGTCTCCACCGCTCTTTTTTCTCCCCACCTTCCACCAAGAAAGGTAGCCTCGTTCATTCTACCTTCTGGGACAGCAGTTTCACTTTGCTGTTCCCTGAGCAATGCCTGCTTATTGTTTGTGAGAATGCTAACTGACACAGGCTAAAGTTGTGGTGGGGACGTGCAAGTAATTAAATGGTATGAACTACCAGAAGTCAGGCCCTAGACACAGAGTTTACTGCTTCATGTGTAGCTTATCTTCTCGGAACTCCTCCTGGCTGACTAAAAGCTTTGCCCTATTTTACATTGAAAGCTTTTAGGTTTTGGGTTTTGATAGGGTTTTTTTGTTGTTTGGTTTTTGTTTGTTTGTTTGTTCCTTTTTTTTCCCCTGGACACTGTATCTTTGCCAAAACATCTTCTATTCACCCAACATCTGTTTGTTTCCTCTATCCCTCGAATTCTAATTTTCCAGAAATCCCAAGCAAAAATAGCCTAAATTCTTGCTGTTCTCCCTTGGTGTTTTGTTCTTCTTCCAGTCTTGTCAGAATGTTTTGTCATCCTGTGGATACTCAGCATCCTTGGGAAAAAAAGTATCAGCACTGACAAGCTGCTTCCAAAAATTAGACTAGATCATAATAGGCAACAGATTGTGGAGTCATACAAGACAGTAATTTGGAACAACTGCTTTCTTTACTTCTGCACAACATGATTAAGGCCCACGATCAGTGACTCATTTGAATTACCCAGAGGCAATACACTATTATGCTCAAAATCTTGTTTATAGGTTTATAGGCAAACTAGAATCATACCTGATAGACAAGTGAAGCCAAAAATTTAGTTAGTATAACTGAAATCTGAAATGTAATCATTATTACTGTAAATTTAATTGATACAGAAAAAGAAAGAATAACAATACAATTTGCATGCTTATTTCCCCCTCTTTTTTCCAGGTTTTATGCCCACTTTCTCTCTTCTCCTCTGCATTTTATGGTTGGTGGTTTCATTCTGGTGGTACAGGTCAGGGGGATGCTATCGTGAGCAGTGGAATCCTTCACTGGGAGGAACATGATGTTCCTGTTGATAGCTTCATCTTCTTCCCTCTAGGATCCACTTAGAAACAGTTTTGGATGTTTGCTAATATGCTTTTTTACACATTCACTCATTTTTTACACCTTCACTCATTCTTCATCTCTATGCAGCTCTACACTATACCTGGATTTGCTATGTACATTGCCTTTTAACTGTAGGAAATATTATTTCTTTGTTCTCTTTGTTACCCCCCAAAAAAAAATTCTTTGATTAACCATTGGTGAGGTGTTCATAGCTGTGGGATCTCCAGGGTCAAGCTTGTGCCCCATCCAATGCCTGAACTTCTCTACCCTGCATCCTGTCTCTTTCTCGAGTGTCAGCCTTGCATTTCTCCACACTGCATAGTTATGTTAAAGTAATAAATATCTCATTCTACATAGAACAGCTACTTTTACTGCAATCTACATAATGCATTGCTTTTATCACACAAAAATAAACAAAAGGAAAACAGATTGACCATTAGTCAATTGGAGAAATTGCTATCACAACTCAGTAAAACAAAGTTGCAGGCAGATTAAGAGAGGTTCAAGGAAAGCTAGCCTAGTCTGCCTAGCCTCAGTCCCAAAGACTTGTAAATACAGTGCAAAACTATAGCCTGTTAACAGGAACAGGCATAATATATTGCAGGTCTACATGGTTGCAATAGTTCTTTCAAATCAGGTTTTCCATACTAATGGTGAACAATTAATTTCCTGGGGAGTAATAAACAATGTCAGAATAAAATTGAATATTTGTCTACAAAGCACTTACAAAAGTGTAAGATCCATGGCTAAAATATCAACTTCTAGCTGTAGTGATTAAGAAACGTGACAGTATGCAAGCTAGATGCATGCAGGTAGTTAAACTGAAATCCTTTCTGTCACTGAATGGGACAGCCTGATAGACTGCAGGCACACATAGCCATCAGCAGGGACTTCCTAGTTACAAATCAGTAACTCGTAGATCAAGTGCTTTTGATTTTTAACACTTTTTTTTTCCATATCAGAATAGTACACCATTAAGGAACTGTTTTGGTTTTGACAGGGTTGCAGCAGACTAGTGATCTGGATTTTGATACTGGATCTCACGGCATACCAGAGCTACCTTATTACCTGACAATGTGCCTGCCACTGGCTAGAAAAAGAGAGTCCTGACAGAGAGATGGAGGGACATGGGTTGGTTCTTTTCTTCCTGAAATACCTGGCTAGGTAAGACTTTCTGGCACAACTGCCTAAGAGATTCTATATACCTGTTATCTGCAAGGCACACTGGTCAAGGCTGGCTGCACCCAAATGATGACCTCGCTGCTCTTGTCTTCAGAGCAGGGTGCTGCTGTTACTATTGCTTCCATAAAGCCATGCAACGACATTGAGACAGAGATATAACAGCAACCTACCTCAGACATTCTCATCAATTTCCTTCAGCTCTTAGTGCATGCATCCATTTATGTAGGATGGCCTTATACAGGTTTTCCTGCCAGTAACTGGCGTACTGAATGATTGGAAAGTTTCCCATTTATCTTAGTTAACTCTGCATCAACTCCTCAATGGTCTGTAACTCATGATGTCTATATTGCTTAGCTGAGCTAAATGGGTGTAATTTTCTTGTAAGTTTGAAATACCTTTAGTAGAGTATACAGAATTTACATTACTCACTATGCCTCTGATCTGAAAGTATGATTTTCTCTGTTATTATCTGTGATTAAGAAAAAACAAAAAAACCCAACAGAAAAACACACCCCAAAGCAAAACACAAAAATAAACCCAAACAACAACAAAAAACACCCTACAATTTAAAATAATAAAGCTGGGGAATCTTCCACTCTCTTTTCAAAGTGAAACTGTCTGCTTCAGTCAGTCAGTACTACCACTTCTTATTTTATTTCTCCCTTCACATACCTCAGTAATGTTCTCAGAGAAAGCTCTTTTCCCAAGGGTGCTTCCGTATTGTAGTGCTTGGAACATGGTTTACAAATATGAAGCACCACTTTTCCCTCTGCACAGAAATAATGGAAAACATAGAAAACAGTGCTATAAAATACCTCCTAAAAAATTCTTATTTACCCTATTAACTGAATACAAGGTCAGTTTTTGTTTTGGAACATGACATTCCAAACCCAGAAGTATATAAAAAATTTGCTCCAGCTTTTACTTGTCCATTGAGTGAAATTTAACAAGCTTTGGTAAATATCTTTAAGTGTTGTCATGTAAGTAATTATTTATAGACATTCACCATTAGACTGACATGCTAAAGTTTGGTACAGTGAGTTTTGGATCTGCATTCATGTTGAAAATGTCCTCACTGTCTGTGAATTGTTCAGAAGCATGTTTTCTATTGTAGTGTTGATATGTGATCAACAGTAAAATTTTAAACATCACAGTCTGCTTTTCACACCCCAAGATATTTATGTACTCACTTCCAATTGATGTGGAGGATAAACCCCAATGCATTTTCTAGGTTTCAGCCTTCTGGGAAATGCTTCTTTTATGTCAATATGGAGTTACAGATCTTGTTTTGAATTTCTGTCCATAATTCTGCTTGTAATTTTCTATTACCCAAACATTTATCTGTAGAGAAAAATGTTGAAGAAAGAGCAAAATGACAGACATTAAGAAACCTTAAACATTGGCTTATTAAAATGAAAATTAAATCCAATTTTTTTTTTGCAGCAGATGTTCATGCTTGTGATGTAAATTGAACATTTATGACAAATAGCCAAAAAACGTTCCTTTTAATTCATTGGATATATATTGTAAGGCATACGAATACATATGCAACAAGACTGTATGCCAAGAAAACACAACAGGATCAGTATTTTCTTGTCACAGTCAGTGCCAAAGATGCTATACAAAATCTTCACTGTATCATAGAATCACAGAATGGTTTGGATTGGAAAGGACCTTAAGGATCAACTAGTTCCAACTCCCCTGCCAAAGACAGGGACACTTTCCACTAGAACAGGTTGCTCAAAGCCCCATCCAATCTGGCCTTGAACTTTGCAGGGATGAGGCATCCACAGCTTCTCAGGGCCACCTGTTCCAATGTCTCACTACCCTTTCAGTAAAGAATTTCTTCCTAATACCTCTTTCAGTTAAAGCCATTTCCCCTTGTCCTGTCACTGCCTGCCCTTGTAGAAAGTCCCTCTCCAGTTTTCCTGTAGGCCCCCTTTAGGTACTGGAAGGCTGCTATAGGGTATCCCCAGAGCCTTCTCTTCTCCAGGCTGAACAAGCTCAACTCTCAGCCTTGTCAATATGAGAGGTACTTGAGCCCTCTGATCATCTTCGTGGGCTCCTCTGGACTCAGTGCAACAGCTGCATGTCCATATTATGTTGGGGGCCCCAGAGCTGGATGCAGTACTCCAGGTGAGTTTTCATGAGGGCAGAGTAGAGGGGCAGAAGAACCACGCTCTTTCTTATGCAGCCCAGCATACAGCTGGCTTTCTGGGTAGCAAGCTCACACTGCTGGCTCATGTTGAATTTCCCATCAACCAATACACTCAAGTCCTCCTGAAGTCTGCTCTCAATCCATTCTTCAGTGAGCCTGTATTTGCACTTGGGATTGCTCTGACCCAGGTGCAGGACCTTGCACTTGGCCTTGCTGAACTTCCTGAGGTTCATACAGTCCCATCTCTCAAGACTTCACTGTCCCTCTGGATGGCATCCTTTCCCCACCAGCACACAGGTTGGTGTCATCAGCAAACCTGCTGAAAGTGCATTCAATCCCACTGTTCATGTTGCCAACAAAGATGTCGCAAAACCAATCCCTGAGGAACACCGTTTGCAAGTGGTCTCCACTTGGACAAAGAGCACAGCATTCAGTGCAACTATCCAGATGGAGAACCTCTGCATTATGCTTCACATTCCATATTTCTCATCCAGAGATGTGCTCTTGGCCTGTGACTTCTGTCAAGCAATATAGTTTATCTTAGGTCTCTTTTACTGTGACCTAAGCAGAAATAAATGGTACTGGTATGTTCACACAGATACTTCTGCAGTACAGCTCAAAGTGTTGACTAATTAAGTTTCTGCAACCTGTTGGTGTGCTGCACCCTCTGTAAAAAACAAGAGCACTAGCAAAATGACAGGTTAAAACTTCTGCATCTGCATGACTGAAGTTACATACCCAGCTTGCACAAATTCAGAAGTGCTTAAGCAGTGTGGGTTCGATGCACTGTTTTAATTTATTCCTACTATCTGCTTAATAATAATGCCTCAAGGTTTCAGAAAAGATCGATGTCCACCTACATAATGGGGCACATACATCCATAATTACACTTTGTCTGATGTGGACTGAAACAGGCTAATGCAGCAACTGAGGATATTACTACTTTGAAGTGTATATTGTATCCTTGTATGTGGAGATGTGTCTCCTTTAGGAAAGGCAGCAGTAAAGCACAAATGTTGCATCTAAGCACTACACTTTTCCTTCTGCAAGGAAGCAAAACAGCAGATCATAGGATCAATAGTATCTCTATTTCTCAATATAGATTTTTTTTGTATAAAGCCTGAAAATTAAATGTCATAAATGTCCTTATCCTATAAATAGCAAGTTTTACTTCCTAGTACAGAATTAGTAAATGAGGAGGTAAAATGAAATCTATACACAGTCTCAATTGTAAGGTGTCTACACAGTGGGTTTATTTGGTGCCAATACACTACAAATGAGGATTCATCTTATTCCTCTACAAATATTTCATAAGGCTTCCACCTTTCCAACAGCTCTCCAGTTGTAATAGCTACTGCATCACAACTTGCAATCTGCTGAGTAATGTCTTCAGAACTTTTCATCCATATAGCTTCTGATTTTAGCCTTTAAATTTTACCATAGTTCATATGACACAAGTGATACTTCCATGACAGTTTAAGAACTGCTGGAGGGTTCCAAATGAGTGTGAATCACTGCTCACTTTCTTTTGTTTTCTTGCATTTCTTCACTTCTTGTTCCCTGGAGAGCTTTTGTCCAAGTTCCTTCAGTTTTATTCTCAGAGCTTCTGATTTCCTTGGCAATGTCCCATGATTCAGCATTCCTTGTCACTGCACAGCAGTACCAATCTTTTCCTTTCACCAGAGTGGTCAGATCAGGGCTCCGAATACAGCTTCTGCAAGGAAGTCAGTGTCTTGAATGCAAGCTGCCCCAGTATGGCGTAGATGGCACTTGCATAGGCAGACCCGCCACTGAATTTAGTGAAGAACCCATGCTGCCCCAGTACTGACAGGCAGACAAAAAGTTGGGAAATTTAGACTGTCTGCTGTTTCCTAATATATTTTCAGTATTTGCCTCTATTTCTGACTTGAGTATTGAAGAAACTGTAAGATTCCTTAAGGACAGATATGAAAATTTTGGACTGTTATTATTTGGAATATTTCTAATTCTAGTGGAAAACTTAGAATGTTTAAATAACCTCCCCCGTGCCTTATATACTTTATGCAAGCACAGTATTTGTCTTGCAAATGGAAGGAATCCAAATAACAGATACTGATTTTTTTATTTTATTCTAGTACTACATACTGATGCCTTAAAATGAATCAATGAGGCATCAGTTTGGTATTTTCCTTATCAGTAGTCTTTCTTAAAATTCCAGTTGACTTTGATATTCATAGAAATTAAAATGTAGAGCTATAAAAGACTTATTAAATTTTGTGGTCAGTCCATCTGCCTGCCAGCATATGTTTGAGCATTTCATGGTGACTTCTGCAAGCTAGTTTAAAATTATTCAGAGAACAAGATTTCAGCTACCACTGTGGTGGAAACAAATATATCTGCAGGCCAGTAAGCTTCTCTTAACAACTCCCCCTTCTTTTATGATTTCCCTTCAATCTTCTGCTTCTGCTCCCTAGATTCTATGTATAGATATATATATACTTTACTATTTATACTTTGAAAATAGTTATAGACTTCAGTTGTTGCATAGGTAATCTGTATAATTTCATTTGTTTATTTTCTCTTCATAAAGCAGACAATGAAGTTTCTGATGGCTCTGTTACACATAAGAGCAAAACATATTTGCAGCTTAAGCTCAATGTGCTCTGCTTTACAATTATGGCACGCTTAGAGAAAATGTGTAGTGAACTAACAAAAATCAGATACTGAGAGATAGGCTGATAAGAGAAAGAATGCTTGTGTTTGTTTCTGCACTACCTTTTTTGTAAAGAAATCTCAGTGTTATGAGTTCATAATCATTCCTGAAATGCACATCACATTATATCAGCTTGAAAATTTTGCTGGAAATATATATGAGAAAAATTATGAGCCCTTGTCTTCTGTTTGTAATGTAGTTATAACATTGAATGAGCAAAGCTGTAACAATGTTAAAAACTATGAAGTTTGATTTCTCTCAAGTTATATTTTTACCTCTGTGTGTAGTTACAGAGATATTAGACTGGCAGTGAATTTAAAAGTTTGACAAATAAGTAAATACTGTAAAAATTCAGATTTATTTAACTGTAATAAATATGTCAGATCACATTAAAACAAAACAGAGATTTTTATTTTATGTATAACCATGTATTGACTCCGGAAGACAGCAATGGCTGGTTTACTCAATTTCTTTTATGACCTGAACAAACTTTTTGTAGAAAAATTATGCATATTTATAGAATTAAGAACCCAGCATGTTTCCTCTAGAAATTCAGGGATTTCCCAGTAGTGAATATTCTGCTACTCTTACATGAAGGTGGCTAGTATGAAGACGGAATAATAATTAAATGTGAGGATAATGTTCAGTGCAGAACAATGGTGGAATAGCATTAGCTATTCTAAAAGAAATATTTTTCTGTTTATAAAAACTTGCTGCTCTCCACCATGCAATAAACCTTATTACACTGAAGGCATACATTGTCAGACTATTATTTCTTTGTAGGCATAAATGAATTAGGTGATAAGATATTTCTCCATTGACTGGAAGAGGAATAACAGCAAAAGATCAGTTACTTATTTTTAAAATCATTTAAATGTCTTTTTTTGCAAATGAAATGAAAAGTTTCAGGGGGAATTATCCCTTTGGTAAAATAGTTGGTCTTTTACTATGCTTGATGACTGCAGTGACATTCTGCTCAACTTTTATGGCTCTTAGACATGACTCACACTGACTTTTTTCATTACATCCACTCTGTCTCTCTCATCAGTTATTCGTCACAAATGCCTGTAAATGCAGTGACCTTCCAGAAAAATTTTTGAGCTTTGTCCTGGGTTCAGCAGTAGCAGTCATTTTTCCCCTTCTTAGTAGCTGGTGCAGTGCTGTGTTTTTTGACTTTCAGCCTGGGAACAACGCTGATAACACCAACGTTTTTAGTTGTTGCTAAGTAATGTTTACTCTAACCAAGGACTTTCTGAGACTCATGCTCTGCCAGGGAGGAGAGGAAGCTGGAAGGAAGCAGAGACAGGACACCTGACCCAAACTGACCAAAGAGGTATTCCATACCACAGCCCATCATGCCCACTGTATAAACTGGAGGCAGTTACCTGGAAGGGCTAGATCGCTGCTCAGGTTGGGCTGGATATTGGTTGGTGGGTGGTGAGCAGTTGTATTCTCTTCCCTTTTTTTTTCCTTTACCATTATTATTGTTGGTGGTAGCAGCAGTGGATTGTGTTATACCTTAGTTACTGGACTGTTCTTATCTCAACCCGCATGAATTACATTCTTTTGACTCTGCTCCCCATCCCTCCGGGAGTGGGGGGAGGAAGAAAGAAGAGAGTGAGCGAGCCGCTGTGTGGTTCTGAGTTACTGGCTGGGCTTAAGCCACTACAAGCTTATATAAAAGAGTAAAAGTATGATACTCTTTTTACTAATTAAAATAAGTTACAGAAAGTCAAAACAGCTACAGCTCAAAGTTTATAGCTAAGAGAGAAGGGATAGTATAGTTCACCCCATTTAAGTCTTTTGATGCATCATAAAGTCTATTTGCACATTTGTCCAGGTGAAAGAGAACCTAGCAGCATAAAGTTTATTCCACCACAGTAAAGGAATGTAAGGTGATGTTGAGTATACTTTTGAGTAGGGAGTGATTTCCAGCACAAAACACAAGAACACACAAAGGGGTCAGGTGAATGCAAGGTTTATCTTCTCAAGCAGCCCCTGACCAGAAATGGGCTTTTTAAGGCAGAGGAGGGCAATAATTTCATAGTGCCTCCCCCGACTGCACTATCAGCTTCTGCCAATTTGCAGTTGAATGAAGATGGCCATATAAAACCCCCTGGGTGACAGAGTTGCACCACACATCTACATCTCTAATTTGAGAACTGGAATTCAGTGCAGGAGAATGAGGAAAGGGAAACATTATGTGCCAGTACCCTGGGAAAAGAAAATGGGGGGAAAAAATTGCAGTAGAAGAAGCACACAATAGGAGCACAACTTTGGTGTGTTCTAACAACTTTTTTTGTTAACATTCTACAGTTACTTTTGTATTGTTAATCTAAAAATTTCATTAAGATGTAAAGCTCCTGTGTCTCTATTTCCTAAATGGCAAATGCTTGTCCAGCAAGGGATTTGGTAGTAAAAAGGAAATACTTAAAATAATACTGGTGATTTGCCAAAAAGAAAACTTCAAGTAGTGTGCAAATGAAACTAATGTTAACAAGCATTGCTCTTGTGAGACCTCACTTGGAGTATTGTGTACAGTTCTGGTGTCCTCAACATAACAAGGACATGGAACTGTTGGAACAAGTCCAGAAGAGGGCCACGAGGATTGTCGGGGGACTGAAGCACCTCCCGAATGAAGACAGGCTGAGAAAGTTGGGGTTGTTCAGCCTGGAGAAGAGAGACTGTGTGGAGACCTCATAACAGCTTTCCAGCTTCTAAATGGGGGGGTATATGTATGCTGGGGAGGGACTATTCATTGGGACTACAGTGATAGAACAAAGGGCAATGGGTTGAAACTTAAACAGTGAAAGCTTAGATTGGATATCAAGAAGAAAATTTTTACTGTTAGGGTGGTTAGGCACTGGAATGGGCTGCCCAGGGAAGTTGTGGATGCTCCATCCCTGGTGGTGTTCAAGACCGGTTCGACATAGCCTTGGGTGACATGGTTTCGTGTGAGGTGTCCCTGTCCATGGCAGGGGGATTGGAACTAGATGATCTTAAGGTTCTTTCCAACCCTAACTATTTTATGATTCTATGATTCTGCTACAGTGCAAAGATGAAGGATAGGGAAGGCACCAAGCCTCTAAAAGTTTAATGTAACATCTAGTAAAATTGAAATGTGCAAGTTTTTACCTCTTTCACAAAGATAAAAAGTCAGCGTCATACATTTCTGATACAAAATTTCACCATAAAATTCATTGAATGGTTTGATTTATACCTTGAATTGCCTAGAGGCTACAGAAGAGCTAGTGTGAAAATACCCAAACTGGGACAGAATAGTCAATGAATACATGCTTCTGTTCTTGATGGCCTTTCTACCTCTCTACTCATCACCTTGAAAGTAAAATTTATAGTTTTTACTTTTTCAATATGGTGCATACTCAGCTGTTTCCAGTACCTATAGTTTTTGTCATTGATCATACCTTGTTATTTCCATCCATTTCCTTGTAATTTATCCATACGTTATTTTGTTGTAAAGATGATCAACAGTTTTTTAGTAAAATTCAGAGTGAAAATCTATAGTACTTTATATACAGTATATACTACTAGATTAGAACAATATTAGGATGTGTTTCTAATTAAGGTGAAGCATTTGATTTTAGCCATATTGTTACAAGAGCAATGCAGGTGTATAATGTCTTCCTTCTGGGAGAAAATCCAAGGAAAAACTGAGATAGAGATATTTTCATATGCACAATGCTTAGTGCATTTGCACTAAACAGATATTATTTGGCAACATAACTATTTATTCTTCACAGATGGCAGCTGTCAAAGGCATGATGCGGCCTTGGAGTTAACATTGACAAATATATTTCTTATTTCAAACATAAATTGTTTGAATGTTTTAAAGCTTTTCTTTAAAACATATGACTTGTTAACAGACAGAAAATGAAGATGAAAGGCCACATATACATGAAATACTAGATGTTTACAGAATTTATAGATATAACATCAACTTGCATGCCTCTACAAAACCACTTAAAATGCACTTAGATGTAAACATAGAATTAGACCAGGAAAGTGCCTTGCTCATGTATCTTCCTGTTAAAATATATGAATAAAAATTCAAACCAAACTAATTTATGCGTCATGGTTCTCCGGTTCTTTTATATCATAGGATTCTCATTTGCTCATAAAAAGTAATTTTATGAATAGGGGCTTTTTGCCTAGCAAAATCCATTTTTGTGATAATTCAGAGTTGGCTTTATTCCATCCTGTAGAGTATTAGAAAAATAATACATTTTTTTTTCCTGTCTGATAGCTTTCAATAACTTTTTATTTGTTTTCTTCTAAAACAGTTTTGCAGATTTGATTTATGACAGAAATTTTGAACCACAAATCTCATAATCTGTTAAAAGAAATCATTTTTAAATTCCCAAGTTTTATGTTCACAGAAATTTTATTTAATTAATTTAATTCAAAAACATAAACATTCCAGAAGCCATGTGCTTAATGAAAAAAACATTAGATATGCCCATAGATTTTGTTCATTTATCCCAAAAGCCAGACACACCCTTGGTAGCTCACCTGCCAGGTACTCTGAGTTTCAGTATCTGTGCTTGGATTGCACAGCAGGATTTTCTATTTCAATTCTGCTTATGAATTTGACAATTAGGATCAACTAAAGTAATTTTATGGTCACTGTTCTCTACTTTTCAAACCCATCAGGCGAAAATGAGAAAGGCTATTTTATTTCCTGTGTAATATTTCAATTAGGTCTGGAATAGTTTATAGCAAAAAGCACACATTTGATATTTCTCCTGTAAAAGGCATACCAAGACATTTATGCATGCTTGATCAGGAGTGTTCTGCATGCAATAAACCCAGTTTCAGTTAGTCCAAAAAGCTCTAAACTAGCAATTGACCTTTCTGCATAACTAACTCTTTAATTTTTATGCATGAGCAGTAAAATGCTATGAGTTTATATACGACTATTTTGCTTTAAACCAGAATCAGATTAAACTCACACTTCCCAGTACAGATGGTCTTTGCTAAAGTGCCCTACAATCCATCCAACCAGAAGTTAAAGAAATAATTGCAGAGCTTGGCCCTCCAGTCCCTAGTGAGGAAACTCCTTTACCATCTACTATCATGCTTAAGCCAACAGTCCCTGATAATTCATGACCCTTTCTTACTCTCAGTTGCTGGGGGAACTAAATATTTCTTGTCATGTACACACAAATTATCTAGGGCTGAGTAGGTTAAATAAAATTGTTACTGGGTAGTTAGACACTGAGAGTAATGTGAAAAATTTCTGGTGTAGCTAAGACAAATTTTCTCCTAACCTGGTAGTTGTTCTGGCAGATTACAAAAGAAGAAGAAAAAAAAAAAGGAATTAAGGGGTTTTGAAGGTCTGGGTTTGGAAACATATTGGCGTTCACTGTCAGATACATATTGTATTCTGTTGTACCTGGAGAAGAACACTCACCTGAAAACTGACAGAAAACAAAAGCTTGACTCCATTTCAGTTTTACCAGCTTAGGTCAACAAATATTTACATCTAAATTTGTGCTGCAACCTCATTTGTTTCCACAGATCACTATGCTAAAAACTCCATCCTTTCATATCACTTAAGTAGGAAAAGTATATTGGTCATCAGTTCACTTAAATATTACTGTGTACCTTCCTTCAGCAGGTCTTAATCTCTGCATATATTGTAATTAGACCAATTAATTACAAAATGTGTAAAACAAAGCATTTCTGTAAGCCTTTATAAGATCTAGGCCAGTAATTATACTAATCTATAAGACAAGATAGAACTGTCTAACTCCAGACCTTAAAATTTTTAGCAAAAATTAAGGCTGAAGTAACATCTTTAAAATGTCATTCTTCAGATGGGGTGAGCCCACCAGCTTCTGTGGGACAAAGGACTACACTAAGAAGTTATATTACTGTTGACTTGCAGCTTATCAGAAGATAAAGAATTTGCCATTTCCTATGGCTGATGCTGTAATAATTACTGTGGGATTCTTAAAGAGCCAAGGCCATGTAGTGAGCGATCCTGATACCCTGAGCCTTATTACTGTAAAGTAAGAAGATTTTTGGCAAGCATAAGCAAGGGCAATTGTCTTGTTAGGCCTCTGTAATTTTCCAGTGAAAATATGCAGAGAATGATCTCTGCCAAGTTTGTAGTTTCCCACTGTATTTTTAGAGTAAGGTATTTAATCGCAATTATAACAAGTTATAAACATTAGCTTTGTAAACGGTAGTAACCTCTAGACTAGCCAATTAGAGCTCAGTATCCAAGGCTGTTACATAAGAAACCTAAGGGTGTAAGGGTATAAAAGGAGCACTGTATCTGAATAAACTTTGGCAATCGCTTGATCACATTGATCGTCTCTGCGTTGTCCGGGACTCCTGCGTCAACAAATTACTATCTTGCTCTTTCAAAAATATGTGTGTTTTCACAAAATTTGACTTTGAGTGTAAGTTTTGCTAACTTCTGCTAACATCTTTTGAATTCCTTTAAACAATCATTGTTGATGACGATACTAATTTAAAACTTTTGTGACTTCTCTTTATTTTAATAAACATGCCAACATTTTCATAGCTTTTACTGTAAAAATCTCCTTTAAGTCAGCATATTATCTATCAGTGCCTTTTCTTCAGTAAATTTAGTCTTTTATCATGTTTAAAGTGTGGATGCCAGAATATTCCTTCAGTACTTTCACTAGCAGTTTCAGCTATTCAGTATATTTTATTGCACTTTTTTTCCATTCCTATTCACTGTCCTTAGTCTCCACGTCTGCAGGATCCTGTTTCCTTTTTGCTGCAAAGTTGCCCAGAGTTTTCATTTCTCATCTTATAATCAACATTCTGAAGGATACTCCATATTCTTCTCCAACAAATGGTTTGTCCTTTTAAAAGACGTTACTATGTGGATTAAAAGAAAAAAGTATAAAGTAGCCAGTATTGAATTAAGTAATTGCTTCTTACTGTATCTGGAAATTAGCAGCTTTAAATAGGAGAGAAAACTTCAGAAATATCTATAGCCTCTGACTGATAAACACATTCAAGTTTGCTTATAACTATCTGGAAAAGCTTCCATAGACAGATAGTGGTTATATTTTTTATCATGTAGTTCAGGTTTTTTCATACATAATAATACAAAGGGAACAGTAACTGA
The DNA here is from genome assembly GCF_012275295.1 of Melopsittacus undulatus. Classification (NCBI taxonomy): domain Eukaryota; kingdom Metazoa; phylum Chordata; class Aves; order Psittaciformes; family Psittaculidae; genus Melopsittacus; species Melopsittacus undulatus. Next base: position 45,548,911 of record NC_047527.1, on the reverse strand, counting down.
CAAAACTGTTAAACAAGCCCTTTCTATCAGGTAAATACCTGGAACAATAAGATAATGGAGCATTTAAATGCATTCTGGATTGGTTCCTTCATGCTTCCTCTAATCTGTTACAAATGACCAATCTTTTAAAATTGTGGCTACTATGGTAACTGGATATTTCAAGGTGTCATGGAGACAGAGTACTTTTCTCCTGAGATGCTAGTCTATTTGAGTTTGCTGCTAAAAAGCACAGAAGAGGCTTTTTGTTATTTTCTAAATGCAACTACTTATAAATGGTGACTCACACAAGGGTTGCATGATGCTGCTGGTTTTATCACACCTTTTTTAAAACTACAAAGTCAAAATTGAAGTGAAATAAATGCAGTTCTTCTCACACAATTAAACCTCTTGTGTAGAAAGAGAATTTTCTTGGCTGAATATATATATAAAAAAAAAATCCTGCCGTTTTCTTTAGTAAAAAAAAGAAAAACAAGATGGTCTGAGTTGAGCTTCCATTATCTTTATAAAGGTTAACAGGTTTAGTGCATCATAGTTCCTATTTAATTCAGATGTGTAGTTTGGACACATGCTCACCTCTATAACTGTGACCAATCAAGAATTGTTTTTTAAACTTAAAGTAGGATGCTCTGTAATGGACTTAACTTACACAAGGTTTTTTCTTACTTCCCCTAAATTGCCGTAAACACATTACTCTCCCTAAGAGAATCAGACCCTCTTGTAATGTGATTTGTTTTAAACAAACAAAATAACCCCAGATCTCTTCCTTAGCTTCTGATGTCTCATATTAGGTTGTTTGTACTGAAAGTTTGCCTTGTTACACCTTTTTTCATATCAGCTGTGAGAGTCATTACACTGGTACCCAGAAGCTTTAAGTATCACATCTCTGTAGTGATTTAACCCCAACCAGCAACTATGTGATACACAGCCATTTACTCACTGCCCCCCTGTCCCTTCAGGGGGATGGGGAGCAGAATCAGAAAAAATGTCAAAACCCATGGGTTGAGATAAGAACAGTTTAATAACGTGGAAAAACAAAAAAAAAAAACCCACAAACAACTATGGTAGTAATAATAATAGCAATTGAAAGGGAGGTAACAAGAAGAAAGAGAGTCACCTCCAATACTGTGTCCAGTTCTGGGCCCTTCACTACAAGAGTCATTGGGATGATGGAGCAGGTCCAGAAAAGGGCAATAAAGCTGATGAAGGGTCTGGAGCACAAGTCCTGTGAGGAACTGCTGAGGTATCTGGGGTTGTTTAGTCTGGAGAAGAGAAGGCTCAGGGGGTACCTTATCACTCTCTACAGCTACCTGAAAGGACGTTGTAAGGTAGAGGTCGATCTCTTCTCACAAGTAATAGGACAGAAGGTAACAGGCTTGAGCTGTGCCAGGGGAGGTTTAGGTTGGATATTAGGAAAAAATTCTTCATAGAGAGGGTCATCAGGCACTGGAACATGCTGCCCAGGGAAGTGGTGGAATCACCATGTGAATCAATGGTGTGAAATACCCCTTTGGTTAGTTTGGGTCAGGTGTCCTGTCTCTGCTTCCTCTGTGCTTATTGTGCTTCTCCTCACTGGCAGACCATGAGAGGCTAAAAAGTCCTTGTTCAGGGTGTTACTTAGCAACAATTAAAACATCAGTGTGTTATCAGCATTGTTCTCAGACTAAAGCCAAAACACAGTATTGCACCAGCTACTAGGAAGAAAATGAACTCTATCCCAGATGAAACCAAGACAAGCCATAAGATAGACATTTAAGAAAACAAAATACCCAGCCTGGAAACAAACACTGAGACTGTTAGCACAACTTTGTCAGTGATATTTTGAAGAATGCTTTCTATGATCCTTATTATTTTTATTTAATTGCTATTATCCTTACATAAAGGTGGCCCTAACTTGAGGGTCAGTGACACACACAGTTCTACTGCTGATTCGAAGAAAACTCCAGGAACAAACTTGCCAACAAAGTTTTCAAGTTAACAAGCAGGTATTCTTTATTGTGGCTCCAGGAGGCACGGGGGATAACTCCTCCTAACGTGTGTCTCCCTATTGCTACACAAGCCGTCCTTATATAGTCCCTGGGCATACATACATATTCATGAGGCTATGCATGGATTCCGTTATTTTCCAGAAAGTTCCCTTCATGAGTACAAAAATGTGGTGGTGGTCTCTGGGGGTCATTTACTTCTTCCAACAATCTTCATCACTTCTAGCAGCCTTTGAAGTATGTACAGTAGATGCTCATACCAGTTTAATTGGTTCGTTAACACCAGAGACATAATAATCCTCCTATCCTCCTACTTATCAGTTAGTTTAACTGTAGGCCATCCTGGACACCTGCCATTCCCAGATATTCCTTATCCCCGTGTTCTGTTCTTCTAGACAGTTTTTCTTAAAAATACATCAACTATAACGATTTATCTTGTGCCAGTATGTTCTCTATCTGTACTCTATTTTTTTTTTCTATGTACCATGCACCTCAGTAATTTTCCATTGCTACTGTTGCAAAGCCATCAAACGTAACATTGCTTAAAACTAATTCTAAAGGTTTATATATTCCATTTTGTGATTTTGTGTTCCCCTTGTTTCACTGCATAAGTAACATTCATTTCTTTCTTGCTAAATGTTTTTGGCAGAACGTCACTCCTACCTATTTCTCTATCTCCTTTATTTCCAAGAACTTATTACTCTTCCCTTTTCTTCCTTCCATGCATCCTTGAATGAATAATACCTTAATGTCAAAGCAAATTTCTGAAGAAAGTTTCATATAATTATCTTCATATTGATTGTTTCATTATTTTTAAATTTATTTTCGCGATATGCTTATTTTGAAAAATTTATTTCATGTTTTTCTGACTGCTGAGTCTCTTGTCTAAGGTTGGAATTCTCACAAACTCATTTAGTTGTTGCTCAAGTTATTGTCTTTGAAACCCAGTTATTGTTCTTGAGATTACTTCTGCTTTTCCAGCTTCTCAGTATCCATGACATATTCTTTTAATTTCTAATCTTTTTCAAATATTTCTCTATATAAACTAGCTTAGTCAAAGCTTGAACATAGGTACAAAATCATCTTGCTCAAGCTTCCCCTTCCATCACTACTGCTGGCATTTTCGTGTAATAAATCTTTCTGATCTTTGAATATGTGGCTGTAAATTAATTAAAAAAATCTATTTTGTTTATTTGCGCAGTTTGTTAGGTAAAGAAGTAAGAAAGCTACACCATATTCAGAACTCCTTATGCTGCTTATGTTCCTGTCACCATGTTAAATACATAGTTGTATACACACTGCAGCCACGGCTGATTGCATGTAGCTCATTCCTGCCACTTTTATTATTGCATTCTGACTGCAATAAGGCTCATGTTTTGTCTAAATATAATGGAAGTTCCATCTCAGACATTGTCAGGCATAACCTATGGAGTTCCATGAAATCCCAATTGGCTCGATGAAGCTAAAATGTAAATATTGACTGGTTGCTCATATTACTGAGTGAAGTTCCTTATGATGCTAGTGTTTTTGACTTGCTCTATTTCCCATCATTCATATTCAGCTGTTATTAGATATAAGGAAGTCTTTTACTGTGAGAGTGGTGAGGCACTGGGAAAGGTTGCCCAAAGAAGTTGTAAATGCTCCATCCCTGGCACTGTTCAAGGGAAGGTTGGACAGAGCCTTTACTGACATGATCTAGTGTGAGATGTTCCTGCCCATGGCAGGGGGGTTGGAACTAGATGATCTTAAGGTCCTTTCTAACCTTATCTATTCTATGATTCTATGATGATTCTATGATGATTCTGTGATTCTATGACTACATGCATATAACACTGGGGGAAATAAAATCACAAATCCTTTCCAATCTTTTTAAATTCATATTAATCATTACTTAGTGTTGTCCTAGTATTGTCCTCTATCCATAGAGATCAAATGAATCCTTGTTTTTGCATGCAGAGATAGAGTCTGTTATCTAGTGTATTATCCCAATATGTAGCATTTGTGTTCTTAGTTGGTCTTTTTAATCATGAATGATGCTTCAGATTTTAAGAATAGTGGTTCTTTTGACTAAGTTGAAGACAAACATTTAAGCTGGCTGTTTATTAACCCAAAAAACATATCCTTAGAATATTCTTAAGGAGTGTTCTTGGACAATGCAAGTTATAGTGTGCTCCAGATTTAATGTATACTTATTCAGAAATCTAAGAAGTATGTTGTCTTAGCCTAACAGTTTTGCAAAATTCAGATTGCTGTTTACCTCTTCTATGGCTCTCTAGCATGACTTTAAGGATTCTTCGATGACTGAATTGGTTTAACTCCTTCAAGTCTTTAACAAGTTCTTTTTAATTTTACATTTACTTCTTGTCAAACAGCCATTATAGTGTTGTTGCCCTTCCCCAAAATGCACTAGCACTCTTCTAGTATTCGGCTCATAGATTTTGCTTTTAAGTTAACTTGTTTAATTAGCAATAAACATAACTCATTAAATAAACATTTTCCTGATGTTGACTTAAATCAGGCTTGTTCCATGTTTTGACTTTGCATCTCAGTCTGTCTTTCCAAGGGAAAGCCACAACAAGAATTAATTTAAAGAAAGAGATAGCAGTTTTATTTTTCTTTCTATAGGAAGAGCACAAAAAAAAAAAAAAACAGTGCCTGTATCAGCTTTTTGACTCATTCTTTTTAAGCATGAAATTGGCATGGCTTTAAAAATATTTATGCATTATTTTTTGTCTTCTTGACCAACTAAACTTCAGATGTTACTTTTATACATCTTTGGGGATCAATCTTTTTACGACAGATTTTCAGGTGTTTTTTTTGAAGGAGTCAAGAAAAATAAAACTATAAATAGTTTCAGCAAAGCAACACAATAAATTGAAAAACCCCAAAGACTCAAAAAATATTATGAAAATTTCATAATCAGTATATGAAGCTACAAATTCAAAAAGACATTTTCAGATATATGTATGTTAAGTCTCTAGAAGAGAACATTAAACTAAAACAATAATTAACTTTTCTTCTGAATGTATCATCAGATAAAAATATCTGAAAGTGTAAAAATGGCAACAATGGTCATAAAAAGAAAAAATCTTGTGAAAAAAAAAAGAAATTTTACCCTCTTCCTGGAGTTTCTTGTTTTTTATAAGGATAGAAAACAACATCGAGCACAGCAGGAGACTATTCAGAAATAGAGTTTTAGCTACATTATCTGAGAGCTGATGACCTTGATAAGGATATAGAATGTGCAGAAACTCAAAGCTGGAGAAAACTCACATTAACTCCAAGTGTTAAGTGTTCCTTTTTGTATTTTATTAACGTCAGTATGTATTTAAAATGGCAATAATATTTGTAACATAAAAGATGCAGTATTTCAACATTTTATTCTTCTCATTAGTAATATGATATAGTCTTCATTTAGTTTAATTAACAAGGAACAACTCCTTTAATAATTTTATGACAGCCAAATCATTGCTGGTTTTCATTAAGAGGAGCTTGTGGTTTTTCTGTAACCTAAATGAACTAATCTTATAATGAACTAATTAAGTAGCCTATAAAATTGTGGTTATTTTAATGTCTTAAGAGAGAGCTCCCTGGAATGTGGATATTTTCCAATGGCTCTAATATCACCAAGTATTGAGAGTTATGACCTATAACTGTAAAAAACAGAAAAGTAAATTCTGGTTTATTTTCTAGATTTAGATATATTTTGTCCTTCCTCTCAAGCTGGAATGTCTGAATGGTTCAATTCAGATGTTCTTACAAAACAAGTGCAAGAATTCGTATCTTTGTACAAGCTAGTATGAAATTGCCTTTTATACAGTTATGTAAAATATTTTAGAAGATTTGTGTTTATTTATTACTTTGTTAATCTAGTAGAGAATAAATAAAGATCAATTTATATTGATTTTGAGAAACCATGACAGAATCCAGATGTCCTGATGCCTTATGCACAAGACCATTGAATGCTCTGAAACTGTTATTTTAAGAAAAAAAGAAATTCCAAACCAAAGCAAAACCAAAAAACTCCACATAAACCCCCAAAAGACACCTTCTATATGGGACAACAGAAAAATAGGAAAACAACAGAAAATTAGTGTCCATGATTTAGTCTAAAATTTGTCTGTTCCTGTAGTAGGGAAGAGAGAAGTGGGTGACCTCAATTATCTAAGATGTTATCAGAGAAGACAACACCCATAAATTATCCCAAAACAATCTTTTGAAGATCACTTCTTTATTTTGAATGTATAAGCATCTCTTGAAGGTAAAAAACCATGATAAATACTATTAGATGCCTTTATCTCCTTAGGATTTACCTAGATCTCACCTGAAATAAAATTCACAGTGGAAGATGGCTGTCGCTTTTTAAAATAGTTAATGCTGAAGCCAGCTAGGCTCTCATCTTATGCATAACAATATGGAGGATGAAAAAGTTGTTGAGCAAAGAATATCTTACTCCTCACTTTGAGGCACACAGGAAACAAATGGGAGGTTGTAAAGAGGAGGGGAAAGAGAGCAGCCTCTGCAAATCCTATTAATTCAGTATGGTTTGCAGCCAGAGGGAAAAAAGTGATAATGGTTACAGGAATAGAATCTTCTTTTTAGCATAACTTAGTGGACTTTAAGTTAAAGATACTCATCCTCAAAACAGTTCTGCAAACCAAGTGTCCTATGCCATGGACAAGCCTCTTTTACTTCCAATTTATGTAAAAGGCAGCTAATAGGTAATACCACAGTGTTTGTGCTTATCTGCCTACATTAGTCTTGCAGCAGCACCTGAGGTAATACATAGACACTACTTCTCACATAGAACCTCCTGTGGAGCGTGTCAGCCCAATCAAAGACTTAATCTGGGAAACAAGTAAACCACACATTTAAGAAGTGAATGATTGTTTTTTCAGGTTCAGGCAATACCCCAAATACCTAAACCTCAAACTCTGATTATATATTTTATACATATAAACACATAAAAAAAAAAGATCATTTCACTTTGCTTAATTGCTTGGATCGGAATTAATATGGAGACAACAAAATAAAGGGTTTTATTAAAGAATGTGTGTGGTTGATAGGCTCAAAAAAACCTCAACTGCACTTCCCCTATTTCTCATATCTAATAACTTTATATTCTAATAACTTCATAAGCTATTTCCAAAGTAAAATTTAACTTTAGTGCTCAGTGACTAAGAGTAGTGCAGAATTTCTGTTCTTTTCATTTTTTTTTTTTTTTTTACTGCTTCTTCAATAATGTTACATCGGTTTTAAGATTTTCAGATTGTGGTTGTTCAGATCAGGAGTTTGAATGCCATGTAGGACTTATACTCTTTTCTTGTAGGGAGAATGGTCACCCCTAGTGTAAACAAAAGAATAAGTGCAGAATTCCACTGCCTTAAGAGGCAGAGGTTGTCATGGGGATCGTCAGGGCTGCCTGAAAGTGGTTCATTTTACTCAACAGTAACGCTACCTCACTGCAACGATATTGTGCTGGCATCACAAATTTTCTTTTTCTTTCCCCATCACTACTGTTTGTTTAAAATTTTACTGATGGGTGCCCACTAGGCATCAAGGAAGGCTGCATGAAAATCCTGTTCTCTGAATGACTGTAATTTTTACATTAGAATTTCTCAGAAACGTGAAGATTCAGGATTTTGGCAAAAGTATTTGTTATGACTGAATATGCAATTTATGCTCTGTAAGCAATGCAATATCACGCTGGCTAAATGACTTCAGAGCCCCAGAGAGCAAGGGTAAACTCTTGGCTCACTTTAACACCTAAAAATATTAACTTTTAATGGGTAAATCAGGGGACAGAAAATGTTGTAGGGAGGCACGGGAGCGGGAGAGGACATGGGTACTGTTCCCCTTTACATGTTCTGGTTCTGAAAGATTAATTGCTCAGTTCTACAAGTTCAACTTCCTATTTTGCTGAGCCTACATGTATTGCCGAGCAGTACTTGAATAAAGTATTGATATTGCTTTCACTGTTTATACAGCTGGTACTGTATATTTACATTCAGACATAGCTGTACAAGCTTTGATAAAGATTAGGAATACTAATGAATAGCATTATTTTGTGATGATTAGGACAATCAATGTCTATATAGGAATGACTTGGAGTGAAGAGGTCTCTGCATATCATTGTTCTTATTAGTCCTAACAACAAGAAGAAAATGCTTGGATTTTGTCTGTGCAAATATGAGGAAGAGGATGCTTGGTTTTGAATAAATTTCCTTGTCTGTAGAACCAGATTTTCAGCTGGGAATGAGAAAAAAATTATTAAAAAGTGTTGTTTATTTTTTAATTCAATTGTATTCTCAGAGATGAAAAAATAAAAAGAGATTTGGGATATTTCTTTCAGGCTGTGCAAGTTGGCTCTATATTTGGTTGCTGCAGTGAAACTTGTTTTCTTGCTTCATCTCCCTCAAAGCACTGTTTTTGAGAAGACAGTTCTGTGTAATGGGGAATACAAAAGAAAAAATGTGTTGAAAAATGTTATATTATATAAAAGCTGCAGGGTTTTAGGATCACTATTTAAAAGTCTAGAAAGTAGAGAGCTAAGAAAAAGAATTTAAAGCAGAAGAGCTACAAGGCATACCAGGAGGCATTGGAGAAAGCAACTGAAAAAAAAAGCAGAGAAGGCGTGAGATGGAAAATGAGGTAGAAATCAGTGGAATGATAAGAGTGATGAGAAAGTGAAGGTGAGTAACTAGAAAGGATGAAGAACAGCAAGGGAGGGAAAATAAATAAGAGATAAAGAAGTGGAAGAACCAGAAGGAGATGAAAAGGAAACTTGAGTGAGCAAAAGAAGAGAGAACTAAGATTAAGGAAAAGAAACCAATGGCACAGGGCTGGAAAGGAGAAGATACTGAGATATTACAGTGATATGAAAGGTGTACAAATTATTGTATAGGCTACAAAATTGCACTGCATTGCAAAGGCCAAGAAGATGGACTAGGATACAGTGACAGACTCAGTCAAGTTTGAGATATCTTATTCCCTGTTAAGGATTGCCACCTAAATCACAGTAAGTAATTTATTTTGGTTCTGAGCTGTGAAACTGAAAAATGAAGGGGAAAGAATCAGTTTAGCTCAAACTAAATTTAATTAAAAAAAAAAGAAAGAAATTCAGTGACAGAAGGAACCTGAATCTATACACAACACAAGATGTTGAGTTTTTTTCCCAAAATATTTTTTTATGTTTTTTAATGACTACTTCCTATGAATACATGAACTGTTCCTTGGAGGAAGACACCTGAGGATTCTCTCAGAAACAACCTACAACATCCTAATTACAACTGTTTTCTCTCTCTCACTCAAAAAGTCCTTACACAAAGTAAATACTGACAGCATCTCCACCTTAGTGTATCCTGGAAGAAAAAAAACAGGAGAGAATGGACAGACCTTTTAATTGTGTAACTGTGGGGCTAAGCGAGTTATCCCTCCAAGCAAAAAGAGTTTATTCCTCTGTTGGGAGATATAGGAAGGTTTCCATGTTCCCAGAAGAGAACACTTGCTCACCACCACATCTCTGCACAGTGTCAAAATAATATCTGGGAATGGGCCTATGAATACGTCTTATGGACTGAGGTAAAATTATTGCAAATATTGCTTCACTTCAGCAGACCCAGAAGCTCCTCTAGGATTTCCTGTGTCACAAAATATGTAGATATGACTTTGGAGCGTCTGGCAGAGATGTCTTGGCAAGAATATTTGAATATACATGAAGCAGAAACAGTTTCCAACCTAATACTTACAGCATTGTTGTGAAATATAGGTCTTAACAATTTTTAGGCACTGTTTTTTCTGTCCACCTATCATATGTGACTTTTAACCTGTGTGATATTCCAACAAATATCAGTTCTGTGAGTTCTTGCACCTCAGAATTTTTCTGAATGTTATTTATCAAAATCAACTTGTGACTGCAAACCATGTTCAGGAAAACTTTTTAAACCAATTGAGAAACAACCAAACCTTTACCAAACTACATGAATCATAGCACAAACACCACGAACAAATATTGGCATTTACAGGAAAGGCATCGCAGAGTACCTAAATAGTATAAGAGTAAATTCATCTGTAGAAACGGTGAGAATTTACTGATATTCAAGGCCTGCCAGGACAAGTTCCTGTGTGATGTACTCTAGGTTACCCTCCTCTTGCAGGGGGGTTGGACTAGATGATCTTTCAAGGTCCCTTCCAAACCTTGGGATTCTGTGATTCTGTGATATGGATTTATTTATTCTAGAAGCAATCTTCACTGAAAGATAGTGATTTTTTTTTATCAGTTGACTTGTGCCCCTAAGAATATGTCAGCTGCCAAAATATCAAGCCATTTGAATTCATGACAAATGAAGAGCAAGAGAATAAAAATGAACCAAAAAAGAATTTTGGTTTGTATGTATTTTTCCTGTTCTGTAGTCAAACAGGACATAATGCAAATGTCTTGCAGCTTGGTTGTTGCTGGAGCCATGAGTTACATAAGACAAAAAAGATAAGCACTTTGGGAATTATGCTTTTACACCTTCCCTAGACCCCTGTGCTGGAAATATTGTCCTCCAGTTCACCATTATGTGCTCTGTATTCTACACATTGAGACTCATTTTCTCATTCCACTGCTGTGGATAATTCAGTCACTTATTGTTCATTCTTCTTTTTTTACAGGAGTGTCTAGGCCAACTGATGCAGGGCTTACTTTGCAATGTCCTTTATGTTTCCCTCTAACACTCCCCCATGTCTGTGTTTCTAGATATGAGTTAGGTAAATTGACTTTTCTGTTTGAGTTCTGTAGCACAAATATAACTGTTTGGAATTTGCTTTATAAATAAATAAGGTATTGCATTTTATTTTCTGATTCAGCCTTTTCTTCTGAATAAAATTTTGGAATCACAGGAAACTTTTATGTCATGGTTAAGATATGGTTGGCTGTAGTACAATTCTTGTACATAGCCAAATGGAACCCACATGTCTGATTAAAACATATCTAAAATGATGATTATGAAAAATGGCCATGGGCAGTGCTGTCAAATTTGTAAAGAAGCAGTTCAAAACTATGACCTGTACACCTTGATAGCAAGTTCAACAATGAACATCCAAGGACATACGCCCACTGAAGCATAATGCAGATGTAAAAGAAATAGAATGTAAAAAGTAATAACGAAAATCAGGCAGGTGATGTCTTGGGGAAAATGAACTGAAAATGTAGGAGAAGAAAAGATTATGTACTCTTAAGATTTAAGACTAGAGTCCAATCTCCATTACACTGATGAAAATACTAACATCATTGCTAATTCCATAAAAAGACTGCCACAAAACCCTCAGAATATACTTCATCAGTTGGAGATAATAAAAAGGGAGTTAGCAGCAGGAGCAGATATTCCATTCAAAACAAATTCTCTTCCAATAACCTGTACTCATTTCTAGAAAAGGACTCCAACTGCAATGACTGTTTTTCTTCACATAAAAAAGGGAAAAAGAAAGTACCTAGGCTAGTAGAGGGAAACCCAGCGGATATGCTAAAAGGAAATACAAATATAACCTCTATGATTATAATAATAAGTGATAAGGTGAAAAATACTGGTAATGTCTAAAAACACCATGCAAAGTATGTAGATGTTAATTTTACTAAGTTGTTAAAATGATCTAAAATAAAAAAGTAAATTAAAATTTTCAAAATATAGACTCATACAATCATATAAAGGCTTGTAAGGATTTGCATGGGTATAATCTGCAATGGCAGCAAATATTTTAAGTATCTATAGAGAAAATGAAAGGAAAATCACAAAAAAAAGGTAGATATTGCTGGGAAACAGCTGATGTGTTTGGGAATGCACCAGGGACAGGAAAGGAAAAAAAGATTAGAAACTTTGGATTATCTGGAAGAGAAAATAAAAAAAAGAAAATATTGTAATTAAGATGATGTTAACATACTTCAATTGTATAAATAAAATGAAAATGAGAGGAACTAACACATAAATGTAATAAATGGTCTGCTAGCAAATGAATGTGTCAACTATGCTGAAAGAGGGTACAAGCTATACTGGCTGAATGCTTCCTATGGTTACAGAAGCATTATGAAAGAGAAAATGAGATAGTATGCAACGGGGGGCTGGTGTGAAAGAGTACAGAAAGCATGCACCATAAATACAATTTCAAGTTCAATTCTCTGACCAGAGTCCTGTTGGTATCAACACAAGGTTCCACACACCCTCACATATTAAATCAAGTCTAAAAGGCAAAGCTGCCTGAAAGGCAAAAGAATAAAAGTAAAATTAGGAAGAAATTACTAGGAAAATGAATTATATCAGTTTCTAATGTAATAGTAGATCTGCATATAAAGAGCCTCTTTCTTTTTTATTTTTTTTCTCTTTCCAGAGAAAAACATTTGGTTGTGTAAAATCACTATATTACTGTATGAACTGGGAAAACACTGTGTTACACCCAGAGCACTGTTTTGCGGTCTTTATCTACCATGAATAGCTTTAACTTGCAATAAAACCCTGAATGTGCACAGAATATCCACATGAGCAATTCCTGAATGTTTTCTGCAGCTTCAATCCCTTAAGAGGGGGAAAAGAGCATAAAGAGCAGCATTAAATTTCAGGTATAGTTGGCATTTCAATTTCTTTTTCAAGTTATAGTATTTTTCAATGAATTTCATCCTCAGGAAAAGAGGCAGTCTGACAGCTTTGAAAAGTTAAGTATACGTTTTAGCACAGAAACTCTATACCATCTGCAATTAGAATTGAGAAAATAAAATCATAGAATCACAGAATATTTAGGGTTGGAATGGACCTTAAGATCGTCTAGTTCCAACTCTCTTCCATGGGCAGGAACACCTCACACTAAACCATGTCTGTCAAGGCCCTGTCCAACTTGCACTTGAACTTCCTTGGGGAACCTATTTCAGTGCCTCACCATCCTTACAGTAAAGAACTTCCTCCTTATATCCAATCTAAACTTCCCCTGTTTAAGTTTGAATCTGTTATGTTTGTCCTATCACTACAGTCCCTAAATTAATTCACAAACACTTTGGAAATTGTGGAATTAGGAGAGTTCATTCAGTGGTTCTGGTAATCTAAATTTGGTGCAGAGAGTATAGACATCTGAGACAACATAGGGAACAATTCCATTGATTATCATCTTCTATACTGGTATATTAATCCAATTTAAAATTTTCCGTTCAGATAATCATATTACGTAGTTATAATGGTTAACTGGTAAATTAAACTGGTAAATTAACTGGTAAATTAAAACAGTTAAAATGGTTAACTGGTATCTTTTCTAAGTCATAGTCCAGCATTCCATGCTCACTATTTAATATGTACAACAGGGGCTTGGAATTACTGTAGTTTGGCAAATTCCTGAGAAATAAATTGTTTTCTCAGAAAAGCTTGTATATCACAGAGTTCCCCTTCAAGAGGACTGGTTAAAGACATCTTTCCTTTTTCAACACAAATATCAAAGTCCTTCATTTCCAATACATTTTTTTCTGTTTTTATGAGTGTGTGATGAAATATAAGATGCTTTTGCATCCTAGTGTATAAGAAAATTTTTGTTCCCCAGCAAGTTATAGCTACAGATTGAATTTTACATGTCATTTATCTATTTTTCAAGAAGCTGTATCTGAACCAATATCTCAGACAGTGAATTTGCATGTTTTAACATTAACATCTTCAAGCTCATTTAAAATGAGCTCCTGCTCTTGAATGTGACAACTGTACCTAAAAATCTTTTTTTGCAGGTTTTGTTTCCATTTTTCTGGTTTGGTTTGTTTATTGCAAATAGGAATAAGAAGCTAAGGTTGCTCATGGCATTTGAACCGAATGTAGTTTATAAAGTTACAGACTGTTGTCAAGAAATTCTGCAGACTAACACTCCTGTCTTATTTTCTTGTGTTGACTTTTCTATTATCTCTGGGATATTCTGCAGGTTGCATTTCAGTCAGACTGTCAATCTGACATCTATCGATGTCCATCTCCATTCTCTTTAAAAACTATGTACCTCCAACTGAATTGACACATTACTGTGACACTAAAGACTGTTTATAACCAAAGAGCAGTGCTACTTCCTTTCATATGTACGTACAATTGATTTAAGTTGAACAGATCAACTAAGCTCCATACCTGCTTTACCTTTAGGGCATGAATTTGAAGCTCAAGGTCTGAAGCTTCAAATGACTGCAGGCACAACTGCTGTAAGTCAGCAATTCAGAGGAATGATATAGTGACATCAGTAGCACCCACAGTGTGCCCACCAACATGAGAGAAGAAGAAAGGCTTAGGTAAGGGTCTAGTAAAGTTTGGATTCTCTTTTGTGTTAAATTCTAAGGGTTTCCCATAAACCAGAGCCTTATGTATCTAACTCTGCCTTTTCCTGTATCACTGGTTATCTTACATTAGCAATCAGCCTGGGATAGATGCTGTTCATGTTCCCACAGATGTAAAACCCCTTTTCATTTTCAGGGAGTGGCATTTTTTCTTGTTTCAGACACAAAAAACAAAAAGCCAGAAACAAACAAAAAAACCCTTCAAAACCATGAATAAACCACAAAAAATTACCAGATACTGTCCCCAAATTGTTTCAGGGAGCTAAATATAACAAAATTGCATGGGAAATATTCTACTGTTGCAGAATTGTGGGGTGATTCTTACAAGTCAGATATTTATTCTTTCTGTTTTGTTCTTGCAGCTAAGGTCAAACACTTCAAAGGAAGGAGTTCAGAGAGATGAAACTGAGTAACTGTGTATAATTAGAATGCTCTGTTTTAAGCAGCTCCTATATATTTGACACAAGTGAATATTTATGCTATGAAACCATATTTTGTGTTGTGCAGCTCTACTGCTTGTCATACAGGTTTTCAGTATTTCATTTTACAGCATATATTTGCTTGCAGATTCATTATGCACACATCACAAACACTACACAATGGCTGAGTTTAAACAAGTCTGTTTCTGTACTTTTGGATCAGATACAGCTGGCAGACTAAAGTACAATGAAAGCAGCAAACCTCAGTGACAGCTGAGCAGCATATTGTGAAATCTACAGGCACTTCCAATTAAAGGTTTTAAATTCTTTAACTTCTATAGCTGTTTTAGGGTGCCCATGTTTTTTGCAAGTTTCAATAAACAGAGAGCCTTGCAAAGAAAAAAAGGTGTCAATCAGAAAGTAGTAACAGGAAAATTTTCCTTTTCTCTTCTTTAGTGGCACTCCTTTTTAAAACATCAAAAAGTAAAAGAAATGAACTGAACTTCCAACCTTTTTGCTTTTAGTATGAAAATCTGCCTATCTTGATAAGGATTTTTTTTTTGTCACAAAAATAATAATAACAACAAAAAATGTGGAAAAATATCTGATCTGGGTTTTCAAAAGCAATTAATGAGTAGGTTTCATTTGAATTCTTGTAAGAGAGAAGCTGATACTGAGCAGTCTAAAACCTTTTCAGAGCTCCAACGTAATAAGCAAAATGTTCTGACATGTTTTGGAGGGAAAGAAAAATAAAAGTTTGATTTCTTACTCTAAAATTTTGATTTCCTACTCTAACAGAAAGCAGCATTTTTCTCTGCCTGATTCTTCCACTAAGAAATAATAATACATGCATTTCTGTTGAATGAGTTGAAATCAAAGGTCAGTATTTAAATTTACCTTGAATTAATTCATCCTGCTGTGTCAAGTTATTTCATTTCCCACATTTCTCTCCTTCCTGCTCTTCTAATCATCAGTTCTCAAAGTTACAAAACATAGCCGCTCAGAAAGACACGGCTAAAAAGAGCAAGAGGCATTAAAAGAAACTCCAACCCAACCCAACCAACCGACCAAAACCAAAAATGAAAAAAACCCAAACCAACAATCTAAATTAAATGTAAGAGAAGTCATTAGAAAAATCATTAGAATTGCAAAAATAATCCAACTTGTTTTTTAAAAGGGGTTTGGTTTGGCTGGTTTTTTGGGGGGGCTTTTTTTGTTTGTTTATTTTGGGGTTTGTGTTTTGTTGTGGGCTGTTTTGTTTTTTTCCACATTAAAACCTTGGTCTTTAATACTTAGATGGTAATTTTTAAGACCCCTCCTTTTCCCAATGTCCACTTTGGCTGCAGTGCACAAGGATAAAATTTTAAAACTAAGTGCATTTAGATAGTGAGGGTTTTTTGTATGGACATCTTCTATCCTGATTTGCAAAATTAACTCTGAAAAGAAATGGGACATTTGCTTGATCGTTTTTTCTTTTTCATGATCATCCTTTATGAAGTTGTACTGGAGCTATGGAACCCAGTTACTGAGCTGTGCAAGCCTAAAAGTCTCAGTTTGTAGTCTTCCCCAGAAACCCACAAAAACATATAAATAAATAAGAAACATGAAGCTGCTGAATTACTTTAACACTGCAGACAGATTGTTGTACCATATCTAAGTGTGCTGTACGTAGGACTATTCACTGTAGTGGGAAAACCCAACAGCATAATACAGCAGCAGCTATTGGAAATCACAGAATAGAGTACTCTTTCAGCTCAGCTTTCTGGGAAATGATCTGAGCTTGTTGAAAATTACAAAGTTTGTCCAGACTTCAGAATAATCACAAGCGTCTGTGAAGTCCAAATCGAGGAGATCTTTCTTTTTGTTTAGTGAAGTGTGCTTGAGGACTAGATCCTCACAGGAGACACTTTTGTTCACCATGGCAGCAGATATCAAACACATATGTAGGCATCAGAAATGCCATTTCATGGTCACTTTACTGAGAAAAGAAAAAAAAACACATGTAAATAATCACCCCAGAGCATACTAGTCTTTCCACTGTCTCTTGTCCTTCCAAAGAATCACACCTGAGTCAATAAAACCTGTCTAGTACTCCTAGAAATAGGCAATTAAAGTACTTCTTTTCCTGTGGAATTTAGTGCAAGAAGACAGGATAAAGAAATCCAGCAGCTGTCTTCTGCCTCTTCCTCTCTGAGAGCAAGCATAGGAAAGCTTTTAATGAAGAACATTGACAGAATCATGTCCTTAATATAATAATGTAGAATATGTATTTAATAAAATTATCACCTTCAAAAATGTTCTTAAGAAACATTATTATTGCATTGGTTTAGTGCTACATAGAGAAAAAAAGAACCAATATATTTCAGCCATTTTGAAATATTAAAAACTAAATATTTCTGGCTACTTAAATGAGGGGAACAATGCAATTTAATTGCGAATGACACTTAAAAGCATCCATAGCTAGGATTTCATACTGTAAATTACATTTCCCTACCTAGCTTGGCAAACGTCAGATAAATAATGCATTTTTACTTTATTTGCATATTGGCTTGCTATGAAACTAGTGACTGTGATTCATAAAGAAGTCTTGTTTCTGTCTGTGGAGGGAAGTTATGCATAATGTGTTGTGTGCAGCATTTTAATTGTAGTGGTCATTAGCATTCAAGATTGTGAAATATCCCAGCAATATTACTAGCAATAGATATATATTAAACACGTAAAAAATCTATTTTCAAGGTCTATATGAAGTGGGGTTGCTCAAAGGGTTTTACTAATAGCTGGAAATCATCCAGTTCATTTCAGCAATTTCAGCTGTAAAACAGTGATCAGCAAGAGAATTGAAAACATATTTAAATTTCATTATAATGCCCTATATATATGGTGTCACTGTTATTTTATTTATTCAAGAAGAGTTAAGAAGTGCAAAGGAAAAGAGTCAGTGTAATCATACATATAAAAATGTGGGATCTATAAGTGACTTTTGAAGATATTAGGTTTATTTTTCTTACAAATGAGGGAAAAACGATACATTGGAATTCTTTTTTCATCACACAAGCAGCAAATAAGTTAACTATTTTTTATTACACCATTTACAGATGAAAACTGAAAATATGGTGTTGGAATAGCTTTATCAGAGATACATAAGGTCTGAACCTTATGAGGATACATGGAACATGTGATAAAATTTTTTGTATATTTTGGTTTTCTTTTTCTGCTTTTGTATTAGTACTGTTTCTGACTCTATTCTGGAAAAAGACTATTACAGAACTTCCCACTGATGTACTTCTGTTTACTGGATTCTTGCAGAATATAATCTTATGCCCATTTTATTTCCTGTCCACCCTGGGGAATGGGAAAGCATCCCCTGGTATCTTTTGGAGGATTTGACATTAACTTTTCAGAGAAATTACTTATTATGAGAATTTGGAACAGGGATTTTTCTTCTGAAACCTTGAGAAGCTAGGTTTCATCTTTGGTGAGATGATAGATAAACATGAAGTGTTTGAAACTTGTATATTTGAAAGAGCCTTATCTTGATATACTGGTGAGACTGTGACTTTCTGTATAAGATCCAGAAAATGGCGCTCTCTCACATATTGATTATAAAAATGTCTGTTTGAAGAAATCAAAAAATTGTGGGTTTTGTAATAGTTGTCGAGCCAAAAGCTTTGCTCTTTTGGTTTTATTGATTTAATTATTCAATAGCTTTTTTTTTTTTTTCCCTATGGTGAATGTGGTAACAGTTGCTCACATTTCTCTGAACTTGCCTAGAGATGAGAAAGAGTTGGTATAAGAGATTACATATTTGATAGAAAACAAGGTGGTAAAGGAGATGCTACTTGGGTGGAGTTCTGTGCCTGGCAGAACCAGAGACAAAGGGCTGGGTTGCTGGAGGTGCCCCTGCCATCATTCACAGCCTAGGGAGAGTGAGATGCAACCAGTTTCATGTCCAGAATCAGATGAAAATGCTGTGTTAACATAGCAGGATAACAACTTCTACAGCTCCCAAAGCTTTCCTGAGGTCAATGCTAGAATTTGTTTCATAGCTTACAGAAAGTCCATATTGTTCTCATGAGAACAGTATGCCAGTATCGTCCTTTAGATTTCAAAAGCCTTCCTTTTAAAAGAGACTGTAATTATTATGATTTAGAAAGAGGCACAGCAATTCATAGTATTTCTTGAATGCCATCAGAAGTTCACAGTAGTGACATTTCTGCTATGAAATTGCATGTTTCTAAAAAATTATGCTTAATTTGATGAACCATAAGAGTAGTTCAGTTTACCGTTTAAGCATTAGACTCATTAAACCAAGGTTGTCTTTTTTTGTATTAAATGTTGACAAAGCAGAATAGGCTAGCATTAAATGTGGTGAAAAAAAAATTTGTTAATAATCTTGTATCTGCTTTCAACAGAAAGTGTGGTATGATTCTTTTATTTTAGGGAGCATCAGGAGGTTTTGGTTACAACTATGCTGAAATTGTAGTATAGCTTATTCTGATAGGCACACACAAGTAACTTCTTTAATGACTTAGTGTGGGATATATTTGTATCTATCTGTCATTTTCAACACTTTTGCAGCAAATCCACCTTGGCTAAGTAGGTTCATAAAATTCCTAGGTTAAACAGGACTTGCTGACCAGAGTTCAGAATTTCTTAATGGATTAACTGTCTGACATGTTTTACAGCTCCTCTGTTTCTGTCCCTCTCTCATACACATATGCATCCATTGAAATAAACCTTTAAATATATCAGGTTCATTTTTGTGTATATGAATACATAATCTGAGTCACTGAGCCAGCTGATATTATTTTTATTTTTAAAAATAATTTACTTTATAAACAGTTATTTTGAATCAAGTAAATTGGATTCAGTCAGTCTAGGTATGAAAGAATCTGGCCCATCGCATGAGAGTGACTGCAAAACTTGTCAGATATTGTAGAAGATATAAGCTACCGAATTGCTTATCTCATGTTCGAAAAGGATGGTCCTAATCAAAAGGTTGGGATTTTCCTCTCAGATCTGTAAGGCAGATCTCCAGTCCAATATTATTCTTTCCCCATATGCACAGAACTTCAAAAGATTATGTAAGTAAAAAGAGAAGAATATCTTAATCAAGATCAGCCATGCACATCTTGAGAACAGAGTTTGCATTCAAATGAGGACTGACTGAAAAGCAAAATGTTCATTACTGTGACCAGAACTGTGTGCAAAACTGAGAAAGTAATTTACACTGTCAAGTTCAAAAAGGAAATGGACAAAGCATTTCAGAATACATGAAAGGGAGTCCTCTTCTGTTGGCATAGGAGGGTATTTGACAATCCAGTAGACAATCTGAGTACCTGTGAGCTAAATTGTGCCTATAAGCACAGCCCTGAGCAAGGAGTATGTATACGATGAGCTACCCTGAGAGATATGTGCCTCCAGGTACAAGTCTCTGAGATTTAATTGCCTCCTTGTTGCTAGTCTATAACAGAGGCAAGTCATACCAGCCCTCACAGATTGGCAGACACAATGGAAGACAGTCTAAAGCTGATGAAATAAAAAATCTCTCAGTCCTCTCCTCCAGCTCAGTGTTCCTTTCCTGAATGCAAATATATGAAATTTTCTGTTTCTTCAAGGAAGAAAACAAGACTTTATCTGCCTTTCATAGGCATCTATCATGGAGAACAGGTTAATGGGAAATGCAAATTGTAGACATGTGGATATTTTCAGCTGCAACACCTCAGAAAGATACTGTCACTGTTGCTGAAGTTATGGGAGAAGTCTGACCGAATTAATTCAGGTATGTTCCAGATTAGTCACTAAATCAGAGTCACTGAGGCCATCTAACCTTCTAAGGCAGGAGAAGCATATGGGCACAGCCTGTCGCCTTCCCTCAGAGACCAGCTAAGAAAGCAGGCCAGAAATGCAACTTACGCTTCTGTAAGGGTATAAAGGATTCATTAAAACCTGATGATTGTTTTTTAAATAGCTAGTTTAATATACTCAAAATGAAAGCATATGCAACTACTGTGCATTTTTACATTGAACAGCATAGCATGGAGACATATTTCTGCACTAAGTCAGACTACAGTCATTTAAAGAAAAGAAGAATAGGGGGGGAAAAAAAGCATTAAAATAGTAAAGTATTTATGTCCCTTAGCTCTTTTTTCAGTTGCATTTTTTTCAACAGGTAGTTCCATACCAAGAGACCATCTGTTATGCAAAATGTAATCAATCTCTCTTTTAAAGGGATAACAAAACTCCCCCTTTCTATACTGTCATTTTTAACATAAACAAGGGCATCTTCTGTCCTTTCTGCTCAATCATGAGGAAGAAGAAGGAATTATCCCTTCCTAAAATAATTTGCCTAGTAGAGGTTTAAGGCCTGTGGGTATACCCCACTGATGTCCAAAGACTTTTGGAAGACAGAGGTCTCCCTTTAGAGCCAAAAAGCAGTGAGATGTCACCTTTGGTGCCATGCCTGTGTGTGAAGAGAGGGCATACATACAGTGCAGCTCACTGAAAGTTTTGGTTACATAAAGCTTTTGTGACAACCCATACCCAACGATGAAATGGAAAATGACATCTTAAGGTAACAGACATTGTGAAAGAAAAATACACAGAGGAAGCAGCTGTTCTCCCACTGCTGCCTCATCCTTTTTCTGTCAACCATAAACCTTTCTTTCTGTTTTATTTCAGAAGTACATTTATTTTATGCTAAGATTATGATAAACAAAAGATTAAGCAAAACCCACAAGCAACAACTACATAAGCTCAGAATCCCAAGTACAATTTCTTTTTTATCTTTTTCATTCAAGTTTTCACTTCACACAATCTTAAAATTGCTTGAAAATGCATCAAGCCCACTTTGAGACTTACTAAATGTATCATACATAAGCTGGTCATTTTGCACTTTGCCAGATATTTTTTAAGTTACTCTTTTATTCTATGTTTTATTTCATGCTGCTAGGCCAACATATGACTTCAAAATTGAGATGTGTACACTTACAGAACACTTGCAAGCCTTTCTGTTTCTGTGTTTTAAATACCTTTGCATATTGTGCCTAATTTTTCTGTTGCACTCTTGTGCTGAAAAGAGACAAATAAGTTTAATAACATTTGCTTTCTCTATAGTTAATATAGTTCATTATAATAATTGAACTAGTGTGACAAGCAGGTCGAAGGAGGTGATCCTGTCCCTCTACTCTGCTCTCGTGAGACCTCACTTGGAGTATTGTGTGCAGTTCTGTTGTCCTCAACATAAAAAAGGACATGGAACTGTTAGAACAAGTCCAGAGGAGGGCCATGAGGATGATCAGGAGACTGGAGCACCTCCCATATGAAGACAGGCTGAGAAAGTTAGAGCTGTTCAGCCTGGAGAAGAGAAGCAGCCTTCCAGTATCTGAAGGGGGCCTATGAGGATGCTGGGGAGGGACTATTCATTAGGGACTGTAGTGATAGGACAAAGGGTAATGGGTTAAAGCTTAAACAGGGGAGGTTTAGATTGGATATAAGGAAGAAATTCTTTCCTGTTAGGGTGATGATGCACTGGAATGGGTTGCCCAGGGAGGTAGTGAATGCTCCATCCCTGGTGGTGTTCAAGGCCAGGTTTGACAGAACCTTGGGTGACATGGTTTCTTGGGAGGTGTCCCTGCTCATGGCAGGGGGATTGGACCTAGATGATCTTAAGGTTCTTGCCAACCCTAACTATTCTATGAATATTCTAGTCTATTCCATGAACTATAAAACTAATATACTATAGTTCAGTATATTAACTCTGGGGTTTCTGAGGCTAGGTGTATGCAGTGGTGGATACAGCTCAACTATAGCATTTTTAATTGCCCCACAGTGTTAATCCAAGAGGATTAATGTGAGGGGCCCTTCTCTCCTTCTTCGTAGAAGAGGGAAGGAATACTCTTCTAGAAGTGTGGAGAGAAGAGCAACATTTTCTTGGCAAGGTCTTTTACATTCTCCAGTAGCATAATGGTTATTCCACTTTCTACTCAAGTGTGTCTGCTCTGTAGATAAAGATCACTGTAATCCATGAAAACTTGCAATGACTAATTATTCTAGGCTACTTGCTGCAGTTTATGAATATTAGCACTACACGTAATGGATGCTGAAAAAAACCCACATGGAAAACAAGGCCAAGTTAATGACTTCACATCCATCAAAGACAGCAGATTTTTATTACGGTTATCATTGAATAGTAGAATCATTCAGATTAGAAAAGACCTTTAAGGTCATTTAGTCCAGACATTATTATGTGTTTAAAAATTAATAAAAATTTTAAAGATTTACAATGGGAGAGGAATGCTGGAGGAAAAGGATTTGTTTCTGCCTCAAAGTACCATAGTGACTACTTAGTAAATATTCATGGAAGATTCAGTGCTGTACTGCACTGCTAATATCCTTGTGTGAAGGAGCTATGTACTTGTGGGGAGCATTGGTCTCGAAGCCATCAACTTTCTTTGGCTTTTGTTGTGACTGTGAATTATGGTGTAATATTTCTATTTGTGATATGACAGTTCAACTCTGGGACAAGTCATGAGATCACACAGTCCATCTGACAGCTTCTTTTTTACTGCTCTGTTGAGAAACCAGAGAAAACAGTTTGTAAGTCAGTTACAAATTCATTTTCTAGGTGAAACATAAGTACAGTGCAGACCATTTTCAAACTGGGCCTTGAAAATTGTTAAAGTAACTCGAGAATTAAAGAAGTTTTGGTCATTGTGATCCACAATGGTTGTGTCCTCTTTCTACCCCCTCATCACTTTCAGTTGTGCTGAGGACATGTGGACTGCAGTTAAGAATAATATACATGGTTTAGTACCAACTTCCATACATCAGAGTATGAAAGAAATACTTGTTCTTACCACGGCAGTATAATCTGGAAGCTCCTATTTTCACTGCGGATGTGGGACATGGAGTTTTCCATCTTCTTTTTTTTTTTTTTCTCACTGGAAGTGTGAATTCAACATCATATCAAAGGTAGCAGGAGATAAGGATGTACATCAACATATCTGTCAGATCCATCCATGTACGTCTATCACATATATTCCCATTTTCCTAAGTCTTTAAACATTCACTGGAGTAGAGTTGAGAGCACAGATACTCACTTTACTAGAAGCTTGTTTCTATAAAATTTGGCTGAACAGTCTCCCTCTCATCTCAGAGCATCTGTTTCTATGGGGAACCTGGGGAAACATTTCCCTTCATATTGCAATGAAATCTAGGTCAACAACATCTCCTCATGTCCTGATTTCAGCTGAAGTAAAACCTGTACATGTGAGCAACAAAGGGCCTGTGATATGCTCCAATACATCTGACAGAGAGATTAAATATTAGGGCCACCACAGAGCACAAATGTTGTGTATGTAGACAAAGGTTCAATATAACTGCTAAGTATAATCCAACAGACCCTGCTGTAGCCAGAAAGACTGATGTTTCCATACTGGGATGATTAGTGGTTACATTTATTTCTCAGTGAGCATTTCTTAGCTCATACTTTCGTGGCTTCCTTAAAAGAAGAGACCCAAGGGTTTTTTTTTTCATGAGTTTGATGATCTCCAAGCATGGCCCTCACTTACTCTGTGCATCTTGGTTTTTGTTCATCGATTTTTCTTTTCATTTCAAAATGAAACATTCTGTATAGAATTAAACTTGTAGTTTAACATGACACTGTTGTTTGTGTTTTTGTTTCAATCCAGCAAAACAGAAACTAAACTAGGTCAAATCTGAGCAGATATTAGGATTCATTTCAGCAACTAAAGAGGAAAAAAAAAAGTAATTTTGCTCTTATAGAAGCTTTTTCTAAATAGAAAGCTCAGATTTCTGCTAGAAGTCTATTTTATTTGGACTGCCCAATGTTTTTGGATCCAAAGCAATCCCTAACTCAGGACATGTTTGGAAGAAAAGCAAATGCATCTCCTGCTTTCTGTCCCTGAAAATTTCTAAGCAACAAATTCCAAAGCCATGTATTTTCCTTCCATTTTAGGACTTTCAGAAAAGATTGCAGATAATGAGGTTTTGTTACATCTATCATAAGCTGCTTTCTTCAAGCATCAGCAACTAAGTAGGCATAATGACAATGCTATAAAAGATGAAAACCAAATTTGACCAAGTCCACTAATAAAAATAGATAAGTTTCATGTGATGACTTGTAGTGGATACAATGTGGAGGTGAAAATGGAACTGGCTAAACAAATAAATACGGTTTCCCAGAACACTATAGAAACCTGAGACTAGATAAGGCAAAAAAAAAAAAACCAAAAAAACAAAAAAAGCAGATGCATTTCTGTTGAAAGAAAAAAACCAGCTAAATAATCAGAGTTGCTACACAAGTATTGTTATATAATAATTTTAATCTTTTGTCTTCCTGAAGATTAAATCCTTAGTTCAGTAGTTAGGAACTAGAATCCACTGTGAAAAACTGACATGAAATACCTAAAGTGAAATTCATATTCAGGTTATCTTTAAGTGTGGAAGTAGTAATAATTACACTCATGTTCACAGAAACAAAGGACTTTAAGGAAAAATTGATAGTGTCAAAAATTATTTTTAGTTATCATTTAAATTGGAAATGTTTTAAGAAACATTTTTAATAGAATATTTCATGCCAGAAAAAAAAAATCTATTTCTCTGAATTTAAGCTACCCTATTTTGTTTTCTGAATACTCTCTGTGTCCTACTCCCGTTGAGAAAATGGACAGAGTTATTCACTGAAGCTGTGCAAGTAGTGAATACATATTCATTAAAATTCCAATCTACTCAATTTGAGGAAGAGGTGAAATTTACTGGAAAAATTATTTCTTATGAATTAATCATCTACATTTAGTAAATATGCAATTCCTTCTAATTTTTAGTAAACACTATAACTTTTGGTTTTCAAAAGGCATTAAGTAATCAGTCAACATATGAGCTGCTATCATCTCTAAGTTGAGGGACATGAAGAGGTCTATGGACCAAATTTAGACCTCTTTCAGTTCAGAAAAAGTTTATATTTATTATCTCAAAGTCATTGGATAATTTATATCTTGTAAGTGAAACTAAAATTTTGCTTTTTCTTTAATCAGTTTATTATAGATAATGGAACAAATTTATTATTTTGTCGTAAGCAGTATTCTGGGCTGCATCAAAAGGAACATGACCAGCAGGTCGAAGGAGGTGATCCTGCCCCTGTACTCTGCTCTTGTGAGATCTCACTTGGAGTATTGTGTGCAGTTCTGGTGTCCTCAACATAAAAAGGACATGGTGCTGTTAGAACATGTCCAGAGGAGGGCCACAAGGATGATCAGGGGACTGGAGCACCTCCTGTATGATGACAGGCTGAGAAAGTTGTGGCTGTTCAGCCTGGAGAAGAGAAGGCTGCATGGAGACCTCATAGCAGCCTTCCAGTATCTGAAGGGGGCCTACAGGGATGCTGGAGAGGGACTATTCATTAGGGACTGTAGTGATAGGACAAGGGGCAATGGGTTGAAACTTAAACAGCAGCGGTTTAGATTGGATATAAGGAAGAAATTCTTTCCTGTTAGGGTGGTGAGGTACTGGAATGGGTTGCACAGGGAGGTTGTGAATGCTCCATCCCTGGCAGTGTTCAAGGCCAGGTTGGATGAAGCCTTGGGTGGTATGGTTTAGTGTGAGGTGTCCCTGCCCATGACAGGGGGATTGAAACGAGGTGATCTTAAGGTCCTTTCCAGCCCTAACTATTCTATGATTCTATGATGCTATGATTCATATGTTTTAAAAGATTTTTCTTTTGCTTATTTTTTTTACCATAAAATTGTCAGCAAGTAATAAGAGTCAATGTAAAAATGAAAAATGAGAAAGTTGTACAGTTGTCCTCTTCAAAAGTTTGCTGATTGCTTTTGACAGTGCTATTAGAACCTATCAAGACTGTATGGAAATGCCAGAACAGCCAACCTTTCCCCAATTGTAAAGAGATTCAGACAACTAAACCAAGGAATTCTATGTCTTCAAAAACCAAACAAAACACACTGACAACTCGTAATAGGTCTAAGAAGATTCCTTATTGAAATTTCACTGCAAAAAGCATAACTTCTGGTAAAAAGCAGCCCATCTTAAGAACTTCTATAGTCACACCAGGGAATTTCAAGTTAGCCAAATATGTTTTATCTTTAAAGACAGAAGGACCTATCTGAAAAGCCACAGTAGGCTTGAAAATTTCCATACTCAGAACTTCAGTGAAACAAGACTTCTGCAAGAGAGGTGTTGTGAAATAGGCCTATAATTTCATTTAATCTTGTGTAAAAAATTGTGTCAGTAGGAAAACTTAATTTTTCTGGTGACATCCCTTGTTCCATTATGCATTAATTAACATTATAAATACCCTGTAGCTAGTAGATCTGCACAACATTATAATGCCCTGTACTTACTATATTTGTTTGCCCTTTCTCTCCCAGTTTCATCTGTTATCTAGTTTATCCTGGGATGTTCTTTAAGTGAAATGGGAAATCTGCCAACAGTTTGATTTCCTGGTGGAACATGGTGAAATTGAAATTGCATGTTTTGCTAAGTGGCAGCAGTGTTTTCACTTTAAAACAACAGAATGCAATTTGTTCACTTCTTAGAACTATATAAGCAAAGTTTTACTTTCTAACATGGGCTGTGTCACTTCAATTCACTGAGAAGTGAAACCCTGGCATGGTATTAACTGTAGAAATATGTCATATGCATTAGCCTAGCCTGAAAACAAGATGCTCATATGACCTTTTGGCATCAGCTAACGAATTAGCTTTGCCTGTTTGGGAATACTGACTCCAGCTATGTCACTTATCTTGACTAATTATATGTTTTCTCTCTTCTATGCCAGTATCAATTGTGTAAGTGGAATGCGTTCATTATGGGGCTTCATACTGTCAAGGAACAGATTGATTGCAAGAAATCTGGACGGCTATTTTTGAAAATTAAACCAATTCAGTGACTTCATACATAACATGCAGTAGAAGTTAAGCTGGGTCATCCTGCACAAAACATGTCAGATATTTGCCTTCAGCTATTATTTTGTTTGTTCCTTTGCTTTCCAAACTCACCTGGAGCACAGAACCCATGTCCCTAGTCCCTTTCAAGGCTGTGACCCACAGAGTTCTTTTCCCATACATCTGTGGTTCCAGCCTCCCATCCCTTCATCTAAAAAGTCATTCAGGAGCTACTCCCTCTGTCTTTTCTCATACGACCTATCCCATGTCATTAACACTATCCCTATGTGGGTGGCATGGAAAGGTGTTTTGGAAAGTATGGTCAACTGTCACTAAGGCAGAATCCAGGAGTAAGGCTTCCTGCCCACAATGCTGTACAGCATCACAAAAAGAAAAGAGAGCACAGCTGTATGTAGAAGCATTCACTCTTGCCCCTCATTTCCAAAGAAAACAGTCATAGTCCCACTCACCTGGCTCTCTGGGTTAGGAAGAAAAGGCTCACTCATTTGCTAGTGTTCATTTTAAGAATTAAATGGCTCAGTCTTCTGGTACAAGCAAAACAGGCAGCAGAACTATGACTCCTTCAGCATATGAAGACAGGCTGAGAAAGTTGGGGCTGTTCAGCCTGGAGAAGGCTGCATGGAGACTCATAGCAGCCTTCAAGTATCTGAAGGGGGCCTACAGAGATTCTGGGGAGGGACTCTTCATTAAGGACTGTAGTGATAGGACCATGGGTAACGGGTTCAAACTTAGGGGAAGTTCAGGTTAGACATAAGGTAGAAGCTCTTTACTGCGAGGGTGGTGAGGTACTGTAATGGGTTGACCAAGGAAGTTGCAAATACTCCGTCCCTGGCAGTGTTCAAGGCCAGGTTGGACAGAGTCTTGGGTAACATGGTTTAGAGTGAGGTGTCCTTGCCCATGTCAAAGGTGTTGAAACTAGATAATCTTAAGGTCCTTTCCAGCCCTAACTATTCTATGATTCTATGATTCTATCCTGCTGTCCCAGGAAATGGACTGATTTTCCTATACCAAAAGTCAGCTCTGTACAATGTTAACAGTTGCAACTCTTCAGATTTGGATGTTGCAAAATCCAAAATTAAATAGAATTTGTGAAAATAAAGCTCACTTTGAAAACACAGTTTTCCATCATTTTACTGGTATGATGGGTATTATAGTATGTTTTTATATTCTTTTTGCACTTGAACTGTGACTTTTAACAGATATGCTCGGTCTGCACCCCATAATAGAGCCCTGCTCTGTATTGTCAGCTAAGTATATATCACTTATTTTCTGAACACAGGAATGTAATTTTTTCCTGTGCATTCAGTCCAATTTAAATACAGCATGGGTGATACACAGAAATGTGATTTGTCTATTAATAAATCAAGCTAAAGAGGTTATTTATCCACCCTATTAGATTTCATGGCAACCTTTGTCATTTGTTTCAGATAAATATTTTGAACTAGAACTTCTTTTTAGTTCTGGCATTTTAGGCAGCATTTCCCTTTAAAAACTCATGATCAGTGACTCACGAGAAGTTCAGACACACAGTACCAAAGTGGGGATTGGTCCTACTTCAGGCAGATTCATTGTCTTTAACTTCTAGTCTAACTAAAAAGCTGAATCATTTTCAAATGATGCACTTGAAACCATTTCAGGGTGGTACTAGTTGAAAAGTTTTACATCTCTGGGCTTCAACCCTTTTACACAAGATTGCAGATGTTTGGATTGCTACCACTCATTGTTATGTCCTGTTAAAGTAGACTAATAATCTAATTACTTATTGGCATCTATTTTAGTACTTCTTTCGCTCATGCCCTGCATACAGATCCAGACAACAAAATTTGAAGTACAAGTTTATAACTGTTAGCACTACCTACAATTGAAACATGCTAGTACATTAATACTTTATGTAAATTTAAATTTACTCCTGTTCACATAGTTTTTATATCCCAGGTGAGAAAACATCCAGAAAATATATTAGCACCTCATACAGAGAGTGCTTAATATTGAAAAGGTGTAAAAAAGCACATAAGCATAATATCACAGGATTTTTTCTTAGTGTGTGTGTGAGCTAAATACATTTGTGTACAAAGAATTATATTATCAACACCCATAACACCAGACTTTTGAATTTAGGAGTGGATCAGAAACTTGTAAGATCTAGGTCATGCAAGCTGAGGTAAGAGAGCATCAGCAGAAATTGAAGTAGCCATGTTGCTGTGATTGAAAGCTACTTGTGATTTCTGTAAAATGACATTGTTCCCACATTCACCAATTCAATTTTTATGAAAACCACAGTGAGATTTTAGTCTCACACTTTATTTACCTTTACCTGTTGTATTTTCCTAGCTGAAGCAGGTTGCCCAGAGAGGTGGCGGATGCACCATCCCTGGAGACATTCAAGACCAGGCTGGATGTTGTTCTGTGCACCCGAATCTAACTGAAAATGTCCCTGTTCATTGCAGGGGGGTAGACTAGATGAGTTTAGGAGGTCCCTTCCAACCCAAGCTATTCTATGATTCTACTCTATTAAGTCAAAATGAGCACAAATTAAGATGAGAATGCAGTATAATCAGGGTTTTTTTATTGTATGAACTAGTTCATTGCGATGATCACATATTCTTAAAATATGATAAGCAGAGAGTTCATAAGCACAGAATTTTTCATAGGAACAAATAATAGCTGTTGCTGTTATTGATTTGTAGCTGCCACTGGTGAAGACAAAAGATACCTTTGGACAACACTATTGTAGATAAATTTAGACTTGACTATAAAGGAGCACATGAAAATACTCCTGCATTACTTATCACCTAGATACTATCTTTCAGTGAGACAAGGAATTTGCTGCCTACTGCCAAGAGAGTCTTGATTTTTTATGTTCATCAAATGAGATGAGGTCAAGAACATTAGAGAATTGTTAATTTATTTAGAAATATTAAACTGGAGCTGAACTATTACTTTTAGAGTAAAATCAATAGTATTCATTAAGTTTGTCTGCGTAAATAAAATAAACTAGCTAAATGAAACCAAATTTGTTTATGAACAAACTTGTGTGGGATTCAGCTTCAGATTAAGACACCTAAATGTAGTTGCCCACTTGAAGGGAAATCAGTTGCCTAAACAGAAGCATCTTATACTTTCTGGGTTGCACTAGGGTACACAATATATTAGAATAAAGCCATCAGGTATAATGCATAACCACATGCCTCTGTAAGATGAGGTGAAAAACAAGTGCAATATTTCCCCAGCACCAAAAAATGACACAATATGCCCTGGTTTTAGGCATCTGGATCCCATCCATTGTGTATAAATTCCCAACAGAAAAAAAAAAAAAACAGGACAGTTCACTTGTCTCCACTTGGATCTCTGGTATGATCTAAGGTGTTCAGGAGCATCCAGCCTGGCCTGATAAGGTGTTGGATTTAAACCTTGAATTAGCTATTATGGTCAATACAGTCCATGGATGCTAAAGAGCTTCTCTACTCAAAGTACATAACTTTATTTGGCCAGTTGAATAACTCTAGGGTCCCCTAGCTTTACTGACCACAGACTTTTCGTTTCCATATACTTAGAGATCCAGTGTTATTTTACGTTTTAGGGTATCTGAGAAGCCTGCCTCAGTATGACAGGCATGACAGAACATACATTCAATTTATGACTCTGGAAAGACACTTGTAATGGGTCATATATTAATTTTTAAACTAGCGCATTTCAAATGGCACTGGATATCTGTATGTAATTAAATCAAGAAGAAAAATTATTGAACTGTAACTATCCAAGATAGCTAATAAAACAATAATTCCGTATTGCTTACAATTGTGTGCCCATGATTTCTTTTTTTCTCTCTCTTTCTACACACACAAATTTTTGGCTTGGTATCTCCCTCATGCTGCTATAAAACATGTTGTTGCTCAAGTTCCTTTGAATAATTAAACTTAATTTAATTTCCTTTGGCAATAAAATGAGGAAACAAGAGCTTCTAAGAACAGGTTGATATAATCATGTGTGGTGACTTTACAGCCACCTCTTATTGTTTATTTCAGATCCATCAGAATAGCTGTGAGACATTTTGCATTATCTTTTCCTGTACAGCTTCAGTATAATGTTGTAAGTACACAGAAGAAAATTATAAGCATAGGAGAGCAAAGGAGAACCTGATCTTGCATTAATGAGTCTTCAGTTATGTGGCTACCAAATTAACCTTGACTAGGAGCAATAAGGGCAAGGCCAGAGATATATCAAGCAGCTAATTGCATGCTTTTAGTGCAGAGAATCACCACAAGACAAGACATTATTACATCTGGCCTACCCATCTTTTTATAACTTACAGCATGGGGAGATATATAACAATCTAAAAAGGCATTAGCAACTGTCAAGTAAGAATGATGGTTTTGGAAAGGGCTGTTATAGCTTCTTTTAGGAAGAGAAAATATAGACAATCCAAAAACTTTGTAAAAGTTTTGAGGGTCTTAGGGTTATACTTTTGTAGCTGCAAAGTCATTATGACTTAAGGCACTTGCTTCTTGCACTGTTAAGTTACTTTAAAACTAATTTTGTTTCAGTACACCAAAGCTAGCTTAGAGATTTGGTATCTAATCATAAGCAATTATGAATTATGTTCATATTTCTACACTCAAGCAAGTAATTCCATTTATGAGTTTGTAACCTTGTCATAAAATCTAACATCTGGGATGTAAAAAGACATAGATTTGATAGACATAAATGAGTCAAGTCTATCAGCCACTTTAGGAGAATTTGTTTCTTTGACCTCATGTTTCTTACAGGCACAGGTTCCTGGGTTTGACAGAAACTTAATCTGGGAGGATTCCCAGAAATGCAGAGAGAAATAACATGTATAAATAAAGCTATGCTAAAGGCAGGCAGCAGTTGTTTGCCTGCTCGGAATATAGGAAGGTCTTTATATTACAGAACATCCCTACAAACTAAAATGGTAAAATGCTGGCCCCACTTAAGTCACTGAAATAACGTTTTTTTACTGGTGGTTCAGTGAACCTTAGATTTGCTGGTTCAAACACATTACTGGTTTCACTTGGACATGGAGCCATTGCCTGCTACTCTTTGGAAAAGGCTATTTAGCCAATTCTTTATCCATCTATTAGTCCATCCATCAAATCAGTATTTCTCCAAGTTAGTGGCAAGAATGTTGTGAGAGACCATATAAAAGACCTTACAACGGTATATTTCCTTTTCTCTAGTATCTGGGGACATTGCTGACCGCTGTGACTTTTCAAATATGATGGAGAGTGGCTTAGCAGCTACATCTGCCAATTCCTTTATGACCCTGGAATGCATCTCATCAGATTCCATGGACTTGTGTTCATTTTCCTCAGGTGGTCCTGAACTTGTTCTTCTTTTCTGATAGGAGGAGCTTGAGAGCTGTGATCAGCAGTACACAGTCTAGCTGGAGGAATGATGTGCTCCAGGATCAATGGTGGGTCCAAAACTATTTAGCATTTTCATTAATCAATAGAATGACGGTACAGAGGTCATTCTCAGTAAGTTTGTAGATGGTACAAAACTTGCAGGAGTGGCTGGTAGACCAGGTATCTAAGCTGCTTTTCACAGGGACCATGACAAGCTGTAGAAGTGAGCAAATTGGAACATCATGAAGTCCAGCAGAGAAAGTGCTGCTTATGGGAAAGATTAAACCAGTGCATCAGTACAGGCTGAGGACTGACTGTCTCGAAAGTGACTGCTTGGATTCCTCCTAGGCAGCAAGTTCTACATGAGGAAGGAAAGTACCCCTATGGCAAAGAATGTCACCTGTATCCTAATCTGCATTAGGAGTGTTGCCAGCAGTCTGAGGGAGGTGGTCTTTTCATTCTACTCAGCACTGGTAAGACATCATAGAATCATAGAATAGTTAGGATTGGAAAGGACCTTAAGATCATGTAGTTCCAACCCCCTGCCATGGGCAGGGACACCTCACACTAAACCATCTCACCCAAGGCTTCATCCAACCTGGTTTTGAACACTGCCAGGGATGGAGCATTCACAACCTCCTTGGGCAACCCATTCCATTACCTCACCACCCTAACAGTAAAGAATTTCTTCCTTATATCAAGTCTAAACCGCTGCTGTTTAAGTTTCAACCCATTGCCCCTTGTCCTATCACTACAGTCCCTAATGAATAGTCCCTCTCCAGCATCCCTGTAGGCCCCCTTCAGATACTGGAAGGCTGCTATGAGGTCTCCATGCAGCCTTCTCTTCTCCAGGCTGAACAGCCACAACTTTCTCAGCCTGTCATCATACAGGAGGTGCTCCAGTCCCCTGATCATCCTTGTGGCCCTCCTCTGGACATGTTCTAACAGCACCATGTCCTTTTTATGTTGAGGACAGCAGAACTGAACACAATACTCCAAGTGAGGTCTCACGAGAGCAGAGTACAGGGGCAGGATCACCTCCTTTGACCTGCTGGTCACGCTCCTTTTGATGCAGCCCAGGATACAGTTGGCTTTCTGGGCTGTGAATGCACACTGCTGCCTCATGTTCATTTTCTCATTGAGTAACACCCCCAAGTCCTTCTCCGCAGGACTACCATGAATTTCCTTTTTGCCCAACCTGTAGCTGTGCCTGGGATTGCTCCCACCCAGGTGTAGGACCTTGCACTTGTCATGGTTAAACTTCATGAGGTTGGCATCAGCCCACCTCACAAGTGTGTCAAGGTCCCTCTGGATGGCATTCCTTCCCTCTAGCGTATCAACAGAACCACACAACTTGGTGCCATCGGCAAACTCGCTGAGGGCACACTCAATCCCACTGTCCATGTCACCAACAAAGATATTAAACAAGACCGGTCCGAACACCGATCCCTGAGGGACACCACTCGTTACTGGTCTCCAGCTGGACATTGAACCGTTGACCACAACTCTTGGAGTGCGACCATCCAGCCAGTTCTTTATCCACCGAGGGGTCCACCTGTCAAATTGGTGTCTCTCCAATTTAGAGACAAGGATGTCATGTGGGACAGTGTCGAACGCTTTGCACAAGTCCAGGTAGATGACGTCAACTGCTCCACCCCTGTCCATCACTTTTGTAGCCCCGTCATAGAAGGCCACCAAATTGGTCAGGCAGGATTTTCCCCTAGTAAAGCCATTCTGGCTGTCACCAAGCACATTTCTCTTTTTCATGTGCCCTAGCATGCGTTCCAAAAGAATCTGCTCCCAGATTTTGCCAGGCACAGAGGTGAGACTGACTGGTCTGTAATTCCCTGGGTCATCCATTTTCCCCTTCTTGAAAATGGGAGTTATATTTCTCTTTTTCAAGTCGTCAGGAACTTCACCTGTCTGCCATGATTTTTCAAATATGATGGCCAGTGGCTTTGCAACTTCATTCTCCAGCTCCTTCAGGACCCGTGGATGGATTTCATCAGGTCCCATGGACTTGTGTACATTCAGGTTCTTAAGATGGTCTCGAACCAGATCCCCATGTACAGTGGGCCCAAGGTCTAGGTTTTCACAGTCCCTGCATCCGCCTTCCAAGGCACGGGTGCTGCGGTCAGAGCTTTTGCCAGTCATGTGGAGAACTGGGTCCAGTTCTGGCCTTCCCAGTACAAGAGAGACATGGGCATACTGGAGCAAGTCCAGTGAAGTGACACAGATTTGATTAAGGGATGAGATCACCTAATATATGAATAGAGTCTGAGAAATGTGGGATTGTTCAGACTGCAGAAAAGACAGGGGAATCTTTCAGATTACTTCAATACATATTTTGTTATGCATTTTAAGAGCTTAATAAAGCGTGTTCCAAGTCATGGCTGGGATCTGTCACAATTCCTGTAATGTAAATCTCAATCTGTAATATAATTATTATTCTCTAGAGCACCAAATGCCCTCTAAATGACATCCCTTCTCTCCATAATATCTCCTGCACCACTGGGCTGGATGTTATTTGTAAACTTGCTGAGGGTGCATCCAATCCCACTGTCCCCAGCAAAAATGTTGAATAATATTGATCACAATACAGAACCCTGAGGGACACCACTTATCTCTGGTCTCTACCAGGACATTCAACCATTGAACATAACTCTTTGAGTTAGACCATCCAGACAAATCCTTATCCACCAAGTGGTCTATCTAGTTGTCTGATAATGAGATATTTGCAATTACATCAGTATCTTCACGTGTATACTTTTAATGTGTGTCATTGCACACTGCATGCAAACTGCATGCTACAGGCTTGGGGAGGAGTGTCTGGAAAGCTGTCATCAGAAAAGGACCTGGTGGTCTTGGTCAACAGCAGGCTGAATATGAGCCAACAGTGTGCTCAGGTGGCCAAGAAGGCCAAAAGCATCCTGGCTTGTATCAGAACTAGTGTAGCCAGCAGAAGCAGACAAGTGATCATCCCACTGTACTTGACACTGGTGAGTCTGCACCTCAAATATTGTGTTCATTTTTCGGGTCTCTCACTACAGAAAGACACTGAGGTGCTGGAGTGTGGTTAAAAGGCAACAGAGCTGGTCTAGAGCACAAGACTTATGAGGAGCAGCTGAGGGAACTGGGGTGTTTCAGCCTGGAGAAAAGGAAGCTCAGGGGAGAACTTATCACACTGTAACTACTTTAACAAGGTGGCTGTTGGTCTCTTCTTCCCAGTAGGAAGCAATATGAAGAGCATAAATGGCCTCAAGTGGTGCCAGGAGATATTTTGATTAGATATTAGGAAAAACATCTTTACCAAAATTGGCACATGCTACCTAAGGAAGTGGCAGAGTCACCACCCCTGGAGGTATTTAAAAGAGTTGTAGATAAGGTGGTCAAGAACTTAGTTTGTTGGTGGGCTTCACAGTGATGATTTGATGTTGGATTTGATGATTATATCAATTTTTCCAACCTAGACATTTATATGACTGGATGATAATAGACTTAGAATCCTTTTTCTTGCCCCAGACTTTGCACCTAGGCTTATTTTTATCTCCCTTGAAGAGGAGTTTACTTTTCCTGAAGTAATAATATTTACAGCACAAACTAACAGTGATATTTCCTTGAATATAAACAAACCAAGAAAAGTAGAAAAGTACAATTAACATACACATATTAACATGTTTAAATCATTAGTGGGCACAAGGGTGGCTTAAACTCTGAATGACAATATATTGGCATCTTGAGATTATTTAACCTTAGTGAGATAAAGACTATCAAATGGGAGTCAAGCCCATAGGTGTAAGGTATGTCTTAGCTTCTCGATTCTAATTAACCCACTTGGACAAGAGAAGCAGCAAAATATGCAAGTTTCGGTTCGCTGGGCTAAAATTAGCTTTGTGATTAAAAAAAAAATACTGTATTTAGCAGCTGTTGTACAAATAAAACTATGCAATTAGACAGCTGTTCTAGTATAAAAGTAACACCATAAAATATAAATACACCTGGCATGTTTTTTTGGTAGGAATGAAAGAGCTCCTGACCACACAGATCTTACTAAGACCTTTTTACCCACAAATGCTGAACTAGCTTTCAAGCAGCATATATGACAAAAGTGATGTGTAAATTAACTCCTGTTTTTGTTTACACAAACTGGCTACCCTCTAGTAGAGGCATAGAATCTCTCCAGTAAGAAAATCCTTTCCGTTTATCCAGCAGGTATCATGAGTGGTGGAAAATATTCAGAATAAAAAAAAAAAAAAAAACATGAAAAGAAGTGTTTAGGTTTTATCCGAAAGGATGATTTTATGTTCCCCTTTTGTATGTTTCAAAAATTCCAGCCCAAAATGACCACTGTAATGGAAAGTCACGCCTAACTTTGATTTCATAATTAATTAAAAGATCAATGACTGTTCTGCACAGCTGGGTGTTAAGCTGTTATAGAATGTAATTTTAGCCTTCTGATATACAGTTTGGAGCCTTTTTTTTTTTCTAAATGTCACGTAAAACTGACAGAGTAAGTTTACAGAATACCTAATGAGAAAACACTACATCATTCTTAACACAGAGAACAAGCAAACAGTTTTATTCCTGTTTGTGCAGCTTAACCTTCTGCAAAAGTAATTAGGTCTATAATTAAAAAGCTATTTGAAATGATTAAAACCCTGTTATCTAGTGGCATTTAAAGACAAATGCAAATGTCAGAAAGGATGAATTAATTAAAATTACTATTGAAAAGAAAAAAAGTATATTAGTGTAAGGACTAGAGGATGTTATTCACTGAAATGTTACAATATGAGGTGAAGTTAGATGTTCAGAGGATATGGTGAAGGTTGAAATAATTGTATCTGGCATTTTGTAATGTGATCTACCATTCATTAATATATATTGCTATGTACATGCATATATATATATATATATATATATATGCTTCAGTCACTATTCATGGTTTAGGATCGTACGGTTTGCTCATGGGAATCCTAAGTTTTATCTCTGTTTTCCAGCCCAGAGCAGTGTGAAATGCAGTAAGAACATGCCAGCTAACAGCTTCCTTTCCTTCCTTCCTTCTTCCTTCCTTCCTTCCTAATAAAAAATGGCCATAAGATGATATGCTTAATCTTTGACAACAGGACTTGTGACTTTCTTTACCATCCTAGATATGGAATCATTTCTTCTTTATGGGACATTCTGCTTTCAGAGCATGAAGCTCTCTTTGTTTTATCTTACTCAATTAGTTGCAACATAAAAGTGTAGCAGAGACAACATTGCCTTGCCCTCCCATCAGTGACAGTGCATACTCAGCCAAAACATTTGCTGCAATTAACACCCCGAAACTGCATATTTTGAGCCAGTGGGCTTGGTCTGAAGAGATTGTACATTTGAACAATTGCTGTAATTAGTTTCTGGATATATCATTGTCTCAGTGAATTTTTAGATTATGTTCACTATATGTCTTAAATGGCTATTTTTCAACCTGCTTTTTAAAGCCAATGATACTGGTTAC
The DNA here is from genome assembly GCF_012275295.1 of Melopsittacus undulatus. Classification (NCBI taxonomy): domain Eukaryota; kingdom Metazoa; phylum Chordata; class Aves; order Psittaciformes; family Psittaculidae; genus Melopsittacus; species Melopsittacus undulatus. The sequence continues at coordinate 45,510,387 of NC_047527.1, read as the reverse complement.
TAGGTAAATTTTCTTCCCACTGCACTGTTAAAACACCACAGCCAGTAAAGATTAATTTTTGATGCACACTCCCAAATGTTAATACAAGAGCCATCCAAGTTTCTGTTACTCAATCATAGACAGCAACCTCTATTAATTAATGTGACTTATTCTGATAGTTTGCTATTTATAAGGCTTGTTTCTTTTCAAATTCATTGTAAAGAGTTCAAGAGACACTTGATCAGGAATGTCTCTGTAAGGAAAAAAAAAAACAACTGTTAAATATAAATGATCAGTTAACTACAGCACAGCATATCTGTGTTTTCGAGAAAAAATGTAGCAATGGCTCATTATTTCTCAAAGGTAAGATTCATAAAAAAGAACCATAAGTTTTAAATGGTTTGAAGAAAATGCAAATTTCAAACTTAAAAAGATAATTATCTTTTGGACTGAAAATTTCAGGATGCTTTCTGTTCACTTTAAAGGACACAAGAAATCTCAGTCAAAATTGTTTGCATAAAAGACGTTATCAATTACTGATGGTTCTACAACAAACATTTTGTTACTGATTAAAATACATAGTCTCTAGAGAATTTCTGTTCTGACTGCATACATGTCAATACATTTTTATTATCTCACAGGCAACTGTAAGTGCAAATAAACCTCATGTCCAAATTTCTTTTTCATATTAAACATATATATATACACATACTCTTCAGAACCACTATGGATTCAGCAGAGGGCTGGGACATGCACTCAGTTCTAGGGACTCAGCATGCACCTATGCTGTACTGTGTAGGTACCCACAAAACCTAGCTGAACCCATGAAGAGAGCATGGAAGAGTCTACTACAAAACCAAAAAATGTTAGACATTTGTAAAACAGATGTTTAGTACACTAAAAATATGTTGTTGTCAGCATTTTACTGCACCTGTGTGTTTTCTGAGAGTGAAACAAATGCATAAAACACATTTACTTTACTCCAAAGCTACTGATACTGTGGTTATCATTCTGACAGATTTTTGGGTTTATCACAACTGTCTGCAAAGTTACTAAATGTTTGTTTCCTAAAGCCAGCTACAAGTAGGACTCTGGTTCAAAAATTATATTTTCTCATTTTTGAAAACAAAAGAGTTACATTGCCTTTTCAAATTTAGGGATAAAACATGGGAAAAGAGAATTTTTGGAAGGATTTTATTTATCATTTTTGGTTTGGCTCGGTTCAATTTTAATGAGCTTAAGGCAGCATGAAGGAGTACAAGGGATCCCCAACACTAACTCACCAGCTTCTGTTATCAGGGGATCACTGTTCTGCTGTTAGTTTTTGGATGTGCCTTCTTTGACTCTTGTCTATGTTGTCAGTTTACACTGTAAGCCCTTTGGGGCTCGAAATATAACATACAATGTGTTTCACAATATCATTCCAACGCAGGTTATGGCATTTAGATAATGATGCAACATATATTGAATCATTTTAAAGTAATAAATTATTTAACTAGTTTCAGGTCTCTCACCAAAAACGGTCAGTGAAAGTGTGTATCTTAGTTTTAATTTGTTATGTTATTAAATATTTTAATTAAATTATTAGCATAGAATCAGAGAATGGTTACGATTGGAAAGACCTTAAGATTATGTAGTTCCACCTTCCCTGCCATGGGCACGGACTCCTCACACTAGACCATGTAGCCCATGAACTTCCCCTGTTTTAATTTAAACCCTTTATCCCTTACCCTATTGCTACAATCCCTGATGAAAAGTCCCTCCCCAGCATCCCTGTAGGCCCCCTTCAGATACTGGAAGGCTGCTATGAGGTCTCCATGCAGCCTTCTCTTCTCCAGGCTGAACAGCCACAACTTTATCAGCCTGTCATCATACAGGAGGTGCTCCAGTCCCCTGATCATCCTCATGGGCCTCCTCTGGACTTGTTCCAACAGTTCCATGTCCTTTTTATGTTGACACCAGAACTGCACACAATACTCCAAGTGTGGTCTCACGAGAGCAGAGTAGAGGGGCAAGATCACCTCCGTTGACCTGCTGGTCACGCTCCTTTTGATGCATCCCAGGATACAGTTGGCTTTCTGGGCTGTGAGTGCACACTGCTGGCTCATGCTCATTTTCTCATTGACCAGCACTCCCAAGTCCTTCTCTGCAGGGCTGCTCTGAATCTCTTCTCTGCCCAACCTGTAGCTGTGCCTGGGATTGTTCTGATCCAGCTGTAGGACCTTGTAATTGTCATGGTTGAACTTCATGAGGTTGGCGTCGGCCCACTCCAGAAATGTGTCAATCTCTCTCTGGATAGAAATCCCTCCCTCCAGCATATCAACTGAACCACACAGCTTGGTTTCATTGATAAACTTGCTGAGAGTGTACGCAATCCCATTGTCGCTGACAAAGATGTTGAATAGAATTGGTCCCAACACCGACCCTTGAGGGACACTAGTCGTTACCTGTCTCCACTTGGACATTTAGCCATTGACAACTCTATGCATGTGGCCATCCAGCCAATTCCTTATTCACTAAGCGGTTCATCCATGCTTCTCCAGTTTAGAGAGAAAGATGTTGTGCAGGACAGTGTTGAACAATTCATACAAGTCCAGGTAGAAAACAACAACTGCTCTGCCCCTACCCATCAGTTCTGTATCCATGTCATAGAAGGCCACCAAATTGGTCAGGCATGATTTGCCTTTAGTGAAGTTACTCTGGCTGTCACCAACCACCTCATTGTTTTTCATATGCCTTAGGATGTTTTCCAGTAGAATCTGCTCCATGATTCTGCCAGTCATAGAGGCAAGACCGACTGGTCATGTTAAATATATTATCGTTTATGTGCACCAAAACCTTCTTTCTGTAAGTCTTTCTAGAGCCCAACAGGGAAAAGAATACCATTAAATTTCAACCCCACTGTGAATTATTGCTTTATCTAAAACTAAGAAAGGTTATGCTCTAGACATAGCCTGCTGCAGTGAGGTCGTGATTCAGAAACTGGTTGCACAGTACCCAAGTAAACAGAACAAACATCAGAGTTGGTTAGCTTAGTCTTCATGTGGGTGTCGCAGTTTAAACAAAGTCAGCCATAAATCACGCAGTCGTTCTCTCACTCCCCCCCTTTTTGCCTTCCCCCTGCTCCCAGAGGAATGGAGAGGAGAATCAAAAGAATGCAACTACCACAGGTTGAGATAAGAACAGTCCAGTAACTAAGGTATAACACAAATCACTACTGCTACCACCAATAATAATAATGATAAAGGAAATAACAAGGAAAGAATATACAACACCTCACCACCTGCCAACAGATAACTCGCCCCCCAACCCTACCAAGCACTAACTGAAACCTAGTCCAAGCCCACAGTCCTAACCCTTCCAGGTAACTCTCAGTTACACCCTTGGCATGACGTGCTATGGTATGGAATGCTTCTTTGATCAATTTGGGTCAGGTGTCCTGTCTCTGCTTCCTCCTGGCTTCCCTCCTCCCTGGCAGAGAATGAGGCTCAGAAAATCCTTGGTAAGGGTAAACATTCGAGCAGTAACAAAAAAACATAGGTGTTATCAGTACTGTTCCCGGGCCGAAAGTCAAAAACACAGCACTGCACCAGCTACTAAGAAGAGGAAAAAATGACTGCTACTGCTGAACCCAAGACAGTGGAAGAAGTAGGTTTGACAGAAAAAAAAGCTTGTAAACTTTGGTACTTTTGCCTTTGCTGCCTTCATCCTGAAAAAAAAAAAAAAAGTTAGAAAAGGCAATCAGGAGTGATTGAAATGTGGATTGAAAACCATTCTTCAAACATGCAGGTGTGAGAGAAGAGTTAATTTTTTCGGCCCCATTACTTCATGTTTGCTTGTTTGTTTGTTTGTTTGTTTCCAAATTCCTACCCCTCTTCATTTCTGCTCTAATTTTAGACAGTTTTCCTTATTGCATTATGCATTTGAGTTTATGCCATCTTTATGTGGGGAGTCACTGAAATAAAGCAATTCATACAACCAAGCTATCTGAATGGAATACTGTATATGATTCCATAGATACATTGCTCCTCCCACGGTTCTGAGGGAATTGGCAGATACAGATGCTAAGCCACTCTCCATCACATTTGAAAAGTCACAGCAGTCAGGCAAAGTCCCCAGTTACTAAAGAAACACGAATATCACCCCATTTTTATAAAGCATAGTAAGGAAAACTCATGGAATTATTGATCAGTCAGCCTCTATTCAATGCCTGCTAAGATCATGGAACAGATCCTCCTGGAAGTTATGTCAAAACATCTGGAAGACAGGGAGGTGGATAGAATTAGCCAACATGGCTTCACTAAAACCAAATTGTTCCTAATAGTGTTGGCCACCTACAGTGGAGTGACTGCAACACTGGACAAGGAAAGAGTTATGGATGTAATCTGCCTGGACCCTTGTAAGGTCTTTTATACCGTCTCTTACAACATTCTTGCCACTAGCTTGGAGAGATACTGATTTGATGGGTGGACAGATAGATGGATAAGGAATTGGCTGAATGGCTTTGTCCAAAGAGTAGCAAAGGCAATGGCTCCATGTCCAAGTGGAAACCACTAATGCATGGTGTCCTTCAAGGGTTCATACTGGGACCATTATTGTTCAGTATCTTAAGTCTCCCAGGAGCTCATTTATAAAACCTATTGGAAAATCACTAAGGGACATAAGACAGTGGCCATGGTGGCTACACAGTTTTCAACTACTTTACAGTGAGAGGGGTAGCTTCCATGATGTCCTCCCATTACCTGGTTAGCTGTCCCAGAATGAACTGGTAGTAGAAGGCCAGAAACCTGGGGTGGACTGATTCATAACAATCCTTTCTTTGCTAGGGCAAACTCTTATCCGATTGTAGCTTTCAGCTTACAACTCCCTGAATAACTGATTTGATTTTACTTCACAGGTGTTGACATATCTTATATGACATATTCTGTATGACTTTTTATATTACCAGCCATATAGACTTCCAAACAGTATAAACCTCATTTGTAAATTTCTTTTTAATGTGATAGACATACCCTGCTATAGATGATTTTTGTTTTGTTTTTTTTTCTGTTACAGATTTTGCTGCTTTTTGGCCTCCCAAAATATATAGGCAGTTATCTCATCAGTCAAACTCTGTATGGTTAGTTTGTTTATTTCCGCTGAATACGTATATACTCACGTGTGATAGAATAGTTAATTATTAAGCCAATAAAACTGACAGACCTCTAAGTACTAGATTTATTCTCACCTGCCATATTTGGAAGTAAAGGTAAGTAACCTTATAATTCATGTTGACTTAAGAGATGAGTAATTTATTAAGCCTTTTTGGTAACAGAAATAAAAATAATCTGCTTATACTTCATGATAAAAATACATCTATATGTTTGGAGTTACGTGCAGGCTTTGCTATGGTATTCACTACTGGCCATTTAGAACTGTATCTGTGATGTGAATTTTTTGGAGTTTGGTGTTGTACAAAGGTTACTGCTCCTTATTTTCAGTTCTGCAGTTTATCTGTGAAAAAAAATTAAATGTAATTAATCTTAGCCCTGTTCATTATTTTTTTTTTTTTTGAGGGGGAAAAATAAGACTTACGGGTAACTATAGTGGAAATAGAACCTTTCTTTCAGTGATGCCAAAGGGGACAGTAAATAGCTACCAGTGAAATTCTTTCTTTGGCTAACTCTTGATTTAGCAGTTTCATTTCCTTTGTTGCACTCTCCTGTCTTACAAATCACCTAAAACTCCCATCTTTATATGGGTAAGAGACCTCAGATCCCAAGTTTGTTCTCTAAAGCATCTATTATATGGAGATAGAATCAGTGCATAGCAGCCCTTGAAAAGCATGTACACATCTTTTTTCTTTTTATTTTTTCAAGAAGCAAAGAGCCAATGAATGAATGAGCCACTGCCTTACAGTGAAGAAAGAGAGATTTGGCCAAATGCTTATTCTGGGAGGTGGAATTCTAAATGTAATGCTTCTAATCTGACTTATAGAGAGCCACCACTTTAAATGGCATAAGAAACAGACCTATGTAAAGCCACACCAGGAAGACACAAGGTAATTTAACAAGAAATGTGATACGGACCTATTTCAGGAAATGTCTGCACTCAAAGCCTGATGTTTAGGATGTTAAACTTTCTCTTTAGTACGTTCTTGATGACTTTTATTACAGTGTCACAAAGAAACCATAATAATAATGCAAATGACCATCAGCAACAGATGATGTCAAAATCATTTACTTTTGCTAGCCATCCAGATTAATTCTAAATATAGTACCACTCCAATATGGTACCCTCTTAATGATCTGAGCTACATTCTAAATTTTCAGCCAGTCAGACACTTAGTCACAAAATGATACTTTTATCTGTAAGGTAGCAGACTGGAGATAGATGTTGATGAATGATTTAAAAACAGAATGTAACCATTTTTAATGATAAAAAATGATGATATATTCAAATTTAAAAAGAAGACTTAACCTAAATAAATTAAACATAGGCAGGTACTATGAATTAACTAAAGTTCATGACTTTAGTCATGAACTTGAAATCAGCTAACTTATGAAGGAACCTCAGTTTCACATGAGCTGCAGTTTACTTTTAGTTCCTTAGGTGCCTTCTGCACCAGTCCTTCATTTTCAATACAAGTAAGTCCACTGAGAATCCCCAAATGAGGTGCTTAAACCATGGAGCTTTTATTTGGAGCTCACCACATGCTCTTACTTGTGAGCATGACCAAATCTCACCGGCAGGCTCAGGCTTCCCTTCAAAATGCAGTAAGACCTACAATCACAGCTTGAGGTGAAAAAGAGAAACACCCCTACCCTCCTGTCTTCTTCCTTGATTTATATGTTAATTAACCATGGTACCCTAATAAGCAAAGCCTGATGAACAGAAGCCTACATTCACTCTCTGACCCATCCTCAAAACATTGAAACTAACAATTTTTGGGAAGATGTTTAACTTAATGAATTGGGAGCACTCCTCACTCCTCTCATTCCTTGCTGTGTCATTAAGATGGTCATTCAAACTTTCCTGTGCTTTGAAGAGTGGAAGAGTTCTCAGGTAGGGTACAAATGTGGTACCTCAGCCTACTCAGAGGAAGAAGGTAGGCTGGGGCTGCAGGGGCCTCAGGCAGCCCTGGTGGTGCTGTTGTGGCTGATCCAGTGGTGAAGGAGGCAGAGTCACAAGTGGTTGAAGTCAGAAGGGATGTCGTGGTTTAAATCAAATCCTCACAGTACTCTCACTCATTCCCCCCCTTGCTCCCCCAACTCCCGGAGAGTTAGGAAGGAGAATCCAAAGAATGTAGCCCCCACGGGTTGAGATAAGAACAGTTTAATTGCTAAGGCACAACACAAATCACTACTGCCATTACTACTACAAATATAAAACCAATAACAAGCGAAAAGAATACAACACCCCATCAGCCACCGACCCATAACTCACTCCACCCTGCCCGGCTGAGCACTGCGTGCTCCCTCCTCCATTTCCCTTCAGCGCTCTACCCTTCCAGCTCTCTCTCCCAGTTGCATCCTGGACATCACGTGCTATGGTATGGAATACCTCATTGGCTAGCCTGGGTCAGGTGTCCTGTCTCTCCTTCTTTCCGGCCTCCCCTCCTCCCTGGCAGAGCACGTGCTCAGAAAAGGCCTTGAACAAAAACACCCTCAAAACATGCTCGCTATCAAGCAACTGTTCCCAGACCAGAAGTCAAAACACAGCACTGCACCAGCTACAAGAAGGAGAAAAAATGACTGCTACTGCTCAACCCATGACAGGGACCTCTGGACGTCATCTTTCCAGCTAACCCTGCTCAGGCAAGGCCACACAGTGCCTAGGACTATATCCAGATGTCTCCACAACCACTCTGGGAAATCTGTGCCAGTGTTCCATCACAGTAAAAGCATTTCCTGTTTTTCTTAGTTTGTTCCCATTGCCTCTCATTCTGTCACCAGGCACCACTGGAAACAGCCTGGCTCCATTCTCTTTGCATACTCCTTTCAGGTATTTATATACTTATAATCATGTATATAGTACATATACTATATATTTATATATCTATTTCTTATGTACTCATTATTTAATAATATGCTCCCTGAATCTTCTCTTCTGCAGGCTAAATAGTCACATATCTCATCTTTTACTTCATAGGAAAGGTACTCCAGACACTTCATTATCTTTTTGCCCCTCATTGGACTCTATCCAGTGCATCCATGTCTCTCTCATACTGGGGTATACTCAGCTAGCAGTGCTGAGTAGATAGGAAGGATCACCTTCTTTTACCATAATTTAGGGCAATACTTTGTCTAGTGCAGCCCAGCAGAGAATGCCATTATCTTTGTTTGCAGCAAGAGCACACTGCTAGCTTATGTTGAACTTCTCACATTCCCAGCAGTCACAGAATCATAGAATAATAGAATGGTTAGTTCCAACTCCCCTGCCATGAGCAGGGACACCCTCTACTAGACCAGGTTGCTCAAAGCCCCATGCAGCCTACCTTTAAACACTGCTAGGGGCTGGGCAGCCACAACCTCTCTGGGCAACCTGTGCCAGTGCCTCACCATCCTCATAGTAAAGAATTTCTTCCTTATATCTAACTTGTTCAAGTTAACTTTCTGTCCTGGGTTCACCAGTAGCAGTCATTTTTCTCCTTCTTGGTAGCTGGTGCAATTCTGTGGTTTTGACTTTCAGCCTGAGAGCAACACTGATAACACCAATGTTTTTAGTTGCTGCTCAGTAATGTTTACTCTGACCAAGGACTTTCTGAGTCTCATGCTCTGCAACAGATGAGGGGAAGCCAGAAGGAAGCAGAGGCAGGACATGTGACCCAAACTGACCAAAGAGGTATTCCATACCACAGCCCATCATGCCCAGTACTGGGCATATAACTGAGCAGTAACTGGGGACAGTTACCCAAAAGGGCTAGATCACTGTTCGGGTTGGGCTGGGAATTGGTTGGTGGGTGATGAGTGGTTGTAATATCTTCTTTTGTTATTTCCCTTATCATTATTATTATTGGTGGTAGCAATAGTGGGGTTTTGTTATACCTTAGTTACTGGACTCTTCATATCTCAACTCATGGGAGTTACATTCTTTCAGTTCTCCTCCCCATCCCTCCAGGAACAGGGGTAGCAAATGGCTGCTTGGTACTGAGTTACCAGTCGAGCTTAAAGCACGACACCTTCCTTAACTCTCCCCTGTTTAAGATTGAACCCATTGCCTTTTGTCTTATTGCTACAGTCCCTGATGAAAAGTCCCTCTTCAGCATCCTTGTACCTCTCACCCTCAGACACTGCAAGGTATCCACTCAGCCTTCTCCAGGCTGAACAGCCCCAATTTTATCAGCTTCTCAGTCCTCCTGTTATTATAAAGCCCCTTCTTTTCTTATAGCTGTTTCTAAGTTGTGTACAGGCCCAGGTTTGCTGGGTTGTGTCCAGGTGCAGAGAGCACCAGGAGTCTCTTCAGCCTTGCCACCTTTCTGGGAGCTGGCAGTTGCTGTGCAAAGTCATCTCTGTTACAGTGCAGCTGTAACCCTGGATCAGGCTGCTGTGACAACAGCTGTACTGTGAAAAAGAGATGTCAGAATCTCTTCTGTCACCTCCCCACATGTCTTGGGAGCTGGTCAGGCTCTTGCCTTTGCTCTCTGCCTTGCTAACCTGGCCTGTCTAGGCAGCTAGAGATTGAGGCTGTGCCCTACTGGCATAGCCAGACCTGCTCCGCTCTTCTTGCTGGGACACCTTGTAGCTGCATCCCATGTGGGTGAGGGCACTACCAACAATTCTTCCAGCTCCCAAAGCTCTGCACTAGCTACCCTGCTGCTCCTCAACTCTAGGTTAATCAGCTGGAGCCAGAGAGCTGATGTGCCACACTCAGAGGGTTTTCCACCTTCTCTCTTCACACCTCTGATGCAAAGGACAGCGGCTGCTGGACCTGCATAATTTTTACCATATTTGTACCTCTGAATGGCTTTTTTATGCACTGGTCAGGGGTTATAACACTGGAAAAAGCTTCAAGTGAAACATTACTTTGTGAAGTAACATAATTAAATAGGATAATATTTTACCTATTTGCATATTTATTCATTATTTACTGTAATAATAGTTACTGGTCCTTGTGAGAACTATTATGTCTGTAAAAATAATATTTGCAGAGGAAAAAAATGTGCCAAACTCCTGAAATAGTGTTACTGAACATAGCAGTTTTCCTCTAAGAATGAATGTGACCTGTCAGTTTTAATAAAGTCAGATATTCAACAATCTTGTCTAGATTTCACTTTTCCAGTTGGATTTACTTTATTTTATATGCCTAAACATCTATAATATTAACCTCTATGCTCTGGCTACAAACAAGATCCTTTTGATTGATTGGGTTTTGTTGTTTTGTTTTGTTTTGTTTTTTCTTCCCTCTCCTTTGTCATTTCAGCATTCAAAGTACTTGGCTACTGAAGACATTTTATTAGGGAAGAAATCTGAGTTTATTGACAGAAATCCATATTCTTTTTCCTGGTTTAACAGATGGAAAATCTAGAAACAATCAGTAAGTGTTACAAAGGCAGTCAGACAAAATCAGTTCTTGTCAGTTTGGCGTATCACCCATCTTTCTTTGCATGAGTAGCTAATGCTGTTGTATGATCATAAAAACTTGTTTAACATGAGACATAGCCATTGCTATATTTCTTTGTTTTGGAGAAAATGATGATATAATCTTTTTCCACTTACCTGAACCATAGTGAAAGGAAGAACTTTTCACATCTTGTTTTATTATTTTTTTAATAGATCATTGAAATCAGAGCATTATATGATATTATACTACTATAGGAACTTCTAAAATTAAGTACAACTTCATCAATGCAACCTATATATTCCTAGCCTAAGATGGACTGGCATCAATTATTCCTTTAATATGAATCTGCCTTTTGCACCAGCAGATCTGAGATTCACTGAACAAGTCCTGAACCACCACTAAAAAGGCATTATTTCAGTGACTTAAGTGGGGCCAGCATTTTACCATTTTATTTTGTAGGGATGTTCTGTAATATAAAGACCTTCTTATATTCCAAGTAGAGAAACAACTGCTGCCTGCCTTTAGCATAGCTTTATTTATACATGCTATTTCTCTCTGCATTTCTGGGAATCCTGCCAGAATTGTGAAAGGGTTAATGTAACCTTTCCATGCAAGAATATGCTGTAGATGAAAGGACAAAGGTGTGGAGATTTGCACTGCAGTTTTTTTTCTACAACAATCCTTATCTGTTATTCCAGAAATACTCCCCCAGATGTATATGATTGTCATGTGTCTAATGTCCAAATGTTAAAAAATATTGTTAGACTGACATTGCTCCCCTAGTTGATATGACAGAAATCTTTGTTGTGAAAATCAATATGGTTTCATATTTGCATTTAGGGATTCTTTGTAAAATTGAGCCAACTCACATACAAAAGTATTTAAACTTCATTCAGGGTATCAAATCAAAGACATTTCAGTTTGGGGTATTGTCTCTTCTGACTGAATATTTAACAAATGTTTTCTGAAAATTGTCCTACAGTTTATATCAAAGGAAAAACAGTACCTGGATCAGTTTTAGAAAAAGCCTAGACATGTTCACATATTGATTCAAGCTGTTCCTTAACTAAAGTAAAAGACAGCCTTGATATACTAGGGTTCTTATTGATCTACTAATGTTTTATTAAAACATTACTTCTGTAACACCTTCTGAGGCTTCAGAGGCTCATTGAAAAAATTGATGAGTCTCCCAAGTAGTAACTGCTCAGTGAGTTACCAGAAGTGATTTTCCAAAAGCAGAGGGCTTGTGTCAGAATTTTTTAAGTTAGGAAGGTGCATTGGGTTTGCATGGCAAGGTTCTGGTAGCGGGGGAGCTACAGAGGTGGCTTCTTTAAGAAGCTTCTAGACTCTTCCCCTGTGTCTGATAAAGCCAATTCCAGACAGATCCAAGGCAGACCCACTGCTAGCCAAAGACAAGACCATCAGAAACAATTGGTAGTGTGTCTGAGATAACATATTTAAAAAGGGAGAAAATGCTTGCTGTGGAACTGCAATGGGAGAGCAGAGTAAAAATATGTGAGAGCAATAGCTCTGCAGACCCTAAGTCAGTGCAGAAGGAGCGGTAGCAGGTGCTGCAGGCACCAGAGCAGATTCTCCTGCAGCCTCTGGAGCAGACCATGGTGAAGCAGGATGTTCCCCTGCAGCCTGTGGAAGTCCATGATGGAGCATATAGCTGCCTGCGGTCAGGAGAGGACGCCACTCCAGATCAGAGAGATGACAGAAAAAGGCTGTGATTCTGTGGGTGACCCACACTGGATCAGTCTGTTCCTGAGAAGCTGCACCCTTTGGGAGGGACCCATGCTGGAGCAGTTCATTAAGAGCTGCAGGCTGCTGGAAGGACTCATATTGGAGAATGTCATGGAGGACTATAGGAGGGACCCCATGGTAGAGCAGAGGAGTCCTCCTCCCTCTGAGGAGGAAGGAGCAGCAGAGACAACGTGTGATGAATTGACCACAACCCCCATTACCCATCCCCCTGTGCCAATGTGAGGAAGGATGTAAAGAAAATCATGTGTAAAGTTGAGCCCAGGAAGAAGGGAGGGGTGGGAGGCAGGTGTTTTAAGATTTGGTTTTATTTCTTGTTCTCCTGCTCTTATTTGATTGATAACAAATTAAACAATTTTTCCCAAGTCAAGTTAGTTTTGTTTATGATGGCAATTGCTGAGCAATCACTCTATCCTTATCTTAACCTATGAGTCTTGTGTTATATTCTCTCTCCCCTGTCAGGCTGAGGAGGGGGACCAATAGAGCAGCTTTGGTGGCCATCTGGCATCCATCCAGGGTCAACCCACCACAGAAGGGCACATTCCCATTTGAGTCTAAGCTTCATAAAAACATCTATATCTTGACTGGAAATATATATGAAAATTACAGCTACAGACATGCACAGATATCTAGCTATTGTACAAAGGGTAGCAGCATCTGCAGCAGTGAAGAACTCTGCAGCACTGAACGCAGAAAGCTGCTCCAGTAAGAGTTCATTCGTAAAAATATATTGGCAATCCTGGAGAATGGATAGATGAAGTAATCAGTTACATAGCTTGGGTACAGGAAAATAACACTCTTTATTTCTCAGCATGAAATATAACAGAAGTTTCTTCACAGGTACCATTTTAGTAAAAAAAAAAAAAAAAAAACAAACACCAGAAAAAAAATTATAACAAATGCCAACAAAAAAGTTTTAGCTTATTATAGCTCTTAAGAGTTATGTTTAGAATATGCTATTTGAAGCTTGGTTGAATTTAAAAAAAAAAATCAATTTCACATTAGGAATCATTTGTATTAAACACATTTTTCAATGACTACTAGCTCTTATTTCCAAATGTCACATTCAGGCTCAAACACTGAGGACAGAAGACCCATAGTTACAGAATAATGGATTTTTCATGGATATTTCCAATAATATAACAGAAATCAATGTACCTTTTATTGTTTAGAGACTGGCAAAAATAATACATACTGTTCATACTTCAGTAATCAAAATTGTTTCTTCCGAAGATCAAAAGAATTCTGCATCTATTTCTTTTGCTTAAAACATGGTTTTATTCTCAATTGTATGTTGGAAGGAAAATTAAAATGTAAGGTAGATACATGCCACTGCCAGAAGATTTCTGAATCTGGTGAAATGAACTGCTTATGCTAACAGTCAGTTAAAAGGAACATAAATCTAAATTTACAGTGGTTGACACCTGAATCTTGGTAAGGGACTCAATTTATATATATCTACTATGCATTTTATTGCCATAAACTTCTATAAAAGACCTCAGCAGACAAAAGGCAGTCCTTTCTCTCTGACTAAATAGCCACACCTAACTCCTCATTTCAATAGCACTGTCCATGCTTATGGAAGTTATTATTCTCAGTATAATCACTTGTTTACACTAAAAAATCCAAATTCTTTGTGGTAATGCTTCTTGCAATCAAGCCATGTGATATGACAGGATGTGTGTCAACTTGCCTCAGGTGGCCTATTAGGTTTAAAGCTGAAGGCCAAGTGACACAGCCATCTGTCTCATACCTTCCCTCATGCCTCTCCTCCAAGGGCTTATCTTGGTTACCAAATGTCCCTGAATAATATATATATATAAAATCAAGTTGAAAGTGATGTATTAAACTTACTATGGCAATGCTCAGAAGTTGAACAGATTCGATGTTTATACACATACATGCTGTTTTTTTTCAACAATGTATGGTTTTAAGACCTTCAGGTCTTAAATACAAACTGTAATATTTAATAGATACATAATATGAACTGTAACATCTCATTAATTTTTTGCATAATATGCCAAATAACATCAAAGAATGATTACAAATATCAATGTGCTGCATCTCACATTGCAGGACTTGTGAACATTTGTAAATATAATTTGGGTGTTTTTTTGATAATCAGAGAAAAAGAGTCTAGATGAATTATATAGAAGAGATTACTTTTGTATACTCTTACTTTTTTTACCCATAATTGCACATCCTTACTCCTCAAATAAGCCACAAGCATGGAGTACCTCAAATGAAGGGAAGAATAAACAAAATCCCTAAGTAACATGCATAAACCTTCAATAACTGAGTCCAACTCACCATTTTGCTCCCAACAAAAATATACTAATCATGCAAGTAAAATAATGTCTGTCATTATTCCAGACAAGAATAAAAACATGTCATAAGCATCCTCCATCCATCCATCTATCCATCCATCCATTTCAATACACCTTAGCCTGATGGCTAGAACAGTCAAGTAAATGTTTTTTTTCACAGGGATTAAAATCGCCTCAGGAAAATGAGGGAATTGAATGTGAAACTCCCACAGCCTTAGCGAGTATATGACCATAGAGATACTGTACAAAGAAATTATTCTGTCTCAGTTCTGAAAGAGGAGACTACCTCTTAGCCTTTCATAAGTACAAGTTGACAAGTAGAAGTTCCGACATCCAGACACTGGAGAAATGCCAAAACTTTTCTTGGTCTGTGCATGTTGAACTTTGTCACCCCTTGAGAAGATATCCTTGAGATAAAACTGAAATCATGTTCAGCACACCAAGGTCTCACTCACATGCTTACTTAGCCTATGAAGAGTCTATATATTTGCCTAGTCATTGCTAGGGGGGGAAAGATAATTTTAGTTTATTGTGCAGGTCATTTTAAAAACACCTTGCAAGCTTTCTGGTATATCTAAGTTATTCTTAGGATAAGTTAGGCTATCTGATTTTAGCTACCCAGGCTTTGGAATCAATACAATAACCACAGTGCAACCTTTTCTATTTCTTTGTCTCATGATCCAAGAGAAACTGCAAAATGTGTTCCAGTTCTGCCTCAGCAATCCTTTGAGTGCTCATACTTTTCCTTTTTGCCTTGCTTATTTAGTCCTTGTTCACTAAAAATCATTTATCGGGCTTTTAAAACCAAATTTGTGCTTACCACCAGAAAAAATATTTAATTTGAAGAACAGATTCCTTTTTATGTTGCAGGAGGGGTTTTTTTTTTTGTTTGTTTTTTTACTACTTTCAGTCTTCTGTTGATCTTCATTCCTGGAGTGCTTTATCTGGAAAATGTAGTTAGACAGAAAAAAACCCTTCCAACTGTATATGGTGTAATGCTTACTTAAAAACATGATAGTAATCTCTATAGTCTGTTTTGATTCTGTGAGTTTCAGTCTTCAGCATTGACAAGAACAGCATTTAAACATCCCTTAGAAGAGAGAGCTGCTCCCATGTATGCTGCCCTGACATATTTCTCTCTTTTTTTTTCTGGCACAAATAGCACCCAATCTCAAGTCAAATTTAATGACAAAATGTCATACATGAAGCCGTAAAAACTTAGCCAAAGGGACTTTTTTCCTTGCAAAATGTCAGAAACTAAAGACTGTAGCCTCAAATCTGATTTCCCAATCACACCACCTGTCTCATTCTACTGACAAAAATTTCCCCAGCTAACAGAAACACATGAAACTTTTTTGTATGCGCTTTGGGAATCAGAGACTGATAAAGACAGATAGAATGAGCTAATCTGATCAGCATTTTATTCAAGACACCGAGGAACATTTTCTGAAGCCCTTTCTGTTTTGTTTGCTGGAAAGAAATGAAGGAAAGTATAAAACGTTACCTGCAAATCTCCTTCCCTGGCTGCCGATCTCCCCAGACATGAGAGAACTTGTGCTGAAAAGAGCAAATCCGAACCTTTACCACAGGACAGCAAATGGCAGTCTCACTGTTTCCTTTCTCTGCCTTGACCACATATTTCAAAGAAGCAATCTGAAAAAGAACTGGCAGGTTTGTTTTGAAGAGATGTCTTAAGAAATAGTATGTAAAAGGGAAAAAGTAAGCTCCCCAAAAGTCACAATTGGTAAATGAACACATCAAAACTGAGGGCTGTTTGTAACAAACATCTGATAAGCTTATTAAAGCTGCACCTTTACAGTAGGAAAGCAGTAAAAAACCTTTGCTGCATGGATCACCACCCACACTCCAGAGAGAACAGAGTAGAAGCCCCAGAGTACTTCAGCAACTGTAGTACAACAGTTTAGGGAAGAAATAAAATAAGAGCATGTTGGTGACATGAAGGCTAACAAAAGTACAAAAGATGCTTGTTGCAGAAAGGTAGTAGACTTATGTAGACATAGATAATTTGATTTGAGTAGAGTATATATCCATCTTATAAGCAAAGTACAATAAGTCCTAGAAGTTCTGTTACTCTCCTATCCATTCATTATGTTTTATATTCTAACTTCAGTTTGCACTTTCTTTTTCTTAACTTTCTTTGGACCACTCATGTCATAGCCAAGTCATTCTCACCGTCTACTATACTGTTAGAATTTCACACCTGCATGTCCAGAGATAGAATAAAATGTCCCTTTCTTTGACTCCTCCCCAGTACTCCTTTGTCAATGCACTTTACCTGCACAGTTTTTCACTGGTCTTTAGTTGCAGCATAGCTTTAAAAATCCAGCTTTCTGATTTTCCATGTTTTTCCTCTTCAAGAAACATAGTATGAACATTGTTTTAGAATTTTTATCATTTCTAGTCTAATACTAGTTTTTATTTTTTGGAAAATAGAAAATAGTTTGAACTTAACAGCTTGGGAAAATCAGTTGAAAATGATGGGGAAAAAATCACTGCTTCAAGAACAGTTTTCTAAAGAATATCTGTGAGTTGAGTTTTGAAAAAGGACATATTAAAATCTGCAGAGACCTAATTCACAAGATTACTAACCACAATATTATAATTCACACTTTTCAAAGGTGCATTAAAATCAAATCAGGACACAATTCAGCCCTACGTTTCAGTGGTTCTCAATGGTATTTCTCCACTGACCTTTAGGGAGGCATTCATCTCACTTAAATTTAGCTATCTTAATTGTGCAAGCACTTGTACAGCCAAGAAGGGAAGGGTGGAGGAGGAGGGGGGAAGGAAAGAAGCAAACATTTAAAGGATAACTGTTCTTATATTAAAAATGTGCATAAAATTGGTGTTATGAGTAACCCTCTAATGGGTCTTCTTTATGTTAGGTCTGTCTTATGCATTAGTATGACCTATCTGCATCTCCTACTGGTCTTTGATACTTTCAGCCATCCAAGAATAAAATTCTCCGACAGAAAAGCAAAAATTGAGACTTTTCTTTTTGATAGCCTACTTTGCTATGAATATTGATAATTTTTAATGGATAGACTAAGAAATGAGTGGCATGCAAGTCAAAGCCCATGCATAGGTGAGCAAAGCTTTCTCAGTCATAGTGAAATGCAACAAGGTGGTGATGGCAGGTTTACTGTTTGGATGTAGGTAGATCTCTAAAGATGACTTAAAATTCTATTTAACTTTGCAGTGCTGAAATATATTCAGAGAGCTAAGAGCAAGTGTTATATAGGTGTTAACTGCATAGAATTGCAGTGCAATTGCAGTGCAATCTGCGTTACATTCATTTTCCATTTCTCAATGAATGAGAAGGTTGGAAAATGCTAAAATAAACAAATTAATAACTTTGGTTTTGGAGTTTAGAAAGGTCTTTAATGCTGAATAGTGTGAGAACAAAAAAACATCACTAACAACTTACCCTTATAGTGCTTATGTATTTTCAATCCCTAAGGAACAATACATTGCAAAGTTTTTCTTTATCACATCTTAATTTTGGTAACAAAGCAGCATTATTAGTCTACCTTGTTATTCTGCTGTTGCTCTTTTCTTCCTGTGTTACTTACAGCTCAAGCAGTAAAGCTAAAAATGATGCATTTGAAAAATTGAATCTCTGAGTCACTCCAAGATACCAAAGCAAATTAAATGAAAATTGGAAGAGCTAGAATTTTTTTTCACATGAATGAATAATTTCTTACAGAACAAATACAAGGCTGTTTGAGTGGAAAAAGCATTGATTGCCAAGACAGGAGAAAAGCTGTTCTATTTTACATATAAATGAAACAAAGTAAATTAAAAAAAAAAAAAGTATTTAAGTCACAGAAACAGATTGAAGTCTGGTTTAAAAAATACACTAAAAACAAAGGCAATAAAAAACTCAAAAGAAACTTTTGATCTAATTAAACTGTGTCCTCTTCGGTTTGTTACAGTGAAAGATCCTGTAAAAAGACAATTTACTGGGGACCTAATCCAACATCCTCTGAAATCAACGGAAAGATTCCCAGTTTCACATAACTTTGTCTAAGGCAAAGGCCTTTCACAAACTCTACAAAAGAGACTAAGAATATACTTTACCTTACTGGTTTTAGATCACATCTTCTAAAATACTGAGCTGATCTGAAACAGAAATTGAAGAAATTACATTTCTAAATATCATAATTGTTTCACCTGTGATACGTATTTCACTTCTACCAGAATTCTTTTCCTTTGGCATAGATTGAGATCTTGTCTCTACACTGTTTTATAAGTTTTCATGCTTTGAGCCCTCAACCTTATCAAACACGTGTAGCTAATCAGTTACAACATGCTACCATTTTCCTGGGACCAGTGCATTTGTCTCAGAGCTGCTTCGCTACAGTTACATGTTTCCTTTGATCCGTAACTATAATGTTCAGAACATTCAAGTATGTGATTGCATTTGTGTGGAGCTGTGTTGTGAAACTGATGCAGAGCTTCGTGTCTCTTTTTTAGATTCTTTGCTCTTCTTGTACTGCAGACGTCCTGCTGACTTTTTGTGCTTATCGTTATGCTACCAATATGCTGTAATTCTGCAGTGATTTGAAAAGTTAGTGATGTAGTAAGTGGCTTAGAAGGAAGAAGGAGGTGGCCCATTATCCCCCAGGCAGAGCAGTTTGTCTGGTGTCTTTATTTTTTTTTTCATTCCAAATTTCCACTATGCCACATCCTTTTACATCATGTTTTGCTGAATTATGCTAACATATATCAAGTCATATCACATAAAAAATAAGCTAATGTGACAAGACATGGGATAGCAGAATAAAACTTACTAGAGTTTTGAATTATATTTCTTTCTTTTATTTTTCATTTGCTGTCTAAAAAGAAAAGGCTGGTCAAAACCACCTTGCCATTATCTGTGTCCAAAATACACTTAAGCTTTTTGCAAAAATTGGAAAGTTACTTTTGCCAACTCTTGCAAGGTTCCCTATTAGGAATTTATCCACTCTCTGACACTGAGAATCTTATAAAATATTTATATTTCATTCAAAAATACAAACCGAAGATTTAATCTTTCAGTTTTAAAGCTGTATTGAAGCAATCATTTGCTCATTCTACTAGGACTTGTATTTTGATTCAACAGTCACTGAAATGAATCCAGAGCATGATTTCAGTCATTCTGCACACTCTCAACATCTCCAAAAGGCATTTTATATTACTAATAAGGCTCCTACTGTTTGTGAGACCAATTTTCTGTTTCATCTACCTTTTTCTTTTTTTTTTTTTGGAAGTGTCTTTGGGTTTTACCAGCTAATTATTTGAAAGAGGTTTTCCTAAAGAGGTTTTTTTGTGTCTCCCTCACTGGCACGGGTATATTTGCCTTTTTAGGGAGCCTATAGCCACCAACAGCGATTTAGGGCATTAAGTTTCTGCAGTGACATGAAAACTCCAAATTTGAAAGCCTTTTATCTGGCTTCCTATCTTGAAAAGGAAATTGCACAGCACCATGCAACTCATTAAAGCCAACCAGATAAACCAATCTCTTTTATGCAGCTTGATTGTCCCTAGACACCGGTGAATTCAGCTCAGTGGCACTGAAATGGCAGAGGCCAACCTGTAAACAACTTGTAAATACATTTTATTCCAACCTCACAAGGGTTCCAAGATTTTGGTGTCTCCCAGATTCCTACGGAGAGAACTTTTCAAGGAAGCAGCTACAGATTTGTTACACTTCTCGGTTAGAAGGCAGTATTTTTCTCTTTCCTAGAATAGCTGGTATGCTTCATTGTTACGTTCACAGATACCACTTTCTCCTCAGGTAACTTTGGTTCAAATTACCAAGAAGACGTCAGTAGAAATAAATTAAGGAGACTTGATCTTTTACAGTGTATTTAAAAAAAAAAAAATGGTGAGGATGAGAAAAAGTTGAGGAGAAAACAGAACCTAGTGTTGTTTGAAGCATTGTGAGTGAGAACAAACTAAAAGTCTTTCCACAAGTGGAGACTCTTAATCTCAGGGTGGTGGGTTCATGCCCCACAGTGGGCACCACAGAGGACTGTCGTGGTTTAAACCCAGCTGGTAACTCAGAACCACACAGCCATTCACTCATTCACCTCCCTTCTTTTCCCCCTCTCCCAGAAGGATGGGAGAATAGAAAGAATGTAACTCCCATGGGTTAAGATAAGAACAGTCCAATAACTAAGGTATAATACAAAACCATTACTGTTACCACCAGTAATAATAACAATAAGAGAAAAATAAAAGGGGAAAAGGAAAAGAAAACAAGTGATGTACAATACAATTGCTCACCACGCACCGACCACTATCTAGCCTGAATGAAGCAGCGATCTGGGTCTTCTGGGTTACTCCCCCCAGTTTACACACTGGGAATGATGTGCCGTGTCATGGAATACCCCTTTGGCTACTTTGGGTGAGGTATCCTGTCTCTGCTTCCTCCTCTGCTTCAATGACCCTCTTCACTAGCTGAGCACAAGGCTGAAAAGTCCTTGATCGGAGTAAGCATTCCTTGTCAACAATTAAAAATATTGGTGTGTTATCAGCACTGTTGTCATGTTAAAGTCAAAAACATAGCCCTGCACCAGCTACTAGGAAGGAGAAAAATAATGTTACAGATGAACCCAGGACACTCAGACTTGTTCAGGTCAGGTATCTGACCTTTCTTTCACAACCCCACAGATTTTAAGAAGGATAGAGTTACTTTTCCATGTGAAAACGTACCTCTGTAAGAATATTCTAATAAATACTTTTGCTGTCAGTAGCTCTTCTTCGTGCAGATCATATCTCCATTCACGCCTAAATCCAAAAGCTAGTTAATAATAGTAACAGCAAAATCAGCAGGGCCTGAGTTCCCTTCAGTCAGTCGTAACACTGGATATCAGTTTTCCCCATAAATTTGGTTTATCAAGATAGTTAAAATATTGGTCAATCACTAAAAATAAGCAAAAAATAAAAAACCCAAAAGTTCTGCCCCCACCACAGTCTATATGCTTCAGTAAGCTACATTACACTGCGTTTAAGATAAAATGCCAGACATTTCCATTCTGTTGAACTGTGTTGCTGCTGCTGCCCAAGTAAAGCAATTTTCAAAGTCCTTTGCCTGTGAGATCAAAATGCCTAATTTTCACTCCTCTACAGATACAGGCCCTGCAATTTGTTAGGTTTTGAAACAGAAAAATACAGTGTCTCTCTAAAGTGGTCTGACCATCTGTAGCAATGAATAGAAAGAAGGAAGGCTGGGTGATTGGATAAAGATGGTTACTTAGGTTTAAGTTGAGCAGTTGGGCCACGAAGCTTGAAGAAATCCAATTTCTCAGTTCACCTCTTCTCTGTTATTCAAAGGTCTTCAAGCTCTGCAGTCTTTTTGGTTCATACTCCAGTGAAACCATGTTAAACTAAAAAATGCATAAGCCTGAACCAACAACAGGAGTTACAGAAAAGGTTTATGAAAGAGCTTCAAAGCATCCTGTGTTCTCAGACTTTGGCTTCGGCTGTATTCCTCTCTAGTAGTTCTAGTCTGCAATCTGCAATGAAATATTAGGTGTTCTAACAGAAGTGAGACTGTGAATATGCCATATTAAAACAGATTGTATACGTTTGCATGCTTCTGAAACCTAGCTATTAGAAACACATAAATTAGGTTCCTTCTTGGTGTTTTCCGAGCATTATTGTAGAAACATGCATTAAACAATGTTAATAAAACTCACAGATGGTTATATAAATTAACAGGTGCCACAAGTTTCAGCATTGGTATTGCTTAGTTTTGGTGAACTTTAAGTTCTTATGGTGATTAAAGGCTATTAGTGAATTCTAATGGGACTTTCAGGCATAAAAAAAAATGATTGGGTTTCGTTTGGTTTTGGTTTGGTTTGGTTTTGTAAAGATTCTTTTAGCATTTCTATATCCTACTAACATACAGCAATGGTAAACCTACTTATTAGCCATCTGACTTGCTACGTATCAGCCTGTGAATTTAAACAAGAGTAACGATGACTTTCATAGAATCATAAAATAGTTAGGGTTGAAAAGGACCCCAAGAAAATTTATTTCAAACCTCCCTGCCATGGACAGGGACATCTCACACTAAACAATGTCATCCAAGGCTTCGTCCAATCTGGCCTTGAACACTGCCAGGAATGGAGCATTCACAACCTCCCTGGGCAACCCATTCCAGTGCCTCATAGTAAACAACTCCCTCCTTATATCCAATCTAAACTTCCCCTGTTTAAGTTTTAAGTCATTACTTCTTGTCCTATCACTAAAGTCCCTAATGAAGAGTCACTCTCCAGCATCCTCATAGGCCCCCTTCAAATACTGGAAGGCTGCTATGAGGTCTCCACGCAGCCTTCTCTTCTCCAGGCTGAACAGCCACAACTTTCTCAGCCTGTCATCATATAAGAGGTGCTGCAGCCCCCTGATCATCTTCATGACTCTCCTCTGGACTTCTTCCAACAGTTCCATGTCCTTTCTATGTTAAGGACACCAGAACTGCACACAACACTCCAAGCGAGGTCTCATGAGAGCAGAGTAGAGGGGCAGGATCACCTCCTTTGACCTGCTGGTCACACTTCTTTTGATGCAGCCCAGAATACCGTTGGCTTTCTGGGCTGCAATCCCACACTGAAGTCAGCTCATGTTAATTTTTTCATCAACCAACACCCCCAAGTCCTTCTCCACAGGGCTGCTCTGAATCTCTTCTCTGACCAACCTGTAGCTGTGCCTGGGATTGCTCCAACCCAGGTGTAGGACCTTGCACTTGTCAAGGTTAAACTTCATGAGGTTGGCATCAGCCCACCTCACAAGCATGTCAAGGTCCCTCTGGATGGCATTCCTTCCCCCCAGCGTATCAACCAAACCACACAGCTTGGTGTCATTGGCAAAGTTGCTGAGGGCACACTCAATCCCACTGTCGATGACATTTACAGAGATGTTAAACAAGACCAGTCCCAACACTGATCCCTGAGGGACACCACTCGTTACAGGCCTCCAGCTGGACATTGAGCCATTGACCACAACTCTTGAAGTGCGACCATCCAGCCAGTTCTTTATCCACCGAGTGGTCCACCTATCAAACTGATGTCTCTCCAATTTAGAGAAAAGGATGTCATGTGGGACAGTGTAGAAAGCTTTGCACAAGTCCAGGTAGATGACGTCAACTGCTCCACCCCTGTCCATCAGTTCCAAGCCCCATCATAGAAGGCCACCAAATTGGTCAGACAGGATTTCCCCTTACTGAAGCCATGCTGGCTGTCACCAACCACCTTGTTGTTTTTCATGTGCCTTAACATGCCTTCCAGGAGAATCTGCTCCAAGATTTTGCCAGGCACAGAGATGAGACTGGCTGGTCTGTAGTTCCCTGGGTCATTAGGGTTTATATTTCTCTTTTTCCAGTCATCAGGAACTTCACCTGTCTGCCATGGTTTTTCAAATATGATGGCCAGTGGCTTTGCAACTTCATTTGCCAGCTCCTTCAACACCCACGGATGGATTTCATCAGGTCCCATGGACTTGTGCACATTCAGGTTTTTAAGATGGTCTCAATACCAGATCCTCTCATAAAGTGGGCCCAAGGTCTTCATTCTCACAGTCCCTGTGTCTGCCTTCCAAGACTTGGATGTGTGGTCAGAGTGTTTGCCAGTGAAGACCAAGGTAAAGAAGTCATTCAGAACCTCAGCATTCTCCAAATCCAGGGTAAGCAGTTCTCCTGATAACTTCCGGAGAGGTCCCACATTGTCCTGAGGATGTCGTCTATTTGCAATGTACCTATAGAATCCCTTCCTGTTACCTTTCACATCCCTAGCCAAGTTTAATTTTATTTGGGCTTTCCGAGCCTCGTCCCTAGCTTCCTGAACATCATCCCTGTTTTCTTCCCAGGCTGCCTGTCCTTGCTTTCACCTTTTTTAAGCCTCCTTTTTCCCTTGAAGTTTCCTCAGCAGCTCCTTATTCGTCCAAGGAGGTCTCCTGGCCCTCCTGCTGCACTTCCTTGTCTTTGGAACACAACACCCCTGAGCTTGTAGTAGGTGATCCTTGAATGTCAACTGTCTTGGGCACCCCTGTCCCATAGGGCTATATATCCCATGGAACCTTGCTAAGCAGGTTCCTGTAGAGGCCAAAGTCTGCTCTCTTGAAGTCCAGGGCAGTGAGCTTGCTGCACGCTCCTCTCACTGTCCTGAGTATCTCGAATTTGACCATCTCATGATCGCTACAACCAAGGCTGTCCTGGAACATCGCATTTCCAACCAGCCCTTCTCTTTTGGTGAGCATGAGGTCAAGCATGGCACATTTTCCTTTCAGCTCCTCTATTGCTGGCAGACGGAAGTTTTCTTCCACACAATTGAGGAACCTCCTGGATTGCTTGTGCCAGGCTGTACCGTCCCTCCAACAGATATCAGGGTGGTTGAAGTTCCCCATGAGAACAAGGGCCTGCTAGCATGAGGCTGTTCCTATCTGTCTATAGAGTGCTTCATCCACAGATTCCTCTTGATCAGGTGGTCTGTAACAGATCCGCAAAGTAATGTCTCCCATTGTTGTTCTCCCTTTAACCCTGACCCACAAACTCTCTGTTGACTGCTCACCTGTCCTCAGACAGAGTTCCATACTCTCCATCCTATCCCTAAAATAAACAGCAACTCCCCCTTCCCATCTGCCAGGCCTGTTCTTTCTAAAGAGCCTGTAACCTTCCATTCCAACACTTCAGTCATAGGAACCATCCCACCATGTTTCTGTGATACCAGTTATATCATATCCCTGTAGATGTGCACACATCCCTAATTCCTCTTGTTTCTTCCCCATTGTACGGGTGTCTGTACAGAGACATATGAGCCAAGCTCCAAATGAAGCCGGCTCATTGGCTGGAGCAGCTGGAATATGTCTACATTGCTCCGAGCATCTATTATAGGTGCTGGCAACTGACTGGGAGTGTTGGAATGGAATGATGCCCCCCTCGCCCAACACATCTAGTTTAAAGCATCCTTAACCAGTTGGAAATAATGACATAATTTCTTTCCATGAAAGCTATTTTTTAAATATGAAAAACTAGCTGTTTTAAATACAGATTTAATGAAATGCGTGTTTTGAACTGCAATTTGCAAAAGATGTGAAAAGGCTTGAGAAGCCTTCATCTTAGCACTACAATGCCTGCTAGGTTTGGAGGTGACTTGCCTGTTAGCATGTGTGTATGTGGATAACTTTAAGTGTACACGGGTAATTTAGTAGGCAAAAACTTTAAAAATGTAAGTAAGTGCCTATCAACTGGGCTGGCAAAGTTGCTTCATTAGCACATCTGGTAGAGTTGCTGCTTTGAGATGTGACACAGAGATGGATGGGCTCCAGACTAACCTCACTTCTCACGAGCTGCAGGAGTCAGCAGGACTGCCTGACAAGCCCACTAGGATCATTAAGCTCAGTAGGACCCTGCAAGAAAAAACAATTTTAAAAATATATTTCAAAGACTCCCTGTGTTTAAAAGTTCTGGGTTCTTTTCCATCTCAACATGCAGAGAAATCTTTGCTTCTAAAGCACAGTTTACATCCTCCTGAATAAAGAGAAATAAAATATCTTTTTGGTCTGCTTGATACACATGAGCTGGCACTTTCTTGGAAGGAATTTACTCTATTCATCAGCTTTGGTCACCTAATTCTCGTGTGGAGCTACTGACTTTGTTGAAAATACCTGTTTCACTCTGCAGTTCCAGCTATGCTTAAAATCCACATCTTGAAATGCTAGGCTGTTTTTCCTAGAGGTGTACTTTTTCACCACCATGTTTTTGGAGGTGTTAGGAGCTAAAACTTATTGCTGCTGATACTGTTAGGGGATGAGTGGGAAAGGGTTATCAGCCAGGAGAGGAACTGGGAAAAAAAAAACAACCTAGCTTCAAATTCACAAAATGTGTCATCTGAGGTACACATATCTTTTCTGCATCCTTGATGTATTATCAATATTAACTACTTAATTCTTCCTTTTCTCTCACTGAAGTAAGGTAAGGTAAATAATTAGATTTTTCATAGACTAAGCAGAAGTATGGCTGTGGTCTTGCTGTTCGCAGTACCTTTTTAATTTTACTTCAAAGGATGATGCATTTCTATAAATTGCTTGACTTCTTCACAGCAAAGAAAAATGTCATTGAACGCCACAGGTAATGAAAGATTAAAATCTTATTCATAGTTCTAGACCTCACTCTCAATGCCACAGTGACAAACTCTGTGCAGTAGGAACTGTTTGTGCATACCAGACAAATGATGGCTGAAATTTTTTAAATTTACAGGTAATGTTAAAATTCAGTCACTGGAACTCCAGCTGCCTTATGCATGTAAATTCACTGTTTTAATACTGGGAGGATTGTGTATGGTATCACTTGCTGTACAGTAGCTAGAATCTTTACACGTTTTACAAATTCCTCTATTTCTCAGACGGCAGGGCATTTCTTCTTACTTATGCCTATCGATGCCATTTTGTATTTTCATTGTCTCCTAGGGAGACTGTCAGCCCAAGCATGTTAATAAAACCTTGACACACCTAGCATTACCTGTATATTGGGATTTAAACATAACTTCATGGCAATAGGGGAAGGCCCCTATACCTTTAAAGACTTCTAAGTTGTCACATATAACCTAAACATGCAAAATAACACTTAAAACCAAAATCTAGCACAGGAAAAAGGAACCTATTCTAAATTTTCCGTATCTATCTTCCTTATTGTGCTTTTGTTTGTAGGAGTACCAGGACAGAAGTTTTGTCTTACCATGACTGTTTTAGGCTCACGGATATGTCTGAACTTTGTATACGTTAATATAGCATGTATGGATTGAATGTCAAAACAAGTGTGTTCTAGCAGAGATATCATTTCATCAGTTGGAGCTTCTGCTTAAATATCAAAATTTTAAAAAGTGTTCTTGCCTTATGAAAGAGCTTGACAGCTGTCAGGTGAGACACTGAGAGTGTGAGGAGTGAAATCAAAGCCATCTTCCTCCTCTTTCTTTCTCCACACATTCTGTCTGAGTAAATACCTCAACCCAAATACGCAGGTAGTACACATAAGAAGAAATTCTTGTAGCATATATTTTTATTCAAACTAAATAGGGAAAAAAAAATAAAAGGGGCTTTCAAAATTCTCAGGTTTGTGCTATAAGTAGATATAAGTAAAATCTCACTTCTTATCTCAGTGTGATGTGAGGGATAATGTCAGCTAAGTGTATGCAGCACAAGACTTCACGAAGCTCTATGAAAGCTGATGCTTATGTCTGACACATAAACCCTACTGGAATCAACTGGGCTTCTTAAGGATGACTTGATTTACTGGCATGCTGCAACTTGCAGGATTAGATTCAGCTTATAGGTAAAAAGCACAAGAAAAGAAGTATTTAAGCAGACTGACTAGCAGGTATGTGGCTGACAAGGCTTGAATTAATTAACTTGCCCTACCTGGAAATTAAAAAAAAAAAAAAAAAAGGATGAGAAAGTGGACATAAACATCAATAATCAATGGCAGCAACCATGAAAAAGGGTTTGGAGCATGAGGCTGATCAAAGAAGAAAAGAGTTCAGCAAGGCCATATCATTAAATAGACAGACACAATGTTAAATCACATATAAAGACAAAGGAAAGGAAAAGAATGAAGGACTGAAATCCTGTTAAATGAATTAACATGATTTTTCAGGTGGGATTCCTTGGGGCAGCCAGAAATATGCCTGGTAAGAGACATCGGTGACAACTTGTTGCCTGGGTGCCAACATAAAGCTAGGAATATCGAAGTACTTCTACTAGAGGAACTGTAAAGGAAATTTGGGTATTTATGGTTTATTGTGAAGCAATTCAGATGAGAACTAAGGATGAACAGCTTGATATTAAACGTTGGAAGAAAAAAAAATTCTGTTGGATCCCTTGGTTTTTGAGCAAAAGGTTGGAGGAATTCAAATGTGATAGACTCTACTGAAATATTCAATAAAAAAGCAATTTATTTTGTACCTGTCATGAGGGTATACCAGGTGAAAAAAAAAAAAAAAGAAAGAAGGAAGCTGTTCATGTTTTATTTAGCCACTATGTTTTGTTCTGAAGAGCATGGTGGTTTTAATAATTTTCATTCAACTCAGGCAGAAAAGGTAAATATCAAACAATTGTAAATAAGTATGAAAAAAATAATACTGCATATCAATGAAATGTAAATATATAGTTAAGAATTAAATACAATGTTAACTGTAAGCAGAAAAAAAATCTGTTACAATAAATAAAAACACATTATTAGAAGTAAGTAAAAAGTTATTGGTGGGTGGAAAAGTTTGATTAGCCTTTACAATTATAGGATCAGTCTTAAAATCTTGAAAGAATAAGGATACCAAAAAAAGAGGCCCTTTAATTTTTGGGATGCCAGACTACGTCTCATAGGATGCTGGAAAGATTCAGAATTAAAAATTAATAGATCTTCAATTTATCGAGCAAAACCAGACTACCAGTCTTCTGCCTAGCTGGTTGTAAACACAAGGATTAAGGAAAACAGTCAATAGTCTTATACTTGTGATTGTAACTGATAACAGAAAAGAACTGAAACAGCCAGGCAAGTCTGAACCACTGACAGACACTATAAAGTTCCTATGCTGTGGTCATTCTCAAAAGATAAGTGACTGCCTGACATTTGGAAAGGAAGAAGTAAAAGCTGCAAAAAGTTCCATCAAGAGTCCAACTGAGCAGGAATTTTCACATGCCAGAAAATTCTGCACAGTATGAAGAAAGAATTGATAATAACATGATTAGCACAGAGAAATTTTTCATGGGATCAGTGGTAAGCACTGCAGCAGAAGATGAATGGGCTACTACTCTGGAAACAAGTGGAATATTTATCTATTAACTAAGAAACAGGTGCAGCAGGGGGGTTGGAACTAGATGATCTTAAGGTCCTTTCCAACCCTAACTATTCTATGATTCTATGATTCTATATGGTTGAAAATCATGATTATCACTGGCAGAGCAGCTGGGGGCAGTGTTTAAGGTACATGGATAGAAGAATGGGCTGGAAAGAGTAAGCTTCTTCCCCCAGCTCAAGCACATTCACCAAATGTGCCAGTAATTAATATATGTGGGAAGAGGAAAGGAGGAAAAGAAATAATTTTCAAATGTATTATAAGGACAAAGAAAGACTAAATTAATCAGAGCATGCCAGGTCTCCGGACTTATCAGGAAGGACATTGCACTGAAATACTTAAGAAAATGTTAGGGGATCTCTTCTGGGAAAAAAAGAAAAATTTCTAAAAGAGCAGAGAACAGAGCTTAAAAAAAAAAATCGCAGCTACCCCAGATGATTCATATCCTTGGGATTATAGAGTAGGAAAGATAGAGACAAGAGAAAAAAAATGAACACATGCAATGCCTTGAAGTAGTAAAACATGTTTGGCCAACAAACTGTCAATACCCATTTCTTTCAAGGAAAAAAAAGGAATCAGCCAGATTTGCTTATGTCAGAAAAAAAAAAAAAAGAAAGAAAAAGAAAAGAAAATGACCAGAAAATCCAAGCAGTTCTGAGAAGAGCTAGAGCTCGAGCTGAAACCCAGAAGCTACAGAAGCTGTTGGAATCATGTCCTGTGTTATCTCAGGAACACAGTCAGGTATACCACAGGCTGCCCGCACAGGCAATGACTGAACAAATATAAAAAAATATCCATAGAGTGAGGGACTGTGGAAATTGATGGCTGCCCTAAACTGAGGGTGTAATTACACTGCTTCACAAACACATCCAATAAATATGTGATTCAAAAGTTGCTAGAAAATCTTATTAGAGAGTTTAAAGAACTCCTAACTTCAATTAAAGAATCATGAGAAACCCACCAGGACTCCAGGATTTCTTGCCTTCTGAGAGATGTCCATTCTGAAATCTTCAACAACATTATTCTAGCTGTTGTTCTGTACAAAATCTTTTAAACTGGGTTATTTTCAAGCACCTTGCTTATTATACTGTTTCTGACACAATAATATCTTCCATTGTAACACATTAGATATCAAGATTAATCTAGATTAATTTAATGAATTCATATTAATCTAGATTAAAATTTGGATTTTACTGTTGCTGTTTATGTTTTTATCAGTGTTGATTGGCCTTCAAGATTTGTCAGTAAGCACTTTTATGAAGACAAAATTGTGCGTATGTTTGCTTTAAAAAAAAGTGTTTATATATATTTTTATATAGGTATAATTATGAAGTCTATAAAGAAGAAACACGTTACCTGCAGTCAGGTCAGAATGTAAAGTAGGTATAGTGTATGACGTTGACAATCCTAAGAGGCAAAATTTGAAGAAACAAGTCATGTTATGTCATGGAATGGATTTTAAAACTATCACATTAAAACCATGCTACTTTAGAAAATATATTCTTAAGACTTTATATTTGACTTTTTTCAGCATTAAAAACCCTTTCTTGGATGGAGAGCTTATAATTAAAAGTTTTTTTCCAACAACTCAATGAATAGAAAGATATTAAAATGAAAATATCTTATTAAAAGTTGATAAGCAATATATTTTCATAGTCAAAACCATCCATCCTGAGTCTTCAAGCAAGGGTCAATAATAGGGACAATTTGCAAGGCTGATTTAATGTTCCTACAAGAAGGAATAACAATGAATGTCTGTGTTAACATCTAATACAACTCTAAGCATGTATACTGTGAGACTAGATGCTTCCATAATCTTCAGCAAACTCAAACAGTTGACTTGCTCTGTTTATGTAGTCAACAGAGAGCTCTATTCTCTTCCCTCCTGCCAAACTTGACTACTAATTGCTTTCTGAACATTTACACATTGTCAGAAGTTGTATCAGACTGAAGATGGAGCAATTATTTTCTACAGGTTATTTTCAAGGAAACCTTACAGAGAAATGTCATCCATTAAAGCAGCATGGAAATTATTCTCAGCACCACAGGGACTGCTAAAAAAACACCTGAAGTGCACACAGCAATGTTTCCTCATATGTCAGGCCAGAAGCACTCAAAGCTTTGGATTGTGTTTAAGAAGGAGAAAGAAGAAAATAAAAAGCTTTAGGCATGTTTGCATTCACAGTTGACAGATAAAGTGACCACAGAAAAATGCTATTTATATAAATATTTGAATGAGCTGACCAAACTATGTAAAGTTTCAGTAATACCATGTGATATATGGTACTGAAGTTATGTTAAAGAGTCATCTGCCATTTTAACTCCATAATTTATTGTGAACCCATAATCCATTCTGAATCCATTCTGAGACCAATAAAAATGAGTACCAGAGCCAGAACAAGAGAACACAAGTAGGGCTTTATGAGCCACCCATCTTCAGCCTGCCAAAGTCTCTGCAGTGCCACAGTAGGTTTTTATTGGCTTCACAATGCATGGAGAGCACCCATGGGGTAGATCACATGCTCCGTGATGTAGTCCAGGAGAAAAAAAAAGCCCATGGTTGTTCCACAACGGCTTTATAACAGTTGTGGAAGACAAAAACATTTTTTACCTACATAAAAATTACATATTCAAATAGTTCTCCTGTTCTAGGGAAGATGGAAAAATTCTATGTATGGAGAAATCATTACAGAGTGGGAAAGTAGGAGAGTTCATTTTGAAACAAGTGTACTATCTTGTATTTTATTTATTTATCACATCAAAATCAAATTGCTACTGATACTTGAAAAAGACCACCAACTTGCTTAGATTATTTTCTAAGGATTTCTGTATATGTGGTAGCCATTCTGCATTTATATCTGAGCAGCAGCTACAAAATAAAAAACCATTTGTGTGCATTTTGTACATATATTTTCAAAGGCAATTTCAGTGCATTATGTGGAAAAGAAGTCCTACAGTTTCACTAGCTTCTTACACTGTGAACAGAGCAAAATGCATTGAAAAGAGATGTGAATACTTTCATAACTCCCTGGAAACTGACATTCAAACACCAGCACCATTTATGAAATTATGTCTGCAAGTTTCAATACATTTTTGACCACAGGAATCTGGCCTTTGTAACTTTCATGTGTACTACGTCCTTACCATTAATATTTTATAAAAAGGGATTTTTCACTCTAACATATTTTTTGTGATTTTGAAGGAAGATGAGTATTCAAAATTTCAAAGAGTGAAATAAAGTGTAAAATAATTAATTGTTCACAACCATTCATTTTTCTGTATTTACAGAATTCAATGGACAATTAATCAGGGAGAAAATTTATGACCTTTTCTTGTGATAACATTTTCCATAGCTGAAAACATCCTACATTTTCACTTACACATT
This sequence comes from Melopsittacus undulatus, assembly GCF_012275295.1. Taxonomy (NCBI): domain Eukaryota; kingdom Metazoa; phylum Chordata; class Aves; order Psittaciformes; family Psittaculidae; genus Melopsittacus; species Melopsittacus undulatus. Next base: position 45,477,538 of record NC_047527.1, on the reverse strand, counting down.
AACTGAAAAAATGGAGAGTCCAAGTGTAGAAGGACTAAGAAAAGGAAGGCTCAAGAAGTTACTGAAGATTATTTATGGATGGAATTACAATGAATGGAAAGCAATAGAATAGGAATTTATGTTTTGTGTTTCATATCAGTTTACACACTGCACACATAAAGGCCAGATGTGGGTGAAATTGCTTAATGTATTCAGTAATGCCTTTCTCAGTCAAAAGATTTCCACACTAATATAGAAGTCAGGCTTCAAGTTTCATATGTGAGAATCAAAAGTAGGTACAATGATCTTGATAAAATGCCACTCAAAAAAAAAATACATGTGGCAGAAATTAGGGGTTACTGTAAGTGGGATGAGAGCTTTTTATTTCTAAGTTATTTGATAGCGCACACTTGATAGAGCAAATTTGACTAGGGGTTCCACTCTCTCCTTTGGGAAGCATCTGCACCTGGCAAAAAGAGCATACACAAAAATATTGCTGGAAAGTCACAGCCAAAAGTTCCAAATAACAGAACATTTTTTTATGTTGATAGGGCTGAAGTGTCAATATTTCTTGAAGAAAATCAAGGGGTTTGGTGGTGATGCTGGCAAGTGGACTGGTGATCTGTGTCTGTGCCATTCAATAAATCCTTCAGCTTAGTGCTGTAGCAAGCCTTCCCTAGCCCCAGTTTCGCTCTGAAAGCTTTAGAGTGGATTGTCATATGTACAAATCCCTTTAAACTTAAAAGTCGGTTAAAAGGCTGACAGGATACTCAAACCCTTTTGAATCTGAATGGTAACATACTACCAATGTTTTAGTTTCTAAATCCTGTCACTAGAGTTCACTAAAATTGTTCCCTTTCCCAAGATGCTAATGGAGATACAGAGGGTTAAATAAAAGTAGGGGAGACAAGAGTTGGTTCATTTCATTGTAAAATATAGTGCAGCCTGGCAAGATAATGAAAATGTTATTATTTCATCAAGAACAACCAAATGTACCTGATTTAAGTGGAGGAACAAGGGAAGGGGGAAAAAAGCAGCTTTTTATAATATTAAGCTCATGAGATATTTTTCCTGTAAAAGTCATTTCTTCATTAAAACTGTAATTGAAAAGGGACATGCTGTTCAACAAGTTCAGTGTTTTATGTATGCCATAGAAATCCCACGACGTGCCTAAAAATGAAATTCATATTAATCACTGACGTCCTAATCCTCCTGATATAAGATCTATATTCAGGGATATGTTCTCTTCTGAAACACCAGAATCAGCTCTGAAAATGAGATTTTAGATTAGATTTTTGGATAGTCTTCACATAGGCTCATCCATATGAAATTTGCTATGTGCTTTTACAGTATCTGGGGATAAAGAGCTTCTCACAGTGCCTGCATTTGTCATACATGGTTAGAAAGCTAAGGTACCATTCATACACTTCACTTTGTAGTTCTTCTAAAAACATCAATCACAATCTGCCACCCTTTCCTCCAGTGATTGGACAAGTCACTGTTCTGAACACAGCATAAACCTCAAGGTCATTTTTCCCTAATTATTTTGGCCTACTCTAGAAAATTCATAAAAAGTTCATGAAAAAGCTTGAGAAAAGGCAGGATTTTAGAAAAATCCATTTTACTATCTGACATCTTTATTTCCTATGCATTGCTCTTTATTTGTTCTTTTGAGAGAATTTTACAGCAAGCTGCAGATTTCAGTTATAAATCTACATTAGAAGTCCATCAAAACTGCCATGTATATGTGTTTCACAATAAGCAATAAGGTACCAGAGCCGCCTTTATTTTCAAATTCCTTTCTCTTTCACTCTACATTCTTCTGAAGGAATTTTTGATGCAGTTTCTCCTCACATTACACAGAGTCAATACAGGTAGTAAAATATGTGACAAGGTTTTTCACAAAGTAATCTGCAGTGCTGGGAGGAACTTTTCAAATATGTGCAAAAGCCAGTCAAACCAATGTATCAGGTTTCTTTTCCAAGAAACAAGTTGGACTAGCAAAATACAAATATTTAAATCCATAAAGAAGCGTGAGGTATATTGTATTGTGCAGAAAATTCATAACATTCAAAAGTTCTTGAAGTCACATAAAAATAATTCTGTTCAAGCATTACAGAGCAGAAATAGATTTAACATCAATGGCATTTTTTGTTGTTTTCATATTTCCATAGCAGTAAAAGTAAATACTTCTGCACATTTTGCAGAGAGCAAAACCATAAATAATATAATGTAACTGTACTTCCAAGATGTTTTAGCACCTTTAGTATTGCATTTGTGAAATCCCTATTGTCTTAATCACTTTCTCAGCAAGCTGGCAAAAAGGGAAAAGCTCCATGCTTTCTTCAAATGTAAAAAACTAATCAAATGCAAAACCATACTGTGCACTGTATGGATCCTATCCTTTTTGTAGTTTAAAGGATCAAGTTGAATAAATTTCAGCCCCCTTTTGGCGGGGTTTAGAAGCTAACTCTCAAGCACCTTCTTAGAAACTTCAGAGCTTGTTGCTTTACAGATGTTCACAGCAAACTGTCAACACCTGGGGGTAAATAGATTTTTCTTCGTTAAACATAATAAAGACTATGTAAAAAATAGACAATTTCCATCCCTCCAGAGAAAGAAATGAGAGGAAATTCTTCTATTGCATAAGATGGAGGTTAATCTTGTAAATTGGAAAATACTTTTTATTCTTCAGCTGCCTTTGGTATATTATAAAATTATACTGTGAGGTTTTTACCTAAAGGGGATGGATCCTTGACCTGGATGGAAGTGGGTATAGAGAACTAGAACCTCATATGCCTTGCACTGTAAAAAAAAACAAACCAAACCAAAACAAAAACAACAAAAAACCTCCAAAACTCAACCAAAAAAATCCCCAAACTCTTAAATTTCTTTAATTTCTTTGATTTCTTGTATTTCTTTTTCTTTACTGAAAATGAAAGCAGTCCCACTATCTTACATAATTTCTCAGAAACAGTGGCCTTGTTAAACATGAATTCCAGACTGAGAGATTAATGTTAAACTGCCCAAAATTTTCAAAGACAGTAAAACATATATATAAAAAGTGGCAGGTTCTTTTCAGTGTCCCTAACAGTCTCAGAGCTCCTTTGGTATTTTTCTTAGTCCTTTTAGATGACATTCCTTTACAGCCTTCAGACTCAGTCTGTGTAATGCTGTGGAAAGCAGACCACTGCTTACATGGGTCTGTGGATTCAGAAACCATTCCTCTCTGTACTTCACCTCACAAACCAGTTTTGAAAGCCAGCCCTAAGCCCTAGCTACTTCTTGCGTGATGATTTCTTCTCTACAGTCACCCTAGCCAAAAAGACTGATTCTCTGAAATTAAAACTAGATTTGTTGGCCGAGTGGGGAAGCTATCCATCCCAACACTCCTAGGCTCACTGCCTTGGACTTCAAGAGAGCAAAATTTGGCCTCTTCAGGAAGCTGCTTAGTAAGGTTCCATAGGATAAAGCCATAGAGGGCAGGGGGGTCCAAGACTATTGGTTGGTATTCAAGGATCAACTGCTTCAAACTCAGGAACGTTGTGTCCTGTCAAGAAGGAAATGGGGAAAGAAGGTCTGGAGTCTTCTATGGATGGATAAGGGGTTGCTGAGAAAACTTAGAAGGAAAAAAGTATCTTATAGAAGGAGGACAGGCATCCTGGGAAGAATATAGGGACATTGTCTGAGAAGCTAGGAGCCAGGTCAGGAAAGCTAAGGCCCAGTTAGAAATGAGTCTGCCAGGGATATCAAGGATAACAGGAAGGGCCATTATAGGTATGTTGCCACCAAAAGAAAGTGTAGGCATAATGTGGTCCCTGTCCAGAAGGAAATGAGACAACTGGTTATGACAGATTTGGAGAAGACTGAGGTTCTCAAGGAATTCTTTGTCTCAGTCTTCACAGGCAAGTGTTCTGATCACACTGCTCAAGCCTTGGAAGGAAGATGCAGGGACTGGGAGAATGAAGACCTTAGGTCTGCTGTAGGAAAGGATCAGGTTCAAGATCATTTTAGGAATCTGAATGTGCACAAGTCCATGCACATGATCTGATGAAATCCATCTGTGGGTCCTGAATGATCTGGCAAATTAAGTTCCTAAGCCACTGTCTGTCATATTCAAAAAATCATGGCAGTCATGTGAAGTTCCTGGAGAAGGAACTTGGGGGTGTTGGTAGTGGTGAAACTTAACATGAGGTGGCTTCAGTGTGTGCTTGCAGCACAGAAAGCCATCTGTATCCTGGGCTACATCAAAAGGAGCATGACCAGCAGGTCGAAGGAGGTTATCCTGCCCCTCTACTCTGCTCTCCTGAGACCTCACTTGGAGTATTGCATACAGTTCTGGTGTCCTCAACATAAAAAGGGCATGGTACTGTTGGAACAAGTCCAGAGGAGGACCACAGGGATGATAAGGAGGCTCAAGCACCCTTGTGCTTGGACAGGCTGAAGAAAGAAGGCTGAGACAATGAAGAATGATGACAGGTTGAAAACGTTGGGGATGTTAGCCTGGAGAAGAGAAGGCTGCATGGAGACCTCATAGCAGCCTTCCAATATCTGAAGGGGGCCTATGAGGATGCTGGAGAGGGACTCTTCATTAGGGACTGTAGTGGGAGGACAAGGGGTAATGGGTTGAAACTTAAACAGCAAAGGTTTAGATTGGATATAAGGAAGAAATTCTTTCCTGTTAGGGTGGTGAGGTACTGGAATGGGTTGCCCAGGGAGGTTGTGAATGTTCCATCCCTGGCAGTGTTCAAGACCAGATTGGATGAAGCCATGGGTGATATAGTTTAGTGTGAGGTGTCCCTGCCCATGGCAGGGGGGTTGGACCTAGATGATCTTAAGGTCCTTTCCAACCCTAACTATTCTATGATTCTATAAGGAAGAATCTCTTTACTGTAAGGGTGGTGAGGTACTGGAATGGGTTGCCCATGGAAGTTATGAATGCTCCATCCCTGTCAGTGTTCAGGGCCAGGTTGGACAGAGCCTTGGGCCGTATGGTGTAGTGTGAGGAGTTCCTGTCCATGGCAAGGGGTTTGGAACTAGATGATATTAAGGTCCTTTCCAGTTCTAACCATTCTGTGATTCTATGGGCTGTAACTAACTTTTTACCCATGGTGGCCCAATTGCTAAGAAAATTGCCAACCTAACATCTCGTTATTGGTCATCATGTAACATATGTGTGACACAAGCTCTAAATGCTGATTCAACATATCCACATGCAGACAGATTCAGCTGTCTGTAAAGAGGACTAGTGAAAGTGGATTTAACAGGTAAAGTCAGAATTCAAACTTGTGTATGTTAAAAACAAACTTTTTAAATTAAAAAGTTCCTTGCAAAGGGACTAGAAATTTCCAGGAGGTACATTTTTTTGTATAACAAGTAATGCATACTAAATAGCGTGTCTCATTCATATTCCTGCCACTAAGGAAACTTTTCTTTAGCGTCTACATGATCATATATTATTATTCCTGGTGAGTCCCTTAAAATGAGAACTGAAAGCATGTAGTGCAAAAAAAAGAAATGAACTTTGAACTCCAGGGTGAAGTCAGAGAAATATGGTGGATATTTAAAGTCAAAATTCTTATGCTAGCAAAGAGCCATCTTTTGCCCCATGCTGGTCAATTTAAAGAACAATACAGCAATTTCAATTTATCCTAGGCCACATAAATCCTAGCTAACAGTTCATTAAATATTGTATTTCCTTCTCTCCACATAGACAATTTGAGTTTCTGAGAAAACATACTCTTATCTTTCTACATTTCTTTTTCGTTTACCTCATCATGGATACTTAGTAGCTCCACTGCAGACAGTCACAGGGCATAAGAGCAGAAGATAAGCTTAGCAGAGAAGAAAGGAACTGAGTTAAACTGAAGCACAGAGCTTTATCAAGGGACTAGCAATCCATCTTGCTTCACAAACCACAGCCAGGGATAGATATTTTTCTTTTGGAATGACATGTGCATGTGTTTGAAATAACTAATTTGAAAGCTGGTCCCCCTGAACTAATCTCAGTTGCAAAAGGGCATTGTTCAGCCTGCTGCTGCACAAAACACATCAACAAAATCCCTCTTGATTCAGGATAATCACTGCCTTTGCCATCTCTTGGCCTAAGATGACTGTTTTTCAGATTTTGTCTATAGAAGAATCTTCCTACAAGAAACACATTCAAGCGCATACTTAAGTTTTCACACACTCTTAAACCATAATGGGGAAGCTTAAAATTAAGCTTTAAAGGTCAGATTTTCAAAGGAATTAATGTGAGTTAGGCATCTCACCTTATTAAACATTATTTGAAAATTCCATCTGTGCATTTTGGCAGCTAATTTTTTATCTGTGAGCCTCTAGACCTAATTACTTTCCTGCTCATGGATGACCTCAAAAAGTCTAGTGGTTAATTGTTTTCCTGATTTAGGGCATGAGCATTGTGACCCCTACATGATACTGAAACATTCTGGCAGAGTTAAGCACTCTTCTGTAGATTTATGATGTTTAAAATGTAAATGTCAAATTTAGAAGTCTAGGGCCTGCAAGGGAGGTAAATAGGCATAGCTCTTTCAATTGTGGCAGAAAAGCATTGATTTTCATGAGTTGAAAGCCTGACTCAAATCCTTTAAAGCTGAATTAATTATCAATGTATTTGCTGGCTGTGAGAATGTCACACAACTGGCTATACAACTGCAGCACATCTCGACATTTAGCTTTTGCCAGAAGTGTGCTATTAAAAAATATGTATGCATAGTAGACCTGTTTCCCTGCTGACTGGCTCATGTGAAATAAGACATTCTGAAGGCAGAGGAAGGAACATGAGGTAAAGCAGCAATCATAATTTTTGCAAGGAACAGAAGCACTTGAGTAAAAATAGCCCCAGTAAAACTTTTTAACAATACTATTAATTATTATTAATTGAGGGAAGGAAATACTAAGTCAATTTATTTTAATCTAGTTGTTTAATCTTTACCCAAGAAACCTGTGTGATGGCTTTGCACAGATATGGAAATGCAGAAAGGTCCCCAGGCTTTCTGTCTGCAGCTCTGACCTTCATCGGAAGTGATTGGTTTGTGTGTAAACTATTAATGTCCACTCCTTGTGCTCACCCCACTGGGAAGAAACAGCCTGGGTTTCCATGGTGCTAATACACCTGCACAGCTTGAGTGGGACCATATTTTTCAAATTCATGAGCATGTGAGAGGCTGAGAAGGTCCAGTAACTTATGCAGTAGTCCAGCACTGTATGAAATCGGAAGACTTTTAAAAAAATAACAGAAAATATATTACCTAGCATAGTGTAAATCAATGTACATCCCTGGAAATCCACAATGTACACTCTAGCTGGACCAAAAGCCTTTGTGATGCTGAACATTTAGAAAAAAAAAAAAACAAAAAACAAACCAAAACAGAAAACTCCACACTTATTTGCCAACTGAAGCTACTAAAGATTTACACAAGGTGGCTGAATCCCTAAATGTTGTACAGCTCTTAGTTTTATACCATTGATCCCCCTTCTTAGGGAATGAAGTAGAAGAGCATGTGAGTAGAAGAGGACTCTCAGGAACAGCATCTCTGGGCAGAGATGACCACTGATCCTGGCCCAATGATATAGAACCAGCCCTTAAACATCACTTTAGGTGATTTTTATTCCTAGGTGGTCCCTGAGGAACAGCTACAGTAAGCTGTTTTCTGCTGCAGTGCTAAACAAACTTCATTTACTCCATTAGGGCTGGTTCAAAGCTGGACATCTTCATCCTCAGAGGGAGAGAGAGTTCATAGGCAATACACTTTGGCACTGTGCCCCTCCACAAGTGGAACTGGGAATTTTTAAGACCATGTAAATGATGATGACAAGTTATTCTTACCTGATGTTGAAAGCCATACATGGGAACTCTGGGTAGCTACCTTTAAAAGACCTGTTAAGCTTTTAAGTGTGTCCTCTCATCAGTCTCATACATCATAAGGCAATAAAAATTTAAAGGAGCAAAGGAAATTATTTTTCTCTTCTTACTAAAACAGCAGTTACTCTAACAAAACTGAACACTCTTTAGTGGGTTCCTGATTTTAATTTTGGGAAGTTATGTGACAACTAATGATAATGGTGACACATAAGCCTTAAAAAATCAGCAATGTAGCCAAATAGGCTGAAGAAAGGCTTTACACATCATAAGGAATTATCTAATTGTGCAAGATCCTCTGCAGACCCAGTATAAACAAAACAAAAAATCACTACTAACATACTCTGGGTCAGGTAATAGAGACGTCATCAGGCATATGAGCCTTGTTGGATGATCTGGTAATACTAGAGGTACAAAGTTAACCTCATGAAAACATAAGGTAGAGAAAATAGAAATTCTCAGCAGTTTCTACCTACAAGTTATAAACTTTGTATAATTTGGTCTCTTCTCCAGCCTCTCTAGAATGTAAATCATTTAAAATCTCATCTTTTCCTTTTAGAAAATGTTGCTATAAAAGCTTCAAAGCACTCCTTACAAACCAGAGGGAATGGAACTTCTCCAAATGTGTGGTTAAATACAAAAAACATTGAGACTTCCATAAGATGCTTGTTCCAAGAAGGTAAAAAAAGAGAATATCTAATTTATTAATGACTTTTGCAGGGTTTGCAACTAGCAGAACTCTAAAATCATCGAAGCAGTGAAGGGAGTATGTCCAGTGTTCAGGACTTTAATGGAAATACACATCCTCCTGCTCTTTGCTTAAAAAGATCATACAAATTAGAATAGGAGAAGAATAAATAGAAGTGATTGATAAATAAAAATATTGGGTGGAGAGAGGGATTGTCTCACCCATTACTGGTATGTGAGACCATTGAGCCTGAAGCTAAGGAGCTCTGCCTGAGGGAGCAGCCCTTGCTTAAGCCAGCAGGTCTCATTGTACCAACACAAGCAAAGTCTTCATTTTTAGTGCTTTCAAGTGCAGTCTTCAGTAACATGTGCTTGAACACTATGCTTTTCCTTTACAGCTGCATAAAAAAAAATAATTCTTCACAATCTGGGATTGCAGTTTATTAGTTCAAAATGTTTATGAAAAACAGCAACAACAAAAAGAGCCAAGAAAATTTAGCTATGGAGGATGTAAGGAGTTTGTTGTTGCTTGTTTCCTGTTAGCTAATCTGCATGTGAACATAGTTTCTCTGGTTCACACCAACTATATACACTAAGAAATGTACAATTTACTAGAGTGTGTTCAACATCATCCCTTATTAAATAATCCTAAAATCTTAAATGTGTGGTGAAAATTGTTTTCTTTGTGTTGATCTTATTGGTATCAATTAAGGATTCAGACAGAAAAAGCTATATGCTAAGCATATAATCTGGATTTCTGACATGTTTACTTAGCTTTTTTACTTTTTCTCTTTTTAACTATGTGGCAGAAAGGTGGAGATATATCCTGAAGTCTTTAGTCAGTTTTGGCTTAGTCTTCACAGTGTTTTGCTCATCACTATGAACATAGCTACTCTATTTCTTTGAATGAATCTGTAAGTCCCAAAAGGTTAAATTGATCAATGTTATGTTGTCTCTGGAATATTCCATATGTTGATGTTAAGAAATAGTGTGAATGTTTAGGCAAAGTTTTAATAATAAACATTAATGTGTAGAACTTATTCTTTTTTAAAATATCTTACTATTATTAGTGCTATAGCAATATCATTGTAATAGTAGTAATACACTAGTAGCAATACTACAGTAACAGAAAGGAAAAATACCATCTTGTGGTTCCACTGACATTAGGAATCAAGTGAACTTCATGCTGCTGCTTTTGTGATGTGAAACAAGCCACAGAAGAATGTCTTCTGTGTATCATAAGGCAACTTATCAGCTTTTTACTATTTTGTTTTGTTTTTTTTTTTTTATATTGTTCAACAGGCTCAATTAAAACTCTGTTTCAAATTCTGTTAAAGAGAATATTATCATATTTTCATTGGCTTCCAAGAAGAAAGGATTTTACATGAAAAATTATTCACAAAAGCATTCTGATCTGAATGCTAAATGCTTATGGTTATTCTAGGCATTAACATTTTCCTATATTTCCTATAGAGTTAGTTAATTACTTCCCTGACAAGTCTTTTGATGATCAGATAATGGTGATATGTCTAGTTACAACTGATGCAGTAAGAAATTGTTAGACTCCACTATAAAGGGCTGGGGTTTGTGGTTTGGTTTTTTTTATCTTATTTCCTTTCCTCAGTGTGCAGTCTGGTGATAGAACCAGTGGAAGCTAGTGAAAGTATGCATTTTCCTGAGTCGTCTAAGCAGCACTGCTATTAGCATAACAGGGCTGTCCCACTTCTTTGGAATAAGAATGAGCTATGTTTCATTTCTGAAAGCATGCAAGAAAAGTATTAATAATGCCATGCAGAAACAATAATGTGATTTTTATGAATCACACCTACCAACTTCTTTCTGATTAGATTTCAGCTAATTTAGGAACCTCATCTACAGAGATGTCTGTTTCAAGCCTGATGAAAAATATGGGAAAATGGGATAGTAAAATGCCAGATGATACCAGCAACACTTGTAATATCCTGAGGCTTTCAGAACACCCAGGAACTAGACCTTTACAGCAAGTAGATTCTCTTCTGTTCAAGGAATTTTACACTACTGGTTGCACATGTAATCACTAGTAAGTTCCTGAAGTGTTCCCCTAAAGGTGTCTGCTCTCCTTACCACAGAAGAATAAAATCTCTTTAATAAATGGCCTTAGCACAGAGTTCAGATGGATAGATAAGCAACATTGTGCTTATTTGGAGAAATCTTAATGCAGTAGAATAAAATCAGATTAAGTCATTCTTTTCAGGTTATTGGTTTCTTTTCAAAGCACAGGGCCAGGAACCAGCTTTACAGCATTTAAAAATTAATGCATGCTCACAGAGTTTCCGCATGGAGTTTTGAAAAGCATTTACCAGTTTCTAATTGTAGACAAATTAGCAGTTTTTTGCCTTCTTGTCTCACACCATAAAAAAAACCCAACCACTTCTATTTTTAACTGGACAATTTCTTTTTCAGTCTGATATTTCACAAGTGTTCCTATTTTAATCTTATTACTCCAATACTTTCTAAATTACTGTTAAATCCCAATATGCTATTCATATACTTCTAAGTAAATTGCTTGCCTTAAAACTACAAATTTCCCCTGGTGTTTCAACACAGGAACATCTTAAATGTATAAAGATGACAAAGAACTCCACTGCCCAAATTACCAGTCTGGAAGTGATATGTTCAGCATTAAAAACATAGCATTTGTAGTTATATTTTATTCTGAATAGAGCAATAAAATGTGGCTGGCATCATCAAACCTGAGAGTTATTGTGAGCATGAGGTGAGTTTTGAAACCTTGAGATATAGGGTAACCACAATTCCATTAAAGTAGGGAACTGAGTCAAAGATGTTCCCATTACTGCTGTGCTGACACAACAAAATGAATTATGAAGCTATTTCAACACACGTCTGCCATGCTGAATGACAATATAAATGTAGATGTACCCAGGAAAAAACAAAATGTTTGAGTTTTGTATCAGGCAGAAGTTATGGGAAGACTGATTCTTTTAGGTTAGAACTTTAAAAAATAAGACAAAAATAAATATTCACCAAAATGTTCTTAATAGACTCCAAGGGATGACAGGTTGAAGCTGAAGATGTGCATTATTCTCCAAAGACTCAAAACACAGGGTATGGAAGTCTGGGCGGAATTATTGTCATTGACTTACCTACATCACCACTTGGTGACATTACTTAACCATTTCACTTCCCAACTGTAACTGGCTTAACATTCTCAGTATAGTTAATAATGCCCTATTAAAACCTAGGTATTACAGCTATTCAGGGGACTGGTTATGCTGTTGATTGATTTAAGAACAGGAAAAATAGCACAAAGACTCAGTTTAATGTTAAACCTGCAAAACTGAGCTCTCTGGGGAAAATGAGCTTTTAAAGAAAGAGGCTTCTCCTTAGGCTTTAGCTTGGCCAGATTGTAAACAATGTAATATATTAAGACTGCATTTATGATATTAAAAAAAAATCTAATGCAATTTGAATTAATTGCAAACATAAGGAAGAAAGCCCATTCCATTACTATTCATTGATTCATTGACTGTAATGCCTGAAGAAACTATTCCAATCATTTGTGCTAACATCACAGAACACAGAACTGTGCTCAACTATTTCTGCATCAAGTTCAGAATACTTAATTATTACATGTATTATTCTGTACAAATGATGGTATTCTGTGTCTTCTGAAAGTACCTCTAAAGCTCTCAAATGATGAACTTGTATTGCAGATTATTAATGTGATCCTATTATTATTCATGTAGCACTCAGAGGCCTGGCCTGAACCCACAGCTTGACTGTGCTCAACACAGTGCAAGAATGCTCCAAAAATACAATCTATTTTTCAAAGAGAAGATTGACATCAAGTGTCAGACAAAATAGAGGCATATGAATTGCCTGAAGGTCAGAAACAGAACAGGAAATAAGTTCTATTCTTGTGTCCTAGCTACAGAATTACACTGCCATGAGGCAGAGTTATCTTCTTTCAATTGTTACCCTTTTTTAAAACTAATTATTGACTCTTCAATGCTTTTTTCCATGTACTGAATGTTTATTAATGTTAATTTTTCTCTTTGCCCACAATTATGTTGATGTGTTCTGTTTTAAAAAAGAATAATAAAAATAAAAAATGTGCACATTATGGCCAGTTTTAGCAGTCTGAAATACAAGTTAGAGAAATGCTAGCCTTGGAGGCACATTTAATGGAGCTTCAACCCCCTTATTAATATTGTTTGATGAGCTCTGTATCAATGATGACAGAGTGTGTCATTTTTTGCCTGCATCAGATATGTGATTGCACCTGCTACTGTGGAAGTAGGTGACTAATTTGCTCTACTGTTTCTCTTCCTGCCTTCAATGTAATTGCTTACCTATTCCACACTATCTTTCAATGTGACATTCAAAAACTTGCATATCACTTATGTATCAGTCACAGTGAGCCAGCCTGTAACCATTCTTTCAACAAGAAATAGTTCAGCCTAAATTGTATTTTCATAACAAAAAAAACCTCCAAACATTAATAAGTCATTATATACACTGTGCAAGAAAGAAAGGGAAAGAAGAATAATCACTTTTGTTTCAATTATTTATATTTGTATGACATGAAAAGATTGTGCACTGCTGAAACATAATAAGGCCTGACAAAAGGCAGCCTTGTGCACAGGCAGCAGGTTTCCCATAAGGAAACTATGTCCAGGTCTTCTTGTTGGTTACAGGCACAAGTAATAGCAGTTCTTGCTTGTGTAATCATATGATGCCTACCATTCTATGTGGTATGTCTACATCTGTGTGGTTCTGTCTGGAGCTGTGTGTTTGGGGACATGTGAGAACTCTCAGAACCAACAACTCTAGACATATAATTGGGGATAGGGGGCAGAAAGTGGGATTTTATTTTCATTGTTTATACTGAATGGCAAACACTTTTTTTTTTTTTAGAGATTTGTATTTCTACAGGTTTGGTTTTGGTTTGGTTTGGGGAATTTATTTTTTCCTAATTTTGTTTTGCTATTGTTGGAAACAATGACCACAAAATTTTGACAAAAAAAAAAAAAAAGAAAAAGGCAAATGATGAAACTTGTTATGCTGGACCAAAGGTGAACAAAATAAGCCTAAAATTGCAGCAACCTGTAGTGTGGCTTTTCTAAGGGGCAGATCATAAAAGGCTATCGTAATGGCTGAAATAAGATTTAAATTAATAATCACAAATTAATGCAGAATGAACTCTTTATATTGCATACCATTAAATATGTGACCACAGAGGAGTAAAACCAGGTAATATGTCACACTGAATTATTTTCTTATTATATTATTGTAAGAAAAGAGAAGATAAATATATTATTACTAAAATAAACTCAATGAATATTTAAGATGTAGGCAAATTAATTTTAAAGTCCCAAAGGCTAGTAAGTAATAAAATTAGCTGTAATTGTGTATTTTGTCAAAACCAGACCACAAAAAAAAAAGAATTCAAGCAAATCAATCATATAGTTCAAAATTAAGAAGTCTTGGGGTGTCTGGGCACTTAAAGTAATATATTTGTATATGTATATCTATACTCACACGTATCTCTCTGCATTTGTGTGTGAGCAAGTAGGTTTTCTTAACACAAAACTTATGTGTGGAAAAAGTGGCCAATTCAGACACAAGAACTTTCATTTATCTATACTACTTACAGAAGAAATTGGTTATTTCCTCCGTTTCTATCATAGGGAAATTCTGAGATTGGAACCACCATAGTACCTAAAGTCAGATGGAAAATGGATGCTCAGTTTTGGGGGTAAAGTTGAGGTTATTGAATTCAGTGTGCCCAAGATTTTGTAACTTGTTTTAAGGTCTACCTCAGGCTGATATCTTATAGTAGGTAATGTCTGAGATAGATGGTATGGCCCGGCACAAGAAATCCAGGAGGTTTCTCGATTGTGTGGAAGACAACTTCCCTCTGCAAGCAATAGAGGAGCCAACGAGAAGAGGTGCCATGCTTGACCTCGTGCTCACCAACAGGGAAGGGCTCGTTGGAAATGTGACTCTCCAGGGAAGTCTTGGATGCAGTGATCACGAGATGGTCGAATTTGAGGTCCTCAGGCCAGTAAGAAGAGTGTGCAGCCAGCTCACTGCCCTGGACTTCAAGAGAGCAGACTTTGGACACTTCAGGAACCTGCTTAGCAAGGTTCCATGGGATATAGCCCTAGAGGGCAAGGGGGCCCAAGACTCTTGGTTAATATTCAAGGATCACCTGCTACAAGCTCAGGAGTGTTGCATCCCGACTAGAAGGAAGTACAGCAGGAGGGCCAAGAGACCTCCTTGGATGGATAAGGAGCTGCTGAGAAAAATTCAGAGGAAAAAAGAGGCTTATAAAAGGTGGAAGCAAGGACAGGTGGCCTGGGATGAATACAAGGATGTTGTCCGGGAAGTTAGGGACTGGATTAGGAAAGCTAACACCCAATTAGAGCTAAACTTGGCAAGGGATGTGAAAGATAACAGTAAGGGATTTTATAGGTATGTAGCAGCTAAAAAACAGACTAGGGACAATGTAGGCCCCCTCCGGAAACTTTCAGGAGAACTGGCTACACAGGATTTGAAGAAGGCTGAGGTTCTAAATGACTTCTTTGCCTCGGTCTTCACTGGCAAAGGCTCTGACCACACAAGAAGGCAGACGCAGGGAAACTGTGAAAACCACTGTACATGGGGATCTGGTTGGAGACCATCTTAAGAACCTGAACGTATACAAGTCCATGGGACCTGATGAAATCCATCAGCGGGTGCTGAAGCAGCTGGCAAATGAAGTTGCTAAGCCACTGGCCACCATATTTGAAAAATCATGGCAGTCAGATGAAGTTCCCAATGACTGGAAAAAGGGAAATATAACCCCCATTTTCAAGAAGGGGAAAATGGATGACCCAGGGAATTACAGACCATTCAGTCTCACCTCTGTGCCCGGCAAAACCTGGGAGCAGATTCTCCTGGAAGTCATGCTAAGGCACATGAAAAAGAGAAATGTGCTTGGTGGCAGCCAGCATGGCTGCACTGGGAGAAAATCCTGCCTGACCAATTTGGTGGCCTTCTATGATGGGGCTACAGAACTGATGGACAGGGGTGGAGTAGTTGATGTAATCTACCTGGACTTGTGCTAAGCTTTCAACACTGTCCCACATGACATCCTTGTCTCTAAATTGGAGTGTCATCAATTTGATAGGTGGACCACTCGGTGGATAAAGAACTGGCTGGATGGCCGCACGCAAAGAGTTGTTGTCAACGGTTCAATGTCCAGCTGGAGGCCTGTAACGAGTGGTGTCCCTCAGGGATCAGTGTTGGGACCGGTCTTGTTTAATATCTTTGTTGGTGACATGGACAGTGGGATTGAGTATGCCCTCAGCTAGTTTGCCAATGACACCAAGCTGTGTGGTTCAGTTGATATGCTGGAGGGAAGGAATGCCATCCAGAGACCTTGACACGCCTGTGAAGTGGGCTGATGCCAGCCTCATGAAGTTTAACCATGCCAAGTGCAAGGTCCTACACCTGGGTTGGAGCAATCCCAGGCACAGCTACAGGTTGAGCAGAGAAGAGATTCAGAGCCACCCTGTGGAGAAAGACTTGGGGGTGTTGGTTGATGAGAAAATGAACATGAGCCAGCTTCAGTGTGTGCCCGCAGCTCAGAAAGCCAACCGTATCCTGGGCTGCATCAAAAGGAGCATGACCAGCAAGTCAAAGGAGGTGATCCTGCCCCTGTACTCTGCTCTCATGAGACCTCACTTAGAGTATTGTGTGCAGTTCTGGTGTCCTCAACATAAAAAAGGGCATGGAAATGTTGGAACAAGTCCAGAGGAGGGCCACGAGGATGATCAGGGGAGTGGAGCACCTCCTGTATGACGACAGGCTGAGAAAGTTGGGGCTGTTCAGCCTGGAGAAGAGAAGGCTGCGTGGAGACCTCATAGCAGCCTTCCAGTATCTGAAGGGGGCCTACAAGGATGCTGGAGAGGGACTCTTCATTAGGTACTGTAGTGATAGGACAAGGGGTAACAGTTTGAAACTTAAACAGCAGAGGTTTAGATTGGATATAAGGAAGAAATTCTTTGCTGTTAGGGTGATGAGGCACTGGAATGGGTTGCCCAGGGAGGTTGTGAATGCTCCATCCCTGGCAGTGTTCAAGGCCAGGTTGGATGAAGCCTTGGGTGATATAGTTTAGTGTGAGGTGTCCCTGCCCATGGCAGGTTGTGGGGTTGGAACTAGATGAACTTGAGGTCCTTTCCAACCCTAACTATTCTATGATTCTATGATTCTGTATATAGATAGATACGTAGATTCATACATAAATTGATACATAGATTGATACATAGATACATAGATTGATACATAGATAGATACATAGATAATTGAATTGAAAAGTAATTCTACTTTAACGCATAATTCATAGGGGTTTTTATACACAGAAAACAGTAACAGTGTGTTATTAATTTGTAGAGCATAGTGTGTATTAGGAGAGGAACTAAGCAGATTCTCAATACTTCACATGGGAAAAAGTATCAGTATTAGCAAGGGATTTCAGAATTTTCTCATTACAGTCCAGTTAAATTCAGTGGAAATAAATTAACTGAGCTTTGTAAGAACTGACAAGGAACAGCATATGTCCCTTAATTCTTTAGAGTATTGGCAATTTTTACTTTGATTTTTCTTCCAATTAAATGTAAGAAACTTAGATTCTCTCCTCTACTTCTGCCTCTGCATCCTGTAATATAATGAAGATAATGAAAACTCAGTTCATGTAATCATGTGTTTTCCTCATCTGTGGAGAGTGAATGCATATTGATAAATAACAGCAGCTGCAGAGGAAGTGGACTGGGTCTCCAGGAAGTGTAAATAAGATGTAATTTAATTTTGGTCAACAAAGCTATGACAATTTATACCAGCAGAAAAGCATTACTGTATTTTTAAATTCTTATGAAGAAATCAGAACTTATTTTAAAATTAAAAAAAGCAAAATAAAACCAACCCACTGTGCTCAGAATCCAATTCTCATCACAGTCTGGCTTACAAATTATTTTAATAATTTTCTTTGATATTGTGATGGTTTGGGTTATACTAGCTCTGCTCTTGTTAATGCTTATCAAAAATTATCAGGTATGCTACAACAGAACCTCAGAATTTAATGATTCAAGAGTACATATATATACATAGGGATTTTTTAACTAACTAATTTATATCTATTGTGTATTGAAAACATTATTTTTTTTTAGAATTTAGAATATTTAAAATGTTTTCTAGGGTACAATGTCTAATTTTGCTGATATGACAAATCAGAAAGAAATATAAAAATGATGTTAAAGGTAGTTTTAAGTATATAATGCCTGCAGTCTACCTGAAAAATATGTTAATACCATGCTCCCCATTAATAAATATAAGAGAAAAACATATTTTTCGTTTTGAAAAACTACTTCTAAAATTGATTTTTAATGTATTACCAAAGAAAAAGTGTATTTATTTCCCACTTCTTTTTTTTTAGTGACTGAAATCTCTTCCAGGGAACTACAGCTATTTTAACAATGGTAGTCTTCATTCTGTATCACTAGAAATCAATAACACTTTTCATAATGAACAGTGCATTTCAGATAAGTTGTTCATTATAAAACTGGAGAGTGTATGTGTTACTGAGAAAGTGAAAACATAATAAAATACTTGTCAAATGTAAAACCCTACAAATTTTCTTCTGGGAAGGTATATAAAAGATTGTCAGAATGTCAAAATTCTTAGCTGTAGGCAAAACAAGTAGCTCATTCTGTTTCAACAGCAGTGGTATACACTGCCCAAGCAATAAATTATAAATGACATTTTGTTAGGGGTATCCATAGAGTAGAGGATGAGCACTTTCTGTTGGCAGTTGCTGATCAATTCCTCCTGTAAATCTAACTCAGAAATTGTACTTCTGTTCTAACTTCCTTTTAGATACAAACAGCTGACTATAATTAGAATAATGCAGCAACGTTTATTATTGCCTCCCATTATTAATGCAATGGAGTTACTTGGCTCTCTTTCATGTCAGTGGCCGTGCTCCCAGTGTCGTGATGGAAGTGTAGACTTTTACAAGTACATAAAAACTTTCAGAATGTGGCTGTGTAATGACACAATGCAGTTTCTATAAAACAACAAAAAAATCAAGATTTTTCAGCTTTGCTTCAGATCAATAGTGTCAGTTTGAATAAGCCACACAGAAAAATATTCAAGCTTAAATGTCAACAAAGTAATGCTGGCCACTGCTGCAACTTTCTGTTAGGTACTTTGGTGTCTGCATTTAGACAGTCAAGTTTGAAAAGGTTGTCTTTAACCTCCAGCTATTGTAAATTCACATTTCAGCTGAGTTTGGCTCCAAATAAGTAAATAGGAATGTTTCTGTTGACATAAGGACAATAAAGCAGTCCATAGTGGTTTTCTAATTTTTAGAAATTCTTCAAATCAGCACTATTAGGATAGGAAGAATAACATTGCTCCTGCCCTTCAAAACAAGATAGAAACTAACTGAAAAATCCAAAAGAAGCATGAACTATCTATTAAGAATAAAACTTTGTCACGTTGAACCTTGATTGTGGTCTTAATGAGCTTAATGAGCCTTGCCTTAAAACAAATGGTAAGTTTTGTCCACATTGTTCAGGTGAATATCCTAACTGGATAACTATCCAGCCACCTTTGTGGAGTTTTCTAGCTTGCAGAAAGTTATTTTTATCTCTTTGTTCAGAACAGAACAGACTCTTCTTCCTGACACGTTGATTTCTTTTATGTCTGCTCAGGTTTCATTTTGCTCCTTTCTTTTTTTCCGATTAGATCAGTCTTCCTTTTTTTTTTTTATTATTCCATAACCATTTTCTGAAACTTTTTTGAGTTTCTTTTTCTTGAATTTGGATCTTCAAAATTATGTATGGATTTGTCGATGAAATCTGAGCAGGCCATTGAGCAGAGGATACTTGTTGTGTTGGAAACATGAACAGGACACATCACAGATTCCATATCTTTCCCACCTCTGGATTATACAGATGGTTTTGCTTTAATTTATTGGAACCAAACATTTCAATCCTAGAAAAACAGAATTTCAGTATGAAAGCAAAAAGGAAATAATTTGTTGATACAGGTACAGTTTAATAAAATATTTTGATTGACATATTTTTGAAGGAAAAAGATATCAATAATTTTAGGCTGTTCTATACAGCAAGATCAAATTACTTTCTCAAGTCATAGAATGGCAGTTTTCACTGAGCTCACTCTAAAGACTTTTCATGGGTTAGTTTCCCACAATAACCAGCTGACAAAATAGAGTTTAAAAAGGAAACCAAACAGATTATTCTTTTCTACAACGCAATTTCTGTCATCAAAAACCAGAAATAGTTGTGTCCCACAGAGGTATGTTGTAGGAATATATTTTATTGACAAAGCAAAAGAAAGGATCTCTTCCTCAGATCAGTTTGTTAGCTGCATTTTCTTTCCATGAAAAGGCCTGGAAAGGTGCTCTACTGCAAAGCCTCTGGTGCATGGGAAGTAGTTTGATGTGAACTGAAATCTGAGACATTTGTCCAAGAAGAAGGTGCTCTGGTCATTTAAAACTGATAACAAATTAAAAGGAGGAAGGTGGTAACAACATCAGCTCTTCCAAGTAATAAATCTGATACAGTAGAGGCAGATAATTTCCACATTCCTATCTCTGACTTTTGGGGTTGATTTTTGAACAGATTTTGGTGAACACACTGTAATGACCAAATTCCAAAGAGAAAGAAGTCATAAGTCACAGTATTATATCCTAAAGGAAAGGTTGCATTTTCTTCAATTTCTACCAGACATTCTACTTGAAGCAACTGAAAACATCATTTGAAATTAGGTTTATTTACAAACATTGTTATGTGAAATTAGAAAAGAGAGGTGAAAGACATGGAAAACTCCTCCCCAGCTTTCAGAAATCCGTAACACTTTTTTTAAACTCTTCACAAGATAAACCACCATCCAGCTCACTCATACATACAGTCTATTTAAAATGAGGCCCCGTGATGTGCATTTGATTTTTGAAACATAAAGCTGCATGTCATCAGCACACACAAACCCTTTCAACCCACAAGTAGTAGCATTCCTAGTTGCTCTATATAGCTCCCTCAATAAATGATTTGACGTATTAGATTCTCAGCGTGCATGAAGAACACACCAGTGAGGATAGATATTTGTTTGATTTTGCTTTCTTCCTCTTCTAGGAAACAGTGAGCTTGGATTTGAGATGGAAGTCTGTGTAGCATGAAGGTAATTGGAGGTAGTAAGTAAAGATCGCTGCATGATTAAAATATTCAGTTAATGTGTTTATTTTTAGTCCTGGACACTTAGGCTGTGACTAGAGAAGTAAATTAAACAAGCTTGGGATCATTTCCTGTCACTGAAGCCAGCTGGCATGGAATGGCCCCAGTTTATACTATTAAATACTCTTTTCCCTACCATAAGTGCCTTTCAGGCCTGTGCACATTTCCCTGTTGTGCTCAGGACTTGTCTGAAGAGTGTTAGATGGCCCAAGACAGAACCGTGTAACAGATTTTTCCAACAATTTAACGGTATAGAAAATCAAGCTCTAATATCCTGGAACTATTCACTTTTTAGCACTTTAACATATTAATTTAATTTTATTGTATTTGTTTAGTCAAAAGGGTCAAATTCTCTCTTCTGCTCTTGCTCTGCACTGCAGCTGAGAACAGCAGGTAACAATTTTTCATTTTTTTATTTATTTATTTTTAAGGGCAAGAAGGAAATGTGGTTTGTTTTTCCAGGTTTTTGTTAAAGATCAACAAATGGTGACAGAAATGTTGGGATTTAACATCCTCCTTTCAGACTCGAGTGAAAATGAGGACACACAAATCTTATTGGTCAGACCAAAAGTTAATATAGCTTGGTATCCTTCCGTCTGACAGTGACTAATAGCTGATACCTGTGGAAGAGTATGAAAACCAAGTAGTGATAGTTATTTATGATACATGTTGTCATATTTTTCTACAAAAATTCAGGTAAGGTGTGGAAAATAATAAGGTTGCTCCCTAAATAATGCAACTCAAGAAACTTGTTGGTTTGGGTTTTTTTCATGAATGTTGTACAATATGCACCTATTTGCAACAGCTCAATCTATGGAAGAGCTAAGACTCTCCCATCCAGATGTTATATGATTCCCAGATACCCTAGAGCATTCTTCTTTGATGAGCTTTGTTTCTTTCTAAGCTGTGTGTTTATCAGTTAATTGGTACACGGTCAGCAAGCCTTGCAAGATAAATGTTGTGCCTTCTGTCAACAAAGCTACTAATTTCTTTTCAGTACCAATTTTTAGTAAACTTTTAATTTGATTGACACCTCTGTTAAATTATGTTGTGATTTAACCCTAAATTCAAAGGGTGCTGGAAGAAGATTGACTGGTAGGGGAACAGATGGACTGCAATCCAGACAAAAAAATATGTTAATAAAAAAAAAGAAGCTAAACATTACCACAAAGTTACTATTTAGATATTGTCATCAACCTTTTCCTTTATGCACATACATCCAGAAATATTGTTTAATAGATGTTATTTGCATACAATCCGTTAGGTTTAGTGCATCAAATGAGGATTCTTCATAGATTTAAAAATGACAGGATGGGATAAATAATCAATTTAAGATAAACCTAAAATAGGAAGAGGTGACAACTACTCTTTTCGCTGTGCATGACAGGTTGAAAGCTGAGTTAGCAGGCTGCCATGCTTGGTATTTTGGTGAAGCAGTAAGCAGGGTCACATATGTCTTGTCAAGTAGGTTCTCTTGCAGTTGCAATTGCAATTGATATTGCTAGCAATCTCAGTAAATGAAAGCAACTGTCATCCTGCTGATACCAACTCCAATGTAGCTGAAGTGAACTGGAAGGCTCCTACTGACTTAAAAACTCCCTGCGTTCTGGCATATTTTCAAAGCTGCTGGTTTTTGTCAAGCAGTGAAGTTGTAGCATCAAGCTAGCTCCTACTTCTACTCAGGAGTTATCCTTTAAGTCCTGCTTGCTCCCCTAGTGGGTTTCCTGGTCATATCCCAGCTGGTGTGGGAATGAGCCATCGGTGGAAACCTTCCTTCCACATACTTCTTTTGGAAGGAAATGCAAATGCAGAGCTTGGGAGAGTACTCTATTAAGACTGCATGACCAGAGGATCTAGTCAAATTCACTGTAGAAAGCAGAGGAGTACTCCCAGCTGTTGTAGACATAATCTTGGCACAGACTCACACCTTGTTTACTCTTTGAAGCACAGCCTTGACTGCTGCATTGAGAGAGACTCCAAAGGACGCATTTATTAAAAATACCATTTACATTACCTGCTTATTGTTTTTCCAAACAATTCTATATCTGCAGCTTATACATTAGAGCATCTAATTCTTATTCACCACATCACAGCTTACAAGTATAAATGTACATCAAATCAACATCTGCACTTATTTTGTTTCTAAAACAAAAATACCCAAAATACATGATGTACAATCTGCAGATACAAACCTAATAAATTATCATATTTTTTTTTCCATCTAATAAAACAGCACTATAATTGCCTATGGGTTTACCACACAAAAATGGAGAATCTTTGACTCAAACATTGACTTAGTTGAGATAATTCATTAGGTAAATTTCTTAGGTCTAATTTTTCCCTTCTTGATTTCTAAACACCTTAATTTAGTTAACACCATGGATTATTAGGAGAGGGAGAGGAAAAGAAACTGTTCATGCTTACACTATAAAAGTTCACCAACTTTATATTCCATCAGAGCAATATGTTTTGTATATAATCACAAAATGTAAGGCTTTATAAGATGAAGCATTAAAAGAATGACTACATAGGAGTGAAAACCTTTAGTAGGAATGCTTTGTGCACTACAAATATTTTACATTAGCTGCACAGTGATATTTTTGCATCCTGATAAACTTACTTTAATAGACTACATAGTTCCCACCTCATTTACTTATCCACTCACCTGAAGTGAAGAAGAAAAATAATTTAAAGGCCAGTAAACTTTGAAAATACACTTTACTGAATTTATTACCGTTTTCAACAAAAGAAATTAAAGAAGCAGTATGTATCCTATCTTGATTTCTATTCATCATTACAAGCACGCATATGAGTACAGGCAGAACTTTTCCTGTCAGAGCTGTTATCACAGGGACACTAGATTGCCTCTTTTACAGTCATAGAAATAAATCATCAGAACCAGGTACCACTATTTTACTGCTCAGTGTGTCCTGAGAAGGAGATGCAGTAAATTCTACTTCTGTGACCTTTTCAGTATTCTGTGTTTTGACTGAGTGTCCATTCTAGTCATAGGTTGCTGAGGTTACAAACAGAAAAGGATAGGAATGGCAAGCGAATCAAATTACAGAATACTAAAAAGGTCATAGTAGTACCATTTATATTACCCTTCACAGAACAGATGAGGCAGAAAAAGTTATACCTCTGTCTCATGACAAAAATTGTAATGATTCGGTAAACAGCACCAGTGACAAATTCGCATTTGTGCCAAAGACTTGCCCTATAAAGGAATATCTTTAATATCCAGTGTTCACATCTGGGACTGTGTTCCTGTTATATTTAAAAATGAAGTCTCTCAGAAGTTCTGTTGTTTTGCAATAGCGTCATACACTTCAGAAATAAATTTGAAAGAAATCCTCTAAAACAAATTGCAAAATCATGTTCAGCTAAAAACCCTATATTTTGGCATGACTTTTATACTATATATATCCATATATTTATATTATAATATCCATGCCATGACTTTTTCCAATTGCAACTGCATAGTTTTCAACTGTAGGATGAATTGTTTTTCACAATAATTGGCCTTTTTTTGTTTGTTTTTATTGGAATTCTAAGGTTGCCAGTGGTCCTCCTTCGAATTTCAAAAAATCACTGCAAAGCATAAACTTTTCTAGTTATTTCTGTTAATTTTATCAGTACATATAGTTAACATTTCAAGTCCAGTTGGTGAGTCCTTAATTCTACTTGTAATCCTCTACATCAACAAAATTTTGGTACCAGTTTCCAAAATGTTATATAGTCCATTATTATTTCAAAATTATTTTCAAGACGTTATGATGTAGAGAGGCTTTTTACATTTGCTGTGTGACATATTTACCCATCAACCATTTCTCCCTGTTTTTTTTACAATAGCTAATATCATAGGAAAAAAACCTAACATTCAAATCTTTTTGGGTTTTAGAAAGCTTTTTCTTTTACCAGAAAGGCAACCATGTAATCTGAATAGAGCAGCTGCTTGCACTAAATTCTTTGTAGTCTATCAAAAAATGGTGACCAGACAACTGTGGAAATGAGGTCTATTATGACTGGCAACAAACCAATTCCCAGCAGCACAGATCTGGCAGTCATTTTGGAAGCAGCTTTTTCACTTAGATCATATAACTCCCAGTAATGCAAAACATCCTTTTGGTATTTGGTACAATTTCTTCTCTGGTACACAAATATCTTCTAGGTCAAGCTACCTAATTCGTTAGAACAGACTGACAAAAACCTCTGATCCATCATCTTATTTCCCACATCTACATTGCTTATTGATTTTTGACACAACATCTGGTACAGCAGTTTCCTAAATGGAGGCAAGTGTACATATTTAAACCAGTTTTCTCCTACTATTTATTTATTTTATCTAGACTCTTGGAAGCACCTTCTAAGTGAAATGTGAAACAAACCCAACCAAACATGCCTTCACTGTGGCATGCTTTTTGAGCATCAGTTATAAAGGCCTAACAGATATAACACCCAGGAGTTCTTATTTATAAGATTATACTTCAAACTGCAATAGTGATTAGTATGCAAATAGTATTACTGAAAAAGAAAAATCTCTTTACAGGTGATTAATTTTTTCTTTAACATTCTCAAGAATTTACTCATTCACTTATAACTGGTCCATAACATTTGCCTCAACAATCAACAAGGTTAAATTGAAAAGTAGTTCTTTACATTATGCACTTAATTCTTGACATAGTAAATACACATAAGTCAACCAAAAAATTGTCCTCTTGTTTTTCATTGTTGCTGTATAACATTTATATCCACCACTGCTTTGCAACTCTCAACACTCTCAACACTCAGGGAGCTTAGAAAAAAGCAATAAGGAAGATGCCAAGAGGTTAAGAATATTGTTATAATCTATGACAAAGAAAAATCTCACACCAGAACTCCCTACATAACTTCATCTTCAAGGTCAAATATTCTTTGCCATAAATAAATTATATAGGCTTCTCATCAATTCTGGTTTTCTCCATTGTTTAATTTAAACATAAGAATGTCAGGAGCATTTTATTTATTTCTACATTTAAAATTGAGAATATATCATTTTATTTAAGCATCAGCTTATCTACAGTTCTACATTGTCATAGGGTTGCATACCCACAGGGTGAGATGATCCTGGAACAAGTCTCAGCCCTCTGACAGATAAACCTTTATGAACATATTCTCCAGTCTTTCTCAGACATGCCCACCATCTATTTCCTCATGTTTTGGTTCATATTACTTGTAATAAATAAATACCAATAATTTGTCTTCCCAACATATGTTTTTCACTTTGCTAATCTTTATGAACATGTACTTTTTAGTCCATGTTACTATACAAGTGTATATAGGGAAAATTTTGATAAAGCAGAAACAAAAAAATTTTCCTCTACAAGAACTTCCCTGCTATGTAATTCGTAAACCTATCCCATAGCAACTGACATCAAGATTTATCACAGCCAAATTAATCGTAGCTACATGCATGAATTCTTCTTTCAATCTTATTCTGAATTTTTGAATAGGTAAGCAAATTAATGTACATGTATTCTTAACGCATTAATTAAAAAAACAAACAGAATAACTGGATAGTTGTATGTACAGCTTACAAAGTACCACATAAAACTGCATAAATAGCCAGTTTGCTTCAACCTATGTTTGGAAATCTAACCACATGACTTGACAAATACTCTGTAGTATAAATATAAACCCTAAAATTCTGCCAGTGACATGAGGCTCAGGGTCAGATACTGGTCTGCTGGCTCTTCTTGTTTCTTCCCTCATCATTCATTTAGGCCATGAAAGATTTTATGATTCCCTGCAACTGGAAGGACAGAGAACAGCATTTGTGTTCTTGGTAACTCAGCCAGTTGTCCCAAGGCCCCGAAGTATCTCTTGTTTGACCTTGGATTTGTAACTTCATCACTGCGTACCTGTAAAATCAATAATGGATAATCTGAGGTAGGATGCTGTCTTGTAATACCTTTAACCTGGGTCCCAGGAAGACAGCAGACTTCCCCAGAAAGTGGGTCCAGTCTACATATTGGACCTTCTGTTCCCTTCAGAAGGGATTCTCCTATGACAATGACCCCTTTTTTTCTTTATGGAAGCAGTTTTAACACCAACTTAATCTTAGCAATGCCTACAAGCTAGATGAACCATTTTCCTTGTCATTGTTTGGTTCCACTTACAGAGAGTCACATCCACTTTGTGAAGGCACCTGGGAAGGTGGGGCAGTCACTGAGGAGATGTTCCTGCTGTGCCAGGCTAGAACTTGTCACCATTGCCCCCTATCCCTTCAGTCACTTTGTTCATCCAGGCAGAGACAGAACAGGTAATCCCTTGTATCACACATCCTGTCTGCCTGTTGGGCCTGTCTTGGGGAAGGTAGGGTACAATTCCATTAAGCTCTCTCTCACACACATTTTCTGATATTCCTCAACCCCCTCACCTCCTCACTGTGCTCTGTCTCTAAGCTGAGGAAGAGTTCCTCCACCTAGGCTTGCTCACTGCTGTCTGTACTGACAGAGGTAGGCACATCCTGCAGCCAGACACCAGGGTGGCAGAGTGTTCCCAACCAGAGGTAGCTGCATTAGCCATGGTAGGTGCAGAGCTTAGGAAGACTGTGACTTTCTGCTGGGTGGATACCATTGCTTCCTGGTGGAGCTGTCAGAGCTCCAGCATCCTTCCTGCATGCCCCTACACATCACCGGCCCTCTCACTTTTAAAAATTTCAAGAGCATATGGTACTGCTGTCTATGTTTTATTTCCTGGTTTCTGAATAAATGTTTACAGTGTTTGAGAATCCTCCTGATCCTGCAAGAGCCACAGCACTATCTAGCATTGTAAAGCAAAGAAAAATGGTACCAGTCTGCAAAAGTAGGAGAGGGCCTGCAACATCAGTCAAATTCCCAAAATAATCTTAGGGGACTATCATAGATGTGCCTTATATAGAGCAGTGAAGTGCAGAGGTATTTCTTAGGAAGTGTGTTTTGCATAGCTGGCATCTCACATTGACTGCAATGGTATGTTTTGCAGATGTGGGAGGCACAAGTAGTCTGTCCTAGCACAGGCTCACAGGTTATCTAAAATCCTCATTGCCATTAACCCATCCCTGTGCAAAATTCACCTGCTGTGACTGAGCAAGGAAATGCCAGTTCACTTTATCTGCCTGCCAGGACAGATAAACGTGTATGTACTGTGTTCGATGTGGCCCTGCAGAGCACAGCATGATGTGGAAGAGTATAGCCATGCTGGGAGACTTCTCCTTTCTACAATATAAATGTGCCTCTGGCAGACATGTGCTTAAAGCTGCCACCTGATATGGGCAACACAGGTGGTAGTTTGGTTGCTGTTCCACATCATCTGTATTATAGCCAGCCTTGACTGTTGGTGTTTGTCATGTGCCCTTTGATGCACTCCTACCTGTTTGAGTGCTTTACTTGCTGCTTGTCTTGTCCTTTGGGCCCCAGTTCAGATAGGCATCTCTGCATGAACTTAGAGAAGATGTAGTTGAGGCAAAAAAAGCTTAACAGAGCACTCAAGCACTGTGGACAAATTGAACAACCTTTCTTGTACTGGGATTTTACCTTGTGGGAACTCTTTCAGTCAGCCTGGGATTTCTCAGGGGAAATCAGGACCCATCTCCAACAGAGCCATAGTAAAAAATTGACTCAATTTTCTCAAAAAAAAAACCCCACAAAACAAAATAAAATAAATAAAATAATAAAAAGTAAAAAACTACAAAGTTTGAAATTGCGTATAGGCTCAGAGTGGAACCAGAGAAACAAGTCATCTAAATGTTGACTGTGCCTGACTTTCAAGTGCCACAGTCCGGCAGTTTTAGCATTCATAAGACAAAGTTAATCTAGGGAGATGATATTTTCTCTTGATTATCATACAATCCTCTTAAAGTCAAATCGCCTTTCAGGTAAAATGTCACTGGAAGTAATTTCATTATAGCAAGAATTATAACTTCCATGGAAAACCTGTGATTTTACACAAAACAGTTAGAATAAAATTAAACCAATGTTTAGGTTACAGCAAGTAAATACCTGTGCTGGCATGGAAGTGAGGGGAAATAGAACAATGTGATCCAAAACCACTGATGTGACAATTAGACTCTGAAAGAAAACTGAAGTCAGAAATTAACACCTGGTTCTTGTGGTCAGCACGTTGAGTATACTTGAAACTCCCACCAAGTTCAGCTGGAATTAGGACGTTGTAGATTTCTCCAGATTCACCAGCTGTCACTGAGCACCTTCACCTCTAAGCTATGTTTTTGCATCCCAATTCTGTCTTCCAGCAGCTGGGAAACTAATATTCATCCCAGTTCAAATGCTGTCTCCAGACATGCATGCATTATTTTTCATGGCAAATTTCCCAAATTGATACCAGCAAAGGAAACTTTTCAGATGAAAGGTTACTATGGCCCTATGATCCTCCAAATGGTGGTGTGTCTTGATTAAAGTACAGTCTTCACAAACAAATACCATTCTTGTAGCTCTGGAGAAGCAGGGATATAGAGCTTTGGGAATTACAAACTGGTGACCTAAAGCTGTCAGTGAAATCACACAAAACACCTGCAGGGATGCAAAGCAATGCAGCATGCTCACTATTCAGAAAATGGAGCATGCTTTTCCTCATTTACAAAGTATCAAAGCAGGGAGGCCATTTTTGCCCATATTAAGGTAGTTTTCCCTCCCTCCAGTAATACCTGGAGAGACATAAGACTGGCTCCTATAGAGCCAAGGTATTCTTTTGCCAGAGAAATAAAAATTGATATTTCAACTAGTTGAAAGATTTAATAGAGGTGGTAGTTGTTTTATTGGTTTGTTTTTTTGTTTGGGTTTTTTTGTCCTGTTTTAAGATTTCATTGTTCATATGGGAGGAGTGCCTGAGATTTAGAGACTTTGACATCCATGCTGCCCTGTTGTGCTATCCTTGTATTTAATGCTCTTGTTAAAAGCCAGTGAAGCTGGAAAATGAGGAAATAAAAGAAAATGACAGCATAATGTACAATTCCTCACTGATTTCCAAGGCCATGTGAAGTTACATTGTGCAGTTTATATGTATATTTGAAAGTCCCACTGTCAGAATGTTTTTCAAGGCTTCTGGTTTATAGTTTCACATAAGTTTTTCCTTTTGAGGAAAACATAACAAGTTATTCTCCTGTCTGACATTTTAGTATTCTCAGGTTCATCTGAATTTCCGTAACTGAAAAGTATTGGTGTTCCTAATGTTTTGCCTTTGCTGTTTCTTCTTTACTGTTGAAATTCAGTATTTAATTTCCTTTAGCCTTTTTTGCAGTCTAGCTTGTGACCATTGTTTATGTCTAACAGGATGAATTATAGTCTCTCATTACTCTTATGTGGTAAAAACAGTGCATCACTGTGCAAATATAATGCCAAACCATGGTCTTTCTGGCACATTTTGAGCCTTTTTATACATTTTCTTTTTACCTTGCTAGGAGTATTCCTCTCCTATATAAACATTTAGCCATGCTGGCTAGCTTTCTAGTAAGAGTGGGAGGTAAAGAGTCAGTCTCTCATTCCTGGACACTCATTAGTTACTAATGAGTGACATTTGGAAACAGCAGCTGGGCAAGACCAGTCTGCCTCTATATAATGCTCTTTCCACATGTTGTATAAAGAAGCATGAAAGAAAACCTCTCTAGCTTATACTCTCTCTTTGCTTGTACCAGTCTTTGCTTTTCTTTTATTTTTGCTCGTTTTTATACTTTTTAAATTTTCTATTCTTCCTTCTTTTAATTTCATTCATCACATTTTAATTTCTCCTTCACCACTTCCTTCCTACACCTTTTCCTATTTCTTTCGTTCTTTCTCTCATTTTTTCTTCCTAATCTCTTTTATTTAATAGGTTCTTTTAAAGCATTATATTCACATTTTGGTGAGAAACTCCTTTCATAGTGTTAAGTGATCCTGTAAAATAGTGCTGTGGAGTTTCGTGGTATCTATGCCATGGCTTCCAACACAAATTTTCTCCTCCTATAACTTAAAAAAAAGACTTAATATTTGCATTTTTCAATTTTTAATCAATTCTTTCCTAATTTTAATGTTAATAGAAAATACAATCATATACAATCTTGACTTCCTAAAGAACATGGATGATGAAATAAAAAGAAAAAAATCCCTTTAGATTTTCAGATTTTATCCGGTCTCTTATAACAACTGCTAGTTCTTCCCACAAGGTTCAAACTCTCACCCTTTTAAGTCTTAATAGGTCCTGAGGATGTTAGCCTGACTGAAACCCTGATCTCTGCACAGCTGTATCTAAATTAGAGAAAGCTTTATGCAAGATGTAGATTTTCATCTGGGTTTTTTTTGTTGTTGGTTGATTGTTCTGTTTTTTTTTTTTAACTCACAAACCCAGTAATTACAGGATGCAGTAATTTGTTTCCAGTTGTATAAACATAGATAATATTTCAAAAACAGTAAATGACCTTGTCTTTTACTGTGTCCTGTCAGGCTCTGTAAGCAAACACTTTAGTCTGTTAAAATTCAGTAGCAAAATGTCACCCTGAAACTGATAATCCAAAATGCTTGTAGATAGGTTCTGATCTGCAGGAAATTTTTGACTAGCACACTGTTATTTTTCATACAATTCCACTACACTATACATAGCTTTGACAAAGTAAACCATAGCACACGCAAAGGCAGGTAGGGCTGCAGTAATGATTAAAAAAATGACTGAAGCATGGACAGCATGGAAACTTCCCATCTTTCTTGAATGTCAACAGTGTGCTGAAGTCATGTTTAGTATCACCACAATATTACAGCAGTCTACAAATATATTACCTTTACCTAACAATGCAAATTGTCATGGTGCATGAGAGATCAGGAAAAGTTACGGACTGTCTAGGTGCAGCCTGTAATTATTGTGAAGATAAATCTGGGCAGATTTGTAAAATTAAAAAAAAATCCAGTTCCACTCCTTCCCCTTAAAAACAGCATGGGGTCATTTGGAGGAAACGATCAACTGCAGTACCGGTAATCCCTGATTCCGTAGAACCTAATTTAAAAAGAAAAACTGAGAAAACCCACTTGCCTGCAATAACAGTGAGAGTAGGTCATAGGTACTGAATGCTCATTCTCTTCAGTGTTAATTGTGCTTTTCCTACATGAAATCCAAGTTACCTGGAGATCAAAAGCCAGTTCAAGTGTCGGTAACATCATACAATATAATTAATATAGCATGCATACACTAATGTAAAGCAAAACTTGTGCTTTAAAACATGACATCCTAAAATAGAAAGGGGCTAATTCACACCCCCACTTTCCACTGATATATGCTGTGAGCAGGAGTTGTGCAAATTTACTTCCCCTTGGCACATTTTGTTTCTGTAAAAGCTTACAGCAAAAACACAGTCACAAAGAACCCTGCTTTAGCTCTACTGACAGCAGGGAGCTTGCACTGTGGAAGAATTTGGTCCTTGAAATTAATAAGAGCTACGCACACATATCAAAGACAGGCCCCCTTAAGCATCCTGCTAAGACAGAAGTGTGCTTAACTATAATGGCATTATAAAGCTAAGCTGTAAAAGCGGTTAGCCCACTGACTAACATGAAATATTAGGTTGGTGGGATAAATCACATCTTATGCTTAATTCAGTGGTAAATTGCATTAGAGGTGTACAGTGTGGGAGCAGAGAATGCACACTGAGTAAAAAGCATTGTTCTATCACTTAATTTCCTGGAATACTGAAAACAGTTCTTTGAAATTTGCTGGTGTGTGAAATCCTCATACCTAAATGGCACTATGGCCTATTATAAAAAGAGCACCTCATTATCACATCACAAAGGTTCCTACAGCAGAAGAAAACCATCATCCTCTCGCCTTTCCTACAATGACCCCATTTGTTTAGACATACTTAATGCTAACACTTCTGAGTCAATGTCTGGAAATATTTCTAAATGAATGACCACCAATTTTGCATAAAGGACTCAGGGGGCAGCCATGCTGGGATGGATAAAACAAAGTGTTTTGAACAGTATTCAGAAATCTGTCAAACCAACAGTCAGTTTAGCCAAGGTCAGTTGCTTCTTTTTACCTTCTCTTCCCTTCCTTCCTCCCTGCCTTTTTTACCCCATTCCATTATTCAACATCTCTCACTGATAAGGTCTGACTAGGCTAGCAAGGGTTCAGAAACCAAAACTGAGGGCCCCATCATGTCTGCTGCTGGAGTGAAATGAGTATCTCTTCCAGCTTTAAAAGGTTTTCAGTTCCACTGGTGAAGAAAGTCCATGTTATCTATAACTTTGTCATCTAATGGGTATTTTAACTAAAGCTGTTCTAAGAATAGGAGGAAGTGAGTCATGTACAGGGCAGAACAGATCCTGAAATGAAAGTTGTAAACCCCACAGTTTAAGAATATAAGTAGGAAGACAAGACAGATAAGTCTGTGACCCTAAAGATCACCAGCATACACATCAAAAAGTGGATAGTGCCATTAAAATTCCATGCTCCCAGATTCCATGTGGTTTAAATAGCTTGTATGTCTTCCTTTTTATTTCTTTGATTGCTGTTGCTCCAGCTCTGCTTTTCTGCTTCTTGCAGTAAATACCAGGACCAGAATCAGTAGCATGGGGTATTTCGACTTCTGCTCTGTAAATTTCATCCTCTGTACAAGACAATGACTAAAGCAAACATTTTCTAAGTTGTCACATACAATCACCTGGCTTCATACACAGATTTCGGTTTTTTTTAAGGACTGTGGGAACAGATGTTAATATGGTGTAAATGAACACATCAGTTTTCTCACATCTGTGATGACAAGAGTTGATGACAAGGGTTAGGGAAGTTTACTTGCATTCAGCATGCTACCTGACCTCTACCTGTCGCTCTCTGTTACATCACATTACTGTACTTCTGTATCAAGGTTTATAGATCATATTATAATGTAACATGGCATATTTCTTGATAAAGATTAAAACCTCTCTTTCATTGTTTAGCTTTATCTTAGAATAATACTACAAATTCTATCTTTCATTTTAGAATATTTTTTTAAGGGCAAGAAGAGTTGTAAACTTCCAACTGGCTTACCTTAAATACCATTTGCATAAAAAGAAAAAAATCCCTTTAGATTTTCAGATTTTATCTGGTCTCTTATAACAACTGCTAGTTCTTCCCACAAGGTTCAAACTCTCACCCTTTTAAGTCTTAATAGGTCCTGAGGATGTTAGCCTGACTGAAACCCTGATCTCTGCACAGCTGTATCTAAATTAGAGAAAGCTTTAGGGTAAACAAAGGGTAAAACAAAGACCAAATTAATGCTTTTGAAATATCAGCTTCACAACAAGAATACTAGTTAAGTCATAAGTCTTTAATTGACTATTGAGGATTTAATACACTGGTTTCTAAGCATACTATCACAACTTTAGCACTGATTTATAATACTCCTTCCTGTTGATTCCTATACCACCCTTGGAGAAACTCAGCTGATTAGATCAGTGATGTTCAGCAGAAAAAGTACCATACTTCATTACAGTGGGTTTATTGTTTTTTTTATCACCATGTTTTCTTCACTGACCTGCTCCTAGCAGAGTCTCTTCACAGAGGTGATGGCTTCTATTTATCCCTTGATAAACCTTCTTATGCAGACAGTGCACCTGTGGAGATGATTTACAGCTTCAGCTTGTTAGGCTTGGTGATCAAATGGCTCAGAACTTCTTCATATTTTAGAAAAGGTAGAGCACAGCAGCACTAAAAGGATGAATGAAGAAAAGCAAAATGATAGCTGAAAAACTAGAATAATACTTTTAGAGCTGCTACTGAAATTTTGAAAGCTTTTCCTATCTGAGGATTATAATAAACTAATCTCAGTCACAGAGTCTCTGTTTCAAAAGAAATTACTAATGTATCAAAACCACAGCAGGTTATAAGGAACACTAGCACAGATAAGGGAGTGTTCATTCTCTCTTGGGGTTTAAAGTCAGGGAATTTTAAAGCACTATATGTGTTTTCTTTCTTCCCCTTCAGAAAATGTTCACTTTATCTATTTATTTATTTTTCATTCAGAACAAATTTTCTCTTGAATAAGTGCTAAATAATAGGACTTTCAAATTTCTTTTTGCCTGTGGGGTGATGTCACTAGTGATGTCAGTAGCACCAACTCCATCTACGGACAAATGGATCAGGAGTGTCTAACTGCCTAAGAATCATTTAGGTTATGCTTTGCTGTGGGTCATATGCAACCATGTACAAGCAAGTCCAGTGCATTTTCTGTATTCAGAGAGACTTGGGGGGGGGGTTGGGGGGGGAATAACTGCTGTTAATTTTGAAAGCTTGAAAACAATTTCAATATCAATTAAGCATGACAAAATGCAGTCTGTGTTTGATGATACGTTTATAGAATTATAGAATGGTTTGGGCTGGAAGGGACCTTAAAAATTATTTCATCCCAACTCTACTGCCAAGAACACCTTTCACTAGACCAGGTTGCTCAGAGCCTCATCCAATCTGGCCTTGAACACTGCCAGTGATGGGGTAGCCACAGCTTCTTAGAGCAACCTATTTTATTCATCCTCACACTAAAGAACTTCCTAATACTTAGTCTAAATCTACCCTCTTTCATTTTAAAGACTTTCCCCCTTGTGCTGTCAATACATGCCATTGTAAAAGGTCTCACTACAGATTTCTTGTAGGCACCCTGTAGGTACTAGAATGCTGCTATAAGGTCTCCCTGAAGCCTTCTCTTCTACAGACTGAACACCCCAAATCTCTCAGCCAGTCTTCAAAGCAGTGGTGCTCCAACCCTTTAACCATCTTTATGGCCCTCCTCTGGACTCACTCAAGCAGGTCCATGTCCCTCTTGTGTTGGGAGCCCAGAGCTGCACACAGTATTCTAGGTGGATCTCACGAGTGGAGCAGAGGGGCAGGGCAACCTCTCTCAATCTGCTGGCTGTGCTCCTTTTGATGCAGCACACCATACAGTTAACTTTCTGGGCTGCAAACGCACACTGTTGGGTTGAGTTTCTCATCAATCAACACCACCAAGTCCTTCTCCTCAGGGGTGCTCTCAATCCATTCTCTGTCCAGGTTTTTTCCTACTTGGGATTGCCCTCACTCAGGTGCAGGACACTTGACCTTGTTGAACTTCATAAGATTGGAATTGGCCCAATCATCAGAGTGCAGGACAGAGAATGCTATCAGCAGCTGCAGTTCTCCACTAGTGGGATCATTATCTTGTCAACTAATAATTCCTGCCAAAGACACTGCAGTACCAGTAAAATTACTTAGGAAAACATTTGATCCCAGATTCTGGATGAATGTCTCAATAACACAAATAATTAGATTTTTTTTTTCAGTTTATTTTTTTATACTGTAAAGCTGATGTTCTGTTTGGAGGAGAGGAAAATGCATAATAATATAAAATAGAGTTCTATTCAGTGTCTCTCACTGAGTCTGTCACCTCAATCACCTAACATCTCCTTGAAGTACATCAAGTAATAGGACTGGCAGTCTTAACTCCATGTCTTTACTTTGAGATTCTTTTAAATGTTAGGAAGGTAGTTTACTTTTACTCTGTTAAGTCCATTCTTTGTAGCTAGCTTCTTCTGTTTTCTGTTTGGAGGTTTTTGCCTTCAACTAGTTTTGCATCTAAATTTCACTTCTAATTTATTTCTATATAGCTCTAGCTCCCCAGTGCTGCCTGAGGACATGAAAAGATGATACAGTACCATTAGTGTATTAATGTGCAATAATACTGAGCTTATGATATCAAAGTAATCCTCATTGACTGGTGTCTCCAAAGACATGAGACAGAATAACAATGTTAAGTAGTACAGTTTGCCGCCAGCAGGAGAGTTAGCCATTTTTACACTTCCAGAGACCACCTTGGTAGCTTTATTTTAAAGAACGAGGGACATCAGTAGCCTCCTTAATCAGAAAAAAAAGTTGCTTGCTTTTTTTCTCTGCCTGCTTAGGTGTTCCCTGTGATGACAGCCCACAGACCGTATCCATTACATTAAACCAGCTTACTGCCTATGGCTTGTTCTATTTTAGTTTTGCTCATGTGTTTTTTCATTTATATTGTTCTTGTCTAAATATTATATGTCTCTTTATCCCATCTTTTTTGCCCTCTCAGCCCACAAGAAACTCCTTTAATTACAGCTGCAATAAGAGACAACAGTAGCAAGCATAGCTGGAATTTTATGTTCATCTATAGATTTTGATCACAGGTACAAAGAACAAACCTGAAAAAAAGCCAACAAGAAAACCCAAGTCCCATTCTTTTACCTTCTGGATAGGGTGTGGAATTGAAAGAAATGTTTACAAGAAATGCAACCTATATGTTTTTATAAGCAAAGGAGTCAATAGAACTTATACAGTTTTAGAGAATTAAGACAATAACTTTTAACTCCAGAGCAGCACCATGTCAGGAGCAAATCTCTAAAGAAACTGGTCAACAACAATTTGTACATCATGCCAGGGAGCAGCAGGACCAGCTGCGCTGCAGGGCTCAGGGAGCTGAGCACCACTGGTGACATCATGGATGGCATGGCAGTGTCCTCACACATTCAGGAAGCAGTCTGCTGTATACCCCTGTGTGAAGAGCAGAGACTCAGGTCCACTGATGGGTAGCAGGATCAGTCACAGCTCAGTGACTGCTGGATATGGCCATGAGGATGAGGCAGTTATAAGGTCAAGCCAGAAAGTCAAGTCAGAAGGTAAAGTTCAACAAGATACATGACAGTCAACTACAGCACAGCTTTGGCAGGGACCAAGAGAATGACCTGCTAATAAATGCTACCAAGGTCCCAAGTAATGGGAGAATGATAGGGACCAGCAAAGCTTCTCCCAGCTCACCTTCAGGGCTTTCTTATAACTTCTTCATCCCACAACTATGCCCTGTCATGGCTGCTACAACATGCTCATATCTCCCCACTCACAGCTTTCATTTTCGTAGCTATCAACAAGTTAATTTGTGAAGTACTGAATATAGACTGAGTATAGAGTGTATTATTTCTATAAAGAAAGCTTTTAAATAAAAATGGAATGTGGTATTAAGTCAAATGCATTCATCAACATGACTGTCTATAGCAACCAGACTTACAGATTTTTTTCAGCAGGAAAGGGATTTATCTGCAAACCATACATTCTTGAAACCATGTTGATTGGCATTAAAATTTTTTTACTTCTAATTCTTTTATGTTAGAGTATTTAATTTAGAGTACCACTATTGTGCACAAATTTCATTATTCTCCTATTACTGATATCAATATACAGAGCTTTGGGTCACCTTTTATGTTAATCTAAAGCTAGACTTATATTGACAGTCCTCTTATCTGTTGAAATTCTGACAGCTTTCTAGGATTTTTGAAAATCAACACTGGTACATGAAAGCAGCAGTGGGGAGAACTCCTGTGTAGAAGCCATCTAGTTTTCTGGCAAGAGTATAAGAGCTCCTAAACCAGTTAATTTTCTCCACACAGAGCATACAGGGATATTTTCCCACATTACACAGTGTGCTGCAGCCAGTAGGCTTTAATTTTTTTAGCATGCCTTCCCTCCAGCCAGTTTTCTCTGCAGGTAAGAGGTAACATATCAGTTTCTTTTATGGAGACAAGTTCTGGTGTTAACTCAGCTTCTGAATTTCAGTCTGCACTCTGGGATAGATATTCCATTCATTGCAAATGAGATATTTTTCCAAAGGATCACTGAAAGGAAAGTCATGATTAGCAGAGTTACTTTTTATTCATGGGAATGATATTTTTTGAGAAGTTTCCTTTATTATCTTCCTCTTCAAGCATATTTACTCACCTGTCTCTGAGTTCCAGGACTTTATAATTCACAGGGTAAATTCAGTGAATTACAGCCTCTACACACAACCAGTACTCTATCCAATACTCAAATTTTTTACCAGCCTTGCCCTATACATTCTTTTAAGAACCACCAGTATTTAAAGGATCCTTTCTTTCCTCTTTTTATCTTGAAGCATATTTTGTGCTTCAAGAGCCTGCACCCTCTTTCTTTTTTCAGATTTACTGGAAAGAAATTATCATGCTTCTGTTGTTGCAAAGGTCTTTTGTCCTTTCAAGCTTTCAGAATTTCGACTAGCTTCTAGAGCTTCACATGGCTATCATTAGGTTTGCTAGACCAGATCATAAATCTGTGTGTCTGTCACCTCACTGTTGGAAGATGACTGACTGTTCCATTCTAATTATACGTCTTGTGATAAGTTTTCTCTAGACTTATCTCCATGACAAGCAAGCAGCCCTTCAAAAACTTGAAAAAAGCCCTGCTGTGATAAAGGAGAAAGGAATATAGCTTACTGCTTTTTGTGTAGCCTCGTTTGGCAGTGCTTTAAAAGCTGACTTCTGTTATCCCAGGTCATTTCATAAACTTGATGTCCTGATTATTTCTGGGACAGATCTTTTATCCTGTTGCTCTTCACCCAACACTGTCAAGAGATGTACATGTCTGCCTTGTGCCTGAATTGGTGCTGGCTGGTACATCTTTTATCTTCTAATACCTAAGAGACAAAAGAATTTAATGATTAAGAAACACACTATTGAGAAGCAAATAAACCAAGTCTAAGATCAATAACCTAATTTAGTAACAAACATATTACTGTTGCTAAACTACAGTTAATGATTTTGCATATTGTAACACAATTTTAAATCTAATAATTATTGTTAGAAGTTATTAATCACAACTACTGAATTACAAACTCATCAACCTTCTTCCCTCCAACTTTTAGTATTGAGAGTCAAATCTATTCATCTTTTCTCCACCCTTCCACTCCGAATTTCTCCATTCAGCAGCCTAATGGAGAGGGTGGTCCAAGGATTTTTCTCTTTGGTGTCCTGGTGGTCTTGGATCCACAGCTCCACTCTCAGCCTAGGTGTCCACAATCATACTGGCTAAGGATTCATCCTCTTTTATTTGTTACATGATTTTTTAATCTCATTTTCCATTACTTCAATTTCTAAACTCACCTTTTTGCCCCCTTCACACATCCATCTTTATGTCCAAACTCCTCCCAAACAAACAACCTCCTAATTCTTCTTTTCCTCATTAGTTCCAATACTGCTACACTTACACTCAACTTTGGTGTTTCTGATATTGTTCCCCAAGCAATACTGGCCTTGCATGATATCACTAACATGATTATCTAGGTATGTGTGGTCTTACAAGACTTCGCACCCTAAAACTCACCTACAGCTACCTTGTCCATTCTGATGATGTATCGTTTACCTTGTATACCTTCTAAGCAAATTATTTGACTTTAGCTTTTATTCTTTTCCCTGGTTCCAGATGAGAACAGCCAGTTTCTTCTCTTTTGTGCAGGTAGCCTGCATAGCAGAGAAATAGAGTAGGATGTTTTTCGTACTCCTTTCTTGTGTGCACACAACAACCTTTCCCTTAAATCAAGTTAATGACTCCCCTAGCTCCCTTCTGAGGCCTTAAATAGCTATGATGTCTGGTGCTCCATAGAGACCTCTTGCTCAAAGCAATGCTGAGCCACTGGCCCAAATTTTCAGTAAACATAGCAACTCACACAAATATCACCCCAAAAAGTTCTGGTTTTCTGTCTTAACCATCACAGCCTCGGGAGTATTTTGTCACCTCTCTATATTCAGACCTTGAGTACCTACCTGTTCAAATCACTGTACATGTGAAAGCTACCAAGTGCCCCTCATTGTCTCCAGAGGATCCGTTTTCATCTTTAGGATTTCAGCAGCTGCCCTTTGCTGCTGCTCAATAACTTTGATCTGATTCTGTGATAGAAGTCTGAACTTCTCAGCCATGTTTAAGATGTGGAAGGGAAGTGGCTAATAGGATTATATTGCTTTTATTTTTTTACCAGTCATCTAATGTCAGATGTCTCAAGAGCAGTTTTATCTAAAAGCTTCTTTGTTCCTTCACTAATCTTAGTCTTTGTTTGCTGTTGTAGGAGGAAAGGTGACAGTTTAAAGCAGTATACCTATAAGTTGCCCCAGGGAATCCTTACCAGCCTCTTCTAAAATGCTTTGTATTTACATTTTCCTTCTCATTAACACTGTCTGGAAAGATTGCTTCCTTCCCACTGTCCTCCATTTATTTTTATACTCAGGAAGTGGGTCCTTCTACAGCTGTTCCCTAACTGCTGCCTTCATGAACCATGCAATTTTGTTGGTCTGTGGAGCTTATAATCACATGAGACAAGATAGTTATGCAATTTACTTCCCCACCTCATAAAAAAAATATGAAATGTGAAACCTAAAACCAGCTATGACAAGTTCAGTGATAATTTATATTAATAACTTGGCAGTGCAGTATTCACTTCTTTTCATGCAGTTTCCATAGTTTTCTGTTAGCATTTTATAGAAGCAAAATGTAAGTACACTCACATGAGTACCAGAAAAGAGACAAATAAAGACAAGCAAAAGAGATTTTTTAAATTCTAAGCCCTGGAGACAGAAGTTGCCATTACAGAACCTGCTAAATAAAGTCCCATCTAAATTGCACTGAACTGTGAACAGCTTTAATAATCTAAAATGCTCGCATTGCATGGCATGAGCTGGAGCTATTAACTTACTTCACAGAAAATAATGTGCACTCTTCTCAGGTCACTGAGGTTTACTAGGGACCCAGGCAGGAAAATGTTGTCCTTATATTCTATCTATCTGTGTATGAATGTATCTACTTTTAGTAGTTGATTGCCAAACCATTAGTTTAAATTTCTTTGGGGGAGAAGTGCTATGTCTAATGGCATAAAGTAACTAAAAGAAATTGTAAGAATTATATCAATTTCCTTGTCTGAAACACTTTGGAGAACTGTTATGCCCTAGTAACACCTGTGGTCACAACTATCCTTGATGTGCACTTCACTTTCAAGACTTTCACTAAATTTAAAAGAAAGCAGAAGCTGTTTTGAGGATTTATTAATTCTCAGTTGACCCAGTTCCTCTTTTTCTCACACAATCATACCATATCATATTTTTTTAAGTTAACTAAAAATGATTAGGCTTCCAGATCTTACCAGTTCCATGGAGAGCTTGATTTGAGCCATCACTACCCCTTTTGGTACAGAAGGTCTTCTGATTTTTCATTTCAAGTCTATTCAGCTGAGAATGTTATCCTTTGCAAAAGAGTGTTTTGTCAACATGATATGGAAATGTAGATAAATATTTTGTGAGCGGAATTATTTTTGGTAAGGAGTGCCTATGCATTCATGCAAGGAGCTGTACTGACAATCAGCTCTCGCAGTCATAATATAAGAAATTCTCATATTACTGCCAGTGGAATTTTTACTGCAATAAAGAGGTGAGATGATAAATAAATTTTGCCAGAATTATGTTTGCATAGCATTAACAGGATTTTTTAAAAGTGCATTAATGGCAAGTGATGTTAACAATCTGGAATTATAAAAAAAAAGAAGACAGTATAGAATCTTGCATAAAGCAGCTAATTGTTCAAAAACACAGAGGAAAAATCCTAAGCAAAAAAAAATAGATTACTGTATAACACTGTATATCGTTACACTTCTACAGGAGTGTTCACAAACTTAAACAGTGATCAATTTCCATAAAAAAACATATGGTGTGTGAGTCAATAACTTGCATGAAATCTTCCTTCTCTGTAGTAATATTTGATGTCCATGGAGATTTTACCAAAATCAGCATGATGTTTTACACCAGATGCTCAGACAAAAATGCATTTACATAGAACTGTAAACAACAGGCCTACCAGACCAACGACACCTTGACTTGTCCTGAGAAAGAAACAAGTGATATGTGTCTTTGGAATCAGATTATGAGAGTTCAGACTTACATACACAAACTAAAGTGAATTTGGTGCAAATTTTCCACAGGAAAAAAAAAAAAAAAAAGCTTATGAAAACTGGAAAAAAGTTTATTCTTACTTCTTTGGAGGAAAAAAAGAGCATGAGAAGGATGAAAAAGCAGATTTTTCCAGTATGTTTTATTTCTGAATGTTTACACAAATCCAAATAAAAGTAGTTTTTTCCTAGAGGGATGATGTTCTGTGATCTCTAAGTCTCTGTGCTGATTTACAGGACAGAATGTGTCAATCCAATCTCCAAGTCACTTTTGTGCATGTGTGCTGTACAAGCTCTCTGTGAAGTGCTGCCTGTACCACTGGATTTAAAAAGCAGAGCAGCTTCAAGAGTTTTTATCTCTGCATGACTGCTGGCTAGGGATTTGAACAGAATAGAAAACTGCAAGAGGAAATTGGTTTGGACAAGGATAGCTTCTGTACATAATTCTTATTAATTTGAAGATGAAATGCAGTCTCTTAGAAACAACAAAAAAATGATACTGTGTGATGGCTTACTCAACATGCTTATTGGTATAGGATTCAGCCCCATTTTCTAAGGATTAAAACTGACTGCCCAGCACTACCTATTTACTGGGAACAGAATTACTGGAACTCTTCCTCTTGGCGATTAAATTTGTAAAGAACAATAGAAATCAGAGAAGAGTGAAGAGCTCTGTTCCCCAATATGTAGAAGAGACTCATGGCAGCTTCAAGGGTAGAAGGGGGACTCTTTTTTTAACTTTATTTAATATTTATTTTCCCTTTGAATGGGGTTTTGGTCAAAAAAGCTAAATTTCATATTGAAGGACAGACTGTACAGGGTGTGGATATTTACATTTAGTACAGGACATACGATTTTACATGAGGATAAATACCTGCTAAAACAAACAAAATTAAATTTACACTGTGGGGCAGTATTCAAAGCTTTTGCCCTCTTCCTTTTCTCAGTTAATAAACCATAACACATATTTGCCTTCGTATCCCAGTGAAAACAGCTTTCTAAACTCATTTCAGTGAAAAGCCTCATTGCCAATTTCTGGGCAGGAGAAAACAAGGAATCTTTATGTTATAGGCTTTGGGACAACACCTTTGTACCATAAATGTATAGCTACTTTTGATTTTTTTTTTTTTTTGCCCAGTTCATCAGTAGCTTCTGCAGGTGTCTAGGTGAGAATAATTTCCAAACATAACAGAGACTTTGATTTTATAAATTAATGATACAAGGGGTATTTTTCTCTAAAAGGTGAAAATTACCTTTCCCCTACTTTTAATTTGCTTTCTATTCCTCATTAATTCCATTAATTTTGAGTATCTAAACTTAGCACAATATTCATATGTGCTTCCTTTGCCTGGTCACAGAGATATTAGTTTTGGGATAAAATATTGCCTTCTACTTAGTATACTGTTCATCTTAATATCTGATGGGTAATTCACTATCTTCAGGTGCAATTAAGTACTAGTTGAATGCAAAGATCATAAAAGAATGGAAACATAGCTGTAGAGGACAATACTGATAGACAAACAGTAAGAATCCAATTTTTTTGGACCTCTCAGGAACCTAACTTTAAATATGCATGGATTCACAACTAGGAAAACCATGCAGTCCAATCCTATTTAGTACAAAAATGTAATTATCTTGATAGTATTTTCTGAAGCTTTTTT
Organism: Melopsittacus undulatus; assembly: GCF_012275295.1. Classification (NCBI taxonomy): domain Eukaryota; kingdom Metazoa; phylum Chordata; class Aves; order Psittaciformes; family Psittaculidae; genus Melopsittacus; species Melopsittacus undulatus. Next base: position 45,433,279 of record NC_047527.1, on the reverse strand, counting down.
AGAAGAAAAAGCTTCCAGAACAGTAATTTAGATTAAATTACTTAGAAAATGAAAGAACAAAAAAGGAGTTGTCTTAAGATGTCATTTAAGAGATATATAAACCTGAAAAGTGGTCTAATCCATCTGGCAGGCACCATAAATCACATAAAATCTGGTGCAGCTTCTCAGCATAAATGATACTGGCTGTTTCAGTTATAGCTTACCATGTTTTCTACAGAACTTCTACATTTAAAATACTGTTCAAATTCTTCAGAGGAAATTGCACAGGAAAATTGTTAAATATAGACGTAATGACCCTGAGTACAATCTGATAAATCATAAAATCTGATCTGATATCTAACCTGACAACTACTATGTGAGTCAGCTAATTAGCAATACTTAAAATTTTACCTCTATTTAATGTTTTGACTTTTTTCATAATAAATATGTTTGATGTTGACCTAAAATCTCATGAGTGATAACAAGCAAATTTGAAAATTACCAAAAAAGGTTCAAAAGGAAAAAGAATCTATATCTCCTGTAAAGAAACATATCGTAAGCTGACACAATATGATTAAGAAAAAATTAAAAAATACCATGCAAATTAAGCAAAAATGTGCTTATATAAACCATATCAAGAAATAAACTTCCTTTTTCAATAAAAGTTCGAATCTGCAACATTTTCATGTAGAAGTTGATAGAATCTTTTCAATATAACTAGATTTGCTTAGAATGCAACTATAAACTGCAAGAAGCTGAGAACTACTGCTTGTAGACATAATTCAGCCTTCAAGCTCTGTAAGACATCTGACAGCAGCAAGCCACAGTCTCACCCTTGTTTTGAAGATGTGTTTTTGGGAAAGACTGATAAATAATTTGAGAAAAGACTCATATCCCCATGTTTCTCTTTGGATATTGCTCTAGTAAGTTCTTTCAGAACTGTATTTTCACAATTAATTCTAAGAGGTTGATACATCATTCCACTAGTTAAGGCAGTCCAAATAGTATTGAAATGTTTCAGTCAGGTTCTTCAAGCTTTCTTTAGCAAATAATGTATTAAATTTTTGCTATTTCAAAGGTTGAGAGCAATAAAAATGTTTCAAAAATGTTTTACCACTTTTGTTACTTGGAAAGAAACAGATCAATCATTCCTGAGTTTCAAAGTTCTCACTTCTTTGTTTTATTTATTTGTTTATTTATTTTTAACCGTAGCACTCCCTACGCTATTGCTAGGGCTATACCTATGGATTTTTTCCTACAACAGCATGGTCTTGGTAGAATCTATATGAACTCTTCTCCATACGGACTTAAAATGTAAAAGTCCTCTGCCTAAGAATATGTTCCTTGTATCACCAAACAAATCCAAGATCTGAACCGAATCTCAGCAGTATTTTTCCAGTTACTTTCACCCACAACAAATCAAAGGCACAATCATATTCACACATACTGACCATGATAGAAGGGGTGTATCAGCCATTTTGTATATCAACATATACAAAAGGAATAAGTTCTCTTAGAACAAGCTATCTCCTGGCCACTTAAATCATCTAGTAAAATCAAGTTTTTAACATTCAAAATAATGAATTTCTCACAGTAATATAAAATAGAGTATCATTAGTAGGGTAAGTTGCAGAGGTATAATAAAAAAGAGATCTTGAATATTGATTAGAATTGTAAGTAACAGACTGTGAGTATGGGAAGACATCAGCCAGTACTGTCAGGTCTTACCAGCCAGTGACACCTCCATGCTTGTGGACGTTGGCAGTTTGCCTCTCTGCAGCTCCTGTGTACAACTGTGGCTGCTGCTTCTTTTTACCTTCCTCTCTCTCTCCTCTCAGGTTTGATCACTTGTGATTTTGAGCCAGTAAAATCTTATCTCACGGTATATAAAAAAGGGCAAACACAAACTCAACAGTAACAATCTCTGTTTTGGACAGAAAGGATTACCCAGACTTCATGAATCCACAGATATCTTTTATCTGCCTAGCTACACATGATGTGCACCTAACCCCACAGCCACAGCCTACAGTGCCTGTGAAAAATGACAGGGAGATAAAAAGGCAGGGCCTTCCTGAATAGTGAAATGCAGTGCGAGACCCTGTTTTGAGTTTCTAGCTTTGATTCCAGTAAGCTAAGTCTGGGTATATATAGAAACTGTTGAATTTCTTTCAGGTTCACTATTCTTACCTACACCTTCCAGGATTACCAGCTGCAGGAATTACATCTAATTTGGAAGCCTTTGCAATGAAAGTTTCATGTAGAAAAACTTGAAAACTTGACCTGTTTATCCTTAATATCCATGCATTTAAAAAATTTCTGAAAAGCACTTGTCAAAGTTTCATCTTGTCAGTACAGTCAAGCTTAATTAAGCAAGCTTCCTTTCCCTTTGGAGAAGGATTCACATGTAAAAGAATTAAAGAACAATAAGGAAAGATGAGAAGAATATTCCTGCTTAAAGTTGATACTGCCTTCTCACAATTAAGATTGCTAATGGATTTGAGAATAAGGTTCCTGCTATAGATTTAGCAAAAAACTATGAAAATGATATGATAATAGGCAGGACTATCTTCTTCTTCCTATAAAATGAAAATATTTAAGTGTGGAGGCAAGTTTTGTAGATTATTTCATTTTCATCATATTTTCAAGTTATTCCATTTTCTACACAATGAAAAAAAATGTGAAAAAAGTTGTTTCTAAATAAATGAAAATAAGAAACCATCTAGTTGTGTCCTGTTGTTTAAGGCTGATGAAATAAAAAAAAACAAAACACCAAAGTAACAAGACTTAATATTTTACAAATAAAACAAAAAAAAAAAAAGAAAGAAAATATCTGTTCCAAAATGCCAAACAGAATATTTAATTGGTCATAAGACACTTTATTTTCAAATATACTCTGTGTAAAATAGCACCTTTTCACAAATATGTATCCTTGAGTTAAATATTCTTGGTCAATAAATGATCAACTGGGAAAGGCCTGACCATTTCCAGATATAGATGTGTAATGAAGTTAAATTAAAAGTAAACAATATTTTGTAACAGCCTCAAAAATCTTACTCTAAGTTGAATTATATTATGAACTCCATCCCCAAAGGATTCTATAGATTGAAGAACCACAAAGAATAGGAAAGCAAGCAATTCGTTCCATCAAAATCATGTTTTATTTAGTTTTTATTAATTATCTAGGAAACAGCAGAGACATTAAATTTGTAGATGAAACAACCATATAGCAAAACGTGTTCCTTTTTCAGTTTCCTTGCATCCAGACCTTTTCCACATACATTGCATTTTTTTTGTGTGATTTCTTTTGTACCATAATATTTGACAGCTTCAAAAACACGAACACATTATCATTGGGAACCCCCTGTGAAATTCTAAAAATTTCTGATATGTCTTTCAAATTATATATTCCCTTTGGCATTGATGTTTATGCACATATGTGTGCAAGTATATCTGGAATAGAGCGAGAATAAGTTAGAGCCCTTCTGTATTCAACAACATCAAAAGCAACAGCAAGTAGTAACAGTAATAGTAATACAATGTTCAAGCAGTCCAGTTCCAGAAAATCACTCATAACTTTCACATTACTGGAAAAGCTTACTTTTAAAACATTCCTCTTTTCTAATGCTGCCTGATCTGAAAGTCCAATCTTCCAGCAGATAGCCAGTGTGCATAAAGATTTTCGAAGCAGAATATCCTGTTTGCTAGCAGTCTCAGAGTAGGTGTTTAGTGCAGGCACTTCAGATCAAATGTGCATACCCAAGCTAGCTTCAGACTAACTAGGAAGTGCTCTGGTTGCTAGCACATCTCTGCAGCAGATCAGAGATGAGCGCAGGCTAAGCTCTGTGTTGCTATGGCTACACTGATAGCAATCCCCAACCTAGTTAGCTTAGATGTAGCATACATCTCCTGCTACAAAATAGAGCCTTGATGACTGCCCTGAAGCCATGCCTGAATACTTGCTCTGTAAGAATTCAATTTTGCAGAGCCATTTGGATGCTATTCAGAATCAGTGGTCCCATATGTACTTCTAGGAGTACTATTCCATGATTTCATCAAGGCAATGTGCAGGTATATGGTAGACCAAATATATTCAGGTTGTTTTCTCAGCAGTTTAATAAGAGAAGATTCTTCATGACTATTTTTCTGCTGTATTTAGCCATCTTGGGCCTCAGAGTATAACTGATTGTCTGTGGCAACCAGTATACTGATAACAGTTATAGTTATGAAACTGCACAGTATTTTCCGTGGCTTGCCACACCTGCAGGGACAACCAGGATCTTGTCTGCCATTTTCCAGCCAGGTGAATAAAAAGTTACGTAGTAGGAGTGGAAGAACTTAAGGGAATATCCTGTTTGCCTACTTTCCTCCTTAGATGGGAATTTAAATAGTACTTATTCTATCTCTACTATACTATTGCAACATCTTAGCAAAGTTGTTTAATCTGCATCTTTTAATTCTTATTTTTAAAGGTCTTAACACGGGTGAACCATCTATTTGAGAAGGCACAGACTGATTTGTGTGTAGAAAATAAAAACCATCTAGATCACATGAGGGTGCAAACAGAGAATTATTTTGGTCCAAGCCTCATGCTAAGATCACCATATGTGACTAATGAACAATTGCAGACGGTTTGAGTGCACTAAAGTTATTTATGTATTTTTTAATCTTTTGTATTAAGACCATAAAACAATGCTTGGCAAACTGGTGAACTGAATAATCTTTTATTCAGTATTCCCCAGCAATTAGTAGCAGTTGAAAAACTTGCTTCTTTTTTTCTTCTATTTCATGTTAGTTTTGTTTGTTCATTTGTTGTTTTTTTTTTTTTGCAAAAGAATCAAGACAACATTTTTTCCATTTAGGTTCCTCAATGCAGACATCAGTTTGCAAACATTGATTTAAATGGGTAGAAACTACATTAACGCAATCCTTCTACCTTTTTCAATACAAAAGAAAGATCATTTGCAAGGTTAAATATTAAGACACATACTTCTTTCTTTTTGCTATATGTCTATAGGGACATAGAAAAGAAGCAGTGGTTTCATAGTATTTCTCATGGTGTTAAAGTATAATAGCTGTCCTTCTAAAAGAAAAGAAAAGAAAATAAATTAGTTGGAGATCACTAAAGCAGTCATTGTTTCTTCAGTCCTAGTTCCTTGAAAATAGAAATTACCCAAAAGGGAGAAGAAATATGTTTTTCATGGTGCTTCCTTCACTTGCTGCTTCTCGTTAAACAAAAAAAAAAAAAAAAAAAGGAAAACACCATAGCTGCACAGCTTTTTTAGCCTGTCAAAGATCTGCAAACTTGAACAAGTATAATGCTGGGGGAGGAGGAATTGTGGGGTCTTTTTTTTTAGATTGCTTTTAGCTGTCATTATGGTCGCAGATTCACAGCAAGAGTTGAAATCTTGCCTGGCTAAGCCTTATTAAGTACGAGAGAAGATAAAAAAAGGAGAGATGAAATAAGAAGGAAAAAGGAGTACATACACAAAGAGTGACAGCGAGAATCAGTGCCTTACGTTAACACTGTGTTCAGGATTTGGCTTTAGCTTGTATATAGCAATTAAAGTGCAGAAATAGTTGTTTTCCCTCAAGGAGATTAATCTCAAAATCCAAAGGGCCTGCTATTTGTGGGATCCAACTACCAGATTATGCATGTCCCCTGGAAGAAAAGGGGTTATACATTTAAGCTTTTACTTTACCTGATCCACAAAAAAAATCTTTATTTTTATCAACTGTGCATCGTAGATAAGTCCTTCTAATTTGACAGCTGATCTAAGTTTTCTCTGGATGTCTCCTGTCAGAGTATTTCTTTTTTAATAAATGAGTACTCACTGATATAGTGAACTCTCACATCCTAATAAAGTGGCCCACACTATATGTCTGCTACCTGTCCACCAAGCTGCATTACCTGTCTCGTTCTTCTGGCTCAAGAGATACTTCATGGAAATGACGGAAAACTCCAAAGGACAGAAAAGTGTAGGAGTCTGATTCTGCAGACCCATAATGGGATTATTTCCTGGCAATGTAAAATACCTATTTCAAAGGGACAATGAGCTATTAAACTTAAACTATTCCCCAGGCTGGTACTGCTCACGACTTTTCCAGAGCTTGCAAAGCATTTTCTCTGCCATTTTAAGAAAATAGTCCTAACAAATCTTTCTTTCTGTACTCAGAAGAGAATTTTTTATAAAATATTCTAATTTCAGTAAATCAGCAACAGCAACAAGAAGTCACAGAGATTTTTCCAAGCAGTTGGAGTGGCATCTGATTTACTGCTCTGGCAAAGAGTCCTTTTAGGATAAGTTATCTCTGCCACCTCCAGCAACAAACTTCTTTTTTGTTAATCAAGGTATATTCCTGTAACTTTCTGTAATTTCTAGGAAGTTCCAGTTTCTTTTTTTATCAAGTGATTAATCTGAAACAAGACGACAAGATGAAAAAGTCTTGTTACAATGATGCAACCTAAAAAAAAAAGCATCAAGCTCTGTTTCAAACTACATTTTTAAAATAATGATTTTAAGCAATAGGGTAAGTTGGATTCTGATAAACTTCAGCAACCTAAAAAAAAATCCACATACACTGGTAAACTCGCTCAGGTAATTCCCTAAATTAGTCTACAGGAAGAAAATTAATATAAAAACTGAAAGACTGGAATAATATAGAAGCTCAGGAGCAGAATTAATTGATAGAAATAACATGCAGATATTTGTCTGGGGCTAAAGACTGCTTGTGACTGTTGGCAAAAACAGATGTCAGAAAGCAGAATGAATGGGTGGATGGGTGACTTACAAGCATGAGTGAAGAGCATATTAGAGTAAAAACAGGAAGAAGTGAGACTCACCTTCCTTTATTCACCTGATATTAGAAGCAGTACTAGTTGACAGAAATGATAGAAAGCAGATGGATTAAAGTATCAAAAATCCCAAACCACTTTTCAAATTAAACTGATGGATCACATGTGAATTCCATAATGTATCTCCAAACTGGTGGTTCTACGAGGAAGGTCCTGCAAAACAGAAGGCATAAATTGTACTTTCTCTTTTTTTTTTCCTTTTTTTTTTTTTTTTTACTGCATGGATACCATAACAGTATGAGATGTCCCTGTCCATAGCAGGAGGGTTGGAACTTGATGATCTCAAGGTCCTTTCCAACCCTAACTAGTCTATGATTCTGTGATTCTAGTACTGACTCTTTAAAGCCGGCTACAAGTAAAAGGCATTTTTAGAACTATAGGAAAAGAATGATGGGCATTAGAAGTCTTTTATAGCCCTTTACAGGCTATAAAAGACTTGTGCCATTGTAGGGTTCTAAGCTTTAAGTTGAGTCGAGGAGAGAAGGGGGTTGGACTGGCTTGAATTGTAAGGATTTTTGTTAGGGAATGTGAAAAAAATACAACATACATAGTCAAGAGCAGACTGTGCATCCAGAATAGCATGGATAAGTAAAGTAATGGTTTGCATTTCAGTATAAAGGCAATACTTTTCTTCTATGTAATCACTTGTTTAGTCTCTCCAGAAGAACATCTTTGTTGATACTATTATCCCAATAAACAAACAAACAAAAAAAATTACTTTTAAGTAAGAAATAACCTTCAGAATTATTTTAAAGTAACTTCTAAATGAATGTGTCTTAAATCTGCCAAATGAAGAGAATTAGAGTGGTCTAAACTGAGAACTTCAAAAGATGCTGACAGCTGTAACAGCAGTAATAAGGACTGTTGTGATCTGAGAGAGCAACTCTGTACTCTGGGGACGTAATCTTGGTTCTTCAGGTGAATAGTAGCAGGTCCCACTGATCTGGATGAGGGGTATTTTTATATGAATTGTACTGGAATCTTTTCTTCCTTGTTTAATCTCACAGGGTGACTTAATGCATGTTCTGACTAAAAAGCCCATCAAAAGATGAAACATTTTTCAGGAGGAAAAATGAAACAAGATTACCACATTAGAGAGGCAAAGTCATCTGAAAGCTGAAACCAGTGGAGAATTAATGAACATGTGAATCATAGAATCACAGAATCATAGAGAGTTGGAAAGGACCTTAAGATCATCTATTTCTAAGCCCCCTGCTACGGGCAGGGTCACATCCCACTAGATCATGTTGCCCTAGGCCTTGAACACTGACAGGGATAGAGTATTCACAACTTCCTTGAGCAACTTGTGATGCAGAAAGTCAAAAATGCTTCAGTAAGAACCTGTTGCTCACCTACAGAGTGCTGTAACACAATTACTTGTGCTCCCAAGACAGACTTTGCAAAACTTGAGGTCATCTCTGAGATCTGTCTCATTATGTGTTGTTTTCAGATTTAAGAATGGTTTTGATATTTGTACAGTAAATAACAGCTACAGTGAATCCCGAGAAGAACTGTTTTGACTAAATTCATACAGCATGGGCCACAAACAGGAGGAGCCAGAAGCCACCTAGTAGCCAGAAAACTAAGACATTCTTGCTATCATGGAAAAATGGTAGGACGACTTGAAAAAATAAGAAAGAAAAAATTATTTTGAATACTTTGTGAAAAATACTTAATAGTTCTGGATAAATTGTTGAAATAATGACTAGAATAATTAGTTCTATAATCAGAATGTTGCAATAATACATGGGAAATTACATAACTTCCAAAAATATGCTTTTTGCCTCACCCTAAGGAAAAGAAGTCATTCACCTAGAAGAAGAAAAACACATCATCTGTCTACTGCCAAAAGTTTCTTTTTATCAGCTTTTCAGTTTCAAAGGAAGTATTTGCCAATATTTGCTGATCAACACAGATAGCATGAATTATATTGGTTTCACTGTCTTTGGAAGATTAAAGTCTTTGTTCTATTTTTTCAGCTTGACCTAACTAAGATTATGATATAGTACCAAGAGAACAATACATTTGCTTCTACAGTCTAGAAACTGTCTAGACCTTTCAGTGCATTGTTTGGTGCACTGCTTAAGCTTAACAGTTTATTGTACTCTAATAGTTTTCTTAGTTTAGTTTTTCTCTTAGAATTGAAAAATATTACATATATCCAGTTTCCCAGTGCATCTTTAATGACAAAATAGCACTAGCAGAGGTTCCTTAGGTGTTTTGATTTTATTTATTTTTATGTAGGCCTCATTTGAAGTGCATTTATACATGGCTTAGACACATAAAAGCTTTGGAAAATGTAAATTAATCAGAAACATTAGTGTTATAATCCTCTTGGTCCTGGCATCAGAAGGTGACAAAAGGCTGCTTATGAGAACATCAGGAATATGCTATCTGATCACTAATTACCTCATATGAACAGCAGAGCTGAAAGGTAATATTAGCAAAAAGAGTCCACACAGGCAGTGTTATTTATGGGGTAGAGAGATGGCAGGGGTGACTAGAAGTTTTAAATTGAGGGAAAAAAATGGGAAATTATCTTGTAACTTTTAAATTAGGTTTCTCTTAATAAACACACACATACATGCACCTATTTTTGCCTCAAAAACACAAAGAGGTAAATAAGAAGTAGTAAAAGAATGTGAATTATGCCAACAACAGTGACTGCGATGAACTGTGAGTGTCATGGGGACATGTTTGCCCTTTGATAAAGGTTTCTTAAACTTTCTTGACCCAAAACACCTCCATTTACCACTAAAATAAAAGGGTATGTTAAAGCTGCTATGCTTTTTGATTGACTGTAGTGATACATAGCTGTACGATCACAAACAAGTATTTATTTTCCATAAAAAATTACTCCTCTGCAGATAGCAATGGCACAGCACTCAAAATTAAAATCTGCAGGATATCTTAAACTGCATGATTTCAGAAGATTACTTGACATCAGCTAGCTGTTCTAATATGAAAAATATTCTGATCTCCTGAGCCAGGCTGTGCAACCACATTGCAGGGAACAATTGGATGACTAAATAAGACTATCAAGTACAGTACTCTGAAATTTAAACTACATTTTGTGGTCATTTACATTATGTGATGCTTTTAAAAAATAATAATGTTGAGGATTTAAGGGACAACTATAGAGAACCCCCGTGCTGAATGGGTTGCCACAAGACAAAGCAATAGCTTGTGTTTGTATAAATATGATTTTTTTTTTCATGTGACAGTGTTTATTCCTGCATTTCCACAAATACAAATGCTCCAAAATCCTAATTTTCTTGGTTGGAGCCAAGATGCTTGCTTACATACTTAGTATAAACATCATAATATAATGGATTCTCCTAAGTCTTTGGAAGTGGCAGAGTAGAACATTAATTTCAGATTCATCTAAGAACTGACATTTTTTTTCCCCCAGAGTCTTTGGCTTTTCCAGGACTGCTTTCCAGTTCCTGAAAAGTGAAGTCCAGAGTATTCATTTGGGAAAATTAATATAAATTACTATTGATATTTCTTGTCTGATATTTCTCATTAAGAAATGTTATTTTACTTGAGAATGAAGGAAGACATTTAAGATGTCTTGGTTTAAAATTTCCATGCACTTATTCTTGCAAACTGAAGAATTTCTGAACTTCATATGCTTCATTAATGGCTGGAAGATGACAATCTAGTACATTTTTGGTGAAATCATCGTTCTTCATTGACAGTATTGAGGTGTATTTATATTTCCGTTTATTTTCAAGATCTTGGGAATTTACTTTCCCTGAAGTTATTTTTCCTGAGGGAGAACAGAAAATGTAGAAGAGTGGAATTAATTTATTCTGCACACAATTTAAAGACAAACAGAAAGAGAATTTTTCTTTTTTTCTAGGAAAGGAGATTTTGGCTAGAAGTACTGTCGTATCTCAGTGAAAATTATATATGTAAACAGGGTTCTATCCTGATATCTCCAAATACATAAGATAACAAAGATTCATATATCATTAAAGAAATTAGGAATCTATTTTCTCATCATGTTAAATCCAGTACTGTTGAAGGCAACAATGTAATAAGGTATCAACTATTATCAGAATGGTAAATGTTGTCTCCCATAATATTCTATGCAGTATGAAATCCGTTCTGTTGAAATAGATGCATGAAAGATTTTAGTCTGCTGCAACTTGTCTGAAGGCAATGCATTTACCCCCGCTAAGAACAAGGGTTTTGTACAAATATGTATCATTAAAAGATATGGTGTCTTGTATTTCTTCCTATCTATTACAATGTAATGAGATTTTCCTTTTGCCTAGCCTCGGCTTTCCTTTTCTCTGACCTAAGAGTTCTGTTCAAGTAAACTTGTTTTATCTTTTTCTAATTCAGTATCAGTCTTTATTAGTTACTCTTTCATACCTGATATTCATTTTCACTTTGTACGTATACATCTTTCTCAGTACTGTAATATATCTTTATTTCCTCTAAACCAAATGTCAGTTCTCAGAAAACCTGGTACTGATCTAAATCTTTTCCTCAGGTATGTGTGTGTCTCTCATCTTTAGTGGAAGCTATCCAGATATATATGAATACATAAACAGCTGAGAACCCTCCTTCCCCTTCTTTAGTTTCTTTCTCACCTAAATTTTTATTTTTTTAATGTTTACATTCCCGTTATTGGGCTAATGCGTAATGGTTTTATATGTTTATGTATTCCCAAACAGCGTAAAAAAATCTTCTCAAAAAAATGCATCCAAAACCTAACACTAAACTTCATCTTTATTGTGGTCTAATACTTATTGACTCTAATGTTGGATTTCTTGGCACCTTATACATTGTGCCTTATGCATGTCTTACTTCATTCCTCAGAGTTGTTTATTCTCTTTTAAAATATCTTTTAATCCATTTACCCTCTCAGTTTAGCATTGTATGTTCTACACAATATAAATAGCACAAATTTTCTTCAATGTTGGGATGAGTAAATACTAACTCACTTCTTTTCCCTTTACTCTTAGATTATGACACTGACTTCTAATCATGTTTCATTTCTCTTCAGAAAAAAAGGAACTGTTATCACCCAAACCTTCTGGAATACAGAGGTTCATGCCATATGGGAAGCATGTTATTTTCTAGGAGAAGACAAATATGAGCATATGTGAGTTGCAGTGGCTGGAAAATATTGCATCAACATTCCTGTTAAGTAAATAATATAGAATAATTTTAGGAAAATAATTTTAATATCACAGACATATATCTTAGGGCTCAAAAAAGAGAGTTAACACAAACAAAGAATAGGAATATATTATCCAAACTGTCCAAAAACAACTAGAGATGAAGACTTCACATTCCTGATTGTACTAAATCATTTAAAATATTGCCTTTAGTGGAGAAAATTATGTAAGAGTTTGAGAAAGATGGCTGACAGAAGTGGAAGTTAATTCCAATGGGGTGTTACTGCTTATGTTTATCTGATTTGGGCTCCACTCAACCATGAGAAGAATCCTATTTAAACACTTCACATCAGTGTGATATCATGATTTTCCTCATGCTTTCTAGTTCATACTACATCTAGATTCAATACTTCATCTAAGTACGTTATCATGTGTGTATGTCTTGTTTTAGTACTACTTGTTATAGTGTTGGCCAGAAATAGATTACTGTAATTGGGTTAACTGAATTTCTTCAGACAATTTGTATTAAAAAATTCTTTCTACCTAGGAGTACAGTACTATAGAATCTAACTACCTGAACATTTTTAGATAAAAAATAAATAGATCAGGAGATAAACTCTGATGTTCGTATGTTGTTTGTTGTTTGGTTGGTTTTTAAATTAAAAAAGATAGTAATAACACTTACAAATTATACACAAAATAATTCCTACATTTTCAAATGTAGGAAAATCCCTGGACTGGGAAAGGTTTAAAGATTTAAAATGAGTAAAAATAATAGTACAGAATTATTTAAGTAATAATTTCCAGCATTTAACAATTGACTGGCTATTTAACGGCCCAATTGAAATACTGTGCTTTTTTTTTTTTTGATATGTTGATAAATCTATCATTTAGTTGTGTTATTAAGCAATTTTCAGGCATTCTTAATGCAGACCATATTCTATTAAATTTATAAATTCATTAAAGTCTCTGTGCAACAGATGGCATAATACAAGAAATGTTTGAAGCACTCAATAATTAAAGCTTCTAACATGTAATAATCTGGTTGTATGTTTGACAGTTTGCTACATACATTAAAGTTGAGAGCACTGCAAAATGTGTAAATAACAAATTTGTTTCTAATGTCTTGGATTTAGATTCATTCAGCTAAAAAAGGATCATGACTGTAACAAACTTATATTCTAATTCTTGAGTTCAATGTCTTTTGCCTTTTATTCTCAAGGACATGGATTGTAATGAATTTTCAATGTGTATTAAAGCATCAGAAAAACAATTTACTAATTTAATTGTATTCAGACATCAACTGTAATGTTACAGAAGTGTTGAACTTATAGGCAAAGTAAAAAAAAGTTACTGCTTCTGGTGCCCTTTCTTTGTGAAGGCTCTCTTTTCTAGCATGCTCTTATAGACAGATGGTCTGGTTGGAAGCTATCGGGAGAACAGACAACCCTGGATTTGGAGAAGGCTGGGGTTCTTAATGATTCTTTGCCTCCATCATCACTGTCAAAGATTCTGACCACACCATCCAAGTCTCGAAGGAAGACAAAGGAACTGTGAGAATGAAGACCTTGGGCCCATTGCAGGAGAAGATCTGGTTGGAGACCACCTTAAGAACCTGAACGTACACAAGTCCATGGGACCTGATGAAATCCATCTGTGGGTGCTGAAGGAGCTGGCAAATGAAGTTGCTAAGCCACTGGCCACCATATTTGAAAAATCATGGCAGTCAGGTGAAGTTCCCAATGACTGGAAAAAGGGAAATATAACCCCCATTTTCAAGAATGGGAAAATGGATGACCCGAGAATTACAGACCAATCAGTCTCACCTCTGTGCCTCACAAAATCTTGGGGCAGATTCTCCTGGAAGTCATGCTAAGGCACATGAAAAACAACAAGGTGGTTGGTGACAGCCAGCATGGCTTCACTAAAGGAAAATCCTGCCTGACCAATTAGGTGGCCTTCTATGATGGGGCTAAAGAACTGATGGACAGGGGTAGAGTTGTTGTCATCTACCTGGACTTGTGCAAAGAAACAACTTCCTGTTGTTCCTGGGTCGGAGCAATCCCAGGCACAGCTACAGGTAGGGCAGAGAAGAGATTCAGAGCAGCCCTGAGGAGAAGGACTTGGGGGTGTTGGTTGATGAGAAAATGAACATGAGCCAGCTTCAGTGTGTGCTCGCAGCTCAGAAAGCCAACCGTATCCTGGGATGCATCAAGAGGAGTGTGACCAGCAGGTCAAAGGAGGTGATCCTGCCCCTCTACTCTGCTCTTGTGAGACCTCACTTGGAGTATTGTGTGCAGTTCTGGTGTCCTCAACATAAAAAGGACATGGAACTGTTGGAACAAGTCCAGGGGAAGGCCACAAGGATGATCAGGGGACTGGAGCACCTCCTACATGGTGACAGGCTGAGAAAGTTGTGGCTGTTCAGCCTGGAGAAGAGAAGGCTGCGTGGAGACCTCATAGCAGCCTTCCAGTATCTGAAGGGGGCCTACAGGGATGCTGGTGAGGGACTCTTCATTAGGGTCTGTAGTGATAGGACAAGGGGTAACGGGTTCAAACTTAAACAGGGAGAGTTTAGATTGGATATAAGGAGGAAGTTCTTTACTGTGAGGGTGCTGAGGCACTGGAATGGGTTGCCAAAGGAAGTTGTGAATACTCCATCCCTGGCAGTGTTCAAGTCCAGGTTGGACACAGCCTTGGGTGATATAGTTTAGTGTGAGGTGTCCCTGCCCATGGCAGGCTGTGGGGTTGGAACTAGATGATCTTAAGGTCCTTTCCAACCCTAACTATTTTAGGATTCTATAAATGTTTTGGGGTTTTTTTCACTGTTGTAGGAGTAATTGGCAACTCATTTCCCTAAGAACTGAAGAAAAGACATCATAAGATAATTTTTTAGCCAAAGAGTCATCCACATTGCCTCTGAATTAAAAAACTGCTGGAACTTGGTGCTGTGACTCCTCAGAAGTTCAGATATATTGTCTTAATTTTCCAGCCCTTAAACAAGATGGAATGAGCAGTCTAGAAGTCAGAACTATGGCAGGAACTGAAGTTTGGGAGGATAAACTCTTCTGGAAAGTATAGTTCTCTCTCTGAATATATCAGCTCATGTGGTTAGGATATACAATATGACCTGTGGACAGGATATTTATTTTTAGCTTACCCTACTTCTGAGTTGTCTAACCTTAACTTTAGATGTGTCAGTGGAGACCAAAGGTGTTAAAACTCTCTGCCAAAACACAAAGGAAATCCTTACCAATTCCTCCCATTCGTTACCTGTTTGCACAGCCATGAAAAAGAAAGTATGCAGACCAGACCAAGGGTCTGAAATTTTCTTCATGGCCCACATCCTCCTGAATGGTCCTCCATTAGTCTGACAGAGTGCGCACAGCTGCACTGTTGTAGCTAATGTGTCCACTCTACTGTGGTCTATCTAATACTAGATAATAGTATTATTGTTTAGAAATATATATGCTAGGAACACTCAGGAGTGTGGCAGTGCCCTTAAACACACACTTCAGAGTTTTTGTTATGAAGTTGATGTCTTAATGAATCATGTAATAGCTGACACGTTATTGGAAAACTTTCATCTTGGAGTTGATTCGTATACCTCAGATTTTTTTTTCTCTTTCTCAAGAGCAATGGGCTGCAAAATGATTGCTTTACTACTTAATGTGTTAATGGTTGCAAAGTAATAGTATAAAAACTTATTCCTCCAGTGGGCTTTCTCCAAACTGGTTTTGCACTTACGCTGATAACTCAGCTTTTTTCCTGACTTTAGTTTTTGTAGAAGTTTTCATTAGTGGGTCACCAATACCTCATGATGATTGTAGACTATGATGTAACCTTTCTAATACTTTAGAATCTGAATTTT
Organism: Melopsittacus undulatus; assembly: GCF_012275295.1. Lineage (NCBI taxonomy): Eukaryota > Metazoa > Chordata > Aves > Psittaciformes > Psittaculidae > Melopsittacus > Melopsittacus undulatus. Next base: position 45,417,441 of record NC_047527.1, on the reverse strand, counting down.
TCAATTTCAGCATTGTCATCTTGTTATCTTGCTTGAATAGCAGAAGTGATAAAACCCCAGACCTATTATATTGAAGTTTAAGGGTTAAATGAGTGACTTGATGGTTTGCATCAACATGTAGTCCCGTCATACTGACAGATGCTGGTTCAAGAAAATCCTGCATTAGCCTAGCAAGACACTGGATACTCCTGAATCATAGGGTTTCTTTAAGTCATAGGGAAGTAAAAACAAATTGATTGGTCTACAATTGAAATATTATATTTAATAAATATCCCTCTGTGTATCTCTCTGAAATAAATGATTGTACAAAACACTGTAATACAGAGACTAAGAAAGTATTGGGTTCATCGCCTCAGTTAGTTTAGCAGATGGACAATAATAAAGGGGATATAGTATAGGTAAAAATTACCAATAAAAATCCTTTGGATGTTTTGTTATATTTCTTTCTCTCTGCATTTTTTCTTTATGCACTTTGACAGAAAATTCCCATGAAACTTTCAAGAATCATAGAACTAACTAGGATGGAAAAGACCTTTAAAATCTTCAAGTCCAACCATTACCTCAGGACTGCCAAGACCACCACTAAACCATATAATTGAGGGCCTCATTTACACAGTTTTTGAACACTTTCAGAGATGGTGATCCAACCACTTCTCTGGGCAGCCTATTCTAATACCTACTCACCCTCTCTGTGAAGAAATTTTTTCTAATGTCCAATCTAAACCTCCCTTGGTGTACCTTAAGGCTGTTACTTCTTGTCTTTCTTTTTCAAATGATTCTTTACATTAGTAAAAGATTGAAAATAACTACTTGAAAAAAAAAAGAAAAACAAAACCAAACAAAATACAGCAACACATTTTTACTCTAATATAACATTTAAATTTTATTTTTTAATTAACTCCATAGTGTTTACATGAATAAAGTAATTTAAACACATGAGGCACCTTCAAGAACGTACTTTGAAAACAAATGCCTATTTATTCTAAAAAAATATTTATTTATTCTAAAATATATTACACAATTAATCTCTTTTCTGAATCATCAGTGTGCGCAAGAATGTATTTGTATGATATAATATTTGTCTTTATTCTTCATATTAAATCAAAGCATGAACTGGGAAAAATGAAAATAGGGATTGGTGGTTATTCAAACAAATGTTCCATCTTTTTATTTTTTTTAAACCTAAGTCTGTCTATCTGACCTATTCTGACTTACTATGGAATACAGACTTCTCAATAAGAAATCAGATTGAGAATCAGGAAATTGTAAGAAAATTTACTTTGTCCTAGAGTTTTTTTTTTATTCAAGTCTTGCCAAACTGATTGGCTTTTTTATATGCAGGAAGGTTTCCTAATTTTTAGCACATCTTTCTGATGCTGAAACTAGAATTTGGATGTCTTCATCAACGTCTGTTCTCTTTTCTATCAAGTAAAAACTCAATGCTTCAGTTGTTTTTTAAAGCAGAAATAAATTGTTGTTATAGGATATTCATTGAAGTTTTGGATAGCTTTTTCCCTTATGACTATGTATTTTCTTAAGTACAGATTTTGTAGATCTTAGGTTGAAGATCATTATCACAGTTAAACATTGTAGGCATAGAAAAAAAAGTAAAAACTTGCTTAAAACCGACATGATCTAAATTGAACGCAACACATGTAAAGATCAAGGATTTATGCATATCATTAGGCAAAATGGTATGTATTAATGTTGGTTTAGATTAACTTTTTAGTATTATAAATATCAAGGGAGAATTCTAGGGGGATTATACTTAGTTGTAAGTAATGGTTTATGCCAAAGAAAACTGCCTTAGTAACTTAAACTATATAAATATATTACTAAGTGTGTAAGACAGAAGTTTGATAATGTTTGCAGATGTTTCTGTGGAAGTTATGATTGATGTTAAGTACAAAATAATACCTTATAAAAACTTATAATTTATAATAAACAAATGTATGATAACAGTATAATAAAAATAACAAAACATACATTATAATAAACATATAACATAATAAAATTCAGTAAATAAATATCATAAATAAATACTATTAATTATAAGAAAAAAAACTGGGGTGTTTAGTGATTCGTAATTAGGTCTTAACTCTTATGAACAATTCATTTTTATGAGAGAAAAGCAAGAAAACATAAAAATTTTTATTATGTTGTGCTTTGAAAATATTACACTTATCTTAAGCTACCTAGTTTTCTTGAGCTTACTGTAAATGTACCTTTTATGAATAAGATGGAAATTTACAACGATATTCAGAAATGCTTTTCTTTTTTGGCTTACCACAAGAACTGAAGAATTGCCTTAGAGTGTAGAAGAGTGACATATCATAAACCTTTAGAAAAGATCTTTTTCCATTCCAAAGGAATTATGCTATACTTACTGTTGCAGATCACTGCACAGACCACAGACATGACCATTTTTATTTAAAAGTAATATTTAAGGTTAACTATTATACTGAAAGAGATGCAAAAGCTCTTGTTTCAGGTAATAGGCTAACACTTAGGTACAGACTTGAGGGCAAAACCATTATGCGGGGAAAGAATTGTCCCATATCTGCCTATAATTTGCTAATCTTGTTACATTTTCATCTCAAATATTTGACACAAGACCAGTAAGGTCTGCTGAGAGTCATTCCTGCTTCCAGAACACAGAATGTGTTTAAGTCCCTATAGTCCTTTTATGATGTACTTTCTGTTTGCTTTCTTCTGTTCCCTTTTTGCTCTCATATCCTTGAATAAAACTTCTGTGAAATGGGATGTGCCAAAATAACTGCTGTCTTCTGCTGTGTCTCAGTACCCAAAGAACAGTACAAGCTGTCTTGTCATTTGCCTTTCGTTGAGACCATGAGTGTAATTCAGGGAGATCCTATATACTGTTACAGTTCCTAGTTCAATGCATGCAACTCCCTCTACACTGGAAAGATTTTTAAGGCTGTTGAACAGTAACAAATTTGCATAGATTGTTAGATTTTATATACACCTGCAAAAAAATTAGTGAAGATGAGAACTTGGATTTAAGGGGAAGTAGCTCTATTCATCTAAATTTGTTCTAGCCCTAAAATGATACTGACTTGAGATTTAGAGCCTCAAATCACAGCTTTCATTCTAACACATTTAGTTGTTACAGGAGAGTATGGATGATGAATGTTTACATACATTAAAAAAATGATTGAGGCACTCATGGTGAAAAAATGCTCTGGGCCTTATAATGACACTTCTGATTGAGATCCCTGAGCATCACTGTGTTGTCGCTTCTTTCTTTTCATTTGCTACAAACAACTTGGTCTGTTTTTCACAGCAGGTTGATATGAACTTTACAGTTCTTCTGGTACAATACTTTAGTTTTTTGCACAAAAAAAAAACAACAAAACAACCCTCCCCCCCAAAAAAAACCCACCAAAAAAAAGGAAACTTACATTTACTTCACTTCAGAAAGCTGACCTTCAAGGCTTTGAAGTTGAATAAATGAAATTAAATTAACTGGAAGTTTTCAGATTTTAACAAATTTTCCATGAAAAGTGAGTGTCATCAAACAGATGGAAGAAGATAAAGCACAGGGATGATAAATCATGTCTTAAAGTTAGGAAAGATAAAGGGAAGCTAATGGACTTTTGAAATTACAAATTGAAGTTGACTTTTGATATATGTTCATCTTTTCTCTGAATGTAAAATTTTAATTCAGTTCAAGAGAAATAAGACTTAGGACTGTTCCATTTTAAATTTTCACGTAGATTATTGATCCCACTCAGTTCCTTTTTAAAAGTCCATTAAGTTGATTGGCACATAGAGAATGACAGACAAAATATCCCTTTCTGTGAATATCTGGAAGACCTGTTCTCCTCTTTGAACTCCTGCAGAATGAGATTAGTATGTTAACTATCTACTGTACAGTGATTCAGCAAACATTTTGTCTGTTCCTCTGTCAGAGTCCATATATCAAAAACTATGATCTAATTGTCTGTAAAAGCAGCATGGAGCATTCAGCCTTTCCGGTCACAAAATCTTTCCTTGCTGATCAGTGAAAAGGGTCCCGGCAACTTGGTTCAAGAAAGCAGACCTAGTATTCAGCACTTGTGCACAACAGAAGCTTTTGTGAAAACATCCATAGAAAATTCATCTAAAATAAAAAGTGTGTATTCTTAGCTGAACAGCCACAAATTGTTCAAAACAGTTCAAAGTCTTGCTTCCTTTGTCTTTCTGTTAAATTAGGAGGTCTCAATTAGATGCTGTAAAGGTATGGAAATAGACTATTAGGATCCAGAATAAGGACAGAATTATTTCCTGTACAGGTTCTAAAACTAGCATCAGAAAGTGCAACTTAAAATATTATATATTTTATCATTACTAGGGTAGTAGTTATCACTACAAAAAGTCTTTCTTTCATTAATTGCAAGCTGGTATGGTTCTCATTAAATTTATGTATTGTGTCAAGGTATGAAAAGTTCATAAGCCTGTAATCATAATTCGTTTTGTTTAGAGAGATAAAAGAAGGACACAAATAACTGGTTTTAAGGAATTGTTAAAGTTAGTATATGTAGAAATGTACTGTTTCAACTGACATGATTAACAAAATTAAAACTTTCCACTTGATGAAGTTTCTTTGAGAAACGTTTTCATGGATGAATTACCAAAATTGTTTGCTAATAGCTTTCTTTTGGTGACTATTTAATAGTGAATGGACTCTTAAAATAAATAAAATAAACAAGTGACAAGGAAATGAAAACAGTAAAACTGTGAGACTTGCTTCAAGTATTTGGGTATCACTTTTCTAGCTTTTTACTGTGATAACTACTGCCCCCGTCTGATACGAGCTAAAAATAGCCCTTGTTTGCTCTGTTTTCTTGTTTTCTCTGTAATTGCCCTCAAACCTGGTGTAAGAAAACGTGTTCTGATTTCTCCCTTTCTCTTCTCTACGTGTAAAGATGGAGGAACTTTCATCAAAAGCTATACCACTATACAGATAAAAGGATTCCACTGGAAATGTGGGCTTTCACTGCTGCAGTTGTATTTATTCCTTTCTCACACCCTACAAAGATGTACAGTGCTTTTGCAGGGTGCACAGACATTTTATTTTATGTAGCAATAAAGTGTGAATTCATAAACTTGCAGTTAGCAAGAGATCATCCTCAAGAAGAAACATCTATGATACTGATACTAAGCAAATATAATTTTAAACAAATTTAAATGAAAGAATAAATGTATAATTCCATCTTATATTACAACAAAGTCCTTTATCCTATGTCTGGAGTAGGGCTCATTAGTCTGATTGTTGAAGTTATCCTAAAGGCCCAGCTGTTCAATGTAACTAGCTCTCAGTATTCCATGTTGTGCAAAGATGTGTAAATGGCACCCACTTCATAGGGAGCAAGGTTCATTGCACTGCAGCTCCACTGTCTTTGGAGCAAAGTGAAGAGCAGGGTGGGAGGTTATTTGTGCAAATCTGGTTCCTGTTCTCGAGAACCAAAAATGCTGAGTATAGCTGCATTTCGAATGAGGCAGAAGTCAATGAGACTGAGTAAGGATTTCATTCTATAACAGTTTATGAAAATATAAAAGATATGATAGTGTCAGGAGCACTTTTCCGAAATGGGAGTCTGTGAAGAGTACATTTAATATAATGCTAAAATTAAAATTTGGTTTATAGAGCAGGTGTACGGAGGAAGTCAGGAATCCCACCATTCCAGAATTCAGAAACTGTGGTTCTGGCATTTCTTCATCATGCAAAATTTATTCCAGCAACAGAAGGGAGGATTTGTGTCACTGATCCTGTTTCCACCACGCAACAGTCATAAAGCAAGTACTGCCGCAATACAGAGCAACATGTTCAACTCCCATGCCTACTGTTCAGTTGTCAGTTCCTGCTGTATTTGATCAGCTCCTGAGTCAAGGACCAAAACATCTGCTGCAATTTGAACAAATAATGCAACTAAAAATGGAATAACAGGTTAGTCTTTGTAGTTCCTCAGTCCTTCTTAGATGTGCCTGTGTTTCTCTAGCTCCATTGTTTTTATACAGTTTTCTCAGTTTCCTTGGCTCCATGACAAGATGACAGCTTTGTGTTATGTCATTGGCATGTCCATACTCTTTATGATGGTTGTTAACAAAATATACTTATTAGAAAAAGTTTAATTTTGCAGGCCTTTGGCCTTTTATCCTGCTTTCCATTCACTTCCTTAATCTCCCACAAAATTTTCTCTGAAGTTCTGAGCAACATTAAGATCACTAGAATGGCCATTTGCCTTTCACAACTGCCAGTGTTAGATATTAGCTATGTTAATTAGTTTTCAGGCATATGTACCCCAGTTTGATCAATTTATTAAAATATTCTGGCACAGGCTGCTCTGTTACTATGGAACACTGTTAGAGCACTGTTTACAAACCCTGGAGGTGAGTCTGCAAGTGAGAGGAGAGCAAGGATCTCAGCAACTTTGTTCAAGTAACATCCCTTCAATCAGCTTCAAGGAGAAGAGAGCAGATGAATCAATATGTCAGGAGAATGCCTAGAGGATCTTGTGACACCGTGGCCCTATCTCTGACTAGAAGTCTTTACAACTACTTTACAAGGCTTCCCTTATCTATGCCTGCCAAGCTCTTGCAGGATTCTGCACAGAATTTAACAGAATTACTTTTCCAAGTGGAAAAGATTCTCATCAAATCCCATTACATTAAATGGCAGCCAGTCTAAAACATCTTTCCTGACTCACTTGCTCATCCTAAATTTTTAATTTAATCTACATTTACTCCTTTTTCACTGAAGGCCTTTGGTACGAAACCAGGCTTATTATCTAAGATTGTCAATTTTGTTGATTGCCAGTTTTGTTTTGTTTCCCTCACTGACCAGTCTTCTTGACTTGGTCTGTCAAAGGGAAGGTTAGAGCCATTGCAGCATGATGAAAATGAATTATTTCAGTTGTCCATTCCTAGTCAGCTAAAAAGACTATTGTTTTATTGAGGGCCAATCTGAAAAATAACATTGAATTTGAAGTTTCTGTTATCCCGTTGTCTCTGAGAAGGAGAGTTTAGACTAAATCTCTATATTTATTATGGTGGTTTTCATCTTTTGGGTTTTGTTTGTTATCCCCTAGATGAAAGAGATGAAAGGTTAGCATATGGTTACAGCTGCAGCTGTCTTCCAGCAGATTTGGTAAAATAAAGCTTGTTATTTCAAACTCCTACCTCTCTCCCATTAGGGTTTTTTGGATTTTTTTTCCATCTTTTTTCCTAGAATTTAATAACAATGAAGAAAAGCAAAATAATTTCATTTATTTCCCACAACATTACCTAAAATTAGAGAATGCAATTAACAGAAGGATCATAGAATCACAAAATAGTTAGGGTTGGAAAGGACCTTAAGATCATCTAGTTCCAACCCCCACGCCATGGGCAGGGACACCTCACACTAAACCATGACACCCAAGGCTCTGTACAACCTGAATTTGAACACTGCCAGGGATGGAGCATTCACAACCTCCTTGGGCAACCCATTCCAGTGCCTCAGCACCCTCACAGTAAAGAACTTCCTCCTTATATCCAATCTAAACTCTCCCTGTTTAAGTTTCAACCTGTTATCCGTTGTCCTATCACTACAGTCCCTAATGAAGAGTCCCTCACCAGCATCCTCATAGGCCCCCTTCAGATACTGGAAGGCTGCTATGAGGTCTCCATGCAGCCTTCTCTTCTCCAGGCTGAACAGCCACAACTTTCTCAGCCTGTCTTCATATGGGAGGTGCTCCAGTCCCCTGATCATCCTCGTGACCCTCCTCTGGGGTTCTTCCAACAGTTCCATGTCCCTTTTATGTTGAGGACATCAGAACTGCACACAATACTCCAAGTGAGGTCTCATGAGAGCAGAGTAGAGGGGCAGGATCACCTCCTTCGACCTGCTGGTCATGATTCTTTTGATGCAGCCCAGAATACGGTTGGCTTTCTGGGCTGCAAGTGCACACACTGAAGATGGCTCATGTTCATTTTCTCATCAACCAACACCCCCAAGTCCTTCTCCACAGGGCTGCTCTGAATCTCTTCTCTGCCCAACCTGTAGTTGTGCCTGGGATTGCTCCAACCCAGGTGTAGGACCTTGCACTTGTCATGGTTAAACTTCATGCGGTTGACATTGGCCCACCTCACAAGCATGTCAAGGTCCCTCTGGATGGCATTCCTTCCCTCCAGCGTATCAACCGAACCACACAGCTTGATGTCATCGGCAAACTTGCTGAGGGCACACTCAATCCCATTGTCCATGACATCTACAGAGATGTTGAACAAGACTGGTCCCAACACCAATCCCTGAGGGACACCACTTGCTGCTGGTCTCCAGCCGGATATTGAACCATTGACCACAGCTCTTTGCATGTGGCCATCCAGCCATTTCTTTATCCACCGGGTGGTCCACTTATCAAACTGATGTCTTGCTAATTTAGAGACAAGGATGTCATGTGGGACAGTGTCAAACTCTTTGCACAAGTCCAGGTAGATGATATCAGCTGCTCTGCCCCTGTCAATCAGTTCCCTAGCCCCATCATGGAAGGCCACTAAATTGGTCAGGCAGGATTTTCCTTTAGTGAAGCCATGCTGGCTGTCACCAACCACCTTGTTGTTTTTCATGTGCCTTAGCATGCCTTCCAGGAGAATCTGCCCCAAGATTTTGTGAGGCACAGAGGTGAGACTGACTGGTCTGTAATTCCCTGGGTCATCCATTTCCCCCTTCTTCAAAATTAGGGTTTTTTCTCATTTTCCAGAAATTGGGAACTTCACCTGACTGCCATGATTTTTCAAATATGATGGCCAGTGGCTTTGCAACTTCTTTTGCCAGTTCCTTCAGGACCCACAAATGGATTTCATCAGGTCCCATGAACTTGTGTACATCCAGGTTCTTAAGATGGTCTCCACCCAGATCCTCTCCTACAGTGGGCCCAAGGTCTTCTTTCTCACAATACCTGTGTCTGCCTTCTTTTTTTCACTACTCTCTTGAAGTCCAGGTCAGTGAGCTTGCTGCACGCTCTTCTCACTGACCTGAGGATCTCGAATTCTGCCATCTCATGATCGTCACAGCCAAGGTTACCCTGGAGTGTAACATTTCCAACTAGCTCTTCCATTTTGGTGAGCATTAGGTCAAGCTTTCTCCTTGTCAGCTCCTTTATTACTTGCAGAAGGCAGTTGTCTTCCACACAACTGGGGAACCTCCTGAATTGCTTGTGCCAAGCTGTACCGTCCCTCCAACAGATATCAGGGTGGTTGAAGTCCCCCATGAAGAGAAGGGCCTGTGAGTGTGGGGCTGTTCTTATCTGTCTGTAGAGTGCTTCATCCGCAGAGTCCTCTTGATCAGGCAGTCTGTAACAGCTCCCCACAGTAAAGTCTCCCATCACTGTTCTCCCTTTAACCCTGGCCCACAAACTCTCTGTTGACTGCTCACCTGTCCCCAGACAGAGTTCCATACTCTCCATTCTATCCCTGACATAAACAGCAACTCCCCCTTCCCATCTTCCAGGCCTGTCCTTTCTAAAGAGCCTGTAACCTTGCATTGCAGCACTATAGTCATAGGAGCCATCCCACCATGTTTCTGTGATGCCTATTATATCATATCCCCGTAGAAATGCACACACCTCTAATTCCTCTCTTTTGTTCCCTATATTATGGGCATTTATATAGAGGTATCTGAGCCAAGCTCCAAATGAACTATAGCATACACATCAACACATGTAATTCTGTAAAACATTTATGTAGAAATATTGCCATTACTCTTTATAAAAACATAATCTTCAAGAAATAACTAATAAGAATAAAAGGCACTAGCAAATTGTATTAAAAAGTGCAGAGAATGCTGTAGAATAGAATCAGAGTTAGTAAAAAAGGGAATTTGAACCTCAAAAATATACTGATTCTTTTGTTTCATTTACCATGGTGTGAGCTGACTTGTATTTGATTCAATGCAAAGTCTGCTTATCAGAAATTCTTAGAAGTTTACAATTCTGCCTCTCCTGCTGGGAAGAAATGATTTGTCGGAATTTCATACTATGCAAAATATTAATCTAATGTTCAAATAAAAATTCAAATCTCTTCTACCATATGTGACATATGCTACTGTTTAGATACATCTTATTCTCACAGGTTGGATTTTTTCATATAGTCTAGACCACTCTGCTGTAAGGCAAGAAACTCCAATTTTAATCCTATCTTTGCCATTTGTCTTTTATGTGAGCTTTAGATGGCCATCTCTCCTGTTTTTATTGCTGGTTTTATTGGAAAACACACAACAATGACCAGACCTTTCCAATGCAGAGACAAAGAACTGCTTTTACAAAGTACATTGCTTTGCATACGTAAAATTGACTTGCATAAACCAGGTGTCCAGAGTGGTTTTTCTTCTCCATATAAGTGTTTATTTGCTCCCTGCCTCTACACAAACTATGTCTTACCAGTTTAACTTAAGATCTCTTTGGAAGAAATTGGCATATAGTTTTACAAAACCTGATAAAATGGGAAATCACCATGATCTAAGAAATCTTATTGACTCCACATGAAGTGCCAGTGTATAGTTTTGCTTCAGTGGTTCCATTCTCAGTAATTTATAGATTTGTCATGCTTTACGTGATATTATATTCAGAAAATTTCAGAGGAAAAAGAATTTAATCCATTTTGAAAACAATAGAAGCTGAGACTCTGTTGTGCTGCCAATATAAATCAAAATCTTCTATTTTTTAGTTTCCATCCAAGAAAATACTCTTAAGCCTTTTGTAGACCCCTGAATTCTCTACACCCAGAAGTACTTTGTATCTTGTTGAGCTGCATCTACTTTTTTCTTATTTTCACCAATATAAAATATTCTTGCAAGACTACTACTTACGAATGAATTTTACAAAGAAGTATATCATTCTGACTGAAAAATCAACCCAGTTTCTCTAAAGAAGTCCTTCATGAGTTGAGATGGTTTTTTTGTCTTATTTTCCACAGATTGCCATGACTTGTGAAACTGACTTTGTAGGTACAGAGTAGAGGACACTGGCATCAGATTCTTCTAACACTGGAAACTGCAAAGAAAACTCTCTAAAGCTATGAACTGCATATCTGAAAAGGTAGGAGAAATATGAAGTGGGAGAATAAAATCAGACTTCTGCATGTCTTCTGAAAACAATAGCAATAAATAAATCCCTTTCAAAAAAATCAGTGACAATTCTGTGTTCTCTTTCTACATCTCTAAATTAAATATTTCCACCTCACAGTTTAGGCTAAAGATCAGTTTCAGTGGATTAATACAAGAAATAACAGTGCTATGATGAATGATGAGTGATACCCATGAGAAATGAATACTTGTATTCTGAGCAGGGTTTCAGAAATGTAAGCAATAGTGGGGCGACACACAAAACAGATAAAAATAAATATTTTAAAGAAATGTACTTTTCTAGTAGCCTCTGTCAGCCTGCTGTGCTAAACAGGATGAATATTGCATGCAAGTTTTGTGCTGTACATTCTTACAGTTAAATACAGGGACATAACAGCAATTAAAGGGAGGCATTATGGTTGTGTCTTGATCCTGACACTTTCTATGGTAGGTACTTTAGGTAATGCTAATTTTAGTATTTTAGGATGATGGCATTTAGTGTATTTATTATTAGTTATCATTACGTAGAGAGAAACTGCTTTTTTTTGTCAATCATATCTTGACTGTCTTAAATTTGATGTTTGTGTAAAAAAACTCAGCACAGTTTTTACTGATATTTTACTTATATAAGTAAGGTGAGAGTCAAGCCCCACTGTGCACAATCATATTTTATAAATTTATTAAAAATACTATACCCTTAATGCTGCAAATTCCTTTGAGACATCAATCATTACATAAAGGAGTAAGAGTTGAGGGAGATATTTCAAAATGTTTAGCTATCAGCTGTACTTGAAAGCTTTCCCTTCCTCTGTTAAGTGGAGTAGTGATTTTCACTGTTACTTTGATCATAACAAGAGGCAGCTATAATATTTAAAACCTGTTGTTTGGATATTTATGCATGTATAAACTTAGAGCAGTCTTTATAACTGCAGGGTCCATTTCCTTAGGCCTTCTGCTAAACTTTCTGATGCTCAGATGCTTTGGTCTGCTCTATTGTGGCCCTGCAAGCTCACTACAAATTATTTTTACTGACAGTGCACAAACTGCAGCAGCCTAAGCAAAAGTGAATTCATTCTGCCTGTGAATGCCAGTGAATAATTTCAAGGGCATAAATTATCTTCTGGGAAATCTGAGTAACTCATATATAAGATAAAAATGCGATGTGGATTCAGTTACGCGTTACTTATTTAAGGAAAAAGTCAGAAGAAATATATTAGCATATTATTAATACTATCAGAAAACTAAGATATAATTTATTGTCATGATTTAAGCCCAGCTGGTAACTCAGAATCATGCATTCAGTTGCTCACTCCCCCCCCCCCCCCTTCTTCTTCCCCCCCCACCCAGAGGGATGGGGAGGAAATCAAAAGAATGTAACTCCCACAGGCTGAGATAAGAACAGTCCAGTAACTAAAGTATAACGCAAAACCACTGCTGCTACCACCAATAATAATAATAATGATAAGGGAAGTAACAAGGGAAGAGAATACAATAGCACCCATCGACCAATACCCAGCCCAACCAAGCAGTGATCTAGCTCTTCCAGGTAACTGCCCCCAGCTGATACACTGGGCATGACATGCTGTGGTATGGAACACCTCTTTGGCTAATTTGGATCACGTGTCCTGTCTCTGCTTCCTTCCAGCTTCCTCTCCTCCCTGGCAGAGCATGAGACTCAGAAAGTCCTTGGTTGGAGTAAACATTACTTAGCAACAACTAGAAACATCTGTGTTATCAGCATTGTTCCCAGGATGAAAGTCAAAAACACAACGCTGCACCAACTACTAAGAAGGAGAAAAAATGACTGCTATAGCTGAACCCAGGACATTCATATAAGAAGGAAATACTGCTATATAGTTGCAGGCTAGGACTAAAATATGGTGATACTGTGAAAGGTACTGTAACCTAATTTGAGACAGTACCTTAATTTGACACTTTCATAGTACCTTCCCCATACATTAGAATACCCTACAGGTGTTCTTCAAGTCATTTGGGAATGATCAGATTCAGTAAAGTGACATTAATCCTTCCCTGCCCATTGTTTCTCCCGTTTTCCATGTGTGGAAAGGCAGGCAGAGTTTTTATACTTCTAACAAAAAAACAATAATATACTATATGCAAACCCATTTATTTTAAATGCATTTTACATTTTTTGCTATTATTATTGTCGTTGAATATTTCTTTTATTTTCCTTTTATACGACTACCAGCGGTACTTCTGTTTGTCTTCACCCTAGTGTGTTTGGTTGGTTGGTTGGTTGTTTTTAATGAGATCAGCTGCAATTCATTGCTGTGCAATAGAAAGATAAAGAGGGATACTATCAAAATATCCTTGGTGGCAGAATATCAGTCTATGACTTTGCTTGATACAAAATTGCTTGCTCAGGAACTCAAACCATCATCAGCTTGTTCCAGTGAAGCTTTCAAATGGAAAACTTAAAATGTATACCAATTTTCCAAAATCTGAACACTGCTACAACAGAATTCAAGATCCCTGATAATAGTTGAAGGTCTGAGGCACAGAACTGCCTTTATTTTCTTTATCTCATTATAGTTTTCTGTTTGGGGGTTGTGGGTTTGTATCCACTGAATCATTCTCCTGCCACAAGAGCAGAGAGTAATGTTATATCACTCCTTTAAGATCTCAGTTCACTCCTCTGAGGTTTCTTTGTAGACTCTACATGTGCAGCCTCTAGATATAGAGACCTAATCAGCTTCTTGTGTTTGCTGGGAAAGAGGAAAAAAAAAATAATTGATACAAACAACCTCTTTTTACCATTAGCTCTTTGTTGCTTATAGTCCTGAAAGAAGAGCAGTGTATGGAGGTAAAGAACTATGGTACAGACGAATAGTCAATCTTCTCTTTTAAATAAACTTCTGCCAATACATAGGCTCAGAGAGTTAAAAGGGCCCACAAAGTCTTCTAAGTCCATTCCCCTGCTTCAGGACATTTCCTATTCTGTGGAGTCATTCCAATGAGATTCCTGGTTTAACTTGTTCTTAAAGAACCACTGGTGACAGAGTGCACAGAGACCTCATGCTCCTCTTCTATTTCTTTCAGTTTTACTCTATTTTATAACCTGAAGATCCCATGTGGCAATTAAGATTCTTGCAACACCTCTCATTCACCTGAAACACAGAGAATGGATTCACATTACAAAAAGTAAATATTTTAAATAATATTCATTACCTTTGTGTGTTTAGGGCAAAACTTACAGTGAATTCCCACTGCTTTCAAAGAAAAGTTTTCTTTGACATGGAAACTTCTTTTATGATTTTTTAGATGGTATTTCTTCTAATGAAGTCCTGTGAAGCAGCCAAAAAGGGGAGAGTACAATTAATTGCTTTGTAGCTGTAATTATGATGTAAATGTAAATAATGTAAACAGTCCCATGTTTACTTAGTATTTTGAAAGAGATTCCTTGAATATGTTGAGCTGAAAATTGCTTTGTTTTTCCTTCTGTTGATTTGCTTGCTGCAGGTTGCATTAGAAAGGTCAGAAAGATGTATATGAGCAACACAATCTATCTTGACTATGAAATCAGCAGTTAATGGAATATTTATTATAATCAACTAAACAAAAGGCTTCCTGGTGAGTCAACTGGCTCTGTCATGTTATATTTTCAGATACTGCATTTCCTAGAGCCTTCTAATGGCTTCTTTACAGTACTGTTACTGTGACCAGATTATGATTATGTACAATCACTGGGTAAATTTTACTTTTTCTTACTGATTCTTTGAAGACAAAGTGGATAGTATCACTTTAAGCAATTTTATATAAACAATGCAGTGCCCAGCTGCAACATGGTAGGCAATTATAAAAATATTATATCCAAAACTTAAAACTCACAAAATAATCTTGGATTAACTGACAGATTAGAGCATGTAGGTTTGTGTGAAGTTTCTGAGCTAAACAAGGTGTATCCACAGTTTTATTTATGAGGGTTTTTTTCTCCTTGGTAACTGGAACTGTAAATCAGAGCATGCTCAAGCTATAAAGTATTTAAGGAAAACTACAGTTTGACCTACGTCTTTTAGGAATTGCCCAGTTTTGAGTATGTGCTACAATATATTCAGTGTGTGATTCTCAGCTCCCTGCAACACCAACCACTGAAATACTCCGAGGAAATAAAAATGCTTGTAGAAGGAAAAGCAATTTGATCATGTTTTAAGGTGCCAGAACCTTCATATGGCAGTTAAATCCTATTTCATAGACCAGGAATAGATTATTATCAGTTACCTAAGCTCAGCAAAGGAAAATTTCCATTAGAGAGGCAGTAGCCTGTTAAAGTATGCATGCAAGCACATCAGCTTACTGTACTTCTGCTCCACTGTCTTTGTTTCCTCATGCAAAAGCCTTTGCTTGCCTGATAGCCAGTCTTTTATTGTATTTCACTCAAGTAAAATTTTCATTGCCTTCAGTGAATTCACAGGGCAAAGACAGCAGGTTTTATATTCAAAAGTTAGACCTTAAAAGTAATTTTGTGTGAGACTGATTCTCATGTATTCTTTCTAAACAAATACTGTGCAGAGTTTAGGACATTGGTCTGTATTAATTTTGTAACATAGATATTAATTTTTGCTATTTCCTTGGGGGGGTTGGTATTTTTTCTCTTGTATGAGTTTTGAATCTATTCATAATCTATGAAACTCCTGTTGTTCCACAATTTATTTTGAAACACCTCAAGAATTTCTGGCACAAAGTAGTACTTTTATTCTTCTCTAAATAAGAAAAAAACCCCAAAGAAACACCAAACAACACAACAGTCTTCATCAGGAATGACACCACTGGAAAATGCTTCTGTATAAACCTGGCAATAACTTGTTCTCACCATAGATCTACTTAATTGCTTCTGCATTTATAATAGACACAACAGATGATTAATGCTTGGTGCACTGAGCAGCAGTCTTTGGGAATTACTTAAATAACTTTTGTGTAATACCTTAGGCCATAATTATAAAGGTTTATGTAACTTGCAAATGATGCAAATCATATTTTCTGCAAATATTTAACAAAACAGCAGCAGAACAAGCTATGGTTCTGAACAACTACAAACTGCTCTTTTTTATTTAGGGCATTCCATAACTTAAGCTAATTATGGTTGTTAGCTGTAGATAAACATATTACTATGGTACCCGTTGGTGCCCTCAAAAGAAGAAATATGAAACTTCTACACTTATTAAATTGCTGATGATAAAAGATTGAAAAAATATGTTTCTTTAAAAACTTGGAACAGAAGAGATGCTCCCAGCACCTGTTAATTGTCATTTACAACATTTCTATTTTTAACAAGTCAATTAGTTTTTTGTACCTTAGAAATGTTTATGGATCCATATTGACATCTTGCGGATAGCTTGGTCAAATGCAGTGCACAAGTTTCCATACTTATATTGGAATATATTAGTCTAATTAGCTAAATCACAGTTAAACACTGAGCACTGCTTTTGTTGAAGAACTTGTAGTACTGTGTTTTATAAAGAAGTTGTATTTAGCAGTGCTTGGTAAGAGTAAAAAAATAGATGCAAGTTGACACCTACAAAATATGAGTGTTGACAAAGCTCCTTAACATCAAACTTCTTTCTAATTTCTTAATATTAGATGGAAAAAAACTCCTACTGTATAATATTCTCTAACCTTTGAATTTCTATACTTAAACCCTAAGACAACCACCATAGGGGAAAAAAAGTGTATCTGAAGAGTCTCAACTTTTTAGGTTTTAGTTTTGATTTTTTTTTATTGTTTGATATTTTTTAACAAAGTAAAACATGCTGATTTATTAAGTAGCTTATTCTGTTATTCAAATGTCAGATAAAAACAACTTGATCTGAGTATCTGAATCATAGTTGTGTTTATACTTCGTGGGATAGGTTTGGTATATGTGTGCAATACATTAAAATGTCAAATTATAGCTTCAGTATTAACTTGGAGTACCACTTAGGCAATAGAACTTTCCTTGTGTTGACAATATAGATTCAGCTATATATCAACTTACATATTGAAATCAATATTTACATGGTAACGCTGGTGTCAACCTTTATTAATGCATTTCAGTGAATTAAAGTACATTATCGCAGGTTTACCATGTGTTAAGTAGAAGACACTGCTCAGCATGTTCTTAAGAAACTCAGTTTTTCATGCCAAAATTCTTTTTATAGATTAGAAGAAACTGTGTGTGCTGTGGAGCTATAAAAATTGCATACATGAGATGTACTGTTCAAAACCAACCAAACTACAGAAATAACCTATAAAATATTTGTAAATCTTTATTAATAAATATTAGTGAATTAGAAGTTTTCAACTAACAGGATACAAACATGAACTTTTCATGACATTAAATGAATCAATGCAGGTTTTCTCTGTATAATTATATATATAACTAAGAGCAAATCCTCTCCCTCTTTATGGATGATGTGTAAAGGACTGCAAGAGCTTGAACAGCAGATAGACTGGGAAAATGAAGACAAGTCAGTGGTCAGGATATAATTTCTGGTTCTACTCTCACTTCAAACCCCATTCAAACTTTGAAAGCAATCTAATCCTTCTCCCTTTAGCTGAAATGTTAAGTTCCATTAGAGGACCTCTCATCTTTAGCAGACATAAATATATGCTTGTAGTGTTGCCAATCTGTATTGAAGACAATCTTCTTTATTTTGGTGGTTGTATGATGGTGAGAGGGCTTCCATTGCTGTGGCAATGTTCCTATTGTGGTTAAACCTGTCTCTGTATCATGTTACCTTGTTACATCTTTAGTAAAAGAGTACTTTACACTGCTTTAGGACATATTAATTATAGATTTTAAACTGCAGTTCCCTGAACTCCCCTGTTTTTCCTGATTCTCAGATGGTTTTGGGTTTTACTTTGCCTGTTTCTCTTTTTTTTTGTATAAAGAAAATAAGAATTAACCAACAGAATGTTCATTTAATGTAAAGTTCATTTTCAACTATATGATCATTTGAGCCAGAGTTGTCTTATAGGTAGATTAAAAATGAGCAACACCTCTAAGAGGAAATATAAAAGAAACGTTTTTTGCTCTTAAAAATCATCAACAAGAATAAGGGCATTATAGTGAAATTACTTAATAAATTATCAGAATTCAGATACATTACTCTTGACTTTGAAAATACAATTTTATTATGCATGTACAGTCTCAAAAACACAGCTCAGACTCCTCTGAAATGATATTTGAAACATATAATTATCTATATTTTAATATTATTGAATTCAAAACCAAAATAATTATTCCATGGGAAGAAAATATTAATAGTAGAATGTAAATTCACAGTTTCTTGTTATGATATAGCACATGTAATTATTCACATAACATGTATGCATATATATACTATGTGTATGGATATCAACAATAATAATTTACTAAGTTACTTGTTACTGTTATACAAATGTCACTGTACACTTTAATGTTATAAAGTCAAATAATTTGTGCAAGTTAAATGTGTTTCTTGATTTTTATAATTGTTTCTGCAAACATCTTCATGGCTTCAGCAGGACTGAAGGTCATATAGTTTTGTCTATTATTCTTCTAATATTGGCCTTATGGAAATCAATGATCAGAAAAAGGTATAAGGCTATATTGTGGCAAAGAGCCCTCTAGAGCAGACTTTTAGGGTTTTTTTCATAGGTATTTCAAATTACTTGAGAAACTGAGCAGCCATATTCCCCTTTAGAAGCTATTTAATAGAAGGTTAAGAAGGTATCCTAAAACTTAGGTTAAATCCTCTTTTTTTTTTCAAACATCAGTGTATTATTTCTCATTGTGTGCATTGAGATCACCTTAACCTGTGCTCTTGCTCAATTTTGTGCTTTCAATGTACCTCAGATCTTGTGTCAGTAATTGGCTATGTCAGAAATTGTATGAAGAATCACATGAAGTGTTATTTGTATTCAGCTTCTAATGATGAAGAATCAAATTGTGTGTTCACTGATATATGTGCATTGATATGCCATCGTGTGATCTTAATGGGATCCTTATTTAAGAAAGCAGAATACATTATTTCTGATCTTGTTTTTTTGAAATAGTGGTAAAAAAATGTATTTTCAATAATGTTATCAACAGTCCATACTGAGAAGAAAAACCTGAAACTAAAGCAATGACAAGCCTTGATGGTAGTTTTATCAGATTTAATTTACATAAAATAGTAGTATCCCAGGAGTAGATCACCCTTACCCCCAATCCGCCTTGCTCAGTGCTTATAAGAACGTGCCTCCTTAGCATGAAGATAATGATCAAAATTCCAATCTGTCTATAAATTTCTTGATGTATATTTAATTAGAAATTTGATTCAAGTAATGGTTAGGGAAATATCTTGTTTGCTTGTTTGTTTCATTTAGACTCTAGAGGAGTAAATTCATCTGTTATGGCCTCAAAGACAATGAGATTTGTAAGGTCAAATTCTCAACAGAAAAGAATCGGCCTAACCTAATTTGTATACATGTGATGCCTTTGATCATATATTAATGTAAGATTTCCAAATAAAAATGGGAGCATTAAGACTGAAATATCTTTTAGACTGAATAATAACACTGAAATATCATTTAGACAGCTAAAAAGGGTCAGCTTTAAAGTTTTTCGATTCCAATGGAATTTATCACACTTGTTCAGCCTGCAGGTTTTGAAGAGAAATCAAATTATTTAACTATTTCTTTGAGTTTCTAGTATACACTGACGACACTGCAAGGATAAAAAAAGCATATATTGTGATATATATAAAAAAATTGAAGAGCTCTATGGATGCTAGGAAATAGTCTCATACATTTCCATGCCCTATAGGGTATTTTTAATTAAGAGTTTTTTTGACATATAGTCAAATCCCAAACAAGAAAATTTAAATGTGATATTTTCTGATTTAAATATTGGACAATGATATTTAGCTCTAGTCATGATTCAAAATTCTACTTAATGTAACTAAAGCTGGATTTGACCAGAGTAAGTGACATAATTCTGGAATAACCCTAGATTATGTCCACATGTATGTCCTGGGTTCAGCGGTAGCAGTGATTTTTTCTCCTTCTTGGTAGCTGGTGCAGTGCTGTGTTTTGACTTTCAGGCTGGGAATGGTGCCGATAACACGTATGTTTTGAGTTACTGCTCAAATGTTTGGTTTGTCCAAGGACTTTGTGAGTCTCATGCTCTGCCAGGGAAGGAGGGGAGGCCGAGAGGAAGGAGAGACAGGACATCTGACCCAGGCTAGCCAAAGAGGTATTCCATACCACAGCACGTCATGCCCAGGATGTAACCAAGAGTTACCCGGAAGCGCTAGAACTCTCGGGGGGTTGGAGGAGGTATCGGTTGGTGCTCAGTCGGGCAGGGTGGGGGGAGTTATGGGTCGGTGTTGTATTCTCTTCACTTGTTATTTCCTTTATCATTTTTATTATTATTAGTGGTAGCAGTAGTAATCTGTGTTATACCTTAGTTATTAAACTGTTCTTATCTCAACCCGTGGGAGCTACATTCTTTGGATTCTCCTTCCTAACTCTCTGGGAGTCAGGGGAGCAAGGGGGGGGGGGGGGGGGGGTGGAGTGAGTGCATGAGCTGTGCAGTTTGGGTTTAAACCACGACAATGTATCTATGTGCAAGTTCTACTGGCCCCTGCTTTCAGAAAACATAATGTTTTAGAGGGAGATTTTAAAAAAGGGTTCCTGACATTTACATTGGTAATTCTTAAGATGTAATTCTTAGCAACTGTGATGGTTTTAGTTCTAGATCTTCCAGAATTGTTGTTGTTGGAGAAGTGTGAACAAGCTTTTCTGACTACACAATTAATATATATTATTTATCTTATATTGGTTGGATGTCTTTGAAGCCATCAGATGTAGATGAAGGAAAATGCTATGAGCTGCCTCACATAACTAATACAAAGATTAATTACAGTAAAAGGGACAAAAGTTAACTGATTTCCACACTTCCAAATGTAGTAAGTGTAAAATATTCTTCAAAGTATATTATCACTGACTTGATGAGCTGCGAGACAGAACTGCATTTGCTATGAACTGCCTTTATGTTCAAGACTGAATATAATAATGGTACATTTGCATAAAAATCTAAACTGAGGATCTCAACATTAACTGCTAATTGAATACCCCTGATTAAAATTTTAATCCTTGAAAGCAATTACATTTTCTTCTGAAGCCATTTTTGATTGATTCCTTCAGTGAAGATGATGAGAAGTCTTCGGAAATCATTTTAACAGAGTTAAACTGGTGCTTCTTAGCACATCACCCCCCTGGGAGTGGCTAATTAGGACCATTATCTACACTCAGGACTTTGGACTGGCTCCACATTCATATGAACCTATTTCTTTCTAGCACTGAGAACACAGCTGGCAATTGAATGAAATGTGCTGATATAGCAGGCTGGGACAAGTAAACACTGGGAACTTTTTGAGATAAACAATATTAACTGTAAAGAAAAGAAGTGATTTCTATTTCAGCTTCTTCAGGAAGATAGACTCCTTCCTTCCCCCTCACTTTAAAGTGCAAAGGACCAAATGCAGTAGCTGGTTATTTGAGATAAACTTGAGTGAAATTTTTTAACCACATTTTATTATGAAATTATAATCACCACTCCAATAATTTACTATAAACAAGTACGAGACTTAAAGAATACCACAGATTCTTGTGTGTGTGTAGTGTTAAGGTTTTGATGATGTGAACTACAGATCTAATTTTTTAATCTTTTTTTGTTTGTTTGTTGGTTGGTTTGGATAATTTTATTTAACTAGAAAATGGATTAGTTAAGCAGTCAGGAATTACCTGTTCCTCAGAATATCACCCTCCATTCCACTCTGTATCTTAATCTTCATCCTTTCTGCTTGTATAATTCTGGTGTCAGTAGGGTTTTGATGGATTTTGAACCCAAAGACTGATTTGGGCAAAATTAAGAATCTTGCATCTATGCCTTGTGAAGATGGGATCAGCACACGATTTCTCAGCATTACCAAGAAAAGGTTTCTACCATGTATTTTGGTGTGCTTTTTATTTTTTTAATAGCTAAGGCAGACTTTCAAAAGGTATCTGTCTTTTTTATTGAGAATACTACACAATCTTTGCAGGCGGAATTATTTTGTTTGGTAGGGTTTTCTTCTTGCAGCAGTGAACTTCCATACTAGGAGAGTGGATTTTTTGCTGCCTCTTAAGCTAGTAGTATCTATTTTATTTGAATGGTTACTGTAATTTAAACTCTAGTCTTGAAAATCTCATTTAAAGTGGTGCCTGTGTGATATTGCATTTCAGACTATCTAGATGAAACCAGAACTAATTTTTTTTGGTCTTCAAGAGTACTCTTAATTTCTAAGCTTATTTATATCCTCCAAATTAAGTGCAGCAAATTA
This sequence comes from Melopsittacus undulatus, assembly GCF_012275295.1. Lineage (NCBI taxonomy): Eukaryota > Metazoa > Chordata > Aves > Psittaciformes > Psittaculidae > Melopsittacus > Melopsittacus undulatus. The sequence goes on along the minus strand of NC_047527.1, from coordinate 45,394,992 downwards.
AAGGGTAGGTCTTTTTATTTTCTTCAATACCCTTTGAATAAAACCCTTGAAGTGGCTTTAAAGATTTTTGACCCTCGCTGTCATTAATTAAAGACTTCTGAAGTGTTTCTGTGATTCTCAGTTTAGGTGAAATCCTTTTGTCACGAGAAAAAGATTCTATATGAAAATGTGCCTTCGTTATGACCACCAATTCATAAACAATTTAAAGAGATTTTTCAGAATCCTCATGTTAGAAATTTTGTGATCTGAGCTTAGAATCATAGAATAGTTAGGGTTGGAAAGGACGTGAAGATCATCGAGTTCTAACCCCCCTGCCATGGGCAGGGACACCTCACACTAAACCATGACACCCAAGGCTCTATACAACCTGAATTTGAACACTGCCAGGGATGGAGCATTCACAACTTCATTGGGCAACCCATTCCAGTGCCTCAGCACCCTCACAGTAAAGAACTTCCTCCTTATATCCAATCTAAACTCTCCCTGTTTAAGTTTTAACCCATTACCCATTGTCCTAACACTATAGTCCCTAATGAAGTGTCCCTCTGCAGCATCCTCATAGGCCCCCTTCAGATACTGGAAGGCTGCTATGAGGTCTCCATGCAGCCTTCTCTTCTCCAGGCTGAACAGCCACAACTTTATCAGCCTGTCATCATATAGGAGGTGCTGCAGCCCCCTGATCATCTTCGTGCCCCTCCTCTGGACTTCTTCCAACAGTTCCATGTCCCTTTTTATCTTGAGGACACCAGAACTGCACACAATACTCTAAGTGAGGTCTCACGAGAGCAGAGTAGAGGGGCAGGATCACCTCCTTTGACCTACTGGTCACGCTCCTTTTGATGCATCACAGGATATGGTTGACTTTCTGGGCTATGAGTGCACACTGAAGCTGGCTCATGTTCATTTTCTCATTGACCAACACCCCCAAGTCCTTCTCCACAGGGCTGCTCTGAATCTCTTCTCTGCTCTACCTGTAGCTGTGCCTGGGATTGCTCCGACCCAGGTGTAGGACCTTGCACTTGGCATGGTTAAACTTCATGTAGGTTGGCATCATGCCCACCTCACAAGCATGTGTCAAGGTCCCTCTGGATGGCATTCCTTCCCTCCAGCAGTATCAACAGAACCACACAGCTTGATGTCATCGGCAAACTTGCTGAGGGCACACTCAATCCCACTGTCCTATGTACATCTGACAGAGATGTTGAAACAAGACTGGTCCCAACACCAATCCCTGAGGGACATACAACTTGCTGACTGGTCTCCAGCCGGACTATTGAAGCCATTGACCACAGCTCTTTGTGTGTGGCCATCCAGCCATTTCTTTATCCAGCGGGTGGTCCACTTATCAAACTGATGTCTTGCTAATTTAGAGACAAGGATGTCATGTGGGACAGTGTCAAACTCTTTGCACAAGTCCAGGTAGATGATATCAGCTGCTCTGCCCCTGTCAATCAGTTCCCTAGCCCCATCATGGAAGGCCACTAAATTGGTCAGGCAGGATTTTCCTTTAGTGAAGCCATGTTGGCTGTCACCAACCACCTTGGGCTCAACAGTAGTTGTAGAAGATAGGTGGATGCATGAAGTGCCACGAAGAGAAAGTGATATAACATCAAAAAAAGGTCTGATCTTCTAGTGAGGTTATTCTAAGAAACAAGTTCAAGTGTTTCAAAGCCCAGAAAACTGAAAAAAATACAGCATTTTGTGGCTTTAGTTAAAAATATTGCCTCATTTAAAGGTGGTAGAGTCTCAAAGAAATATAACTCAGAGAATTACTTTCATGAAAGTCCAAGAGCTTATATTTTAATCTTTCTTGCTAATTTTACTTTAGAAAACAATTTTATCATTGAATGCATGTTAAAGGCACTTTTAATTTTAAGGCCTACTACCTTACTTTCTGATCCCTGAATTTTGATTACTTTCTAATTGTTTTTTTCTATCAGCTCTTCTAAAAGGTATTATAATCCTTCCTCTCTAGTTATATGATAATACTTGTATTATTAATATTTTAAGTTGTTCATTATAGAACATACAATGGAGAGGCAGAGGCTTCAAAATTCTCATATCTGTCATCTGAGTAGTTATTCCTTTGAGAACTCTGTTCTAATACGAGTTGGAAAGGACTATCCAATAAAATGGATAAAATTGGAATATGTGGTTGCTAAGTTTGCTCATTCTGTAGTGAGTACAAACCAGTAAGGTGAAGATTAAGAAGCTTTATGTTTTGTTCCACTTTCTTCCAGGAAATGTCTGTCTAAACAATTATACTGGAAATTTTGATTTAGGTAACCGCTTCTAACTGGTTATTGTGTGAGACAGCAATAACAGCTCATCTTAATACATGCATCTGGGAATAATGTGATCTTATTAAGTATGCTGTTGCCATAGAAATTCCAGAGCTCTTTAATAATAAATCATGAAATCATAGAATGGTTCAGGTTGTAAAGGACCTTAAGATCATGCAGTTCCAACCCCATTGTTATAGGCAGGGACTCCTCACACAAGACCATGTCACCCAAGACTCTGTCCAGCCTGGCCTTGAACACTGCCAGGGATTGAGCATTCCCCACTTCTTTGGACAACCTGTTACAGTGCCTCACCACCCTCACAGTAATGTATTGTTAAAAGTGAAAACTATTTAAAATATGTGGTTGTTGTGAGGTATTTTTTAAGACAGTTTTTTTAAAGCTTTTACAACTATTCAGTAAAAAATAAGTATAATCTCAGAATTTATTCACTCCCAGGAATAAGGCTCACAAAAACTGTATCACTAAAATAAATGCTAATAAAAAAAGGTTTATGCCTTGATTTACAACAAACATAGAGATTAAGCTCTTCCCTATCTGTACAGAGAAAGAGGAAATATTCTTGTAATTATCAAGGTGCATGTTGCTAGCAAACAGAAACACAGAATTTGAACTTCTTTTTTCTGCATTACTCCACAAAGTATGGTCATAACTTGCTATTCCAAATACCAGTGTCTGAATATTGTGATATTCTGTGACTCTTTTGTCATAAGCATTCACTAGAGGTAACTGCAGTATTCTAAGAAAGACTTCCAATATTTTTCAGTTATGCTGGTCAAAAAAATCAGTGTACATAAAAAAACTGATGTGAAATGCAAGCTTATGACTCAGTTCAGAGAATATTATCTAGAGAAAGAGAAGAGCTATGTGCAGTTGCATACAGTAGAGTGAATATGGGTAAATTGTGGTATGAATGAGAACACAATCCCCTGAATGCTCTTTTAAATCTGAAAGATATATTAAAGGCAATTGCTGTGGCTATTTGGACTGAGGGCTGCTCAGCCATAATACCACAGTAGAGACGTGAGGCTGCACATTGCACTTGGACACAAAATGTCTTCTGTCCTGCAGGCAGCAGACTAGAAAGCAGATGATTATCATGGATTATTCAGGACATGTGGCAGCAAGTGGATTAAAATCCTGCCTTTTTAATGTTACCATCCACATCCTTTGCTGAACAGGGTAAATATTCTTAGTAAAAACATTTGGTTTGTGTCTTTCAGGCTTCAGTGCATTGCATCAGCTTTTGTTTTCGTCATGGTTTTACCAACCACTATTCCCCAGCATGTGACCTCCCCTCCCTTGACTAACTTCCCCTCTGCCTTCAGTCAGCTGTTACATCCACTCAGCATATTCTGCTACCTTCAACTCCATAGCTCCTAAGGCACAAGTGCCTGGAGGTCCAAAGAAAATCTTGGTAAAATGGTTGAGATCATATTTTGTTCAACATCTTTGTCAGCAACATGGACAATGGGAGGGAGTACGCCCTCGGCAAATTTGTAAATCAAACCAAGCTGTGTGGTTCAGTTGATATGCTGGAGGGAAGGAATGCCATACAGAGGGACCTTGACACGCTTGTGAGGTGGGCTGATGCCAACCACATGAAGTTTAATCATGACAAGTGCAAGGTCCTACACCTGGGTCGCAGCAATCCCAGGCACAGCTACAGGTTGGGCAGAGAAGAGATTCAGAGCAGCCCTGTGGAGAAGGACTTGGGGGTGTTGGTCGATGAGAAAATGAACATGAGCTGGCTTTGGTGTGTGCTTGCAGCCCAGAAAGCCAACCGTACCCTGGGCTGCATCAAAAGAAGTGTGACCAGTAGGTCAAAGGAGGTGATCCTGCCCCTCTACTCTGCTCTCGTGAGACCTCACTTAGAGTATTGTGTGCAGTTCTGGTGTCCTCAAGATAAAAAGGGACATGGAACTGTTGGAAGAAGTCCAGAGGAGGGGCACGAAGATGATCAGGGGGCTGCAGCACCTCCTATATGATGACAGGCTGATAAAGTTGTGGCTGTTCAGCCTGGAGAAGAGAAGGCTGCATGGAGACCTCATAGCAGCCTTCCAGTATCTGAAGGGGGCCTATGAGGATGCTGCAGAGGGACACTTCATTAGGGACTATAGTGTTAGGACAATGGGTAATGGGTTAAAACTTAAACAGGGAGAGTTTAGATTGGATATAAGGAGGAAGTTCTTTACTGTGAGGGTGCTGAGGCACTGGAATGGGTTGCCCAATGAAGTTGTGAATGCTCCATCCCTGGCAGTGTTCAAATTCAGGTTGTATAGAGCCTTGGGTGTCATGGTTTAGTGTGAGGTGTCCCTGCCCATGGCAGGGGGGTTAGAACTCGATGATCTTCACGTCCTTTCCAACCCTAACTATTCTATGATTTTATGATTCTATATACCCTTCCTTGGAGGTCTGTTCCAGGCCACTTGCAGACACATAGTAAGGGATGAGTGAGACCTTTTGTTTGTCCTCATGGAGTTGTCTCTGTCACAGATGTAAGGGTTGTTCTGGTTTTGACTGGTTTGGTTTTTGTTTGAAAGACTACTAATATTTTGAAAACAACAATAATGCTGAGGACAGCATTTATAGAAGCTTTGTGGGATTCATACTGTTTGCTCTTGGTATGTCCTTTGCCCTGTCGTTTCTCATTTAACCCCTCTTTCCCTTCTCTGCTTCCCCAAGAAATCATCTGAGCTTACCCTTCCATTTCAGGAAGTACTAAACAGTCCTGAACACTAAATTAAGAAGTGTTTTGCTATACAGTACTCTGCACTTTTTTTTTTATTATTTTTAGTGGAGATTAGGAGGGGAACAGCTTTTGATATTGTTACAGTACCTCCAGATTGATATATTTGGTTCAAGAGGAGAAAACGTGTTTGGTAAATATTGTGAACTGTAGTGATGATATTACAAAGATCTGATTGATCTTTTTCAAAGTTCAGTCTGTGAAATTCCTTTGCTTCCATTAAAAAAAAAAATTTAAGGAAACATTTCTATCATTCTGCCATGTACTGAAATTCTTATTCTCATTAAACTTTATGACTGACACTCTGGAAACAAGATACATTAATCAAAATGTTTGTTATAGTATCAAATCATCTATTCAGTAATTATTTACAACATGCCTAAGGCTGATTTCAGTGCAAGATGCATGGGAAAACCATGTTCATCTGCTCTATCTTACCTTCTGAGAATTGTTTGTACCTCAAAGGAGGAGCAGCAAGTAAGGGAAAAGTTGGAAAGAAATAAAGTGGAGTACTTGATTGGACAATGATTTGTAGTATAAAACCTAGATGAACAAGATTTTTTTCTCTTTCAGTATCCTCACTCTGTTTTCATCTATAGAGAGGACAGTAAGCAGCTTTATAACCCAATAGAATAGCTGTACTTCTATACTGATACTAATTAAAAATAAATTGAATCCCTAAATCACAGAGTTTTATTTTTATACCTACACATTTGTTTCCATAATTGTATTGCAGTAGTTCTTGCTTATCTCTTGCTTCTGGTCTCAGAAGCTACCTGGTTATCAGTACCAAAAAAAATCTCCCACTATGGAGTTGACACGAATAATCCACTCAATTCTGTGAGACACAGATAATGCCTTGAATTTCTCGGCTACTGTGTCTTGTAGATTTAGAATCACCGCTTTAAACAAATATGAAATGACACCATATAAAAACTATAAACCATAATTTTTCATCCAATCTATGCTAGATATGCCATCATTTTTTAAGCATGCAGTTTTACTCTTCTATCAGCAAACCTCCTGCAAACTGGCATGTAGGAACTGCTGGAAGAGAGCTGTCTCCTTGTTTGAGCTGAGTGGGATTACTCCCATTTCAGTGTGAAGCCTTCTATATCTGTATTCTGTAGGCAGTGCAGCTGACAGGTCTGTGAAGGAGGGCTCCACATCAGTGTTCCAAAATCTTTTTCTAAAATGAAAATGTTAATCCACAGGGAAACTTCTAAGAAATATTGTGTTGCTTCCTTATTGTGATATAATATTGCAGTATAGCAAACAATCTCATGGTGAAGTAGATTCTTTGTTTTGCTCAAAACCTGTTACTTTCACTAGGGAGTACTTGTTTTCTGGAGGTATTTGCTTCAAATAATCATCCTGCAGATTTTTTTTACCTTCAAGTCAGACTTACTGTTAAAATAAAGAAATACCAAGAGGTTTTCATTTGTCCATGAGTATCCAGTGAACCTGTGGTTTAATGTACTTATACCTCCACAAGGTCTTAATGTGGGAAATGCAGGTACAGATACAGCTAGATATACAGCTAGGGACTACTGTAGACAACTGTCTGCAATAAACGAACTAATGGCTTTTCTAGGCTCTGCCTCTCAAAAGAGAGATAAGTCTAATCCCACAAATTGAAGAAGTATGCTGGCTGAAATTTTGAAATAAAATTACTCTTTTCTGGTAATCTTAGGATGTATGTATGTTAGTCCTGAGGAAAGATAGTCAAAAGGTTGCACTGATGCCCTCTTCATGAGGGAATGCAACAGTTCATAGCAGCCATTAAAATTGTGATGTTAAACTTTCTAAAGAAGGCTGAAATTAAATGTAAATAAAGGTTGAAATATATGTCTAAGTTTTTTTACTTTCAACAGAATTTTTAACAGAGCCATTTCAAACTGGAAACAGTATGGAAAAGAGTCTAAACAATTTTGAAGTGTGTGAAAGAGGCTGAAATCACAAATTTCAGCTGCTGTGATTTCATACTCAGTCTTGTCTGAAGTGTAACGACACACATCTTAAGCATTTTGATCATGCATATACATATGACGTTAATCCTTCTCTGAGCAAAAACTGAAATATTATTAATACGCTATCATCAGACTTCCATACAATTACAACTTTGGAAGCAATTTATTTACTTGGTCTGTTACCTTTGATTTAAAAAAAGTTTACAGAAGGAAATATATAAAAAAATGTGAAACAGATGAAAGAATGCTATCTTAACTAATAAGAATGAACTATGATGACCATATTTTCTACAGATTTCCCCAGACCTACTTTCACTGCTTCAGAGCAATACACTGTAATCTTTTCATAGGACCCCAACTGAGATTACAAAGAGGATCTATATATTTAAATTAGAGTTGGATACTGAAGCACAGTGATATGAACTGCTAAAATAAAGGGGTTAATCCGACTTCAGTATTGGAAAAAGATGCAGACAGAGGGAAACAGTGATGGTAGTTGAGACCCAAGGAAAATTCATTTTTCAGTGCTATTCCAACAGAAGCTGTTGTTATTAAGATCTTCCACTGATAAAAAATATTTAAAGTAATGAAATGCATCACTGTGTTTAAAAAAAGGTTAAGCTGGAGACATACATGTGGCAATTTTATATTTGTTGGCTAAGTAATAAAAATAGATTGTGATTAGCTTCTGAAATATATTTAAGCATCTTTCTAAAAATACTGTATTGATGAAAGAAGTGATAAATGCACAGCTGATTTGGCACTATTCAGAAATAGTATAGAATATTCATTTTCATTTTGAGATGAAATGATCTTAAAAGTTTTTTGTTACTGACACTTTGGAGATGTTTTTACCTTCCAGAATAGTGCTCTTCAGTGAAAGTTCATTCTAATAAAATAGAGATGGTCATTAGATCATGTCACCATTTAAGTAACCATGAAGAGCATTTTTTCCCTTAAGTAACAGTTTATCATATTTTCCATTCCTTTATTAGTGTTCATCTAATAAACACTGTCCTATGCTGCATCTGCCAAATCTTACTGGTATTTTAATATTAAATGAACACGAGATACTCTGTTTATGAAGATAGATTTCAAAAATCAGTATTATTTGCTTTGTGTAGAGAGATTTGGAGGCCGCAGAAGTAATTATGAAGTGTGGGGAAAAGCACTGAATGGCTGGTAAAACACACATTTAAAACTCTCTGGATGCAGTATATAGAGAATTCTACCTAGTCCTCAAGTTTGCAAATAGCGTAGTGTGAATAATAAGAACCAAGTAAACCTGTGAGTGTGATGAAAATGAAAGCAGTCTCTGGCTGTTTACTTGATGAAATGCTACTGAGAGGTAAACATTCTCTTGTCTCCATGAAACGGAGTGCTCCTGAAAATTTATTTTTAAATTGAGAAAAACATACTTCACTTTAGAGAGTTTTGCCATCTGAATTCATAACGGGGAACTAGTTCTGGAAAGGTGCCCTCTTCCTGGGTCCTGGGTTTTTGATTTATGAAAAACTGAGAATTAAAATGATCAGGAGTAGCTACAAATTTGTATGGATATCCCCTCTCTTCAAAGTATTCACTCTTTTAGTAAGGGATGGTGAGTTGTCAAGAACTGGTGCTCATTGAGAGAAATCCAAAAACAAACCAAAAAAAGTCTGCCAATATTTTATTAAGATTAAGTAATGGCTTTTCCAAGAGCTTGCAAAAACCACCTTTGAATGCCAAATGCTTAAGGTTCTTTGAACCCTAACTATTCTATGATTCTATAAATATATCACAAACACATTTAAGAGCTATGTATTATCCACACACCCTGTGAAAGATGAATGTTTTTCAATGTGAAAGTATTGAATTTTAGTCTCAGCTTCTCCACTTGCTCAGAGAGTACAAGTGGCCCCAGGATTTGTCCTGGGCCCATGGTGAAATAGGAGCAAAAGAAGGTTTAGCAAGTCAGGCTGGCATGTGCTCCCTCTGCACAGAAAAAAACATACTTGAGGCAAAAGTTAGCCGAAGCTTGTAGGTCACATTAAGTCTGAGGTTATCACATATCAGTTTGTCCTAAAAAGCAAAAATGGTCAAGAAAGTTTTGTTTTGTTTTGTCTTTGGTTTTGTTTTGTTTTTTTTTTTTTTTTTTGTTGCTTTTGCTTTTTTCTTTTCTTTCTTTTTTCATTTTTTTTCTTTTTCTTTTTTTTCTTCTTTTTCTTTTCTTTCTCTTTTCTTTTTTTTTTTTCCTTTTCCTTTTCTTTTAATATTTCTTTTTTCCCCCTCATTTTTAAATGGCAGGCTGTATCTGTGGCTGGAGTACTTGAAGCAGCACCCGAGTGCAGAATGCTACAACTCTCTAGCTTTGGAGAAACTTCGCTTATTTCATCATTGTCACTCTGGTCCTGAGAGACTGAGAAGATAAGTAAGACACCTTTGTTCAACAATTAGATGTGCAATCTAATCATAAATCTGAGATGGCTGGAGCTCATGTTACAGCAGAATGGTGATTAGCAGAAAGCTATAGCTCACATCATGGAAATTCAGCTGGTTAATGACACAAAAATTAAGTAACAGTGTTTCCTGATCAAGGCAAATCTCACAAGAGGAAGGATGCACAGTAGACGGAAGTCTCCACCCAACAACCATATCCACAATAATGAAAAAGCTCTTGCTTGCTTTTGTGAGTGTGTCTATTGGCATACTGGCACTGCAATGCACTTTGTACCTGAGTGCCATCTAAATCATTCTCATAGTCACTCTCACGGTGTTATGTGGGATTTCCATCTATCCTACTAAGGTTTATGTTAGACTTCCCCACACACACTAATTTACATGGATTGGCACATGAGTTTCTTTCCAAATCCCCACTAATATCTAGAGGTTTTACTTTGCCGTTGGGACTCCCCTTTCTTAGAAAGTTATTCTGGATTCAGGGCTAGTACTTACCTTTCTTTTCTATTTCAGGTTGCATTTTGTTAAATTAAAATATTTTTCTTTGGAAAGACTTTGTTTACCAAGGACAGTCCAACGTTTTGCGTTCCTCATTCATCTTACCACCAATATGTGTGTCATATGCAAAATATGTCAGCATCACTTTCTGCCTCACTTGGATGTTGGGTGTGTGTGTGTGTGTTAAATTTCAGGTTTTAGCTACCTGTGTACAGACAAACCCCAGAAAAAGAACATGAATTAAGTGGATTTATGCTGTCTGAGGAATATGACCATTCCTGTGCAGTAATTTTTGCGTTATAATCTAGTAGTAGGGACGAGTTTCTTGCCATGAGTGGTAAATGTTGAAAAACTTCTTTGCTTAATAAAAGACTGCAGTATCTGGAATAGTTTACTAACCTACACCTGAGTCAGAGCAATCCCAGGCACAGCTACAGGTTGAGCAGAGAAGAGATTCAGAGCAGCCCTGTGGAGAAGGACTTGGGGGTGTTGGTCAATGAGAAAATGAACATGAGCTGGCTTCAGTGTGCACTCACAGCCCAGAAAGTCAACCATATCCTGTGATGCATCAAAAGGAGCATGACCAGGAGGTCGAAGGAGGTGATCCTGCCCCTCTACTCTGCTCTCGTGAGACCTCACTTAGAGTATTGTGTGCAGTTCTGGTGCCCTCAACATAAAAGGGACATGGAACTGTTGGAAGAAGTCCAGAGGAGGGCCACGAGGATGATCAGGGGACTGGAGCACCTCCCATATGAAGACAGGCTGAGAAAGTTGTGGCTGTTCAGCCTGGAGAAGAGAAGGCTGCATGGAGACCTCATAGCAGCCATCCAGTATTTGAAGGGGGCCTATGAGGATGCTGGGGAGAGACTCTTCATTAGGGACTATAGTGATAGGACAAGGGGTAATGGGTTGAAACTTAAACAGCAGAGGTTTAGACTGGATATAAGGAAGAAATTCTTTCCTGTCAGGGTGGTGAGGTACTGGAATGGGTTGCCCAGGGAGGTTGTAAATGCTCCATCCCTGGCAGTGTTCAAGACCAGGTTGGATGAAGCCTTGGGTGATATAGTTTAGTGTGAGGTGTCCCTGTCCATGGCATGGCAGGTTGTGGGGTTGGAACTAGATGATCTTGAGGTTCTTTCCAACTCTAACTATTCTATGATTCTATGATTCTATACAAGTTTCTATGCAATAACTCTATTTTCAGCAGTAGTGGTACCTGTTCAGAATTTTTAAATGCTAAGGATCAGTTTCAAATTTGAATTTTTGGGAGGTTTTTCAAAGATTTTAATTGAATGAATTAAGAGTTTGGTTTCAGGTTATAAAGAACACAATCTGAACTTCTAAATATAGTAAAATTATTTAACTCATGAGCGTTAGGAAAAGGTAACTTCAGCATCTGTTAAATAGCTCATGTGTGGATTACACATTATTTAAAAAAAAAAAAATCACAGGATAAGTGATTTTTTATAGTTTAATAGTTAGGAATAGATTACATTAAAATATTCATAATATGTGATGAAGACACAATCTTTGTTTGCCCAATTGGACCAAAAATCAACGATTAACTACCAGTGATTGATTTAAAGCCAGAACCTGTTTTTAGGGGAGACATTCTATTATCTCTGTAAACTCATAATTTGCATATCAACTTTGTTTTTATAAAGAAAAATCTCCACCTGTTTGCTTCAAGTACATTTAAATCTTCACTTTAAAAAAATCTTTGTGTAGACTTTGGTTCACAGAATTATTTGTCCGTTTTCCTTTTTTCCTTCTGAAGATTGTCACTCCAATAGTATATTTCTTAACAAGTAAGACTCAAGGTGACCAAACTTTGTCATTTATCAGATCTTCAGCTTTTCCAGTGCACATAGAGAGAGAGAGTCAAAGAAGCTGTGTTTTTGTTCATCACACTTTTTGGGTAAGTCTCTTGTCTGACTTTGAAGCCTGCCTCTCCCTAGGGGTTTTTAAAAACATTCATTTTTAAGCAAGTCAACACAAAAAGAAAAGTTTGGAACTTTTGTCTCTTTTTAACTCCCTTTTCAATTTTGTGCCTCTAGAAGTCAGTAAGGGCTTAGCTGAGCCTTTAAGGCACTGGTCTCTATCCTGGGGATGATGTGGATCTGCAGTACTCCAGCAGGCACTGAGGGAGGCATTATGCCTCAGGTAAGCACAATACTCCACACAACTACTAATGTATGGTGGGAGCACTGCCTGATGCTGCCTTCCTTAATTGCTGCTCATGAGCTCTCTTCCACAGCTGGTTGCTTCTGATGATTATTGAGTGGAGACCATGACCCCATTCCATCTGCACCCCTTTTAGGGTTGTTACTGTAAGTAGCACTAAACAGAAGCTTTTTATGTTTTATTTTTATTATACATGTGGCACATCAGAGATTTACAGTGTTCTGCTTCCCTAAAAGCCAGTTCCTAAGAGCTTAGCTGATTCATTAGGGCATACATGTATTATTAGAAATTTAACTCTAGTACTAGAATAATTAGAGCTTACAAAACATGCATGTGAAAGAGCCAAAAGATTTATTATTTTTCTTTTCAATGCTCATTGTATTGGAAAATGCTAGCACTAGAGAGAAAGCACTAAGTTGAAAGTTTTTAGGTTCTTACTTTCTGGATAGATATCCAGGTAAGTCACTTTTGGACATTCTCAATACTTCTGATAAATTTTCTACTCGATATTGCAAAAATATGTACAAGAATAATAAATAGGGGTATCTGTCCAAATGTCTTAGGCACTCTGGTTAGGGGTTATTAAAGAGGAGAAAATGTAAGATTAAAAATGAAAGACTGTGTTTCTTTTTAAAACCATCAGAACTGAATCTTGAAAGAAATCAGAAAATACATAATTTGTCTTCTGTCACAGGAAAAAAAAAAAATCTTGTAAAACCTAGCAGGAGACAGCTGAAAGTAAATAAAAGCTGGCAGGTTTGGAGGTTTTGTTTTCTCGTGGTTTTTTTGTTTGATTGTTTTTGTTTGTTTGTTTCAGTTTTTTTAATAGGTTTGGGGTTTTTTAAGAGATTTGGGAATGTTCATTAACTTTGCTATTTATTCATGTTCCTTATCTCTTCACACAGAAGTGTATGGCACGGTGCAATTATGAACTAGAAAGAAGGGACTGAGGTACAAAAGAGCTTAGCAGAGATAAGATGTTCTTTAAGGACTTATTTTGTTACAAAGAAGGGAGGGCTTAACACAATAGTGCTGTGGATATTTCAGACGGTGCAAGAATTTGACGATCAGCTTTGACAAGAAAAAGTGAAAGATGGTTCTGTCTGAAAAATAAATAAATAAATAAATAAATTTTACCATTGACAATATTGAAACATTAATATAATAGGATACCCCTACCAGAAAAATTAAAAACTGTGAAATAATTTTAACTGCAGAGAACTTACTGTGGTAAAGGTACTTGTTACAATGGAAGGTGTTCATTATGTAGAAAAGTAAAAAAGAAAACACAAAAGACAAATCCAGTTATGGACTGTTAGTGACTATCACACCACTTTATCAAAATGATGGAGTAGCTTGCTGTGTGAAGGAGCACATGCTGAGTGGTGTTGGAGGAGGCAGCTGGTTCAGTATTCATGGATCTGGTGTTAATACTCAGTGCTTTGCCCTTCCACACGTTCTTTCTCAAGTGCTGACAGCTTCTTCTAGCCAATAGTGTGCATTACACTAAGTTTGTGCAAGCAAGCATTTAATGAATTGGAATGACCCCGGGTGAGAAGTGTCCTTATGGAGTTTTGTAATGGAAGCTATTCTCTGTCTTAGCTCATAAATGGCTACAAACTGACTTTGAACTGTGAAAGGATGTTTGCTTATATAGGAATGATATCCTCAGAGGAACTGTTCTCTTTGAGTATAAAAAATTGTTTTAATAATAGATTCAAGTTCTGCTCAGAAAAGATATTTTAGAACAAATTAACTAGCCTTTGAAGTCACAAACGGATACAATTTTGGATCCAGATATTTAATACAGTGTGTGTATTTAGCATGATAGATATACAGATAATAAAAAAAATAAATCCTACCTTAATTCTTATATGTGTGAGCAAAGCTGGTCAATTTTTTTTTTTTCAGCAAAATACATCACTTTTCATCTAGTAAGTCACTTGGAAATAATTCACTGGAGTTCAGTTCACACTACAGATAACACCTTCCTTCTCCCAGGTGATCACTTTCCTCTAATGATCACTTTATCTAGAAACAGACTGATTTCAAGGAGAAGCTGTCACATCTAAGAGAGACCTTTTCAATGAAACAGGGAATGGGAAAGGGAGAACAGATAAAGCAGATGATAGAGTGTCACAGAATAAAACAACTTAAAGTTCAGGTTTCTTGTTCAGTTTCTTACCTAAGTCTGTTCTAGAATGAATTGATATTTATTTATAAATTAATAATAGTAAGGGAGAGAAAGGAAAGAGAGCTTAACCTCTTCTCTTACTGCAAAAGGATACCAGAATATATGTCTAGATTCAAGCTCCAGCTTTGTCTTAAAAGAACAATGGATTGAATCTCCATTTCTCACTTCTCAAACCATTGGGTGTTGGCTATTAAGCAATTAACCTCTCTCAGACAAGTTACCAAGACTTTAGTTCTCCTGGAAATAAAATAACTGTTACCTGTTTGCTCTCTGTTATACCTGTTGATATTGTTTTCTTATACTACAGGATACTTACTGTGAGCCTTTAACATTTACTAATTGTCTGCAACGACAAATGATCAAGTGTTTTTGAGGTTCTTCTTGAAAGCTGTCACTGGAATTTAATTCTTAGAAAAAAAACCCAAATTTTTAAAAAAAAACAAACCAAGTACTTGGTCAGTCAGCAATACATATGTAGTTGATGAAAAGAACATAAGGAATTAATGGTTCAGGCTACATATGTGTCATTAAAATATATTGCCATTGGGAAACAAAGTTATGTGACATGAAGCATATGAATAAAAATAGCTCTATATTTTGAATTATTTATATTGTTACAGACCCTTCTAAATCAGTATTTTCAGGCTGGCTATTTTTTTCATAATGTGCCTGTAGAAACACCTTAATTTGCTTCTTTCTCAGCAAACTAATAGCGTCTGTGGGGTTGTATATATAGCTATCTAAAAGAGAATTTATAAGAGATTATTATTCTATGTAATGACTATTAAAAAAGCAAATTACACTTGACTGTACAGGAATGTATAACTATATGTACTATATATGTACAGTTGTATATTTTTTTTCCTATTTGGAGACTACACAAAAGTAGAAATACTGAGGGACTGACTGAATTAAATAGTCTTTTGTATAGGGAAGCAATGGGAATGAAGTATTGTATTGAATATTTGTAACAAGATTTCCAATACAAATTATCACTATCGTGTGTGATTAAAATTCATATAAAACAAATATGAAGAAGTTAAAAAGGTATAAATTATATGATCTAAACAACTCTTAAAGGCAGAATGCCTTGTCTGTAGCAGTGTGGTTCAAGCTAAGATTTACCACTCCTAGGCAACATGGAATTAAATCTATATACCATTGCCCACCAACATCTCAGTCCTTATAATCCTATGTCTGCACACTGAAAGCCTCCATGTGGAAAACACTAACAAAAGGATTGTTTTGTTTTTCTTTTTTAATATTGCTTAAAATTATGAAGGGTTAATATTGATGTTAAGCTGCTTTACCAGTTATTTGGAAAAAAAATATCAGAGCTGAGGCCTGTCCCATGGTTTCATCTGTGATAATAAAGTAATTTTCTCCACAGTTTAAATTAATGTGATTCTGGGACAGAACCTGCAGTGGATCATCAGAGTAATATTATTTACAACCAAGGTGAGCTGAAGTACCACAAACAAGAATCTTTTGCACAGTGATTGGAGTTACAGTTTAAGTGTAATATACCAATGCTCTCAAAACAAGTGAATAGAAATTATCAGAGAACTGACATTTAGATCCTTATTCAGGGATACGATGGAGGCAGGTTGTTCCAATTCCAGTTGTAATTGCTGTAACTGACAGTGTGGTGACAGGCTTGTGGGAAATGGTGTGTCCTGTGAGAAGCAACATTTAGTTCTGGCGGGCAGCAATATACCTGTCTGACTTCATGGAAACCAGCACCACTTCCTAAAGCTAGGCTAAACTATGTCATGGGGACTTGTATAGCTACTGGATACTGTAATTCCAGGTTGTGTTTGGAAATCATGGAAGCAGCTGCTGTCTGTAAGAACAGGATAAGAGCTTTCTGGGAGAGAAAGCCACTGATGCTTAATAAAATAAAACAATAACATAACCACTCCAAACAAAACGAAATCAGCAACTAAACCCAAGAAAACACCCCAAACTTATTCAGCAATATCAAATGTTTTATTTCCATAGCCATTTTCTTTCTGCAGAGGCAATCTCTGCCCTTAAGCAAATATTTTGGTCAGGAAATCCAAGCTAATAACTGTTACCCTTAGCATATGAAAAGTGCTGTGTTGTAAATAACAAGGTATTCTTCCTTAAGAGCTCTGTGTTTATATGTTGAAATTAAACTACAGTAGCAAAGTGTAGCTTCAGTAAACCCCAATCATTAATGTATTTTAATGACTGAACTTAGGGTGTTAGGCTTACTAGACCCTCAGCCTTTACTCCCAACCTTTCTAATAGCTGCTGGTTTCTGTTAACATAAGCATGGTTGTGACTTATTCATTGTTAATTATAACTGATTTATGTATATGGCCAAGTATATAACCACTGTCTTTAGCTATGCTTGCAAAACTTTCATTCTGCTTATTTTTGTTGCTGCAATAAAACTGCAATATATGTTGCTTTAGAATGATGCCAAAGTATGTTGAATATTTTTTTTTAGGGTTTTGCATTAGATTCCATACTTAGAAAGGAAATATGCAGATATCCTCAAAGTCTAATACTAAATAGATAGTGTGGATAAAAAATAATAAACCAAATTTACCCTTGGCTTAATATCATTATGTTAATTAGGAGCATAAGAGATTAATACCCTAATAATTATTTTCTTTTAATGTAGATTATATTTTAATTTTGTTTATAGTTTCATTTTATGTACATATATTACATCTTTTTCCATTTTCACAGATGGAGGTGTAAAGTTTCCAGAAATTGTTCAGATAGTACTTCAGACAGTATTTGATGGCAACCTAATGTCAGGTAGTATTTTCTGGGTAGAATCCCCATCTGGTCTATAAATTGCAGACACTTGTTCAGTGTGTTACAATGGTTACAGTTAATCCTGATTTATAATGTTCTCTGTGCCAACCTTTTGTGCAATCTATCCAGGGACAGTATAACATGAGCACGTGAATGGCATTTACAATAGAAGGATGCATGAGTGAGAAAAGTCAATCTCATTTGGAAAAGAAAATCTTAAAATTAATTAGTAATTAAAATAGTATTGATACATGGGTTTTTTTTTTCTATTTTTTTCACCTCTGTCTTTAAGCAGTAAATGAACTTTTAAAAAACATCCGGTGATTGACAAAGAGAATGTTCGTGAAAGTTAGAAACAGATGAAAGCTATCAGGAAACAAGCATGAAGGAAATTATTACAGCAAGTGTTTGCTAATAGCTTTGATGTTAAGAGTATTTGAAAAGAAGAAAGCTACCAGTGTTCAAATTCTTATGTTCTTCCTGATTACACCTTTCTAGCGGCCAAAAGGAGCTACATAACAAGCTTTAATCAGCTCTGTGAAGTTTACCTTGAAGTAAAGTACATCTAAATTGCCATCAGCTTAGGAACCTGGAGTATAAATACCCTGTCTTCTGCAGAAGAAACCTAAGAAGCATTTTCAAGGAATCCCTATAGGTTCAGGAGTCTCTTGTGGGTATCTGGACAGGCAGACACCAGAGGAGAAAACACAAACATGACTTGGAACAGTGTAACCTACCAGGAAAAGCTATTTGCACAGATCACATCTTGCCTAAAGGTGAGAAAGTGGCATGGACTCCCTGTACTCAGATATTAAACCAAATAGGTGGTGACAGCACGCTTTATAGTGGATATTCTTCTGCTCATTTCAGGTGGATGAAAGCAGGCTGAATGTCTGAACCAGCAGGATTGTCACAAGCGGAAGTAAACCTGAATGAGCATTTTCCTCTGGACTTTTACTATTGTGGATTGGGCTAGTACTTAAAGCATCTGGACACTCAGCACAGGCTGCCCTGAGACAAAGCTCAGCCAGGGAGCTTTACATTTACTTTGACCACGTATCCTAACTTCTGGCCTTTCAAAGAGTATCAGTAGCCATCCTTGAACTCTCCTACTCTTCAGAGCTTGCAACTGAAGGAACAACACTGGAATTTTTTATATGTCAAGGAAGATATACATTTTAAAATGTATCTTTTCTGTTCAAAGATTGTTTTCAAAAGTCCACATCAACATTTTAGAGTTTTAAAGTAACATTAAAATAAAGTCAAAATAGTACGTAAATTGTGAGAAAGAAATGTGGTTTCTCTTCTACATTTGACCACTTTATTTAAAACAGAAACAGGGAAATGTTTGTGTTTTGAATTGAAATATCTTATTACTTTCTAGAGTGATTAAGTAGATTGTAATGAACTATCTTGTAGGAAATAAACATTTCCATAGCTTCGTTAGCCTGCCAGGAAATCCAGTAGTCTTTATTCCTCTGAAATGTCCCTGTACTAAAATTATAGCCTTAGTTTTGCCAACCAAATACATGCCAAATCATCATCAAAGAAACAGGAGGTTTGTCTCTTGTGCTCCAGGTGCACTTGAGTACAAGAGTGGGGCTGCTGCTTCAATTTCCAATTTAAACACCAAAGTAAGCTTTCCAAAACCTGGAAGTCACTGCAAATATTCTGTAACTCTATTGGACTGATACATATTGTGGATGCATAAAAAAGGCATTAATAAGTTGTTTGGCTAACATATCAAATAGACATAGCAAACAAAATTATCACCGTTTGACTGATGGATCATTTATTCTCTCTGTTCTCTAAAATCAGTGTTAAAAACAAAACAGAAGGCACGGTTTGATGAGGTTCTCCCACTGAACATAATATATCTCTGTGAATTGTATTGTCAGAAGTTTAAGTGAGATAGTAGGCAATGACCCAGCAAGACAAGTGATGGTTTTGACTTCCCGTCTGTCACTAAAAAACAAAGCAAAACTCTTTCACTCTTCTAAAATCATACCAGCTCTTTAAAGCACTAGATAGTATCTTCTCAGGCAAGTGTCTGGTAATATAAAGAATACTTAGTAACAATAATTTTAGTCCACACACAGAGAAGAAGTTAATTAAGGAGACTAGCTTTGAAAAGCATTAAAATACTTGTTTACATTAATCATCAGTTATGCATAAATTGAAGAATATTGATAATTTCTGGCCTAGCATCGATTGAGAAACTGTAAAGCTGTCTTTGTAAGGAGTTGAGTATAGTCAGAAAAAATAAGCCAAGTCAGAAATCATTTAGTAGATGTTTGAGTTCCACCAGTTTATTCTATACAGTATGGAAAATTGAAGGGAGCCTTCAAAGCTTTTACAGCAGTTGAAAGGATATATTGAAGTTTTTAATGTTATTGGATTTGAGATTTTAGATTATTTTATTTTCATATTATGTTAAACTGTTGGGTTTTATTGTAAATGTAAACCTTATTTTTCCATTTCTCTTTTTCCTTTTCTTTTTTTTTTTTATATTTCTTCTTTCTCTAATCATGTTATTATGTTAAGGTATGTTTTCTTAAGTCATTATGCCCTGATGGCACCATTAGCTTAATGTTAGGATTAGTCAACTAAAGTAGAACCTCAGTCTGCAAAATCACATAGAATAACTAAAATAAGTGTAATCCTTTTATGGTTTAACCATTATAATATACAAAGATATCTTTATCTGAAGCATGTTTCCATGTAGCTTCACTCTTTCACATCCATTATTTATTTTTTTAGAAACATTCTGAGGCTGGTAATGTAATGTCTTGAGAGAAAAGTTATTGCCTGATGTAATTCAGTAGATAATGCAGGGAGCAAAAGCAGTGACTTCTGAAAAAAAACAAACCCCAACAAACAACAACTGTCCTTAATAAGTTAGTGTTGTCTAATGTTATAACTTGGCTGTTTAGCTTGATTCATTTACTTTGTTGCCTTCACATAGTCAAACCCAGAGCCCATGCTGCTAGTGGCTTGGTAGCAAGTCCCAGAAAATTTCTACAGAAATATGCTTTCTCCTATCATCTTCTTCATAAACCTGATAAAAATAAAGGTAGTGTTTGTCAAAAAGAGATTTTTCTTTATCATGCTTGTTCCACTACTTATTTCAGTTGCAGACTAGGTTCTGAATGCTGTATAAACTAATTCAAAGACTCTGGTCCACTTCTGCAACACCTAAACAGTGACCAGCTCTCCTTGTAAGAAAGTCAACTCCAGTGAGAAGAAACTAACTGCTTCATCTTTAAATTTTTAGCCATAAAAAAAGACTGCTTTTTCTATAATATCTTTTGCAATTTTCTTTATTTCTTATGTGCATGCAATAATAAATATATATGCAATATATATTTGATATATAAATAAGTATATATATAAATATATGCTTTGACTGTGAGTAAAAATCTTCTCCTCTAATCAAAGATCTTTTCTGAGTTTTGTAGGCTTAATCCTCTCTTCTGCCCCATCAATTTTATATTGATATAGCACATTCTTTTGATGGTGCAAATCAGAAGTAATTCCAAATGGAAACTAATTTTTTTCATTTTTAGATTTTATTTTTTTTTAGATTTTTTTTATCAAATCGTTTGCTTTCTTCTATGAAATGTTGCTATTTTGGTGCTATACATCTGACAAACTGTTTAACTCTTCAGTTGAACATGCTGAAGAAAACAAAAGTGGGGCTGCAGGATTTGACAGATTTCCACTCATGCCCAGAACAACATACGAATCAGCAGGGACTTAGGGAAATTTCATTATTTCCTTTTATCTGTCAGTTTTCACATTATAGGAACACCATATATCTAAAGCCTGTTTCAGGGGCCTTTTGTACTTTTTTCAGTTGTGGGATTAAATTCAGGTTGTAGCTCCCATATTTGCAACCATTCTGCAGCAGTGTTTATGTGAAGAGTCCTTTGTGGACTTGTCCTCGTTTGACTAGATTGCTACTGGAAGCTATCAAACAGCCTTAAAATCCCCAGCACTGACTTTACCTTTCCTGTGGGCATTGACCAACATAACAGTTACTTCACTTCATAGCTACAGCTGCAGCTTTTCCCTTTCAGCTCCCCAAACCACTTAGCAGCAGGAATGGCAAAGCCTGTCTGTTCTGACCTGTAAAGCTTCTCTTATTTCTTGCTGTCTTTGTGCCCAGGAGAGGATGTAATGCTGGTACAGCTTCTGATTAGACTCAGGGCCCCAGAGAGTGGCTGACTTCAGAGCAGAAATGCCGAAGCCAAAAAAACATCGATTTCTAACACATGGATATGAAATCTAATAAAATTTCAGTAATATCAGCCCGTGACCTTTTCTTTTATTAGTGAATCTATGCACGGCTTAGTCCCTGACTCCCTTATCGCTTTGTGTGTGCTGGTGCTGCCTTCAGCATAATTATTGGAAAATTTTGAGTGTTAATTGAGCATGATTGAATTTTGATATGAATCGTGTACAGTATATGAGAAGAAAAGCGTGCTTGCATTTTTCTCGGGGTGGGAAGGAACTGGGTAAGGAAGCTTCACTGCAGGACATAGAACTATGAATTTTTGTGATCGGGTTATTTTAACGTATTTTCATGAACAGGAGTCTGGTGACATAATGTCATGTGATACGGTACAGGTTTCACTTAAAATCCATTAAATGTATCATAGTAAGGCTCCTTGCAGTACCAGAGTGGAAGCTCAGATAACACTATCTTTTATAAAACCTTTATTTTCAGGTGTTTAATATAGCCATGAAACTTTCCTTAGGGCAGAAACTTGACTAGCAATGTGAAAAATACTCTTGATAAATGTATTTTTTACATACACTTTCCAACTACCCTTGTTTTTCATTTCAGAAATCATATGAAGATCATGAATTACAATAATTTGCTGAGTGCTTTGATGCTCAGTCTGTACTACAATTCCATATATTCTTTTTATATTCGTGTTATATTCTTTCATACTTTTTATCTGTTGAAACTGTTGGTGCATATGCTTTGGTTTTGTCATTGAATGAGTTCATTAGCTAAGTGGTTTGAAGGGATTAAATTTTAAAAAATTCAACTTATTAAGGCATTAAAAACCTAGGTTTTCAAGATAGATAGCCTTGAAAAATTATAAAGTTCACCAGCTTTTTTATGTATCATTATTGTGCTTTGACTCAAACATTTTCAAGCAAACAAGAATTAGGACTAATAATTTGAGTTCAACAAAGTAAAATGGTGAAATTCACTTTTGTAAGTTTGTGTAAAAAGTCTACTTGTCTAAAAGGTTTAGACACACTGTGCAGAAAGGTGAGTTAACCCATAAGACAGTATTTGCCCAATTTCTTGTACTTAAATCTACTAGATAAGGCCACAGTAGATGCTGAAATAGTTCAGTTAATTTTTTCATGTGAAAATTCTATTCTCTTTTTGTTTTGATTCCAAATTTTTTGATAGCTGGCTATCTTTTTCCCTTGGAATAAAATTACTTTTCATTTGGAGTAAGGATAGATTCAGATGATATATTGTGAAATACCCAAGCTTGATTGAGTTTTGCTTGTATACATATAAACATGATTTTTAGATGAACATCTAAACTTAGATCTGTCTTTGCTAACATAGAAAGTTAATTAATTAATAATTATTAATTATAATTTCTGTTTTATCTTTGTAGGCTATTGCTCTTAAAGAAGACAGCCTTATTTTTAGCAAAAATAATTATTATTTCCTTTAATTTAAGTTTGTAGAATTTTGTTTTAAATTATAAAATTAAGTACGATTTCAGGCTACTTTTTTATTAAAAATGTACTACTCATGTCTACTGTTTTAAAGTTCAAAGACAAAGTCAGCTGAAGTTCAGTCACCCAAAACTCTGGTTTCCATGTTGTGTTAAGCGTAGTGTATGAATTTTCATAAGGAAAGTAAATTCTCACTTCTTTAGCAAGTTGCAGAAGATACCCTGATAATGAGACAAGTACTCTAAAACAGCATCTCAGATATTTAGAATGTGTAAGAACTGCATATATATTTGGAAGTACATATACGTTTCTAAATAAAAATATTTTAAGAGCATAATTATCCAATACGATTTTTAAAATCTTATTGAAATGACAACAGAGTGAAAATTATGTGGATAATTCTTTTAAAAAGCCAAATTAATCATAAAGTTTTGTGGGATTATAGGACAAAAAAAAAAGCAGCGAACATGAAAAAATGTGAAGAATCTTTTGTATATATTCTTTCTCGGTTTTCACTGAAAACTCTACAAATACCCAGCTCAGAACAGTCTCGTACTTAAGAAGCTCATTGATAGACATCCATTAGTGATGAAGAATCTGTCATTAGAACATCATGTAGTGATAATTTATTTTAATATTTTTTTAATCTCTTGGTACTTTTCAAGGCTAAGATTTCTGCAGCTTCATTTGTGTTCCTTTGTTTACTGTCCACAAGTGTTACCAGAATATTCAATTTTCTGACTCCATAGGATGAAGGAAGTACTGGATACCAAATAAAAGGCAGTTATTTCAAGATATATGTCCAAATCTATTTAGCCAGGTGTAATAAAAATGTTCCAAAGAACCAAAATGCTTTGAATAAATGGATAAGAAAAGCTGTCTGCAAAAATTTGTATTTTAGATTCAACCTGTGTTGTCCTACACTATACACTTCTGCATTCTTTGCACCAGCAGCAGGACTAACAAGAAACATCACTTCCTTCAGAAGCACCTAAAAGCATTTTTCCCTTCTAGTGAGGGATTTTGCATTTTTCCCTTTTGAATCTGATTTTAAATATCTCATTACTTTATAGTGCCCCGGTATAGCTTGGAAATAAGATGATTTTTTTTTTCTTGAGATCAATTCATGATGACTCCTCACAAGGTCTATCAAAGGAGTATCTCTCCAGTGCCTATCACTTGCGGTTCAAAAGTCATATAGGACTGCATTCAATGGGATGAGTAATTTAATGATTTTCATTACAAAATAAAAATAAACAAATAGAAAAACATAGAAATATTCTAAGAGAAAATAATATGATCCTCACAGTATTGAAGTTTATATATATATAAATATAAAATATTTGTAAATATGCTTCTTCCCTAAACTCAGTAGACTTTTGAAGAGAGAAAACTGAAAGGAGTAGAAGAAGAAATTACATATTTTGATGGATTTTGAAATTTTCAGAATTTATGTAGGGTTTTCATGAGATAATTTCTGTTTTCCTGGTTTTCTATACTTTTTTAAAAAGAAATACATTATATGCTTTTATGCAAATAATGTTATTTGCATTTCATTTTTATAATCATCTTACTTGAGAGTTGCTGTTTAGTCTTTCTGCTTTAGGAAGTCCTCTTTTGAAAATTTAAAACCTTAAAGAATATAAACCGAGGAGACTTGAGGGACAAAAATTATGGTATGATTTAGATCTTGTAAAATACCTGATAGTTACAAAGAAATGAAAAAGAAATTAAAAAAAAAAAAAAGAAACATTATTGCTCACTAGTTCATCTAGTTATCACTGCCCTGGGTAAACCTAGCAATGGGCAGATGCTGACCTGATTCAGCAGCCACTGTACCAGTGGGGCTAAACCAGACTGAAATGGAATTTTCCTGTTCTTCTCCAGGAATCTATAGCTTGAGATCTCAAGATACTGGTTACATCACTCCACTAGGATAGAACTGATAGCTATTTTCTGTGTATGTTTTTGAACTGAAATTTGTGCAGGAGCAATTGAGATAATCATAGTAAAAGAAAACAGTCTGTACCTTCCTAGGCACAGCACAAATGGTGAAAATTAAACCCCCGTGTTACTAGTTCAGAAAATTTAGTGTAAACATACACAGGTCAGTGCACTAGTCATATAGCATATCACTGCTTGAGGAAAAACTTATAGAATTGTAGAATGGTAAGGGTTGGAAAGAACCTTAAGATCATCTAGTTCCAACCCCATGCTATGAGGATGCCTCACACTGGACTATGTCACCCAAGAGTCTGCCCAGCTTGGCTTGAACACTGCCAGGGTTGGAGCATTCCCCACTTCTTTGGGCAACCCATTCTAGTGCCTCACAGTAAAGAAATTCTTCCTTATATCCAGCCTAAACTTCCCCTGTCTATGTTTGAACCTATTACTTTTTGTCCAGTCACTACAATCCCTGTTGAAGAGCTTGAAGATACCTGAAGGACTCTGCAATGCATATATAGCGTATATAGTACATATTTAGGTACTTCTATCTGTACACAAAAGTCAACATCTATATAGCATACATATGGAAATTGAAAGAAGATTTCTGTATTTCTGACTGTACACTTCTGTTTTGTTATGGCAGTTTGTTGGCAATGTCCTTGCTGAGAAAATATATATAAGGCGATCACATCCAAAATACTTATTTTTTTCAAAAGCATTTCAGTTACTCTGGAATACTTTGATGTCATAACTTCTATGACAAGCTGTTCTGTGCTTTCCCAGCAGAAGGAGCAGAAGGTCTGGAGCAGCAAGGCTGTCTTTCCTTTTGATTACTCCAAGAGCTGTATTGAAATAACTTTAATATAAAGCACACATTGAAATGCTGTCATTTGCGCTCAGCTTTTTGGAAAATTTACAAATCTTTTAAGTGTCACTTTTGTACACAGAAGCCTACCATTAAATAAATTAACAGCTCTTTTATAATGTAGGGCTGCATCTATTGAATTCCTTAAAAAGAAATTAAGAAAAAAAAAGAAAAAAGAAAAGACTACATACGAAAAATAGATTAATGGGTTAAATCTCTATACATTATCACTCCATCACACAATCTTCTGTTTTCCCTCTGGCAAAATTACTATTCTTAGCTTTCTTTTTAAAGAGCTGTTAGATTTTTGTATCTGGTATACAGCTGAAGGACTAGGCTGGGTGACAGATGATTCACTTGGTTTACTGTATGAAGCCATCCCCAGTTAGAATGGAAGATTAAATATCCCATGCCATTATTATCACTAAGTACTGTATAACCCAAGTCATTGGCTATTATATAACCCAAGCCATTATCTATCATATTTGAGAAGTAGTGGCAGTCTGGTGAAGTTCCTACTGACTTTAAAACAAGAAAGGGAAATAGAGCCCCCGTTTTTAAAAAGGGGAATAAAGGAAGACTGGAACAGATTGTTCAGAGAAGTTGTGGCTGCCCCATCCCTGGAAGTGAT
The DNA here is from genome assembly GCF_012275295.1 of Melopsittacus undulatus. NCBI lineage: Eukaryota > Metazoa > Chordata > Aves > Psittaciformes > Psittaculidae > Melopsittacus > Melopsittacus undulatus. The sequence continues at coordinate 45,368,704 of NC_047527.1, read as the reverse complement.
GGACCCTGGCCAGGCTGGACACGGCTTTGAGCAACCTGGTCTAATGAAAGGTGTCCCTCCCCATGGCAGGAAGGTTGGAACTAGATGAGCTCCAAAGTCCCTTCAACTATTACTGTTCTGTATGTTTCTGTGTGATATTGCATTTGATATACAGTGAATTACAGACCTGCCAATAATTATTTCCATTGCTTTCTCCCAAGTGTATAGCCTTATGACTTCAAAAGATCTTTTCATACCCTCCATCATGGTTTAAGCCCAGGCAGCAATCCAGAACCATGCAGCCACACACTCACATCATGTCGTCCGGTATCGTCGTCATTTCCCCCCCCCCCCCCCCCCCCTTTTTCCTCCCACCACTCCTGGAGGGATGGGGAGGAAAATCAAAAGAGTGTAACTCCCACAGGTTGGAATAAGAGCAATACAGTAACTAAGGTATAACACAAACCACTACTGTTGCCACCAATAATAATAATGATAAGGGAAATAACAAGGGAAGAGAATACAACTGCTCACCACTCTCTGATCAATAACCAGCCCAACAGAGCAGGGATCTCTCCGTTCTGAGTAACTGCCCCAGTTGATATACTGGGCGTGACATGCTGTGGTATGGAATATTTCTTTGGCTAGTTTGGGTCAGGTATCCTGTCTCTGCTTCCTCCCAGCTTCCCCTCCTCCCTGACAGAGCATGAGACTCAGAAGTCCTTGGTCAGAGTAAACATTACTTAGCAACAGCTAGAAACACTGGTGTTACCAGTGTTGTTTCCAGGCTTAAAGTCAAAACCACAGCACTGCACAAGCTACTAAGAAGGAGAAAAATGACTGCTACTGCTGAACCCAGGACACCTTTCTCCTCTAATTCTGCCCGCTTAAGTCATGAAACTGTACTTACTCTTTCACAAAGTATATGCTTCCTCTTTCTCTGACATCAGGAGCTGCCACTGTTAAACATTTATTTGCTTTTTGTAAAATAACTGTTGGACAGTTAATTCTCTTCCAGCACTTAAGCTGGTTAATTTTTTCTCATCAAGGATTCTGAAGAAACCCTTATGTTTACTTTGTGATGTCTGGAAAACCAAAGATTTATCTTTTCCCTTTCTCAAGGACATGCAGTCTATCAGTCTTGGGACAAATTCTTATAAGATTATGTGCCTGAAAATATTCCACTGGTTCTAATTTTTTATTCTGTTTTCCTTTTTATATGTTTCACTTTCTGCTCTCAAGAGGCTCTTGCAGTCCCAGAGTAACATAGGCAGATATAGTCCTATATTTTGTGCTTATTTTACAGGCTACTTCACAAAAGAAATTTCTGGAAATTAGTACTGTACAGGATGAACATCATTTAATGGTTAAAGCCTTAGGGGAGTTTACAGTTTTCTGTTGATTTTCTCATTATGAACTCTGTGTTTGAAAATACATAGTTATAAACAGAAATGCACAGCTAACGATATCTGTATATTCCAACAGTTTCCTGGGATATCTGGTATCATTACAGTGATTGAATGACAATTCTGAATTTGTGTGCAAATGCAGCTGTCCTGCTCATTTCATTTCCTTGGTCTATCGTGTCTACAAGAAAGAAAACAACCAAACTTAAGTATATTTTTCTGGCCTGAATTGATATGAAACAGCCCTTTAGATGACATAGCTTAAAAACTCAGAAGATGGGAGTTAAAGGCACCATTGTTCAGATGCTTTTAATAACATGAAGGTAATTCTTTTTCTCTGTATTCTGGCCATCAGAAAACAAGTTACCAGAAAGTCAAGGTGTTTTATAGTATGAGAAGTTACCTTTATAGTATAGTCTCTGCTGTTTTACAGCAACCAGTGGGTTATTTCCTAACCAAGTTAAACAGTTTTTTTCAGGAAAATAAATAAAACCCATGCTTATTGATGGCTTGCTTTCCAATTATTTTAAATTAAATGAATAATACCACTTATGGTTCAACATCACTTTTTTAAAAAAGTTTATATATCAGTAGAGTCATAAGCTTTTGCAGCATCATAGACAACAGGAATTTTCTTCAAAAGCAAAAGGAATTGAGAAAGACATTACTTGTTCAGGAATTTATTTTTTAGACTATCATATTGTGTATGTTCATTTTATACATGCTTTAACCTTGTCAACCCACCCTCCCCATGCCCATCCCCCCACACCCTCCCAACCCCACCCCCCATGGAAATAGGAAAATTAGGCTTATTTGGTTTTCCCTCTTTCACCTATGATGGCTTTGTCACTTCAGCATTACTTACTCCATGATGTCATATGCAGCTAGTCGAGTACTTAATCGTCAGTCACAGTGTTTGTCAATATCAGCTAAAAGACAACAAACATGATATATGGGCACAAGAAAATATAAAATTATTGCAAGTCTTCCAAAATAAACTGTCTTATGTGACCACCATCACATTTGAGTTCAAATTAAAATCTAATTTAAAAGGAGCTTAAATTAAAAAAGCTTACTTAATTCCTTCAATTTGCAGAACTATTCCATTCCATTAGGCAACTAATTTCTACCTGTCAGATACAGAATAAAAGTGGTTCCTCTCTAGAGGAAACTTCCTACTTGTAGTAATTAGGTATGAAGAACCTGGGAAGATGCTTATACTTTGATAGTTGCCCATGATTAACTCTCAGAGCTCATCAACCCATGGGTAAATGCAATTCAAGTGTCAGTTTCAATAGTTTCATGCTACAGAAGTCTAAAATGAGGTTACATATTTCATAATTAAATAACAAAATTACTTTAATTTTTGTTAGAGAATCATGAAAGGTTACCTTTGTGAAATCCATATGAATAAATCCCCTTTGTTGATCTATTATTCTAATAAGTTTTTAGAGAGTATGAAGAGGTCTTGATTACTATTAGAACACAAGACCCAGGAGAATGTAAGTAATAAACATCAAGGCAATAATAAGATGAAGCTAACCAAACTGTGCAGACAAAATAAAAATGCTCCTCCTACAATTCCCTTTAGATTGCACCTCCATTTATCTGTTTACTTTTTTCCCTAAAGGAGCTGCTGAGGAAAATTTGAAGGAAAAAAGAGGCTTATTAAAGGTGGAACCAAGGACAGGAGGCCTAGGAAGAATACAGGGATGTTGTCCAGGAAGTTAGGGATAAGGTTAGGAAAGCTAAGGCCCAATTAGAATTAAACTCAGCTAGGGATGTTAAGGTACATAGCAGATAAAAGACAGACAATGTAGTCCCCCTGTGGAAGCTATCAGGAAAACTGACTACGCTGGATTTGAACAAAGCTGAGGTTCTTAATGGCTTCTTTGCCTTGGTCTTCAGTGGCAAATGCTCTGACCACATCATCCAAGTCTTGGAAAGCAGACACAAGGACTGTGAGAATGAAGAACCTAGGCCCACTGTAGGAGAGGATCTGGTTCAAGACCATCTTGACAACCTGAATGTACACAAGTCCATGGGACCTGAGGAAATCCATCCACGGGTCCCAAAGCAGCTGGCGAATGAAGTTGCTAAGCCACTGCCCATCATATCTGAAAAATTATGTCCCCAGTCACTGGAAAATGGGAAATATAACCCCCATTTTCAAGAAGAGGAAAATTGATGACCCAGGGGCCTGGCAAAATCATGGAGTAGATTCTCCTGGAAGGCATACTAACGCTCACAAAAAACAACAAGGTGCTTGGTGACAGCTAACATGGCTTCACTAAAGGAAAAACCTGCCTGACCAGTTTGGTGGCCTTCTATGATGGGACTACGCAACTGATGGACAGGAGTACAGCAGCTTATATCATTTACCTGGTTTGAGCAAAGCTTTCAACACTGTCCCACATGACATCCTTGTCTCTAAATTAGCAAGACATCAGTTTGTTAAGTGGACCACTCAGTGAATAAAGAACTGGCTGGATGGCCATATGCAAAGAGCTGTGGTCAATGGCTCAATGTCCAGCTGGAGACTAGTAACGAGTGGTATCCCTCAGGGATCAGTGTTGGGACCAGTCTTGTTCAACATCTTTGTCAGTGACATGGACAGTGGGATTGAGTATGCCTTCAGCAAGTTTGCCGATAACACCAAGCTGTGTGGTTTGGTTGATACACTGGAGGGAAGGAATGCCATCCAGAGGGACCTCGACATGCTTGTGAGGTGGGCTGATGCCAACTTCATGAAGTTTAACCATGACAAGTGCAAGGTCCTACAACTGGGTCGGAGAAATCCCAGGCACAGCTACAGGTTGGGCAGAGAAGAGATTCAGAGCAGCCCTGTGGAGAAGGACTTGGGGGTGTTGGTTGATGAGAAAATGAACATAAGCTGGCTTCAGTGTGTGCTTGCAGCCCAGAAAGCCAACCGTATCCTGGTCTGCATCAAAACAAGCGTGACCAGCAGGTCGAAGGAGGTGATCCTGCCCCTCTACTCTGCTCTCATGAGACCTCACTTGGAGTATTGTGTGCAGTTCTGGTGTCCTCAGCGTAGAAGGGACATGGAACTGTTGGAACAAGTCCAGAGGAGGGCCACGAGAATGATCAGGGGACTGGAGTACCTCCCATATGAAGACAGGCTGAGAAAGTTGGTGCTGTTCATCCTGGAGAAGCGAAGGCTGCATGGAGACCTCATAGCAGCCTTCCAGTATCTGAAGGGGGCCTACAGGGATGCTGGAGAGGGACTCTTCATTAGGGACTGTAGTGATAGGACAAGGGATAATGGGTTCAAACTTAAACAGGGAGAGTTTAGATTGGATATAGGAGGAAGTTCTTTACTGTGAGGGTGCTGAGGCACTGGAATGGGTTGCCCAAGGAAGTTGTGAATGTTCCACCCCTGGCAGTGTTCAAGGCCAGGTTGGATGAAGCCTTGGGTGTCATGGTTTAGTGTGAGGTGTCCCTGCCCATGGCAGGCTGTGGGGTTGGAACTAGATGATCTTGAGGTCCTTTCCAACCCTAACTATTCTATGATTCTATTATTCTATGTACCAGAATAAATGGAGAAAAACCCCAAATGTACGATTTCTGCAGAACATTAAACACTGTTCTTGAGAAAATGAAACACCAGCTTTCCCTGTGCTTTTAAACACTGCACAATTTTTAAAATTTTTAAGAAAAGAATTAAAATTATGTTAATCAAAATTCATGTTTTCATAGACAATTTTTACCTAAAGTTAACCTGTTTTTGGATCAGATGCAGTTTGTCTTGACCATCCTTCAGTTCATAGCATACAGTATTATATATTTTTAAAACTATATATATTTCATTATAAGTTTGAAAGGGGGAAAATAATTACACTGTTTTATTACATTAATTCAATTTAAATTAAGAGAAGTGTTTGTAATTTAAAAAAGTCCAAAGTGTTGTAAAGGAATTTTGTGAGTGACAGTGAATTCTGGGAAGAAATTCTTTGGAGCAGAGGAAAGATTAACTTTATTTTATTGACTTGTTCCTGGAGTATCTTAATTTTCTAACAAAGTGAGTATTAAGCTGCCTATATGTTCCCTTAGGGTGACCACAGGCTTTGAAAGTTTAAGTAGAAAAATCTCTGTAAACCTCAGTTGCTTAAGAAACCAAAAGCAAGTTCTGTTTTCATATAAAAAGGGGAAACAGCAATTTTTATATTCCTGCAGAATTTCTTTTATTAAATTGCATAATTTTCTTGAATTTAAGTTGCTATTACATGAAAGTACACACCAAGAATTCCACAACATACTTTCAAGAGTGGCATATTTGGAAAAGAGCAACATTTTATTTTACATTTTCTGCAGTGTTTACAGTAATTTTGTTAACACTTCAAAATTTGTTGCATCAGTAGGGGGTTATGATCCCACAGCATCAAATTAGCATAAGCACAACATTGTTACATACAGCTGAGGACAGAAAGGGCTTGTTAGGAATTTATGTCAGAAAGAAATAATTGTTTTGTCCTAGAGGAGAACTAATTCTAAAATGTTTACTCAGGTTAGCAGGAAAAGCGAGGTTGCCTATGGCACTTTTACCTAAATTCTTGGGTCTCAGATATTGGTAGAGATTAGTTCAAAAGGGTATATCAGCTGGGATATCAAAATAATCATTGATCTTTTATAAAACAAATTGGATTGCTATTGCTAATGCTGAAAAAAACAATTAAAGCCCAGTACATCACATATTCCATGGAGTACCAGAGACATATATCACATTTAGTGATATTCTTTGTTCTAAAGAATCCCTAAATTTTTAAAGTTTTGTGGATGATCTTTTTTTAACATGAATATGAATATATCAGCACCGTGTAAGTGTGTTTAAAATATCCTAACCACCACTTTATTCCATTGACAGACTCCCAGTTGGCAGTGAAAAAATATATTAAAAAAACAACTCAGATGATTGCTAAACTGGAAAATATGCTGCTTCAAAAGGAATGGAGATTGAATTTTCTTGGCATGGAATCTGATCTTGTAGAAAGCTGGGAGAGTGTTCCCAGGTTCTTGTTTGGAGTCTGGAAAACAGTATCATACAAACAATATACCTACTAGAACAACAAGAGGAGGTATTTTCCAGAGTTGACTGAGAATATTTCACAGAAGATAAAAAATCCAGTTTTATTGAACTCATTGTGTTTTAAGATGAGATTTTAAGCTCCACAAAATTATTTCAGAGGGATTCCTCTAAGAATAAATGAAGTATTTTCACATAAGATGGATGTTTGTTTGAATATTTTTACTCAACTTTTGTAGTATTATCAACAGCAATTGTATGAATATATTTGGTTATCTGTATTATATTGACTATTTCTGCACTACAAACTGTCTTATTCAAAAACATCTGTCTTTTAATGAAAATACAGAATTTTCCCCTTTATTTGGGGTAAAATGTCAGTTCTTCATCTTGGCTTGAAACAAAAACAAATTTCAACATGTTAGAAGATGGTGAATGAACTGAAAAAGATAGCTGAGACCTGTCCTTTGAATCTCCTATGGATGACAAATATTATCCAATTGGAAATATTTTTTCATAAAAATAGCCTGAAAGCTGAGTATATCACTGTGAGAAATTACATGATATAGAAAAAGAAGATAATGAAAAGCATGAAAATATTAAAACTTATCTATATATTTACTTTTTCTCATTTTAAAATATTTATTTTAAATAAGGAATAGAAATTCATATTGAATTGCCATAAATTTAAAGAGACATGTAAATACCTTTTTATTTTATATACCCGATGGACTTGTGGAACCAGTGAGCACTATTTGTTATCTGAATCAAGAAATTTTATGTATTTCTTACAATAATTTAGAATTAATAAGAAAATATTTCTATTACTTAACCTGCATAATGATCTCAGACACGAGAAAAATGAAAAAACATGTTCATTTTAATTTCAGTTATGACAACATTTACCTTTAGTAGCAGCATTAGAAAATATATTTTGCAAAAAGATAATGCAAACTTAATTTTTTAAATCACCAGCCAAACACTAAATTTAGAGGGGGATTATTTTTTTTTTAGGGTGGTTTTCTCTGGGGTTTCATTTTTTGTTGTTCATTGTGTTGTCTTTTTTTTTAACTTGGCTTTTAGGAATAATCTCTTCTTAAGGTGATATCCCTAGTAGTCTTTTGCCGTGTGTTGTCTTAATAATTCAGCTGTGATCAGTATTGGAAAGCCTGTGCAATAGCAAATGGTCAGTAATCTACATTTTCACCCTTTCCACTATTTTCATAATCTGTGACTTCATCAAATAGCAGCAAAACACTGAGGAAATTCCATTGTATGTCCTTAATGTAAAAATTCATATGCAATCCAGCTAGGATTATGACAAGGAACAAGCCTGTCTTTGTTAACTGATGTGGGTAGACCTCCTGACCTAGCTTCTTTTTTGTGCTGCGAGTTCTCCGGATATTATGTAGCAAAAGAGAGAGATAGACTGTTCAGTGGCCAGCTGTAGAAGACAATGAGAAAAACTGATAATGAACAAGACTGAGAATCCTTTGTAAAGACAATCTGTGATTAAGTTGTACAATATAAAATAAAAAGCTTGGCTTTCATCCATATTTTGTTAGCGATCTACTGAATAGGTCATGGGAAATTCACCTTATGTCTACATTAGTTTCTCTACTATTAAAAGGACATAAAATAACTTTAAGTGGCATTAGCTTATTTTAATTCCTGGAGAGTTCTTAGATGCAAGAGAGAGAAAAGTAAAAAGTCATACATGTTTAAATTTGATCTACAATACGAGAAAGAGGAAGAAATTTACAGAGGTAAGTTGAATATTTATGGCTAGTTAGAAGGTAAAAAAAAGCTATTTTAAAGTAGGAAATGTCAGATATAAAATTTAGTTAACTATACCGAACTAACATTAAGAAGCTAAAGAGGTTGTCTCCAAAATAATTTCCATTTCAGCTAAAATTACAGAATCCTTAGACATATATATTCCTTGTGATATTTCAGCCATGACCTATGCAAAGATTTTGAAATTAGTGATGTTCCAGAATCATCTCAAGCTACAGATAAATGAATAGAAATGAAACTAGATACCTGTTTTAATTTCAATTGCAGCATTACCGACAAAATGGCTACAACTATATTTAGAGCACCTTAGAGAACCCTGATAATGATAAAATTTTTAAATGTGCAACATTTGGTCCAGAATATTTCGATGCATAATCTGATTTACGTTCATGAATGTTTACAGAAATATTTTCCTTAGATCAATGAGATTTTTTGATTCCTAACCTTAGGTAAATAGCATGATGAATTCATGACAAAAGGTCATAAAAGTAGGTCTAATGATATTTGAAATCTCACATTCAGAATTTTTTTTGACCACTAGTATGTCATTTAGACTTCTGTGACAATCACTATGGACTGGAGATAGACGTTCATACTTGGGGATGTAATTAGCTTTACTTTCCTAACTTACTTTCACTTTTTAAATAAAAATAAAAATCTCTCTCATAGTAGTCTTGTGATACTTTGCTATTTTATAGGTTAATTGGCCTAGAGGTTTGACAAACCTGCAAGTCTGGCAAGTGAACGCGTGACATGTAAACTCACCTGGTTTAAAATACTTTAGGCAGTAAGCTATTGCAGCATTGTGATTGCTTCTATCAGACATAGTACCATAGTATATTTTAATGATAAGCTGATTAAGTGTGGATTAATACAAAGTAGACTTCTCAATCCTGGCACAATTTGAATATTCATGCTGAAATTCAGAAAGTTCAGATGAATCTTGCAGGTGATATTTGGGTGAATTTGTTGGCTAGTCTCACAGGATTACGAAAGCTATGCTGCTGAAAAAAAACATGTGTGGTCTACAAAATAGAAGGCTAAAAAAATATTCTATGCAGTGACATGAAAGATAATTTATTTATACAGCTTCTAGAAAATATATGGTTTATGATGCGTTTACAAGATTTGCCTGAAATACCTTAATTAGAAGTAACAAAATTAAAAGACAAAAATAATTGTAATATCAAATTTGTAGCTGACCTTATTCAGAAAAAAAATGTATGCAACAAATTAAGAACCTTATAGCATTTTCCAGGATTGCAAATAGTTAGAGAAAATGGAAAGTCCACAGTAAATAGCTGAAGACAGATTTTTAACAGAAATACTTTAAACAGTATTTCTAAACCAGCCACACTCATTAGAGGATGCCTATGATAAGTCGTTCTTTTGTAGTGTTTAATGTATATTTTACATTAAAAATCTATATTGTAGTTGGCTTTGAGAAAACCAGGAAAATATCAGAAGCCTTCACTTCTTATAGATTTGTCAGAAGCATGACAGTGTTTCCAAAACTTTCACAATGGGAGTGAGTACCACTAGTATTCTTCACACAGAAAAGACTACTATAAGGAATAACCAAAAAATAGTATTTTCTGTTGCATGTAATGTTGAGAAGAACTTGTTTTATTACAGTAGCATGCTATGTTCAAGATCAAAATGTCAAGTACAGTTTTACATTTTAATGTTTATGTATATATCCTACTAAGCTAACAAGTAAACATTCAAAATTAATTGCTTTATTTATATTCCAAAAAATATATGATGGTCTTGGAATCACTTCTTGCTAAAAAGTGCCATGCTGTTCACAGCAGCTGTCATTTCATTAAAACATTTTTTATAAATCATGTTAAATAAACAAAATATAAGCAAAAATAAAATGCTTAAAGTTAAATGATGCAGCTTTGAAAGTATCAATATGACAATAAATAATACTATCAGCATAATCACCATCATCATAAGTCTTAAAATGAATCACAGAATCATAGAATGGTTTGGACTGGACCTTCAAAGATCAACTTGTTCCTATGCCCCTGCCATGGATAGAAGATCTCCTGGTTCATACTCCCCTGCCATGGATAGGTACAGCTTTCACCAAATAAGGTTGCTCAAAGCCCCATCTGACATGACCTTGAACACTGCAGGGATGGCGCATCCACAGCTTCCCTGGGCAACCTGTTCCAGTCTCTCACCACCTTCATCATAAAAAATTTATTGCTAATAGCTACTCTAAGTCTACCTTCTTTCAGTTTAAAATTGCTGTTCCTTGACCTGTCATTACAGACCCTGGTAAAATGCTTCTCCTCACCTTTCTTGTAAGCCCTGTTTATCTACTGAAAAGCCTCAATAAGGTCTGCCTGGAACCTTCTCTTCTACAGGCTCAACAAGGCTCTCACCCTGTCTCTATAGGAGAGTGTTCCAGCACCCTGACCCTTTCTGTAGCCCTCCTCTAGACCCAGTCTGTACTGGGAACCCCAGAGCTGAACACAGTACTCTAGGTGGAGTCTCATGAGAACAGAGCTGAGGGGGAGAATCACCTTCTCCACCTGCTGGCCACACTTCCTTTTATGCAGCCCAGGACACACTTGGCTTTCTGGACCACACTGCCAGCCCATGTCCAATTTTTAATCCACCAGTATCACTAAAGTTTCCAAAGGGCTTGTCTCAATCAATTCCTCCTCTAGTCTGTATTGACACTGAGAAATGCCACAACCCAGGTGAAGCACCTTGGCCCCACTCTTCAGGCCTTTTAAGGTACTTCTGGATGGCATCTCTTCCCTCAAGCAAATAAACTGCACCACTCGACTTGGTGTCATCCAAAAACTTGCTGGTGCACTCCATTCCACTCTGTTATTGATGAAGATATTAAGTGGTGTTGGTCCCAGCACAGACCCTTGAAGGACATCACTTGTTACTGGTTTCCAGTTGGACATTGAGCCATTTATTGCTCCAAGAAACATATAGTCTCTTTTGATGGTTTAAAGTTGCTTCATTACAGTGTCATTAGATCCTATACACAAAGCTAGTAGCAGATGATAATCTATTGGGTTCACCAGGCTTGGCAGCCTCTAAATAACATCGTGAATATGAGATTCTGGTAAGCAGCAAACTTCTTTAGAGAAATTTCATGTATAGTCTCTATGAAATTGTCTGGGTGGCAAATGGATGTTTTGGTGCCTCTCAGCAAGGAATCTCCAACTACTGATACCTTAGGTGCTTCTCTGGGGGCATTGGTTCTAGGACGGCTGGATGGTTGAATCAACTTTGCATGCCTGGCTTCTCCTGAATCCTGTCTGTTACTCACATGTTCTTCATTCTCCAGTACCAGACTGGTATATGGAGACAGGTCATATAAGTGGGGAAGGTTCTTCCTTCCTCCCACAGTAAAGACAGGGGTCCAGTTTCCTTCCTCTCATGAGTTACTTGTGCCAGTCCGCTCATGTCTGAGTTCAGTCTTATTTTCCCCTTCACAGCCTTAAGGCAGGGCTGTCACTCAGCCTGGGACAGTGCACGGTATTATGCATTAATTTCTTGCTTAAGTTCACAGATATTGTGCTTCTTGTTGAGTTCCTCTTGTTTATTGTAGGTAACCCTGATTGCTTAGATACATTTATTTTATTCTAATGAAATGTTGTTTGTAGGATATGACATAGTTCTTTTCTTACTATTAATAACTGAGAAAAGATTGTTTAAGTAAACTTAATAAGTGCTGTTCATTAAAAACCTTTCCTGAATACTCTCTTATCACACAACTTCAAAGCAGTTTGATACAACCTTGAAATATAGACTCCAGCTGGCTACAGCAAGTACAGAATCTGAGTTGTAATAATTTTTAGCATTCTGGTGAGTTGGTCCAGGGAGTACTGGGCAATGTCACACCTCTTTTAGTCACTCTCCCACCATTTAACTTTCCCTTGTGCTTTCTGGAAATGAATTGGCCTTGATGATTTTAGAACTGAACGTGTGTATATGATGTTGAAACAAAGAGGAAACACCAGGCTGAGATCCTGGAGAGCTCATTTACCCATCACTTTCAACTAGCTAGTGGAAAACTGTTGACAAAAAAAAAAAAATTTCAGTGAAAAAAAATTTCAAAACTGTTCATGAAATATATTTTCTATTTCTTGGCAGGTTTGAATTCCAAATTTCCTAGGTGATGGCATGTAATTTTTACAAGGCTAGGCACTCAAGATTTTTTTGTGCATAAGTAGAATTTTAATAGCTCCCACAGGGAGACATTGAGGAAATTGTCACACCATGTTTGATCACTATCTCCATCTAGGCTTGACACAGTGAGAGGGAGGAGGCATACCTGCTGCTTTGAAGAAAAATAAGTCCTTCCCATTCCATTATACACTATCTTGTGTAATTATTATCAGACTGCTTTGTGTAGGAGCCATTCTTTATAGAAACAAGGAAAATTTAAAGTGTAAACTGTAAGGTTTAATTCTGTTTCATCAGGGGTACTTTTGCAAAGGTACAACCTTTGCTAATAGTCATAAAACTGTTAATCCTGTTAAAAGATCAAGCACCATTTTCTTTCCTTCATTGTCCACTTACAATAGTGACTCCTGTAATTTAACAGTAAGCTGCATAGGAAAATACATGCATATGTAAGTCATCAAGCAGGCATACTTTTTCTTTAATGAAAACAAAAGGAAATATGGAAGTTTATTTACTTTTATTTTCCTTTCAAGTTCTCTTTTGCTCCTTTTTGGTTTTCTGTAATACAAGTAATTGATACTATTCCATAAAATTTGTGCTGCAAGGCATAGCAATCCTAACAGGACTAACAGTGTTAGAAAGCTCATAGAATGGTTATTTTATTTTATTTTATTTGTTTCCAATTATCCAGATCCAAAATAATTAGACTGTAAAAAGTGGAGGAACATAGTAACAAGAGCAGGATTTTATTACTTATGACTCAGATGCAACTGGGAATGGAAGCATATCTCTCATGTGACTGCTGTCTGTCCCCATGTTCACCTATAAATTCATGAATAGCTGAATGTAAAGGTAAAACACATTTTCTTATGAGAAATAAGGCAAAGTTCTTGCTTAAAAAGCAGGAAAGTAATAGTCCCTCCAACAAACTCTTTAAGACAAACTTTAAGCTGATTTTAGAAGTCTAGTAAGGATGAAAGCTTTTCTTTTTCAGTCCTCAAACAAAGCTATTCAGCTTGCTTAAACATAATTATTAATTGCAACATTGGAAATTCACAACTGTAATTTAGACATCACAAGTAAAAAAAAAAAATAAAAAAGTCCTCTCCAGATTTCTATGTAGTAGTGACAGAGCTCTGAGACCATCTGTCCTGTCGAAGCATCAAAAGGAGAAAAAAAATGGTGCAAAGCATAACCAAGGACTGAATTTAGCTAGGATTTTGTTCTAAACAGCATGAAATGTTGTGCCCCAGTTGCCTTAATTACATTGCAGTATCTGAATGCTAACTTCCCTGTGTGTTGTAGAGCTCCTGTGGAGTTCTTCTGTAACTCTTTTCCTTAGAAGTTTAGCAGCTCCAAAGGATCCTGGCGTTATCTCAGCTATGCTGCTAATAGCTACTCTGGCTCCCACTGGTGCCAGTGGCAGGTAGAGCAACTGTTGTTAAAGACCCAGTGGATCTGGAGTTTACAGCTGGACCCTTTCTGAAGTGAGCCTTACTGCCCTCCATTACCAAGGACTGCTTGAGACCCTTGTCACACCAATCGGAGGAAATAAATACAGGGGCTTCTCTGTAACATTCCTTATCTCATTGGAGGTGGAATTTTCTCACAGGACCCATTTTACCTGTGTGGAACCTGATGTATGGTGGAGAGTTGTCATTCCTGCTTGTCCAAACCCCTTTTTCTCTATCATTTTCATGTGTTACGTGTATGAAGTCTTCAGTAAATAAATGAGTAAAAGGGATACATATCATGAGGGTAGCACAAAAACATCACACTATATTCAATCCAGTTATCACTAGACCTTTAAAGTACATGTATACATACGCCTGTTAAGTGGGTAACATACACATATGAGAGAACACTTGGTGTCCTGGTTTGAGCAGTAGCAGTCATTTTTCTCCTTCTTGGTAGCTGGTGCAGTGCTGTGTTTTGACTTCTGGGCTGAGAACTATTGCTGATAGCGAGCATGTTTTGAGTTACTACTCAAATGTTCGGTTTGTCCAAGGCCTTTTCTGAGCTCATGCTCTGCCAGGGAGGAGGGGAGGCCGGGAGGAAGGAGAGACAGGACACCTGACCCAGGCTAGCCAAAGAGGTATTCCATACCATAGCACGTCATACCCAGGATGTAACCGGGAGAGACCCAGAAGGGCTGGAGCTCTGGGGGGGATGGAGAAGGTATCACTCGGTGCTTGGTCGAGCAGGGTGGAGTGAGTTATGGGTTGGTGGCTGGTGAGGTGTTGTATTCTCTTCACTTGTTATTGGCTTTATCAATATTATTTGTAGTAGTAATGGCAGTAGTGATTTGTGTTATACCTTAGCTATTAAACTGTTCTTATCTCAACCCGTGGGGGCTACATTCTTTGGATTCTCCTTCCTAACTCTCCGGTAGTTGGGGGAGCAAGGGGGGGGGGGGAGTGAGTAATGAGCTGTGTGGACTTGGTTTAAACCACGACACTTGGGAAGAAAGAAATTCTTGTTTCTTCAGCTTCTGTTAGCATATTTCTGAATTTCAACCAAGATTTGGTTTTGCAGTTCTTTAAATTTTTAATAAAGTTGGGCCAGATCAGTCCAGAGATGTATTAAGAGAGACAGAGATATTGTTCTACTGGGATCAGAGAAATTTTGGGAATAGTTTAGCAGCAACCACCTAATATTTTGAGGTCAAGCTATATTCAACCTCCACTTCCCTCTCTCCCTCAATTATTTTGAAGGTATTTCTGTTGAGTGCCAAAATTTGACTATCCAGCATGACGAATGAGTGAGATCTGGGAAGTGTGAAATTCTGCACCAGGCTCCAGGCAGACTGTCCTCCGGGATATGGGGAACTGTCAAAGGGCTTGGCATATTTCTCTCAATCTGCACACATCATCAAAAATGGAAGGAAAAGCAAAGAAGCTGACAGACTTTGCCTCTTTGGCAAAGTTCTAATTTCTGCATACCCTTTTTTGATATGTTGCTGAAAACCAGATGATTATGAAATATAAAATAGTCAGCCAGCATGAATTTTATCACTCTTCATAAATCTTCTGAGAATGTATTCTTTAATATCTTTAACTGTCACAAGGGATATCGTGTGGATGCTAATTACCTGCAGGTACCTTTTAAAAGCTTAAATGCTGACCACTGAAAAGTATAGTAAGCTGAAAAGGTCAACTACTTTATGCATTAGTAAACAAAACAACAGTGCTCTCTGCCATAAGTTTGTTGTCTGATGAGCCATCACTTAGGGTGTTCAAAATGTCTGACAGGTTAAGTTTATCAAAGTTGAATTAAAGCATTAAGAAGATTATAAATGGTTTTTAGCATATGAGCCTTCTGACAAATGGTCTTATAACAAGAATTGGTCATTTTATTTCCTTTTCTGTCAATTATTCATCTTCAGTGAAAGTTTGCCTGCATTTGAATTTGTGTTAAATTTATGCATAACTAGATTAGCAGTTCCTGGCAATCATTTGTTTTGCTTTTTTGCTTTCAGCCATCTCTTCTTTTTATACCACCTGCCGTATTTGCCTTCTGCTCAGATTACACTGTTGACAGTTACTAATAATGCAGATTAAATTTACTTACTGTGACAGGCAAAACACTGAGTAAAAACAAAACAATGGAATCCCACATTCTTTTTCTCTGCTTAAGTAGTGATTTAAAAGGCAAAAACAGATTTGTAAGAGCATTAATTCATTAACAAAACAAGTGTCTTTTGGGGCTTAAATATAGACAGTGTGAAAAGATGGATATGGTGGCATAATATTGCAAGGTTGTTAAGAGGTGTGTATATATATATATGCAAAGTATATCTACAGGTCAATTTTGATTTCTTGGGGTTCATTAGCATTTGCTACTAATAAAAATGTGAGAATTCTTAAGGAATGAATATTATCTTGATTTAGATATCTTATTGGGCTAAATTCCTATTTTTATTGTTCCCCATCTCTAAAAATCCCTGTCATTACTTCTTGCTCATGACTTAAAACAAGATAAAAGAAAACTATTTACAGCCTTTAAAGTACAGTGATCAAGCCCAGGCAGAAGATGGTGGCAGAAATGATGACTGTAGCAAATAACTGCCCTCTGAACCAATGTATCATTGACTTACAGTACCCTCGACAGAGATGCCTGGCAAATCTCTCATGTGAATTGCAGCAGTATATGTCTTTTCCATGTATTTAGCTTGGTAGATGCATGAAATACAATCTTCATAAAGAAAAAAGCAGTCTGTAGTGCTTCATGCTGCATTATAATAGAACTGTTCCATAACTGGCATTGTTAATGGTAAAAGATTTGGGTTTGTGTTTTTTTTTTCCCTAAATATAGGTTAAGATAGAATAAACATGTTAGACATACTTTAGCCTCCAGATACAAATATAAGGATCCTTTTACTTGTAAATAAGAATCATTTAGAGTATCAGAGAAGAAGGGACAACCTTCAAAAAGATGAATTTCTGTACAGACATAAACGGTATCTTATAGAATATGTATATACTAGTGATTCATAGGTAGTCAACTATACAGAATTTCAAATTAGCTGGAAATTCACTGCCTGAAGTATTTTTAAGAAAGAAAAAAAAAATGTTGTGTGAATATAAAGTTGAAGCTGTTTAAAGATGTAATTTTTCTTTCCAGCTGGGGCCGCTTCCAAAGACTTTCATTAGACCTACAGATTGCAATGTTCTGTTGTAACTAGGAGGATTTTTTTCACAGTGTCTACATTAGACACCTAATTTGGGAGCCTCAGTTGCCATTGCTATAATTGCCTAGGCTCATTATATATCTAAAAAATAAAAGTAAGCATCTCCAAAGGGCACCTCAGAGCACCTCAATTAGGAGGTATCTACTGCCATTTATTATATAAAGAACTGAGACTTTTAGTTTTATGAGTAAGTTTTCTTTACCTGTGCACAGAGATCTAACTTTGAGTGACTGGGGTTTTTCAGGAGGCAGGTTTCCAGGAAATGAGTTATTTGTCACCTACTGCAAAGAGAGGTCCAGATTTCTCTCCAGCTCTCATTAACACAGAGACCTCAGCCAACACCATCAAGCTCATTTAATGCATGATGTAACACTGGTGAAAGGACAGAAGTATTATTCAAACTCAGATATTAGAAAAATTGGGTTTTGTTGTTTTTTAACTGAGAACAATAGTACAATGCATGGAGACACTGTCAGTAAAGAACATAGCGCAGTGGCAGGGAAAAGAAGCCAGCTGCAATAAGAGGGACTTCAACAGAGTCTAGGCTAAAGAAAGCAAAACAGTAGAAATGAGTGGTTTGGTTATTGCCATGGAGTCTACAGAGTTTGTGAAGGATAGATTTTAGGAGTGGCTGCTGCAGTAGGTTGCAGAAAGTTACTGGGTTTGGGTTCTCAGAAACTGGCATACAACTGCTGAAATGCAAGTACTGGGAAACAACATTCAAGGCACAGTTATGGAAAAGCAGTCTATCTCCATCAGTAATTAGAAAAAAAAATGGTGCTATGCAGTAATGGGTGCTTCAAAGTCACAAAATTCTGCTTTGAAAGAAGTGGCAAGATTATCTTATTTGTATCTGGAACAATTCAGGAATAAGGTAAGACTGACTGTGGCCCAGTGTATAATTCTAGTTTAGAAACTCATAATTATGTACAGTACTGTGAGTATCTGAAGTAGCTACAAGTGCTCACTCTGAAGTATTTACAATAGCAAGGAAGAAAAGAAATCCGTCAAAAATTAATTCATGTATATGAAAAATATTTTAGGGAATACTGGGCCAGATCTGAAAAAATAAAAAGAGACACCAGGAATGTTAAGAGAAATGCTGAATCTGACATATTTAGTGATGACTTATTTCAAAAATATCAGAAAAGTTTTCAGAGATAATAGGCATTGTGGGGACAGAAACGTAGGATAGAAATTGGTAAACAAAAACACCACAGACAAAACCAAATGTGTGTCCTGACACAAACAGATCTGTGAATCTAGGTTTAAGCAATCAAAAGAACATAGCATTATTACATATTTTACCACTTAGAAAACCACTTGAGATTGATATCAGATGCCGAAACTTTCTATCATTTTTGCCTTGGTTTACATGGACAGGGCAGCCTACTGCATAACATTTTGTTATGACACCAGTACACATAAAGGTTGCAAGCAAACTGAGAGTCCTTCATTTCAGAATTAACTAATACAAGCACATATTAAATCCATGTCAGAATGTGTTCTCATATTCTGTATTTTCTATACACTATGGATTTAAGAATAATTCTACATTCTCAATACAGAAGAGGGTTAACTATTGAAAGGCAATACTAAAGCACAACTCTGCCTTGAAGCTACTGCATGCACAAAGAATCATAGCAGAAATTGGGCTTATTAAATTGGGAGTCCAAAGCCTCTGAATTTAGCACCTGAGATATTCTGTAAATTTATATGCATCATGCAGATGTATATTAACAAGAAATTAATATATTTTGTCAAGAGTATCACCTCCTCTGCCACTGAGGTTTTTTTCCCCTCTAAAACTCCACTAGTCACTTTATCTAACATTGGTCACAGTTAATGCATATAGAGCTTTGCTAATATTTAATGGTTTAATATGAATTGTTTTCATGTCTATGATTTGATATCTTATTTTCCTTTTATAGCTTGAATCAGAAATTTGAGACTCTCACGTTTTTTCTCCTAACTATTTTCAGTATTAACAACAGTTTTTTTGTGATAATGATTTGGTACTACATGACATTTCCAAAGGATTCTGTTTAACATGCAATAGATGAGAACCTGTACTCTGTGTCTGTGGGGTCATGTTTTGCCACCCTAAGCCTTCAAAGTCTTTTAACATTTTGCAGTTGAAAGCAATATTGCAAAACTCATTGTTTTAAATTAAAATTCATTCATGACCAGAGAACTACATACAGTCTTAAAAAAGCCAAGAAATCAGTTTAGACTTCTGTATCTCTGAAGTCAAAGAAAAAAGATGAAAATTAGACAAAGAATAGACAAGATGGAGATGTTAGTCTATCATTATTATTAATATTTTCTGAAGGAAGTCCAAACATGAAAGAAATCAGAGAAGAAATGTGTAACACAGCTAGCTTTTATCTTTTATTTGCTATGAGAAACAGCCCCTGGAAAGAACTTGGAAAGATTCAGGCACAATAATAGTATGCTATTAATAAAAATACAACAGCAAGATGAAGAAGAAAACAAGGGACACAGAAAGGAACATGAAAAAAGGAGAAACAAAGGAGACAGAGAATGAAGCAAAGAAAAATAATTTGTTGCATAATTTCATCCCTATCCTTTTATTTTCCTCCATCCATCTTCTTTTGTTCTTTCTTTGTGGTATTTTGAGATATGAAGATTGAGTTCCTCCTTCTGAACACTGACTAACATGCTGTGATTGACGTGTTACCTGCCAAATGTTTTGCAAAAATTGAGCTATATATCATATACAAATTGTTTTGCAGTTGGCTTCAAAAAATTGCTATGTTGCAGTTAAAATTTTTCTAGAAACTACATGTAATGGCAACATCAGTCCACAGATGAGCACTGAAATGTTTTTATTTCAGAATGGTTGATTCATCTTTCATAATTCTATGAACAAGTCATTTGTAGTGGGTTGTAAAAAAACTCTACTGCCATTTTTATTTTCCTTAATAACTTTCTTAGTCCCAGGGAAACATATTAAGTAACACCAAATTCCAAACAGAATTGTTATATCTCCTGTATCAACTGCACTGTGCGGACAGTACTGTTTTATTGTTAAAAAAACATCCACCAACAAGCAAAGTTAAAAAAAAAAAAACAAAACAAAAAAAAACCCAATCAAACAAATAAAGCCCCCAATTACTAGTACTGAAGTTAATTTCACCCTTTAAACCACATACTTCATAGAATCATGGAATCATAGAATAGTTAGGATTTGAAAAAGTCTTAAAATCATCTGATTCACCATCCTCAAAAACTCAACAGTCTATTCTTATCTCTCATTAATGAGGTGGATATACTTCTGTGCAATTGTGTCATAGAATTATCTGTGTCAGAAAAGACCTTTAAGATCATCAAGTCCAACCAGCAACCCAACATTGCAAAGTCCATTACTAAACCGTGTCCCTAAGCACCACATCTACACAACTTTTAAATACCTCCAGGGATGGTGACTCTACCACTTCCTTGGGCAGCCTTGTTCCAATGCCTAATAACTCTTTCTGTGAAGGAATTTTTCTTAATATTCAATCTAAGCCTCCCCTAGTACAACTTGAAGCAATTTCCTCTCTCCTTCTCAGTAGTTACTTGGGAAAAGTGACCAACAACCACCTTGCTACAACCAGACTTTGAGTGTACCCATTTTGTTTTACTTCTTGTTTTTTTTGTAAGTGTTCTTTAACACACAACTCTTTTTCAAAAGCAGAAGTATTATTTTGCTTAGATCACTGACAACTTTCCATTGAAATAATTTTTTCATTCTAATGATCTTAGTCTCAACCTTATTTTATTCCCTCATAAATCACAAGTAGGTTTCTTGCTCTTTTGTATTAGATGGTCTGAGATCCCCTTTTAAAAATAGGTATGTTATGGCTTCCAAGAAATGGGCTCAGTATTCCAGATGGTCTCAATGAAGTCTCTGTTCCTATGTCAGCCTGTGGCATCTAGTCCTTTTTATTTCTTGGTTAGCTATAGATAAAGTACATTTTTAACTCTCAGAGTTTAGAAGACTTGAAAGACTTTAAAAAACTAAGGAAAACACTTCAATAAGTGCAATGCTATTTCAGTTCTTTAGAAGGTACCTCAAATCCAAGTACACTTCCTGTAATAAATTTATAATAAATTTCATTGGTCCGTAGTAATTACAATTCTAACATTAGCTACGATACGTACAATAGTTCATCCATTGTTTGCAGTGTTTCAGATGTGGACCTAGTAAATATTTTATTGCTTCTTCCATAAAGATGTTTTAAATGGTAGGATGGTGAAAAGCTGGTTCTGCACTAAGGATTACAACCAGGAATAGCAATAAAAACCTGATTTGAATGGGAAAGATCATTACAATCTCCTATATGTTAGCTATTTTCATAACAAGGAAAGACTATTGTGCATTATATTGATCATTTCAGTATCACAAATGAAGATATTCACATTTTCATTTACCACAATCTTGATTGCTCTATAGGTATTTAACACTGTATATTTTCATTGGCCACTTTCAAATAGATTGAGAGGAAACATGAAGCTAGAACCACTATTTGCTCTGAATTTCTCCCCAAATAAAAGTACATTGGAAATCCCTGATACTTTTTAGTTGTAACAGGCATAAAGGTAGGAAAAGGATTCTCTAAAGCTGATCAGAGGTCCTGTGGTCACTGAAATGCTTGAACAAGAAGAAAAATAAATATTTACTTAAGATCAAAATGGGAAAGACAAGTGACACTGACACAATGAGTTTGAAGTCGTATAATAAAGCTGTAACCCAAAGCCTAACCCTTCCTAAATTAGTCTTTTATCAGAACACAGGATTATTTCTTTTGGTTTTGTTTTTTTGGTTTTTTTTTTTTTTTTCCTTTCTGAAGTGCCTTAATATTTTTTGCCTATTGAAATTAACCCTTTAGGAAAGGATGGGTGATAACTCAAAGCAAATCTCTTATGCTGCTATCTGGAACTTGGGGTTAAAAAAGGGAAAATAAAACCTGGAAATTACAGAAAGCATTAATTTACATAATTCATTTTTATGCTGAAAGGGTCATGTAATGTTTATTTTTCTTGCTTCTCTAGGTAAAAATACTATATATTAATTTCAGACAATGAAAATGTAAACAATTTTGAGAAATCATATTCTTTGAATAACAAATTGTTCAAGTCTCACTCTGTTTTTCCTTCTCTGTTTTTGAGTACACTATTCCCTAACTAAAAGTGCCCAATGGGGAATGCAGATAGAGGTAATAAAAGTATAACTGCCTGACTGCCACAAGGATAAACAGAAACAAAGGAAGGCATTACTCCCTAACTATTGTTTATTATACACAAAGATTAGGTCTCTCACATCATCTGCTCCATTAAATGGAATTTTATGGGACATGAAAATGTTTAGCTAGCATCAAGCAAATCATTGAACTGCAATAATATGTTTACAGGATTATGTGAATATAGACAGAGACTAGTAATAATTTTAAAGTATTCTGAGTGTTTCCTATTATATTTCATTTTCTCTTTAGCAACTTCTTAAACAAATATTTAATATATGTTTGAGGGTGAGTGTGACTGTTGTGTTTTTTTTTTATCCTTTAAGCACTTTTCTGTTTCTGCTAAGAAGTAGTGTCCATATAACATTAGATTATCATCTTAGAATTATTGTAATAGTGTCAGCATGCTGCCAAGGTTAACTTTAGAAGAATCTAAATGTCCCTGAAAAGTCAGATGTGAATTTTGTAGCCAGTTCCATTTTCCTTAAGTTTGAACCTTAACTTTACATATGAGCTCTATCATGCTTCAGGTTATTCAAAATCCTCATTCAGATTTGCTTGTCCCATTGGTTATTCTCTAGTGTACTTTTGGAAAAGAACAGGTGATCATTTTAAAGTACTGCAACCTAATTTTTGCAGTCTGAGTACCCCATTGTTGGTAACAATGACAGTTTAAAAGGGTGCTCTTTTCTTTCTTCAGAATCCTTTTGATTATGCCAAAATTTCTACTGTATAATTTAGGTCTGGTGAATAGTGAAGACAGAATCTTTTGAAAATGGAAGAGAAAGAAAAAACCACTGATTTTCACAGAAGTGCGTTAAGAACTTAAGCATATATATCCAAAGCTTAATTTTGAAATAGAGTGAGAGTTTGCTTCCTTTGTTGAGCATACTCAACTTCTAGTAAAATTCATCTGAGTCTGCAGATTGTAGCAGAACAGGTAATTTTTTTGACGGGTTTTTATTTAAGAAGATCTTGCTAGCATAAACAGCATAAGTCATAAACAAAGTTATAATTCTTTTGATTCCATATTTAACATGCATAATGTTAAAAAATATCTACACATTACCAAGATCTGCAACAAAAATGTGTTTTATTAGGAGCTTACGATGAAGAATGTTTTCTTTTGACAACAAATGAAAAAAGAGTTCAAGTGAAGCATGAGACCTAAAAGCTTTTAATTATTAAATCCCAAGCAAAGAGTTGAGTTCCTGAAAAAATAAATGCTCTAATTTGGAGAGCCTTTCTCAGGCAGACACAGTGGACGAATCCATTACAAAACTCTGGAATTCACACTTCTAGATATTTGCTGGACGTATGACATTTGGCTACTCTGCACAGGAAAGAAATGGCAAAAAGGGTTGCTATTTACCTCTACAGCCCTCTCAGGGCTGCTTCTGAAACTGCGGCTCTGCATGAATACAGAATGAGGACTTAGGGACTGGTACTTTAAAATTTCAATAAATGTATGATTCATTTAAATAATGATGATAGATTGACCTTTGTTTCCTGTTCTAATTTGTATGACACAGTTTCAGAGTTAAAAAGGGGAACAGCTTTTTGTTCCAGGGGTCAACATTCACTGGCTTGTTTGCTACTTCTTAAGAGACATTGAAGCTATCTGTGGCAGTTGGCAAAAGAGAAAACAAATAACAAGTCCTTGAATTGGGTATGAATCACTGCTATGGGATACTGGAAATTCTACAGAATATGTGTCTCAGTCATAAAGACTTAAACAGGGGTTTGCAATATTGTCTCTATTTCTACACATCTGCCTTTATGGTGCTGTCTTCAAGTGTTACAAGGTCAAATGGCATCTCTTTACAGGGGTTTTCACTGTTGCTCAGTTATACCAGCATTGATCAGGTGTGTGATAGCAGTGAATCAGATCATTATGATGTAGTGTCCTGTGTGACTAGAGGACAAATGCCATGATGCATTTTCAATTCTGATGGCAGGTGATACGGAACTTTACAAATTACATATGCATTCTCACAAAGTCAAAGTGTAAATCTCAGGGACTGGGATCTATATTGTATGTGCTTCTATGTATATCTGTTTATGGTGCCCTTGACTGCTATGTGTAACACTTCAGTTTACATGGGTGTTTAGAAATATGAAAGATTCCAATAAATCTACCACAAAAGTACAACTATTGCACTGGCAAGTAAACACAAGCACTGTCTAAATACGTTTGTTTATGTCTAAAAGTTTTTTTTCATTTAAATAGAAAAATAAGCAAACCTTTGGAAGAACTAGTCTTACTTAAAAGCTTTTATGTGGGGATGGCAGAAAGCCTTCATAGATTTTGTTATGTTTCACTTAAATATGGTTTTGATTGTTCTGTGGAAAAACAACACCAAGACAAAACAAACACAGAAATTACTGCCAATATCACTTGGGAAGGAAAAAAAAGAGCAGAAGAAATGCATACTGTACATTATAGGGCAGCGAGAATAACTTCATTCTGATTAAAGACATCCTGAAATACTCAAGTAAAAAAAAAAACAGCTAATAAATCATTATTTGTATAGTTATAGCAAGGCGCAAAGTTTGCAATTTGCAACACAAAAGCTTTTTTGACAATTGCCCAGTTTGTCTTTCTGAAAAGAGCAAAACTACTAGAATAGAAGATTTAGAGCAGAAACCTTACAAACGTATCTAGAAACTTATGTGGCCAAAAAAATAAGAACATCTTTTAAAGCTGTTAAAAACTAAAGCTATATAAAACTAAGTTTCAATAGCTAGAAGCTTCTTTCCAAAACTTGTTAAAAGACATTCAGAATTTATTTCTTTGTTCCTACCAAGCCTTGAAGGCTTAAAGTCTAAAAACTAAAGTTCCAGGCTCAGACTCCTTGAAGCCCTTAGTAATTCACGGGACAATCAAATTCTCTTGTATATGATGTGACATAATTACTTTTAAGGAAATTTAAAATAATGCCATGAACTGTACTAAGTCTGGCCTTCACCAGCTCTTGCTATAATTATCTATCCCAGTCAAAGGCTTTTAGAGACATGAATTGGTTATAAATCACTATAAGCATTCTTGTTGCACTTTTTTAATCAGCTGATTTGTAGCACTTACTGATTAAAATGCAGCATTTTTTTTTGTTCCTGTCTGTCTGAAATAAATTTAAGACAAAGACTTCTTGACACAAGAGTTGTTTTCATTCACTTTTATATAAAATAGTTGCTCTTTGAAATCACAGTTTAATATACAGTCCCAATTGTGCCAGATAAAAACCTAGAAAACTGAATACAAAAAGCCAGAAAAAAGAGGTTCAGGGCTTCACTACAGATTTTATATGCAACCTTTTTTGATTCTGGGTCGCATTGTAGATTCAAGAGTTTGAAACCCCTTACATTAGTCTGTCAGTGTATATGAGCTTGAGTTTATTAAAAATCTGCCTACTTAGTACTGACGTTATCAGCTAACATTAACTTTCTTGTTAAAAAGTTGTTTGTTTATATGAAAACCACAGTAAAAGTGACACTAATAAAACCTTCATTGATAAAATCTGCATTGCAATATGCCGAAACTTTCAAGCCTGTTGTTTGTAAAGCAAAGCTATCATTAGGATATAGCAAGGATGTATGCTTCCAGCTGAAGATCTTTTATGATGATACATCAAAGAAAATGCCTGATAAAACTCATTCTTGGGTAATAACTGTGAAAATATTGCCTAAGTCTTGGGTTATTTGGTATACCTTTACTAGATGATTACTGCAATTTGGACTTTTTCCTTTTACAAATGAAAATTGACTTTTTAATAGGAAATAACTACCTGCTTTGTTTTTTTTTTTTAACCAACTCAGATTTATATAGGAAGAATATGTTTAATGTCTTGAGATACAATCTTTTCCTGAATTCTGTTGGTTCAATTTTTAATGTACCCCTTGGACTATATTAACAAAGCTTTCTAAATATATTTCCAGAGGCAAGGACATCTGAGAATAAATATGCCATAAAATAGGAGAGAAAAAAAAGGTTTTGTTGTAAACTCTGTAACCAGCTTTATATGATATATTTCATAGTAGTAGTGAATCCATGCTAATGTATCAGTCACTAGGGATTGCTTAAGAAACAATAGCAGTAGGAAATGTAAAGTAAATGTAAAGGTTGATTTTCTTTTACAGTTTTAATTTAATTTCTTTGGGACTCAATTTTCCTTAGACTTTGTAGGAAGAAAATAAAGAATGCTTGGGAAACAGAATGTTTGTGTCTTATCCTCCTGTGACTGCATGTGATAGCAGTAGCAATCTCTGATACACTGCTCAGAAACACAAAGACCAATTATAGACTGAAAACTGTTGTTGTGAATTATAGTATTCTCTCCAGGTAAGGTGAAGAGAAACATTATATTCCTGTTCCTCTTTAAAGGTTAGTGGCTTTGCTGACGTAGTGTGGTTTTGTATTATGGTATAAGAAACCCTTTCTTTATGGCACTATTTTGCTCTTTCTGTATATATTTCATCACTATAGTAGCTCATATGCATCTATCAAACGGGGAATTTATGTCACTGACATGCTTGGGATGTGATGGAAAAGAGCATCAAATTCACAAATGCATTCACTTTCTAGTTCTCTGCAAATAAGCGTACGTGCTGCTACATACCACTTACTTCTCTGCATATTTTAGAATAAAAATCAGAATTTGGATTTGTTCTAACTGAATGACTGTATTAATATTTACAGAATCCTGTTTATTTTTCCATGTCCTCTTCTTGGTCCAAGAACCTACAAATACCTGTCCACTAAGAGGCAAAGTTCCAACAGGAAGAGCAACAGAGTCATCCTCCTGAGATATTTTGCCAGCCATATATTAGTATAAATAAATTTCTACTGTTCTCATGTAAAGGAAAATGCAAACAGCCATTCTCTGGAGGGTTATAGAGCTGTGGAAAAAAATGTCTTTGTAATCCAGAATTAAGATTCAAAGCTCTGGAGAAGTTCAGATAAAAGGGAACATATATGTGTGCCTACCCAAGGCAATAAATACTCTGCTCACTGTGTTAAATTGCAAGGTGGTGTGCTTCACCCTCTGCTGGTATTCTGAGATGAGCTCAGGCACTGACACCCAGCCCTGGGGTATCAATTCTGCTGTGAGAATAGTCTGTCCAGGGCCTGCACCAGCGTGCCCAATTCCCATGTGACAGTGATACATGTATTGTAAATTCTGTATATTCTGTCATCCTTATCCGTTTTTTTCCTAATTATAGCATATATTAAGTAATGTAGGATTGCTCAGGCATTGCATTGGTGAAGATTATGATTCTATGTTTTCTACAGCTGAGATAGGATGAGGTTGATGACGAATTTCAGCAACTCTTCTGTGGCCTTAATCACTAATTTTATTTTATTATTACAAATTAGGAAGGAAAGAAAGAGGGATAATTAAATTTCTTCCAGCTTCAGGCAGCATCAAAGATATATTAAAAATAAAGCTACAAAGAGATATCTAACAGAACTTTTTAAAGCTAGAAAACTAGTTAAACAAAATGGATAAATACTGCCAACTTTTCCTAAAAGATAAAGCACACACTATGAGTACTTTGAATTAATTCAGAAGTGCTTTACATAAAAAATTAAACATAATATGAAGATCTAAGAATATGTGACTGTGCTTATCTATGTAAATTGCTTAACATCTTTCCTCTCACATAAAAGTTTTTAAAAAATTGAAATTCTAGTTTCACTGTGCTTTCTTTTGTGACAGATCCATCATCTCATGTCTTGCTTTCATACTGTCCTGACCTACAGTCAGTGGCAAATGAATCTCAAAGTCACAGCCCAGTTGCTCTCCCACTCCATAAGCTATAAAGAACACGGCCATGCACCAGTCACCCATCCAAGTGAATCATCATTTTAATTATGTATGTTGTAATTATTATTGATTGATCACAGCAAAATGCTAATTCGGGGGAACTGGGTTTTTTTTTCCAGTTTGGGGCTTTTTAGAACAGAAGCATCATATGGTTTCATGATATTTACATCTTTTCTTCCTACCATTAGAAAACACCCTCTTCAATTTAGATCATGTTTTGATCATAGCAATGCAGACACTCCAGGCCATTCACAATGAGCACTTGGCTGCACTACCTGTACCTGAGGGGATGCAGGTGAAAGACCTGCTGGAGCACAGAGGCTGTCACATCTCACTGTTTGCATGTGATTGACTAATGTAGTACCACATAATGGTTTAATGAAAAACTTTCAGAATTCACTCTTTTCCTTAAGCAAAGGCATTAATTTCAAAAATATTATGTTAAGCTTTTTTGCTTTTTTTCTTGTTTCAGAAAAAAATAATCCAAACAAACCAACAAAAAAAAAATCCCAACTAAAGTGTCATCCACTCTGCATAATTACTTTGATGTTAGGAAATTATCAAGCAGTTAAAAATGTCCATCATTTGCAGTAATGCTGCTTTCTGCTACTCCTCTTGATACTTTAATCCAAAGAAAAAGGAAGGTTCTCAGTCAGATCTTAGATATATTTCCCACTGTGGTTAGTTCTTAGATTTGAAGAGGATGAAAAGTTATGATTAGTATCAAATACAAGTAGTACTGCTAGTTTCTGAAATAGCTTATGTGATTGTATTATTCTGTGATTCTAGAATTTACCTGCCTGAGTACTGGCACTTTGCATAACTGGTAAATGGCTTATTTTAATAATGAAAGAATAAATCAATATAATTAGAAAGTATTATGAAGTAAGGCAAGGTTAGTCCTAGCTTTTCCTTGAACTGTGTATCTTTGTATTTGGAAGCTTTTAGGTAGAAACCAGTTTTCTCATGTGTCCTTTATACTACTTCAGCAGAAAACCTGTTACTCTAAAGGAAAATCTGGTTTGACTAGGCCTTTATATACATATATGTATATTCTCTCCAAAAACAAATACCTTGTCATATCAGCAATATGAAATGTTTTGATTTTATAGGAAGTAAACTTGTTTGTTGGATATTTCATAAAGGGAATATGAAATAATAGAAACGCAGGTTTCTAATAATTGCATTATGGTAAATCAATTACTTATCACAATATACATTTGTTACCAGTGTTCAGGCTCTTGAAGTAATGCATGGGGCTCTGAGCCTTCTTTTGATCAGTTGAAAATGGTACTGAAATTCAAATTCAGTAGTGTCTCATAGCAAAAGCTGGTAAGTAATATTTAGTCCACTGACATGCTTAAAGTTGAACCCGTGGTATTACTAAATGATGCCTGCCAGTTCCCACGGATCTCAGAAAAGAAACCATTGACTACTGAGGAGTTATGTCAGGTATCTAAATGATGACTTGACAGAGGAGCAAGGACTAAACAGGGAACAAAGCTTAGCTTTCTTTCATGTCTTGTAATAGTGATTCTTAGTCTATGCCAACATCAGAAAAGCTGGCAAAAATTGCTTGTCTAATTTTGGAAGATAATGGAAAATAGTAAAGAAAATATTCCTCTGAAGAAAAACAAAACAAAAAAAAATTTAATAATTTTCTCCACTTGAGAGGGACAGTCTTGGTAATATTTGCAATCTATGTTTACCTGTTCTGTGCATAGAAAAATAAAATGGTTCCTTTACAAATTTCTGTACTCACAGTTCTTTTGTTCCTTTCCTCTCTTCTTGTCTCTTATCTTTATGAAAAAATATTTTAAATGATGAAAAGACTCCTTTGAATACAATGAGGAGAATTTAAAAAAATACTGAAAGTAATTACACTTGAATTCTGTATTTTAAAGAATAGATCACAAAACAAAGGAATGTGTTTGTGTGCTTTCACATTTTCTTACTTTTGTCAAAAAAGTCCAAATACGAATATGCAGTATGCTGCAGTACTCTTGTCTGGAATTATAACATATATTAAATAATTTGGTAAATGAAAGCTTGTCCTGAGTTGTTGTTTCAATTTACAAATCCTAGATGCTTAGAGAACCCTCCCATTCTCCTTTGTCTCAGAACTTCAGAACTCTGAACTGAATTGCACTTTTAAACTTTCTGTGACACTTCATCCTATGAAATAGTAAAGATAAAGAGATTAAAATGTTAATAGATTGTGTTGCAAAGCTGATATAGTGCATGATATTTTCCTTTATCTTTTTCAAAAAAATAACCAGTTAAGTTAAGAAGGCTGGTTTGTGTAAAGGTTGATGTTTATTACATGCAGTATGTCTCCTTCATACCCACCATGGCATACATTTGCACATGGGTGGATGAGGCAAGACAAGTATAGGAATCCAGCTTCACTGCAAAAGCTCAATGTAACTAGCTAATATGCCACCACCAGAGAAAAGGACTTCTTTTTGGAGGGTCTTATTTTTAACTATTATCGTGTTTAAGCTCAGTCATAAATCAGCCACTCAGTCCTCGCTCAAACCCTCTCCTCCCCCCTTTCCTTCCCCACATACCTGAGGGATGGGGAGGAGAATCAAAAGAATGTAACTCCCATGGGTTGAGACAAGAGCAGTCCCATAACTAAGGTATAACACAAATCAGTTGTGCTACCACCAATAATAATAATGATAAGGGAAATAACAAGGGTAGAGTATACAATACCAACCGCCGACTGATACCCAGCCTGACTGAGCAGAATACTAGCCCTTCTGCGTAACTCCCAGTTTACATCCTGGGCATGATGCGCTGTGGTATGGAATGCCTCTTTGGCTAGTTTGGGTCACGTGTCCTCCCTCTGCTTCCTCCTGGCTTCCCCTCCTCCCTGGCAGAGCACGAGACTCAGAAAGTCCTTCGTCAGACTAAACATTTTGAGGCGTTATCAGTGCTGTTCCCAGGGCGAAAGTCAAAAACACAGTGCTGCACCAACTAAGAAGGAGAAAAAATGATTGCTACTGCTGAACCCAGGACAGTCATTGGGCCACATGCTTAGAAATATTGGACATGACGCAAACTCTTAATTTTACTGGGAAACTGTAATACATACTCTATATGAGTTTTATGCCAGCTCAGTCTCTGTGACCTACTAATTCTACCTAATTAGTTTACCTATTCTAATGTGCCTTAAGATAAAAAAATATATACATATAAATAAGGTTTCATTATTTAGGGTGTCATGGTAAGTTACTTAACAGAATTCAGTCTCTGGGATAGGGTGAGGGTTTCAAAAAGTGAATAAGCTTATCCTATAGATTGCTTTTATTTTTTAACCTCTTAGCTTGGATTGTTGCCTCTTTTTGTGGAACTTCAAGAGAAATTTTTAGTGCATGCCAAGATTGGGATTGAAATACAAAGGTTTTATTGGAGGTAAGTAAGACAGATGAAATTCTGGAGACCCACTTTTTACATTATACCTGATTCAGATATTTTTCCACTTTCACACTGTATCAGAATAGAAAACTCTGGAGTAAATAGGAAACTAGAGTAATGCATAGTTTAAAGTGACAGGTATAATTTATAATAGTAGTCAGTGGTCAAAAATAATTTGTTCTTTGGAGGCTAACCTAAATTACAATATATTCGGTTGCAGTCATTCTGCTGAACAATTTTTAGGGTTTAATACTTATTCTGGTGAGATGAGAAGAGCTAGAGGGTGCATCAAAGTGGAAAATTCAACTAAATGCATATTTTCATGGGAGTTTGCATATTTTAAACTAATAGCTGAACTTTAATATATGTGTAATTTCACAAGTTTTAAAGATAACCTGGAAAAAAGGAAAAAATCAGCTGTGAAGTTCTAGTATAGAACATGGGTATCCAACATTGATTACAAATTTCCCACTTACATAAATTTTTCATTAGAGCCAGACAATAATTTTCTTTTTTATAATAGCATAAGTAAAGGGAAGATATGACCCACATTATCATATTTGTCAATGACCTTCTGTAAAAGAAGGTAGAGAAATGTTAATTTTTTTTTCCATGCAGATTTTATGTGTTACAACAAAGATTTGATTTTTTTTTTCTCTTGCCATCTCACAGAGGTTCATGCACATTTTAAAAGCTATAATGCATTTTCTATTAAAAATGCAGTCATTATGATGACAGCATATCACAGATGGCAGGCAGTAAAAGGGACAGTTTTGCAAAAGTATATACAGAAATTGCATTTATGCAAACTGATAAACAAATACAGTCACAAAGTCTTGTATATTCCCTGTTCGCATTTGTGAACACTCAAATGCATAGTAAGCCCCATTACAGTCAGTGAGATAATACATCTGGATAGCTCTCAGCATCTGCAAAAGGTTAATCACTTGATAGAAATCAATTTGACAAAGAGGAAATGAGGATTACAAAGGTACGCAATTCAGAGTAAATAATTTCATCAGTCTCACTTTTGAGGAAGTGGTATTCTATTAAAAATGAAACCGGGTTACTATTGTGATAAATAAATAATATGAAAAGACAAAAGGGCACATTTGAAGGAGTATATAAATCCACATATCATAGTGAACCAAATGGTTTGTCACAGAATAATAGCCAACAAAGCAAGTTCATGATACTGGTGGAAAATATGCCCTTGTCATTGGCTAATCAGCCTTTAATCAGACTGTGCAATCCTTGAAATGCTTTTTCCTTTTATTCCCCATCCCTGTAATTTGTGTCAGGAAATGTCACTACTGTCTTCCCATTTAACAGTAAATAAAGTAGAGATCATAAATTTGCATTGAAATCACTTTTCCTTAGCAAATATGAATATACACGTCTTCATTCTGTCAACAAAAACTGGAAATCTACAAGAAACATATAACTCCTGAAAGTCATACAGGCACAAGTGATGTAATATTTTGTTGTTTTTATGTTTCAAAAACATTTTCTGGGGTTTTCCACACTTTTTCCACTTAATTTGTTTGCTAGACAAGACTTTATGTGTATATAAGCACATATATTTATATGTTTTTATATATATATACACACACATAAAGACTATGTGTGTGTATATATGTGTATATGTGTGTACATATATGTACATATGTATATGTCTGTGTATATATATACAAAAATAAAGTTTTCTTTTATATGAGAGATATTTTGAAGTCAGAATGATGGGCCAGCATCTGAAGATATACAGATTTCCTAGATCAATAGCTCACTGATGGTTGTTGTTGCCATATTTTGCTCACAATAAATCATTCAATATATACATTTTCTTCATTTATTTTCACTGAAACTAGGAAATTTTTGTGATATTGACTCCTATGAAAATGAAGGGTTGCTCCTTTCTCTGCAGTCATAGTTTGTTACAACATTTTTATTCTGCTGGAACTATTATATTGTTTATTGGAAATGTAAAGAAAGAATATAGGGTGGGAGAATTTTCATTAAAACTCCCTTAAAATATCAGAAGGAAGAAAAATGAACACAGGTCTCCAATTTAAATTCAGATCTTGTATCTCCAGTTTAGCTTCTCCTTCAAAGTTAAAAAAATCTTATAGTTATTTGTTAGTCTGTACTGCTGGACTTCCAGATTAAGAGTTTTTCCCCACGGAACAGTAAATGCCCAGGGAATTCAGCAATCTCTGTATAAAAACTATCAGAAACATGCCTGTTCTTCATTCTGAATTAAAATTAAACCACGTTTAAGAAAAATATTGAATCTCTTTATGAAAAAAGAAACTTCCACTTTATTTCCTTCACCTCTCTGTCTCTCAGCCACCCCTAAAGAACATAACTAATTATTGCTGCAGGGTGATAAATTAGAAAGTTAAAGCCGTTAATGGTTTCTATTTTTACACAGAAATAAATGGTATTACCCGGGGGACCATATAGGATTCTAGGTGGATAGACATCAGCAGTCATCTTGCACAACTAGAAGGAGCATCATTGTACCCAATGCAAATTATGAGTTTATTTTAGCTGTTAAATAATCTTTTGAAAAAGTAATCATTGCACAAAATGATAAAGTGGGAGGTAAATCACAGAGATAAAGTTTTTCTACAGCTGCCAAGCAGTGTAGGAGTAGATATCATTAACTTTCAAGAAGCTAAAATTTTATACCTGAAAAGCTGCTAAAATTTTGACCCAGATATTTACTAAAATTAGTATAAGTGCAAATAAAGAAGTTTGAGAGCTGAACTATTTTTGGTCATATAAACATCTTTGCTACTGTATGCTTTAGATGGAAGAATCTGGAATCCAAAGTCTTTTAAAATTTGAAAGAATCTTCTGAAGACTCCCCATATCAAAATCTGCTCTTGTTTCTTGCATTGCATGCAGTCACCTCTTTGTTGTTTTTGGCACATCTGTATTTTGACATAAGGTTAAACTTCAATGGAATAAGCAGCTTAAAGAGACAAACACCATTCAGGCTTAACACAGTGAGCTGAGATGTTGCTACTAGTGCATAAAGGTCAATCCAGGCACCTAAATTCACTAGTACCATAGGATAATATTCAGGTGGATAAGCTGATCTGAGAACAGTGCAGTCTACTCTCACCTGCAAAGCTCACAGCTGAAAACAAGTTTGGCTGTAGCCACAAAATCTGCACTCATGCCCATTTTTCAAAGTCATAGAATCATAGAATAGTTAGGGCTGGAAAAACCTTAAGTTCAGCTAGTTCCCCCCCCCTGCCATGGGCAGGGACATCTCACACTAAACCATGTCACCCAAGGCTCTGTACAGCCTGGCCTTGAACACCACCAGGGATGGAGCACTCACAACTTCCTTGGGCAACCCATTCCAGTGCCTCACCACCCTCACTGTAAAGAACTTCCACCTTATATCTGATCTAAACTCTCCCTGTTTAAGTTTGACCCTGTTACCCCTTGTTCTGTCACTACAGTCCCTAATGAAGAGTTCTTCTCCAGCATTCTTATAGGCCCCCTTCAGATACTGGAAGGCTATAAAATCTCCACGCAGCCTTCTCTTCTCCAGGCTGAACAGCCACAACTTTCTCAGCCTATCTTCATACAGGAGGTGCTCCAGTCCCCTGAAAGTCCTGACATATCCTAAAGATGGAAGCAATCTTATACCCAATCCCCAAAAGTTATAGCTATTTTGTGTAAAAATCTCACAGGAATAATTCATTAGGAGGCACTGGAAGTAGCTCTTTTGGAAAAAAGCCACTCAATCAGTTTTACAAACTGATAATAGGGTGCTTTGTAACTTACATTTACAAAACAGGAATGTAAAATGGCTGAGCTTAATCACTAATAGGGAGATCAATATTCTGATGCTAGATTTCTCTTGTAAATAAACATGGAAAGGCAATTTATATTTAGCAACCTCAAAAACAAAATCTTGTATTCAAGTTATTAAACTCCCTTAGGACGTATTTTCTGTAAAGCAGGAATACTTCTTTAGGTTTTGTGGTTTTCTTTTTACCCATGAGTATTTTAGCATGGCATTGCTGATTACAGTGTTTAAAGATAGAGTTCACTTTCAGAATGTGAGTTACTAAATTATAGTTCCAAGTACTGGCACTGGAAACCTGAACTAGCTTAGTATCCATCCATTCACAGAGTAAAAATGTGCAGAGATACCTGCATCCAGTCAAAACATCCAGTTGCATCCAGTAAATATCCTGTTAAATCCAAAAGCATCTGTACACTCACACGAGTAGAAATACGAGATATTTTATCTATATAACAATGAAACTCGAGAACTAGGTATCGTGAATTTACTTAGGCAAAAAAAAAAAAAAACCACAGAATTTAGCTCTTACGCAGAACAAACTCTCAGCATGGACTTCCAGTCTTGCCTTTCCTCTTGAAATCTCTGCAGATAGAGGACATCTTTTACTTACATTGCCCCGTGCTCCAGAAGTAGTCCTCCTACTGAGTTACTTCATCTCTTTGTATTTCACCCCATAAACCTCTTTTTTTACTTTACTTCGCAAACTGAATCCTCCCTTCACTCAGCACAGCACACCTCCATTCTGTGCTCGCTTTGGGCTAAAGAAGAACACTTGCATCTCAGAGCTTTAGAGTTTCAGTGTGTTTGTCCTTTTACTTTCCTGTATCACCATCCAGTATGTAATTTTCCCTTAGCTATCTGTATGAGTAACTATCTCTATTTCTATAAAACATTTGCCCTTTATTCCGCCTCTCTTAATGTAAAACATTTTATCACAGATTGCATAAAGGTCTTTACAAAATGGGGAGAAAAAGAGGCAGACTCTATTCACTTTTTCAGAATGAATGTCAAACATATGCTCACATTTGCTTTCTTTGAAAGATTTGATGAGAGGTTATACCTGCCATAAGCACAGACTCCTATAATGTTAATATTGAGAAGGGTCATAACTAGCTTTTCATGAGCCCTGCACCCTGCAGCGCATCAGGTCCATTCACAGCGGTATTCCTAGCATTAATAAACTGCAGAGATTTAGCTGGTCTCATGATTCCTCTCAAGTGATTTTTATCCACAGCCATGGCAAACACTAAGCTTTTCTTGTTCACCTAGCCTGACAATGACAGGTTCAGCTGCATCCAGAACCATAAGTGCTACATATAAGTTAAATGCAACCAGAAACCTCTGTGAAGTTCCTGTCTCTCTTATTATCTCTAATACTGTGCTTTGTATTATCATCTGTCTCCCCTCTGACCATCTATGCACACTGCTTAGACAGAGAAGAGAACCACTTTTCCAAGAGTACTCAATAAAAAAAAAAGCTTTGATAGGTTTATGTAAGAAACAGAGAGCTCTGGATCCTCAAATTTGACAGTATGGGTTGACTTGAATTTTCTCCATATGTCTTATTGCAACTGATATATTAAATCAAATCAATACAATGGATATTACTTTGTTATCTAGCAAACTATAGTTAGGCTGAAATGATCTGATGCAGAGTGAAGTCAGGTGGGAGTTAGACAAAATATTCCATACCAGAAGGCAGCAATTCCACTTGTTAATTGATGGGTTGTTAGCATGACTTTAAAGATCTTGGCAGCTGGCTGGCAAGCCGTATTCAGTGGGTGAGCACATATGATGTATTGATATTTAAAAGGATATAATCCACTTACAATGCATATAATCACACTTTTTCCTGACACTTTTTTCTACCTATTCTTGTGACAATCAAGAGCTAGGAGCAGTGGCAATGGAAAAGATTAAAATGAAAATATTTTCTTTAGTCTCTATGTTTATTTACTCTGACAGCATTCTGAAAACAGTTAATTTCACCATTTGCCCTCTAGTTAAATTACTTGTCAGCCTAAGAAAAAGATTGAAATACCCATTTAAAGTGTCACTAATTGTTTTTCTAGTTCTTCCACACTGCAATGGGATAAAAATAAGACAGTGTTACACTTCAAGTCCACTACTGTCTTTTCATTCACTGCTCCATGCCTACCTATGTTTCTGGCACAAGCCCATTGGAGTAGTTTAGGAGTACATCACAGCCTTTAATTTGTTTATACTTGTAACTGCTGTACACAGAAGAATTTTTTATTCATTTTATAAATAATGAAATGTGGCAGAAATAAAAAACATGTTACTTCCTCAGAAAAAAACAGAGAAACTTGGATCAATCCTCCTTGGTCCAAAGATTCATACAAACATGGATTGCGTACTTTCACAAACTTTATAGAGGGCTGTAGGGTTCGTCTTTTGTTTCAGATCAGTCATGTGGTCCACAGCACATCAATACATTGATGCCAAATGAACTACTCTCCTCACCATATCACTATCTTTTTTTTCTGTGACAAGTTCATGCTGTACATGGACAGTTGCTAGATGCAATCGGAGATGATGACCTGTGTCCCCTTTCAGAGGAACCTAGAGCTGAAATGAATCAGTGTGTAATGTCAGCTGCCCTCATATGTCTGCTTCTGCTATGTAGTTCTGTGGTAGACCCATCATCTCTGAGTGTCTCCCTAATATTATTTGAGTTCAAATCAGGAACATGCCTCAGAAGAGACATATCTTACTCTTCCCTACTGTGCTTTAATTTACGTTATGGGGAGGTCTGAACTGAACTGAATTCCCTTAGAAACTGTCTGGAAAATGTGTTCAAGGAGTCATCTTCAATACTCTGCAGCACCTCACAGGACTAGAGTTAGTGTAAAGCACGATCCCCTGAAATATACCTCAGATGGACACTGGTCCTCAGTACCAAACGTCTCTGACTGCAAATGAACTTCTATGACACTACATCACTTTATTAGGTAGAGCCTGATTTCAGGCATGTACTTTGTTTTTGTAATGTTCACAAATTGAATGAACGCTTGTTTGTACCTAGGTTTGTTGTCTATTTACTGTCACTTTTATGCAGATATTCACTATGCCATCTGAATTAAAACAGATCCCCGGTGAGAACTCTTTTAAGCAAATTTGATTATAAATGCATTTGGGACAGAACTGTGAGAATTATAATGTTTTTTTTCTAATTTGAGCAGTATTGATGGAGAATGACAATGAAATATCTCCTTTGGCTTTCCACAACTATAGGATAATGAAATATATTATAAACAGGAGAAACCTGAATATGCTTCCATTAGAATGGTAGGAATTTTTTGGTACAAACTGTGATAAGAGAATGCATAGCTTCCAAAAGTCCTAGCATATAGCACACTCAATGAAAGTTCCATGTTCAGGGCTTCTCAAAATTTCTCTTGAGTCATTAAGCACGTTACCAACCTTCTTAGCAAGGACTAAATGGTTTTGAGGAACATAAAACCTTAGAATGAATACGAGATTATTAATTTCCCTAATTTAAGGTTTTACAATGGAATTTTTCACCCAAATGAAAGTTTCACTCTTTAAGGTGAAATGTTTAGAGATGTGTGCACAAATTCAATAAAAATATTCAAGGTGCTGAAAGACCAGGAATATGATGAGGTTATTGTAATTATTGCAGCTCTTACAGGTACAAACCATCTGGCAGAACTGTTAATTTCATTGCAGCATATTCTCTGTGAGCTTTGTCAAAAGCTTTGAAAGTCAGTATCCATTTATATCCTGAGCCACTGTTTGCAAGAGCCACTCTCTAAAGTGCTCATACAGAGAGTAGAATAAATATGGATACTTATCGACAAATTAGTTACACATGAAAGCTAATTCTGAATTTAACTGGGAGAAAAAATACAATCTATTCAACAATCCATAAAGAGTGACTGAGCTGTAGCTCTTGCAGATATCTTTTAACATTCTTATGGGACAGTACAATTTTATCTTGGAATTATTAACACTGTTTTTTTAAAAAATATGGAATACTACTTTAAATATTTTATTAAATATCTGATGATACAGACCCTATATGGCTGGTTTTTGTCAACAGACAAAAGTTTTTCGGAGGAGCAGAGTTTTGTGATAAATTTCTGATTCAAAATAGTTTAATAATTCTGATGAAGCATCATGATTCAGGCAGGGAGTTTAGAACTAGGTGATCTTAAGGTCTTTTCCAACCCTAACTGTTATATGATTCTAGGAGTCTACATACAGACTGTATATGAGAAGCTACATTTGTTAAAGGGAACTTCTCCCAGTATCTGAGCCAACAGACTGTAAATTATACATTGGAGAACAAATAATTTCCTGACACACCTAATATGAAAAATAGGCAGAATTAACGAAAAATATTAACACTGGTTTCTATTCTGTCATGGTTTAAGCCTAGCCAGTAACTCAGAACCATGCAGCCCCTCACTCACTTCACCTCCTTCTTCCACTTCCCGCTCCAGGAGGGATGGGGAGGAGAATCGAAAGAATGCAACTCCCACAGGCTGAGATAAGAACAGTCCAGTAACTAAGGTATAAAACAAACCACTACAGCTACCACCAATAATAATGATCAGGGAAATAACAAGGGGAGAGAAAACAATTGCTCATGAACAACTGACCAACAACCAGCCTTAACCGAGCAGCGATCTCACCCTTCTGGGTAAGGTCTATATATATAAACCCTGTTTATATACTTGGCATGATATGTTATGTGTATTATGGAATACCCCTTTAATTAGTTTGGGTCAGGTGTCCTGTCTCTGCTTCCTCAAGGCTTTCCATCCTCCGTGGAAGACCGTGAGACTGAGAAAAGTCCTTGATAGGAGTAAACATTACTGAGCAACAACTAAACCCATCAGTGCGTTCCCAGAGTAAAGTCAAAAACACAGCACTGCACCAGCTACAGAAGAAGAAAAAATGCTGCTACAGCTGAACCCAGGACACATGCATTCTATATACATGCATCCTAGCCATATAGAGAAAGGTTGAAAAGTTGGACTTAGTACCTTTTTGTCCTTATTTGTAGCAAAGGGACCTTTTTGCTTTTGGAAATTAACGGCAAAATCTTCACTGCTGAAAACTGATGCAGAATTTCAATTTAGGCAGGAAAAATAATAATGTTGTTAGTCCTATAGCCTGTGTATGAAACCCCTGAAGTACAAAAGAAAGGCAGATTATTTGTCATGGATTGTACTTATGCATCTGATATCATATTGCTTTTTTGGGAAAACTGCAGATGGATGATGCTGCTGAAAATATCCTAAAATTCATACAAAGCCTCTGTGGAAATTGTCATAAAAAAATTAGCAGAGTAATTGGTTTAACTTGAGGGTAGGCATAAGATGCTGCCAATTCCAGTGACCCTCTTTAACTGTTAGGAAGAGGAAATTTTAGAGCACAGAAAGAAACTCAAAATAAGAATCATTATTCTATCATTATTAGATGGAAAGAAAACCATCAATTCTTGATAGGTGATGTTGCCCTGAGTGGACACTGCACAGGAATTTCAGAAAAAGAACAGCAGAATTATAATAATCAAGTCTCAAAGTATGTGAAAGTACAAAATACATTAAAAAATTGCAACTCAGTGCAAAGATGCAATGAAGTATGCTGAGCTCTTTGAATTCACTACTGAATGACACAATCACCAAGGATGCTAATCATTATGAGAGTTGCAACTCAAGCTCTGCTCTTGGGAAAATCTGCAACATTTAGAGACAGGAATATACTACTATAACATGTTATGAAGAAGAAAGGAAGCCTTTTCTCTCTGGCATATTTTTACAGGTACAAGGAAGTGAACAAGTATGAGACCAAGCATCAAGCAATTTTCTCCTATGGTGTATCATCTCTCTCAGACACAGTAAAATCAATACCATACTTCTACAGTTCAGCAGTCACCTAAGGCTGTTGTGAAATTGAGTGATGCCTGATACACAGGTACTAAAAAACCTACTGCATATAGTCAAAGTCAGCTAAACACCATCAACTATGTAAATGTTAATTTAAATTAGTAAATTAGTTATATGTAAATTTGAAAAGAAATTATGGTTAGATATAATGTATTCAGACTGATTTTGTCCATGTAGGAATACTATTTATGCTGTACTTATTTCTAGATACTCTTTGATTTGTAAAGTTTAAAATTTCTGTCATTTATTGATATAATTATTCTGAGTCTTTGGAGAATTAGTGAGCACTGATCAATAGTTTGGAGGTTAATCAGTACTTTACTTCTTGACTCCAGTTAAATTTAGCTCAATTAAACAGAATTGATGCTAATTTCTGTCCTGATTAATCAGTGGTTGTTAGCATATTATCATTCACTATCAGTAGGCTAAATCAGTTTCCCAAGAGACACCACAGTAAAGCAGCTATAATGACATATCTCACCCCAATTAAATAGTCTTTATTGTGATAACATATTTACATAGAACTTTTCATGCTTTTACAAATTACAAACATGCACTATTTTTGAGACTAGGCAGCATATAGCCAAGACATATATGAGTACACATCAGTAAAAAGATTATAAAAGTGTATAAATTGAACTTAGAGCAAATTAGCATTGCTCCCATGAACAAAAAAAAGACCTTGCATATTCACTTTGAGGAAAAATATGAGAAACTACCTTTTCAGAAGGGAGTTACTTAAGTATTTTAAAATATGATTATTTGTTAAGTTTTTCACAGACTATGTGTATTTAATTTTCTCTTTTTATCCATATTCCTTTTGTCTGTTCAGGAGCTGCAGGATGGACATAGATGTTAGGATCATATCTGTGCGTGAAGAGTCATTTGTACTATGCTTTTAACAAAATAGGGTAAAAATCCCATACTTAGAATCATAGAATCATGGTTGGAAAGCACCTTAGTTCCAAGCCCCCTGCCATGGGCAGGGACACCTCACACTAAACCATGTCACCCAAGGCTCTGTCCAACATGGCCTTGAACACCACCAGGGATGAAGCATTAACAACTTCCCTGGGAAACCCATTCCAGTGCCTCACCACCCTTACAGTAAAGTACTTCTTCCTTATATCAAATCTAAACTTCCCCTGTTTAAGTTTTAACCAGTTGCCCCTTGTTCTAACACTACAGTCCCTAATGAATAGTCCTTCCCCAGCATCCCTATGACATCTCCATGCAGC
Source organism: Melopsittacus undulatus (assembly GCF_012275295.1). Lineage (NCBI taxonomy): Eukaryota > Metazoa > Chordata > Aves > Psittaciformes > Psittaculidae > Melopsittacus > Melopsittacus undulatus. The sequence continues at coordinate 45,326,127 of NC_047527.1, read as the reverse complement.
CCTATCTTCTCCAGGCTGAACAGCCTCAACTTTCTCAGCCTATCTTCATACGGGAGACTGACTGGTCTGTAGTTCCCTGGGTCACCCATTTTCCCCTTCTTGAAAACAAGAGTTATATTACCTTTTTCCAGTTGTTGGGAATGTCACCTGACTGCCATGATTTTTCAAATATGATGAACAGTGGCTTAGAAACTTCATTTACCAGCTCTTTCAAGACCCGCGGATGGATTTTATCAGGTCCCATGGACTTGTGTACGTTCAAGTTCTTAAGATGGTCTCCAACTAGATCCTCTCCTATACTGGGCCTAGGGTCTTCATTCTCACAGTCTATCTGTGAGACTGTCCCTAGTCTATCTTTTATTCACTACACACCTATAGTATCTCTTCCTGTTATCCTTAACTTCCCTAGCCACGTTCAATTCTAATTGGGCCTTAGCTTTCCTAACCTGGTCCCTAACTTCCTGGACAACATCGCTGTATTCTTCCCAGGCTACCTGTCCTTGCCTCCCCCTTTTATAAGACTCTTTTTTCCTGCAAATTTTCCTCAGCAGCTCCTTATCCATCCAAGGAAGTCTCCTGGCCCTCCTGCTGCACTTCTTTCTAGTTTAGATACAATACTCCTGAGCTTGTTGTAGGTGATCCTTGAATACCAACCAACAGTCTTGTGCCCCCCTGTTCCTCCTATGGAACCTTACTAAGCAGGTTCCTGAAGAGACCAAAGTCTGCTCTGTTGAAGTCCAGGGCAGTAAGCTTGCTGCACACTCTTCTCACTGTCCTGAGGATCTTGAACTTGACCATCTCATGATTGCTACAACCAAGGCTGCCCTGGAGCATCTCATTTCCAACCAGCTCTTCCTTGTTGGTGAGTATGAGATCAAGCATGGCACCTCTCCTTGTCTTATTGCTTCTTAATACCAGAACCATATTTATTCTTTAATTTAAAAAAATGAACAAAAAAGCATAAAGAAGTGCAGCAAAACCAAAAGTAATTATGTCACAATAAAATTTGCTGAATTATTTATGTAAGTTTTTTGCTTTACTCCCTACACCCACCTTTACTGAAGGAGATCTTCCAGGCATCTGTGGTAGCTAACAGCGATAAAGAAGCAGCACTTTAGATTTTCAAACTGGATGTAAACATTAAATTATTAATCCTCATATTACTCTCTTTTCTCTCTTAAGCTAGAAAAGTACTATCATCCAATGTGTTTGTATTTGTCAGATCAGCTGGTAAAAATAGTTCTGCTTATCTACATGCAGATAAAGTAAGATTTATTTTGCAGTTCAGCACAAAACCTATACGTAAGAAGATAAAAATATTATTATTCCTCCTATGATATCTCATTGAGATCTCAAAAAGTTATTCTGTCCTAAAAGACTGTTCTCCACTTCCCTTGGATCAAAACTTTTTATCTTTTAATGTGTGTTACACAAGGATACTGTACCTTTAGTGGGTGAGAGGACCTATTTTACATTTTTCACACATAATATTATATTTTGCAATTACCACTATTCAAGGTTCAGGTTTGATGTAACCTGCCAGGTACAAAATTTCAACAGAAGTTATATGAGTTTACTAGTTATGAAAAAGAAAGGCAAAGAAAATAGATGTGTGACCTCTGCCACACTTCTTCCTCATATTTCTACTTCTGAGTTAAGTCAATGATGAAACAAAGCTATTGGTTTCAATCTGTCTGGGTGTTATAGGTAAACTCTTTCTCTTTCAGGCTTTGCAATCACAAAGACGAGCCAGAGATGACCAGTTAATACTTTGTTACACCTTTACTAAGAATGAAAATGTGTTTTTTGAACTCTGTAAATGCTTAAATCACACCAAAATTCATTTTGCACAAATCATTTGCAGTGGGACAGAATATGAAATACAAGATACATTTCCGAGAAAAAAATCAATGTTTGGATTTATTTAGAATTTATTTTAATTTTTTTCTCCATTTTATTTTCTCCCCATAATGTTTCATAGACATTTTTTGTATATTGTTGAAATTCATTCAGTACTTTGCTTTTGATTTTCAGTATATTTTAATTTCAGATTATGTAAACTATCCAGCTGACATAACCAGAGTAAAGAGACAGGCACATTACAAATTCCTCTAAATGCAGAGAGATTCCCTGCCAAGAGTCACCCCTGCTCTTTCAGAAATATAAAGGTAGCTCAAGCATCAACACAGAGACCTGTTTCAAGCTCCATTTCTTCAGTCTCTCTGCTAAAAATATGCAAAAATGTTTGAAACCCAGCTAATGAAGGAGATGAGAGTGTGCTGTCCTTCAAATTTCATCTCTTCCATCACAAATAATTCCATCAGAAAGACAACAAAGAAGACAAAAACACACCTGTGTCTCCCTTTCTCCTTGTGAAATTCAACTGTAAATTGAATTTGCAATGAAACATTCATTCCTACCCCGATGCCATCTTACAGAAGTATACTATACAGAAGCATAACTATATGATGAGAAATATACTGGGCTAAAATTGGGTTTAATCAAATATACTAGACTCAGTACAACAGGCCCTCTTTTGGAGCCAAGAAGAGGTGATGATTGGTCTTGGTTTGATGGTCATCACTTTTAAAGAACAGCAATGACAAAATGCAGACCTACAGCTACTCTATCATACTTGATTCAGATAATGAATGGGGTTTAGTGGGTTTAGTGGGTTTAGTGTTGCCATAGATCCCTATAGCTTTTTTGGAGTTTGCCTTGGGTATGACTAAAACCAGCATGCTGTTAGCCTGGCTTCACTAGATATAGTGATAGGAAGAAAAAAAGATATAGGAAGAGCTCCAGTCATATATATAGAGAGATATCGAGTGTTTAATTTAGGGAATGAATTCATGCTGAGAAATGAGCAATACAGACTTGTTGGAAAGGAGGAATAAATGCAGACACTCTCAAAAGATTTTTATGATTCACATAAACTTATAAGCCTTAGAAATTTTAGATACTTAACTGAGCCATAAACAATCTCTGAACCTTTGCAGGTGACAGAGCACAAAGTGCAGTCAGGTTTCTTCTCTGTTGTTTGTCATTTAATTAATTATTATGAACCTGCTGGAGCTTGATAGATTTATAAGAAAAATATATGCTTTTAATGTAATACATACCCCCCTGTGGGATTTTTTTAGTGAATAGGTCTTTTTCTTGGCAACATTTAATTTCCTGAGCAACTGGAATGGTTTCCTGGCTTCTGAAATTCTTTTCACTCCTACTGTAAGCTTGCCTGTTTAGAGATAGGCTTAACTTTTATAAAAACTGGAAATACTTGTGGCTGATGCAAACATACCAAGATAGGACTTTATAAAGAATAGACTCAAGAAAAAAACAGATATAAGCTGGCTAGGGTAGAGCTGTGTAATAATAAGTTATGTTGCATACTTCTGCTTTTGATGCACCATGTTATTGTATTAGAATCAATATAAATGTGTTATTATAGTTTATCATGAGAATAATTAGGTACTAGGGAGCATACATATCTGTGTGTGTATGTGTCCAAACACTTGGCAGGTTATGTAGAGGATGTAAATGCACATAATCAGTAAATGCACTGCTTTTTATTATGATGGTTCAACTGCATAATTCTTTATTCTAATCTAATGCAGTAATTCATTTATTTACAGAACAAAGGTGAGAAATACTGAAAAACTGTGATGATGCTGAGCAAGCAGAAATGACAGTCTTGTTCCATCTTCTTTGATGCCATTTTTTCTTCCTTTGTTATCCTATAGGGGTTTTTAAATTGCTTAAGAGCTCCTCAGTATTATTCCTATATAGAGAAGAAGTCCGTATTAGCAGGAGACTGATTAAGGCATTCTGCAGTCTAAGTTATGAATAGGAAGAACTGCTGAGACAAATTCGAAGAGCTGATGGTGATGTTCTGATGATTTATGCAGGGCCTGCAGCAGGCTTTTAGGTTTCTAGTATCACAAGAGTACAAGAATAAGGCTGTTCAGAATCTATTCTTATGTTTCTATACTAGTCTTTTTTTCGTCTTTTTTTTTTTTCCCAAGGCATTATAAATCTTGTGGGTATAAATAACCAAAATGTCATGGAACAAATTTATAGGTAATTTTGTTTTTCAGAATATATATTATCCTCTTCAAGGCCATGGTTATCTCCAGAAGTAAGTAATTATGGGCCTGCTCATATGCATTAGGTACATGAATATTTTGCACAGCAGAGGTCTAAATTTCTGAATAAAGTGAGTCAACTGTTTTCTCAGCTAACATACTGGATTATATTGAGACTTTAAATGCACATTTAATTTCAAGAACATCTTAAATCTATTATGCATATGCTTATGTTTTAGTTACTGTAAGTTAAACTCTGTATAACTATATTTTATTGCAATATTTACAAGACTTCAGCAAAATCCCATTGAATTAAGTGGGCACATCCAAGAAATAAGCCTCCAAATACAAACTTTCATTTAAATAATAGTAATAAAAAAGTAGATGATTCAATCTATTGATCCTTAGTTTATGCCAGGCACATACTTTACTTGTGAACCACAGCACCAGGAGCCTTCACACTGCTTGAAAAGTGGTAGGATTTACCATTTTAAGTTATGCCTTTTTTGGCAAGTCAGTGTACTTATTCTGTCTGTGGTATTAGATCTTTTGCAATAATAGATGGAGACAGCAATTTCTGAGCTTTTATCATTTCAGCTAACATTGTCTGACATAATTTTTTAAACATGAAGATGATTTGGAAGCAAAGGTACTCAAGTGCCAGATTTGGGGAACAATAAAAAAGCCATCCGCCTTCAGTAATTTTGTGTTGTAGCAACACAAGCCTTTTGCTCTCTAACAGTGGCAAAATGAAGAAGTCTCCTGTTCACATTTCTCCGTCCTTTCTCTAAATCTGGGACAATTTCTGAAATCACTGCAGTGTGCAATGAGAACATCTGTCAGCTGAAGCACCAGCACATCAGTTTAACTCCCTGCATTGATATTAAAGGGCCAGCAAAATAACATCCCTGCTTGAAAGTATTAAAGATCTGTTAACAATGTTCCCAGGCTATGGTATTTCAAGTTATACAGACTAATCCTCCAAAATATTGTGGAAAGTAATTAGAAAAAAAAAAAAAAAAACCACAAAAAACCCCACAAATAAAAACTACTTGTAAAGCATGTTTTTCTCATTTCTTATTCTTTTTTCTCATTTCTTATTCTTTCTATATTTTGTATTTATTTTCATACACATAAAATAGAATTTAGGGGCAAGAAATAAAGGTACACTTCTGCACATTGGTTTGTTTTTTTTTTCAAATATAATTTCTATTCCACAGACAGAATAGCAGGAGCCAGGGGCTTCCTGAGGCCTGGGAGCAACAAGGCGACATGCCAGGTCTTCCTGCTCTCTCAGACATGGCGCAGAGTGGCTGAGAAGCTCCAGAAGCAGTCCCTGCCCTGAGCATTAGGCAGCTCGATGGGGATGGAGCTTTTGTAAAAAGAAACAGGAGTCCTATTTTCTAGATGGAAGACAGAAAGATTCAATCAAATTTAATGTCACAGACCACACAAAGGGGCGGAATGGATCCTTGAGCTTAATGCAGGTAACCTAGGGACCCAAACCATAATCAAAGTATAACTCTCACAAGGCAGTTTCTGACTAGCACATATCCACAAAGATACCATAGGTCAGAAACTTGGTAACCATTCTGTGAAGGAAAGCTTGCCATCTGCAAATAGTTCTCTTATGCCATATTTTTTAAAAGATAAAGTGAATTCAACCCCATAGAGATTACTATCCTATTAGATAAAAGTAACTATGTAAAAGCACAAAGCCAGTCCAGTGTCTATGCATTTAGACCGCTTAAGCTTTGACAGTTCAATGTAAGCTCATTTGTTAAAAAATTAAGAACTTTCAGATGTCTGAAAAGATATGCTAGCTGACAATTTGTGATGGGAATTCAGTGATATTCCAGCAATCTTTGAGACTACTGTGATCTTAATTCACTGACATGTTAAAAGACTTCTTTAGACTCAGGGAAAATAAATAGACTAATAGGTTAAGAAATTCTTAAAAAAAAGGAGGGTGTCAGAGAACCATACATTTTTATACAGACACATTAAAAGAGCTTTGAAAAATTAAATTTAGAAAGTTTAATCTCAAAAACTTTAAAGTTTAAAAATCCCCTGTCCACTGAGAAGAGTAGAAGGAAGTTACGGGATTGATAATATTCAGTATGCTCAATATACCCCAAATATATGAATTCCATGTACCTGGCAAGTGATAGTTCTATTAAAATTGTTGTATTGGAAGAATATCCCAATTGATTCAACCATTCATGAAACCAGTTTATGACAGCCAATGGAAACTAAACTGGTGCAATAGCAATTGTGACTGAGCTGTGTACACATGAATATTGGAAATTAGGGCTGAAATGTTTCTCTTTCAAACACCAAAATATACAAATGCAACATTACAGTGCTGTAAAATATGTACTGATTCTGGATACTATTTGATGGATCTTTATATGTTCTTTTATTATTCTCAAAGCGAAGCAAACTAAACCAGGGTGCAGATTAGGTTAGTTGAAGTCAGAAAGGTGTATACTCAGATAGTCTTTCTGAATGTGAGATGGCTGCTGCCTATGAGTCAAAACAGTTCTGACAATTATAAGAAGTGACTGTGGATTTTGGATGTTTTAGCTATATTTTATATTATATGTTGTGTAAGAGAGCTCCCCTTTTTTTTCCCATGCTCCTTATTCCTCTTCGCTCTTTGTCCTCTTCTTTTTGCAAACCTCCTGGATGTGTTTCAAGATATAAGCTCTGTCTCTTATCTACCTAAAATCCCAAAGCATGTTACTTTCAGATTGGATAGTACCATTGGCTGGTGAAGTATATTGCCCCAGTGGAATGGGACAGAATTTCCAACAAGTGATTATTAAGCATCTCTGATTTTTCCCTCTGGCTCCCATACATAGCAGTGCCAGGGAATAAAATTGCTTCTCTTAAGGTACCTCAGGCAGTCTGTGGCTCTCTCTGTTCTGTGGAGATTGTCTCAGCTAGAGTCACTTCTGCCTATTAAAATTCTAACTAGGGATAATTAATCCTAGTCTAGATGTAGCTACATACAGGGAATACACCAGTAAAAGTGACATTTTCAGCCTAACAGTTGAAAGCAAAACAGGACCCAAGAAATGAAAGGCAAAGCTGAATAATATATTCAAACATGACTTAGTTTAACACTTTTAAAAGAATGCAATTTGTCAATAATTATGGTAGGGTTTTTTCTCTGACAGTTTTTAAATGGCGAGTTAATGCTTTGTCTATGCTAGTTTAAACAACAATTACTTTAAGTAGTTCCTGTGACTTGTATTAACAGGCAACCAGACAGACCAAGTGGATCCTCTCCAGTGTATCATTTGTTAGCCTATTTTCCTTCCTGAAGGGAGGTGTGACTTTAAATAGGCAAGAGCTTGTAGTAGAGAAAATGCTGTAGAGGGACAAAAATATTTGAGACAACTTACAGGCTAATGGAAAAGATTCCTGCCTATTGCTGTAGCCTAGGTGAAGTACATGCTTGTGTTTAGGCATGAGTACAGACAGGCAAGAGCCTACTCCTCTTGCAGGAAATTTAACCAAATTTGAGATGTGCTTTAAAAATTGTGCTTTACAAGCTTTGTCTACAGGCAGGATAAGTAAGTTGTACATTTCTCACTGTTATGTGGCTTCCAGGCAAAATTTTGTTTATATCTGTATCCTTAAAAGCTACATTATACATGTCTCAGATTTAGATCCCAAATTATGAGTAAAATTAAGAGGAAAAAAGAATGGTTTCTTGTTGGTTGTGTTTATAGACTATCATTGCCCCTGACAGGATTCTCAAGTTTAAATTAGTTCTATGAACTAGTTAGCACTTCAGAAATAACCTATGATACTAAAAAAAAAAAACAAAACAAAACCAAAAAAAACCAAAACCCTATCACCATAGCTTTATATCTGATATAAAAAAAAAAAACAACTTGTTCCAGATGTATTAAGAAAATTCCATTTCATCTTTTTTCTTTTATTTTTTATTTTTGGTTGTTTGGGTTTTTTTTACCACAACATGGAATAAACCAGTAATATTTCACATCTCCATAGAAAAGGGCATAAATCTCAGTACTGAAAAACCTAGTAGATTTCCTCAAGAAGTCACATTCTTGAAACTCAAGTTCTTGAGTAGTTCCTTGGGCAGTAAAACAATTCACAAGAGGTTTTGAAACCACGTAATATTTACTATAAAGTTCAGTAAATCTGAACACATTTCTGGTTTCCTGAATGCCAAAAGAAAAAATGGTGCTTGCTTCAATAACTGACAAAAGAAAACTAAAAAGTTTATTGAAATCAATAGAAAGACTTAAAAAGATCATCTATAGATATTTGTAGTATTCATAAATTCCTGCTGTGGGGTTTTTTCTTTAATCACATCCAGGAGGTAAAATATTAACAAAGAAATAAATTAGATAAAAACATTCTTGTGTAATTTCCATTCAAATTACATGGAACTCTGCCCCTGGAATATGTTTTTGATGATAAAAAACCCCACACTAATTTATATGTTTAAGGCTGCAAGTCCAATCAATTGTAGTGATTCGTTACAAAGCTAGATGTGGCCTTCATCTTCAAAGCCCCTGTAATTTAGTAAAGGAATCATCAACTTGAGTTTTTCCATATATATCAAGAGACTAAACCAAAGTTTATATCCTATACTGAGGTTTTAGATACAACAACTGCAGCACACAGAGGAGCTTTGCTCATCCTGCAATTCCTGTAGAACAGTCTGGGCAGAGAAATGTTTTGTGGCTTTTTGTTCTTTTATATTTTTCAAAAGAGGGTGGTGTTTGGATTTGGGGATGAGGGGGAGAGGTTCATTATTAGGTTGATGTCATCCTTCTCTATGTCCCTGCTCCCACAGAGACTAAAATTTTATCCAACACTGAATCACTGAACAGGAGTTGAAACTTAACAGTGTATAGCAGTAAATTAATAATTAAAAAAAATACACACAGAGGTAGTAAAAACTAGCTTTAATATTTCGTGATATTAGCTCCATGCTACAACAGGGGAGTAAGTAAATATTATTTTGGTGCCCTTATCTCCATATTACACACAAGTTGAGGGGTTGTCAATATTCTTCTAAGCTCTTTTGAACATTTATCAGTCAGTATTAGCAGCTGTGACAGGATGACTGCTCATTGAATGCCAAATGTAGTAACACAAAGCTGTCATTCTTCAACAGGTTATTACTTTAAAATGATTAGTATTTAAGATAAGTTTTCCATGTATATTTAAATCAGACCTTCCACCATCTCTGAGCTCTAGAAGGATGTAAAATACTTTGATGCAAACTGTATCTGTAAGGAGTACATGTAATTGTAATACTTCTGTATAAGTAGATTATTGTATTGAAAAGGCATTTGATTATTCCCTGGTATATCAAGGTCTCATATATACTATCATTTATAGCAATGTCTATTAATAATAAACTGTAAATGATTTGAATGGAATTTCCTGTGGAATGTAATGACATTTTTGTACACATTATTAAAAAACTCCAAGTTGACTTTCATTAAACAGAAAACCTGTACCATACTGAATGCACTGAATGTCAAGGTCAGAGGTGAATAATTTCTCCAGTATTTAGAAATGCTTACTTCACAATAACTTAAGAGCTGAATGAGGGTGCAGTAGGAAGAAAAATGCTTACAGTACAGAATTGCAGATGTGCATTTAGAATAGAACTGTTTCCATACCATTATACATTTGTGAATCTGATGTGGTCTTTGTTTCTGTGAATTCTCCACTGCTGAGAGGATGACTCAAAATAACTCAAGAGCTAGAGATAAAACATGTTTGCTTTAAAGAAAACTCTGATCTTGTTAAAAGGTTTTCTAATCATCACACAGCAAATGAAATGCAACGATGATATGCATGTAATGGAGACAGTATCTAGCTATTAAAAAAAATTGACTGTTCTTATTGATTACAAGATACACTTTTATATATGAAGCCTCAATTTCATCAACCAGCTATAAATATGTTATTTAATAATTATATTAATTTGGGAAGATGCTGGAAATGATTCTTAATATACTTCAGCTTTCATTTCTTTTTCTTCATTTATTTTTGGTTGAAATAATGTACTCTAATGGTAATAGCTGAGATAATCCAGTTCCTTTTCTCTTACAAAAAGTGTTTATAAAATTAAAAAAAAATGTAGTTTTAGTGTATGAGAAAACAAATTAACAAAGATTTCTAGGGAGTGGGGGAAGCTCATTTTTTAATACGTATAGAAACATTATATAGTATAAAAAATTCTATATAGCTCATGGTGTACCTTCTATAACATTTATTTAATTTAGCAAATTACAGTGTATATATATATATATATATATATAGTATATATATATATTTCATTTTTATTTTGGTTAGTACTTCCAAATTATTTCAGGTGTTTTTTTCATGGAGATGGCTTTTCCTGGGTTCTTTAGTTTCATTATTATTTTTTTGGTTGCAATTGGTATTTCTTCTGTTTCTTAGGTAAAAGCTACCCTTGTACTCATTTGTGATCCTTCCCCTCTACTCTGCTCTCATGAGACCTCACTTGGAGCATTGTGTGCAGTTCTGGTGTCCTCAACATAAAAAGGACATGAAGCTGTTAGAACAAGTCCAGAGGAGGGCCACGAGGATGATCAGGGGGCTGGAGCACCTCCCATATGAAGACAGGCTGAGAAAGTTGTAGCTGTTCAGCCTGGAGAAGAGAAGGCTGTGTGGAGACCTCATAGCAGCCTTCCAATATCTGAAGGGGGCCTACAGGGATGCTGGGGAGGGACTATTCATTAGGGACTGTAGTGATAGGACAACGAGTAACAGGTGGAAACTAAAACAGGGGAGGTTTAGATAGGACATAAGGAAGAAATTCTTTACTGTGAGGGTGGTGAGGTACTGGAATGGGTTGCCCAGAGACGTTGTGAACGCTCCATCCCTGGCAGTGCTCAAGGCCACGTTGGATGAAGCCTTGGGTGACATCGTTTAGTGTGAGGTGTCCCTGCCGATGGCAGGGGGGTTGGAACTAGATGATCTTAATGTCCTTTCCAACCCTAAATATTCTATGATTCTATGATTCTTTAGTATTGATGATGCTGTAACTCTATCAATGTGTGTAGGAAGAATGAAAACAAAACAGGATGTATATACCTTAAAAGTAAATTCACTAATAATAAATAACCCTGAGAATAACTTTATAACACTTACACAACTTTAGTCTTGGTTAATTACTCCTTAGAAACTGTAAACTAAAATCTGTTTTCTCACTTGATTAAGCTTTTTCTTTTTAATCCAGCTTGTATTTTATTGGTTGTTTCCAGACCTCTATTGTTAAGATGGCAGAAATTTAATTATTTCTTGATTTGCATGTAAAAACATCATCATTACTGACATTACAAAAAGGAAAATAACTTCATTCTTTAAAGTAAGAAAGGTTTTGCAGCCCAGTCTTTAAAAAAACAATCCTGCATCTGCTTTGTTTTATCCTGTTTAGAATCTTTGTGCTTCCTAACTAATGTGCCATTTCATATCCTAGCAATTAAGAGGCAAAGCAGAGTTGATTGGAAACATTGATTTTGGATTAAAAACAATTAATTCCTTCAACTGTGAGCTGAGTCGTCACATTGTTTGTTGTTTATAGCTATTCGGGAATCAGTTGAGTCATTTATGCAAATATATCAGAAAATTCAGAGGATCTTAGAATAGGTAATTAATTATGCTAAAATTCTTATTTGAAATTGATTATTTATTATTTTCCAACTTAAAACTATCTTTTTACCATCATAAGACATAGGAGGCATAGTCATGGACTACCCCTTTTCTTAGATAGGCAGACTGTAAAACTGTACATGAACCTTACCTGACACAGCACAGTCTAAATGTAAATTAAAGGGTCACATGCAGACGAACAGGGACAAAGAGAACATGAAGCTTATTATGAAATTTCAGTGACATAACAGGAGAGCTATTTTCAAGCTTTTTCTTAAGTTTTGCACTGAAGAAAAAGAATTCTGAAAGACAAAAAGCCATTAGTTCTTCTACTTCACAAGATACAGTCTCCCAAGAGTGAGAAAGAGCGTCTGTTAAGTTTAACACATGGATAATAGAAGCAGACATAAGCAAAGGTGGGAGTCAGTAGTGAGTGAAAAGTAGTAGTATGTAGAGAGTGACATAGCTGTGAAAGGCTTTGAAAGAGAAAAGAAGCTTATGCTTGATTCACTGGAAAGGGGCAAGCAGCAAAAAGAGAGCAGGTGGTATCAAAGCTTAGGAAATGTTCTTCACAGTGGCATTAAGAGGAGAACAAATTTGTACTTATCATTAGACAACTAAGGGGACAAAAGCTTGAGTGTGTTAGCTGCATCTGAGTTTCTAAGTCCTTTAAGACACCTACCTCTTAAGAACACAAGGGATAGACTCATAGTATCATAGAATGGGTTAGAAGGGACTTTAAAACCCATCTAGTTCCAATCCCCCTGCCATAGGCAGGGACACCTCCCACTAAATCAGGACCAAAGTCCCATCCAACATGGCCTTGAACATTTCCAGAGATAGGGAATCTACATTTTCTCTGGGCAACATGTTCCAATGGCTCACCACCTTACAATAAAGAACGTTTTCCTAATATCTGATCTAAACCTATCTTCACAAAGCCATTGCCTCTTGTGTTATCACTGCATGCCCTTGTAAAATGTCCTTCTCCAGCTTTCTTGTAGGCCCCTCTTAGGTCCTGGAAGACTGCTATAACGTCTCCATTCATCTCCTTTTTTCCAGAAAAAACAACCATATTTCCTTCACCACTCCTCTTCAGACTTGTGCTCTAGACCCTTCACCAGCTTCATTGTCCATCTCTGGACCTGCTCCAGCACCTCAGTGTCTTTCTTGTAGCGAAGGACCCAGAACCACACACAGTGTTTGATGTGTGGCCTCAGTATTGCCAAGTTCAAGGGACAATCACTTCCCTGGTCCTGCTGGCCACCCTATTTCTCATACAAACCAGGATGCTGTTGGCCTTCTTGGCCACCTGGACACACTGCTGGTTCTTATTCAGCCAGCTATCAACCAACACCCCATGTTCTTTTCCACCTGGCAGCTTTCTAGCCGTTCTTCCCCAGGCCTGTAGCTTTGTACTGGGCTGTTGGGACCCAGCTGAAGGATCTGGCATTGAGCATTGCTGAACCTCTTATAATTGGCTTTCTCCCATCAATCCAGCCTTTCCAGATCCCTCTGCAGAACCTTTCTGCCCTCAAGCAGGTCAACACTCCTGCCCAACTTGGTATTGTCTGGAGACTACCTGAAAGATGCACTTGATCCCTTTGTCTAGGTCATCGATGAAGATATTAAACAGACCTAGCCCCAGTACTGGGCCCTGAGGAACACCACCTGTAACCAGCTGAACAGATAGATTGAAGTCCATTCACCACCATTCTTTGAGCCTGGGCATCCAGCTTTTTTTTGTACATCAAACAGTATTCCCACGCAAGCCATGACCAGCCACTTTCTCCAGGAGAATGCTGTGGGAAAGAGTATCAAAGACTTTACTATAGTCCAGGTAAATCATATCCACAACTTTTCCCAGTGTACATTTACTAATGTACAATTACAACTTCTCTATGGCTTAATTGCCTTCAAAATCCACTAGAAAATCAAAACTTAAGTTGTTAGCTTGGTGTGGTTTTTTGAATATTGATACTGGTTTGCATATACTTACTTCCTTCTTGGTGAATCTCCTTTGTCTAGCCAGCTTACTTTTTTTTAAGAAACAATTTTCAAAGATTGTTGTTGCCTTGTTCTTTATCTTTTCATGTCTGGATACAGTGGGACTGTTCTGCTATCGCAAGTGATAGACCTCATGAAACAATTTGACTATTTTGGCTTGTTTTTTTTTTTCCTGGCACTATTTTTGGTGGTGATGACTTGACACATATGTCTCATTTCAATTGTCAGATTTATTTTTTTTTTTACCAGTCTACTCATCCTGAGCATAAATCATCACCTTGCAGCCTATATATGATAAGCTCAAAAATGAATTGCCAGAATAGATGATGTGCCAGAATAAAGAGAAAGTAAGTCATGCCAATATAGTAACCCTGACTGGTGAATATAAATGGTTCTGCTCTGCCCCTTTCATACATACCTTTTCTTTGAAAACGTGTTCTAAGAGTCTCAGATCTGAAGCAGGTGGTACATGTATAAGGTGAGTGTCTTACAGCCTTTAATTACCTGTGATACCCTGGAGGGTTAATGACAATCTACCACATGGATGCCTGAAGAGATCATTATTTTACCTTTTCAAAGACTAATTATCTGTAGCATGATGAAATTTGTTGTCTAGCATACAGAAATTATTATTTCAGTCTAAAAATTAAAAATCATGAATCAAAGATGTTTCTCATTTTTTCAGTCATGGTTTTACTTCTCTTTCTCTATGATTGATTAGTTTGCATAAAGACTATATTAAAATATGTGAAAATATTAACTTAAATATGTTCATGAATTTCTTTCATTGGAGCCTTTTCATCTAAATTACATGAGACACTGTTGCATGGGATCTTTCATATTATTGGGCGGTAAAAGAAATAGGTGAAGCCTTAGGCAACACAATACACGGAATTACCTAATGTGACTATATCCCAAAGCAATGCATGCCCTGTTACATCTTTTCACTAAATTGACTCATGAATATGCAAAATGTGGTTAAATTGTGGGGAATGCAAAATTATTTACAATTCAAATACCATTACCCAAACGTATATTAAAATTAATGACTTTTGGATAAATGTTAATGAATAGGAAATAATTCTGCTTTAAAATATAAGAATATTCATACATCAATAATTGATGTATTTTGCTTTTGAAACTAAGTAGCTTCATTTCCAGTTAGAATAGAAAGAATGCCACTCTAGTTATTTGTATTAAATGTTTCTTTTTTAATCAGAACTAATGCTTACAAATAACTTCATGCTGCTTTCCTGCTTCTCAACATGACCTGAGTAAGAATTACTTTACACATAATTAGGTTTTGCATACACAGATTAACACCTTGGCAAAAACATGGCACATGACTAGATTGGACATTCTAACTGTCAAAAATTCATGATACAGGTATGGATCTATAAGGGAAAAGCAGACATATTTCAGCATGTTTGCTTGTGTGTTTGCAGGGATGGATAAAGTTCTGGATGATGGGGAAAAATCCTCATGAATTTAGGAATTTTCTGAAGTCATTCACTTAAAATACACACATACACTCAACAATACAGTAGAACAAGCCAATATCTATAATATGTGATGATGGAAAGTTGAATCTTTAGTCAATTACACTGAATAGGTAACAAATGTGAGAACAAGATCGAAGTGAAATTAAAAATCCTCTGTTTTAATTGTCATTAAAACTGAACTTAAATCTTGGTTTTAGAGAAAATATTATTTTCTGCTCAAGCAACTAACAAAAGGTCACATATTTTTAGATAATGTAATCTTCAAAATCTCATTACTTCATAGTTGTTTGAGCTTGCTTTCTACCAAATATTTTTTTTGCAACATGAAAATATTTCTGATTCAAGTTTTGTTAGTTCAATGAAAAAAAGAAGGGTAAATGATGAAGAGATAGCAGTAATTTACAAAACCACTATCCCCCATCTCCAGATACTTTTTAGCTAGATACACCAGATTGCTGCTCTGTTAGCTGTACTGAAATATGACTACACCCAAGACTGACAGTGTTCAGATTGACGCTAAAATTCATTGAAATTAATCGTTAAATGCATTAACTGTAAAGGATTATTAATTTATCTTCTGACATGATGCCTTTGTAGCCTGTTCACATTCTTAGGTAGAAGATGCACTTGTATTTTGACATTTTGTTTCTATCCCTCTCTCTTAGCTAAAATCTAAGGCTGATCTTGTGTCACATGTTTCATAGTGAAAAAAATCAAGATCTCTTCTACAGATCTGGTATCACCTAAATGCAAAAAATCTCAAGAATCTCTTAACCCTATAAATCACTTTTAATACAATGCGTAGAAGAGTCCCAGTGATTGATACATTTCACAGTTTATCCTCAGTGTCCAAGCAGAGTACACAGAAAACCCATCCAATCCTCCAAACACCTCCCACTTTCAACACAAAAAAAAAGTCAAACCCAACAAAAAAGCCCCAAACAAACAAAAAAAAACCCCAAAAAACACAACAACAAAACAAAAACCCAAACCTTCTGAAAGCATACTGGGGGGGGGGGGGGGGGGGGGGGGGAAGAAACAAACCCCAAACCCAAAAAGCAACAAAAAAACCCAAAACCAAAGTCACAGTTTTCAAATAAGTACTTTCTTTTTTGTTTCTCATTAGAATTTAAATACTTGCAGCCACTTAAAACTAACATATCTGTTTGTAGTTGGCTTAGTTTGAGCAGTTAAAATAATACCATACTTTGTATTAATGTATATGCTTACAGTGTATATATATATTTCTATATAGTCATTTTCAGTTCTCTTTTGCGTGTCTTTGCAGAATGCTGTAGAATTTTGATCATGAATGCAGCAGGGCAACATTCAAGCCCTAAGTATTCTGTCCACATAGAAATTAAGTAATAAAAATATATTCTGTATATGTCAGGGCGTATGACCTTGATAAGCCTTTCCTGAAAATGCTTGGCTTTCCAACAGTCCCTACAAAAAATATGTACATGATGAAAACATTTTTTTTAATGAAAATAAATTACAGCAAAGCATTTAAATGACTTATTGAAAGGCAGAAAGAAACTATCCCATCTCACATTTTATAGAAAGAAAAGGTGTCTGATTAAATTTTATATTTGATGCACCAGAAAGTATGCTTTCTGTAATCCAAATCTTTGATCAACTACAAATTACTGGAGACCATGCATTCTGTGGAGATAGAAATAAGTGAAATGCCTTCAACAGCTGAAAACTAGCTTACCCACTTAGAGGAATGATAAACCAGGTTTTGAATTTGATTTCTTTAGTGATAGAAGTACTCTATCAATCTTTAAAAAAAAACATTGCAGGACATAGAGAGAACTCAGTAGGTCATATCAAAAAGCAACAGTCATAAGAGATTGTCAGGCTGAATGATTATGTGACTTTGAAAATGTGCTGTCATCAGACTTTTGTGATGTAATAAATTAATATGTGTTTAATGTTGTCTAATGGTTTTGTCTAATGTTAATTTCCCAAATCTATCTATAGCAAGCTTTTATACAAAATGTGAACTGCTGTAGTTAGGCTTCTGCTTGAAGTTCATGCCTGTATTTTGTTATTTTAGAGTAGAAATATTTTGAATGTAATACTAAATGAGTATGAAGCAATTCCATCAGTGTGTCTGAGCGATTCAGGGCACCACTGAGAATAAATAAGGGAATTAAAAGAAGAGATATTCTGGCCATTTTTTATGATGTGGTATGAATGTTATGATGTGAACATGAATGTAACAGAATGAAGACTCCGTTTCTTTGTAGGTGTTTTTTTGTTTGTTTGGGGTTTTTTTCCTTTTCTTGATAGACTTAACATAGTATGTGTTCCCTCAAAATACTGGAACAAAAGAGAATGTAGATATTGTGCCATTACACCTTTCAACAGTCTCTGTTCAAACTACCTCCTGAAAAAAAAATCATAGAATCATAGAATAGTTAGGGTTGGAAAGGACCTTAAGATCACCCAAGGCTCTGTCCAGCCTGGCCTTGAACACCACCAGGGATGAAGCATTCACAGCTTTTCTGGACAATGCATTCCAGTGCCTCACCACCTTTATAGTAAAGAACTTTCTCCTTATATCCAGTCCAAACTTCCCCTGTTTAAGTTTTAATCCATTACCCTTTATTCTATCACTCCAGTCCCTAATGAATAGTTCCTCCCCAGCATCCCTATAGGCCCCCTTCAGATACTGGAAGGCTGCTATGAGGTCTCCATGCAGTCTTCTCTTCTCCAGGCTGAACAGCTACAACTTTCTCAGCCTGTCTTCATATGGGAGGTGCTCCAGTCCCCTGATCATCCTCATGGCCCTCCTCTGGACTTGTTCCAACAGTTTAATGTCCTTTTTATGTTGAGGACACCAGAACTGTACACAATAGTGTATGTATAATAGTGTATGTAGCAGTAAAATCCTGACACCAATGTAGCGCAGGGGTTTTAGTTGACTGAATTCACATATTCTACTCATATTATCAATACTGATTCTTCAGTCTTGGAAACAGGAAGAAAGCATCTCCTACTGCTCATCTAAGACCTACCAGAGCTTGTTCTGTAGTTTTAAAACTTTTCAAGCTGACCAGCATTTGTAGGCATAGTTTTCAGCTTTCCTTTGGAGTCAATGGGAATTACTCTCACAGATAACAGTGGTTAACTGTTAAAACCAGCACTGTTTCTTTATCCATCAGTGTGTTACTTTCAAATCAGTTGAAAGCAGTAAACCTGAAAGTATAGAGAGACTGTTTTCAGTCTCTTGACCTTCCTCATAACATTCTGGGGTCTGGATGCAGCAGCGTTTTTGAGTGGGTTAGACTGGAAATGACCTTTTGCTGTGCCTTGTTCTCAATTTCAGAAATGTATATAGCAAATTTAGGTTATTGTACTGCAGTGAATAATTTGATGGAACTTTTGGAATATGCAAGGTGGTTTCAGTTGCTTGTTGTCCTTTACTCCTTTAAAATTTTACTCCTGCTCCAGCCCTCCTGTGTGGTAAGCATTGAATACTCTGAATTACTTTTTGCTGTGTTCATCATCAAAACCCTGAGGACAAAAGGATGAAGGGGAGTATGCAGTTATATAAGCTAACAAGGATGAACATAAAGCCATAACTCTCTGTCTGACCTAACAAACCCTCATGGAGTCAGTGAAAATTAGCATTCTGTCATGCCAAAGGGAAAAAACTCTGCTACTTTGTGCCCCACGTTATTCTCTATGGAAATTTCCTGGGGCAATGACCTGGTAGCTTCTCACCAGGCAGCCTGATGTAAATATCATCCAAAGACTTAGACAAGATGATGATTACACTTGTATCCTAGAGAGATGGATCTATCTGAACCACAGATGAGCAAAGCCACCTTTCAATGTTAGATGACCTCTCAAGGTTAAATGACCTCTCGAGATGGAAGATTACAGCTCCAGTCTTCTGAACTGTAAGCCACTGCACTCCAGTGTTCCTCCCTCTTCTCTTTTGACTAGTTTCCTGTAGTACACTTTCACTGATCTGGAGCCATAAACATGCAAAGAGCTTTTCATTTCTATAACCTTTCTCCTATTATAATAAGAGTTTGTCAACTATCCTAACATATATTCCAGTGAAATAGTTCATTACAGCAACTTGCAGTCATAATTTAAAAGTTTCAAAATAGTTGTTAATGGTAAGTCAGCAACCAGAAATGATAAATAAAAGAAATTATGAGGTACATGCTGTCTCAGCTATGGAAACGAGCAAGTGAACAGCGTGATTTGTCACTGTATTATTGAAATTTGGCTAAAAAAAAGTCTTATTTTCCCCAAATAATCAAATGAAGCTCTAATAATGAGCTCAAAGTCCTTCAGCCACAGTATGTGGCATAAGGAAGAACAAAAATGGAAAATGTAGCTGATGCAAGAGTTTTTATATTTAAGTTCTCTACATTTGCATTAAAAGGATCGTAACCAGCAGGTCGAATGAGGTGATCCTGCCCCTCTACTCTGCTCTCATGAGACCTCACTTGGTGTATTGTGTGCAGTTCTGGTGTCCTCAACATAAAAAGGACATGGAACTGTTAGAACAAGTCCAGAGGAGGGCCACGAGGATGATCAGGGGACTGGAGCACCTCCCATATGAAGACAGGCTGAGAAAGTTGTAGCTGTTCAGCCTGGAGAAGAGAAGACTGCATGGAGACCTCATAGCAGCCTTCCAGTATCTGAAGGGGGCCTATAGGGATGCTGGGGAGGGACTATTTGTTAGGGACTGTAGTGATAGGACAAGGGGTAATCAAGTCTAAACAGGGGAAGTTTAGATTTGATATGAGGAAGAATTTCTTTCCTGTTAGGGTGGTGAGGCACTGGAATGCATTGTCCAGAAAAGCTGTGAATGCTTCATCCCTGGTGGTGTCTAAGGCCAGGCTGGATGAAGCCTTGGGTGACATGGTTTAGTGTGAGGTGTCCCTGCCGATGGCAGGGGGGGTTGAAACTTAGAATCATAGAGTAGTTAGGGTTGTAAAGGACCTTAAGATCATCTGTTTCCATGAACTTGATGATCTTAAGGTCCTTTCCAACCCTAACTATACTATGATTATATGATTCTATAATTCCATGATTCGAGTAAAGTAAGAGACAAAAAGAATATACACTAAGGAATATATTAATTAGAAGGGCTAAATGCCTTTTTAGACAGCTAATTCCAAGAAGATATTTTGCTGCAGAGAACACTTTCCCTTTGGCTTGGAGAGGTACCAGTACTCTGGGGGTAAGAGAAAGTAAAAATGTGAGTTAGACATTTCCACTTTCCTTTTGGCATTGTATGTTTTCCCATACTGTTATTGAGTGAGATGGTGTCTGTGAATGCTGTTCTTTAGCAGCAACCCCTTACCATGGCATTATCCTACACCTAGAAATACATTAATTTCCACACGAAATAGATTGTCCCAGAAGATATCAGAAACATATGTTAAAATTCAAATGTAATGAAAAAGAGGTCAAGAGTGGAAAGAACTATGTGTGCTGTTGGCGCAGAAGAGATAACAGGAGCTATTTGAGTACCCAGAAAATATATATTAACAAGGAAAGTATAGAGTCCCTCTGTTAGGTGGATAAAAAAGAAAGAAGTCACTTATCTAATGAAAGATTAGAGGAACTATGAGATGCAGGAATACTATCAGAATGGTATGAAGAAGTAACATCCAGAGAAAGATAAGATAGAATGAAAGCAGAATACAAAAAATGATGGAAATATAGCTGAAAAAGTACAATACAGACTAATAGTGCAAGAAAACCCGAACCAGAGGTAAGAATATCTCTATTGGAGAGGCTGGAAAGATTATGAGTTAATGATGTAAATCATGTGATTTCCAAAGATTTTAGTAGTAAAGAATGATAGAAAAAGGTATGAGAGCCTGAGATAAAAGGTGTGCTTTTTAATAGGAGAGAGAGAACATTTAGGTGTCATGGTACTAGGTTATATGCAATGTGTGAAACTGTATCTACAGTCTCATGACACCTATATATATAACAGACCTAAATCCCGGTCTTCTCTCTGGGACTTACTATGTGATAATCTTGGCTTTGGCTAAAGCAACTATATTTGAATAGAAAATTCTTTCAGTGTGTAGGGAATTTTTTCTGTCTATTGTGATATCTCTACTAATTTTTTTTCAGAACATGTGGAGGATGGGAATAATACAAAAAAATCCCCAAAAGCTGGGAAAGTTTAACATCTATGTAACTAACACAGAGGTGGTAAATATAACACATTGTGGTAAATATAGACACACAGTCATAACTACATGCAAAATTTCAACTTTATGTAAATACATCTGGATAAGCACAAAAGATGAGGCAAAATTTGTTTTTTCAAGAGGTTGATGAGCACTTGAAGGAATATAGTGCAGCTGAGAATTGGTAGGGATTTGTGCAGCTGCTGAAAGAAAAAAATGTGATAAAGACTATGGGCACAGAGTGAACATTTGTCATACTGACAGTAGTGAAAACTGGTATAAATTCTATACCCAAGAAACAAAGACAGTGTGATGCCCAGTAATATTAACTTCCCTGTAATATCATCCTTGAGAGGTGGAAAATAATGTGGATTAAGAAGAAATTCAGGCTCTAAATTAATTCTCTACCTTCTCTTCTTTTTTTCAATTCCAGCAAACACTTATATAAGTAATAGATCTCATAATTTAGAAATGGAAAAACTTAAAACATAATTTAGAAACTGGAAAGCAGACTTAACAATTATGAGTTTATTTTTTGTTGGTTTCAGCCAGATTTGAACAAGTGACAGAGACAAGAAAATATTATTTTACAACTGATTTTTCTTAAGTGGAGTTTTAAAAGATTATTTTTTTTTAATATAATTAAATACACCAATACTGCTGACACTTAATTAGCTCAATGAAATCATTTATTTTGAATTTTCTGAGTTAACAGTTGTTCTCTGGAGGACTTTTCCTTACAGTTTCAAATTCAGTGAATTTAGTGAAGAAGGATTTAGATATTTTTCCTCCTTAGTTCCCCCTAATATTGAAGGGACTGAAAAATACAGTGACAAAGGAAAGGATAGAATATTCCTACATAATAATTAAATTACTTATTAAAATTATTATTCCATTATCAATTTAAAAAAATAGTAAACATAAACAAGACATTCCAGAAGAGTTTTTTCAAAGAGTTATCATCTGAAAATTATGGAATACAAGAAATGTCGCAATTATGCTATCAAGTGTAAAAAGCGGAATATGTTTATATTTTAAGTCTGTTTAAAATACTGGGTCTCAACCTACATTTCAGCCTTGCTCTGCCATGTGCTGTGTTCGCATTTTTTGATATAACACATCTGTACTGTTCTCAGCTGTAAAATGATAATAACAATAGTTCTTCATCTCAGAGTCATAGTGAGTCTTAAGCTATTCATATTTTCTTTAGGATTTCAGGTGAAGGTGCTCTTTGAGGCCTTAACAAAACAAGATTGTCTCACTACTTTTATGTCAGCGTAAAGCTCTGACCTGGATGATCACATGCCTACAGAAACTTTATTCTTACTCTTGTCAATCCTTTTACTTAGGGAAAATGAACTTCTGTGTATATCATGGACACTGAAGGTTACACAAGCATTTTCTCCTAAGAGTCTCCTCGACACCTTAATGCAATGTACCACAAGGATTGCCAGTGTAGACATGTGGCTCTTTGACATTGTACCACCACTTTTCTTCAACAATTAATATTTGTTAAAAACTGGGTTTCAGCTCCTATTGACAGAATTGGTGATCAGAATCAGCTATCTCACTTTGCTCTGCAAATCTAGTCAGACTAGCCTAGACCAACTGCTCTTTGCTTTTCAACAAGAAAAATAAATTCTCCATACTCAGTTAGTCTCTTTTAAATCTAAAAGAGTCCCACCAAGGTAAGTCAACTGGCTAGGCAGCATCCATATGACCCAGAATCAACCCTCATTGTTGGTGGAAATCACGTAACCACACGTAGCACAGAGATTTTCATTCTGAACAAAACAGTACTTTGTTTCCCTTTTTTCCCAAAAAAATAAATAAAAAATAATAAAAAAACCCAAACAAACAAAGAAAAAACAAAAAACCAACCGCAGCACACCAAAGACAGATGTATTATGTATCTACACCCAGAAAAAGGGAAGCTGTGCTACCTTCTTAGGCTTTTCTGATGAGCCTGTTCTCAATTCAGTCTGAGAAAATCTACAGAACCTTTAATTCAAAATGGACATTTTAAATATAATTTGTAAAAAAGTCAATACTCACAAGGAATATAGGCAGAAAAAGAAAAACTTTAATCTTTTGCACACCCTTACATTCCTTTTGAGCTCAGCAGTTTTTATTCACCCAGTGAATGCCAAAGCACAACCCAGATTTATAACTTTTTCTGAAATTTTCAGACACTACAGACATTTCACATGCAAAAGCCATTGTTAAAAAATGTAGAGTTTGGCTGATGCTAACTGTGCTGTATGAGAGCAAAGCCTCTAAGTATGAGTCCAACAGAGGTTTTAGGGCATTCAAAGAATAGTGATGGATTTAGGTCTACATTTTTAAATGAGAAAAGAGGATCACCCTCTATATGACTGCTGC
The DNA here is from genome assembly GCF_012275295.1 of Melopsittacus undulatus. NCBI lineage: Eukaryota > Metazoa > Chordata > Aves > Psittaciformes > Psittaculidae > Melopsittacus > Melopsittacus undulatus. The sequence continues at coordinate 45,302,289 of NC_047527.1, read as the reverse complement.
AATAACTGGAGCAGAGCTGCAAAACCCAACCTGTGAACTACTTTGTCCTATACAGGCAACAAATACAGACTGAATGTGAACACTGAGAAGAACTGATTATCCTCCTATAAAAAACAAGGAAGAGTCAGGTGAAACAAAGTTAATTCCAGAAAAGCAGAAAATGGACTAAGAAACATAGAGTCTAACATAGAAAACAGCTGTGGTAAAAAATACTATTTCCAAAAGAACAATTATAAGAGAGGAATAAACCTCTTCAATCCCCTGCTAATTCTCATAGATCTGTGCTCCCCATGGAAACAGAGATATGAAGCCTGCTAACCTAAAGAATATAAAAAAACATCAAAACCAGAAAAGGTCACACCAAGTTCCAGGAGAAGTTTGATGCTTGATCTTTAGTTAGCAAAGGAAAATCAGCCTAATTCCTCCATGGTAGTGACTTAGAAGTAAGCTTTTAAAAATAGTCCCCAAAAAGTAAAAATGAGATTCAAAGGCAGGATGTCATTTACAAAATCAGATTGGAACAGGATTACTTAATTAAAAGAGAGAAATTAAAAATACGAAATAGTAGAGCTGGAGCCTGTAAAAAAAAAAAAAGGAGGGGGGAGAAGGGGATGAAACACGTCAGTAAAAGTTAAAATAAAAAAAAAAGAGAGATTAAAAAGTGCTCAGTAGATGTTGACATCAAACATGAAAAAATGTGAGGATTTGGAAAATAATTACTGAAAGACATGCGGGCTATAAATTTAACAGCAGAAATTGCATTAAGTATAGACAGAAAGAAAGAAAAAGCTCGTTATCAAAGATTAGCTTTGAAGTACGGGGCTATGACAAAGGTACGGTAGTGGATGAAAGCCAGTTATATTCAAGGCTTAATAATTCAGTGTTTCTCTCCAAGGCACTCTCTAAAGTTGTATCGATCAAAACAAAAATGCATTTAGAAATAAGAAACATATGCAGAGCAAAAGACCATGAAAGTAGTTTGAATAAAGAAAAGCTGAAAAAACTCCTGTCCAACTAACTTAAACAGAAGCTTTCATTAAATGCTTGCTGAATGTTTGCAACTAAGCCTATGGGAGTGTAAGAGGACAAGATGCAGGCTTTGGTTTTTGTTTTGTTTTTTCATTTCATTTCTGGTTTAATTTTCCCTGGATTATGATATGGAAAAGAAATAACAGCTTAACATTGAAGTGAAAGAACTACAGTGCAATGCATAAGGTTGAAAGTTTCACTGGGTTCAGTAAGTCTTGTGGGACTCAACTGCAAGGTAATTAAGGTGTAAACTGATCACAATTCACCTTAATTTTGCATTTTACTGGGTAAAAGAATTTTTATTTATCCTTTAAGTCTCAGAGCTGAATAGCATGAATGATAATATCCCACCATGCTGTTCTGACAAAGTCATAAGGTGCTGGGAATCTTGTAGCTGAACTGCAGGCTGCCTCACACTAATAATTGCTGTTTTCCAACACACTTTTAAAACAAGAACAAAGCAGGAATGCTACACTTTCTAAGCTAAGCTGTTGAATAGGAACAGACAAGAACATTTTTTTCCAAGCCCAAGTCAATAATTACATATCTAAAGAAGGGTTGTGGATGTTGAGAATTCTTTTTAAATCAGGCTCTTTGTCCTAAATAACAAAACTGTCCAAACCAGAATTTTCCATATTGAGACTGTTTCTTGTCTCTCCTGCAATCAGAGAGACCATTAACTTTCTTTCCCTGCTCCTCTGTTTGTTTATTCTTTACCAGCTTCCTGGTTCTACACTTTTTTCCCTCTAGTCCATTTTTTTTCTCTTTTCTTCTATAGTGTTATCCTTGATAGAAGGTCCATTCAGGCATCCTTCAAATATACCCTGTTCTGCTGAACACAACCATTAATGGTAGCAATTTCTCTTGTTTTCTATCTTCTCTCCAGCAGCGTGAGTAAAATACGACAAACGTCTTATCAGACAGACTGCAGTTTCCACTTCTCAAAGCATTCGATGTCATACTGATCACAGAAGCACGTAACATCATTACACAAATTTAGAGAATTTTATTTTAAAACCCTATACCAAAAGATGTAATTGCAGTTGGGTAGGTAAACTGAAAAGACCCCATAATCCTAGTTCCAAGGCATTCATCACTCTCTTCCCTTATTCTTCTAACATGCATTTAGTTGAGCAGATCTGTCACTGGTTTAATAGTCATATTCGCACTTGTATTAGCCTTGAAAATCTGTAGCAAGAAGTCTGCAGCCAGTGATGGTCTGCTTTATTCTTACATTGTCCTTTTAGCTATTCAGAACTCTTCCCCATCCATATTATCAAATCTACATCAGTTAACCAAATTAGGAGATATTAGGTTTTATTTATACTTCTTGACACAGAGTAAATTGGTGTTTCAGGAAACACTTTTCACATGCTCAAGTAAGGCAGTAAAAGCCTTGCTTTTCTGAGCATGTATCAGACAGTCAAATTTTCCTAGATATATATCAAACACATATTAAATTCTTACATGGTAAAAGAAAAGAGTGAAGAGATAAAACTTCTTTACTTTGACAGCAAGTTGACACAGTCCAGATTCCTATTTGCCAGCATCATGGGAAATAGAATTATACAGGAAAAAAACTGATTAAAGGCATCTGAGGTCAAAACTTTAGTTAAGGACCTCTAGCATAAAAAAGAAATGTAGCTCCATGCAGCCTGAATAGAAAAAGAATGAGATGATGTGCTTAAAAAAAAAAAGGGCTAATTATATATTTTTAATAGACTATTTCAGTCCATCTTTATATTTAAGAAGTTGGTGTAGATAGCTGCTACATAACATAATGCAAGCCAGTTCTAAGATTTTGACTGGATGTGTTCCAGGTTTTCAAAAACTATTGTTTCATCAGTCATTTGAAACTGCACAAGTACTTCGTCTGTACAGACTGAAAGTTTCTACCAGGTACTTTGTCATTAGTTTCCTTTTGTTCATTCAGTTCCTTAATTAGGTGTTTATTTCCCTTCCCTTTTCTAACTTCCCGTAATTAACACTAAGAGTTGATTACAGAGATGTCTACACAACATACCATCAAGCCCTCTGAGCTGCCTTTTCAAGACTTGCATTCAAGATTTATCACTCATTTAATTAGAGCTGGAATGCAGAAGCTAGGGCTGACCTGGAAATCTGGACCTGAACTCTACATCTAAGATCTTGTGCTCTAGGGCTACAGCAGATGTAATTGCAGAATCAATAATGCTCAGGTTGCCTATATACACTGCAACAGGTTGAAAGAGGAAACATTGCTTGCATGAAAGGATGGTGACTGTTTATGCTGGGCAGTAATAGCTTGTTTCTGAGAAAGACCGGGACTTCTGGATTCTAGCTCCTGCTGAAACTGAAACAGAGCATTAGTACCTCTTACTGGGCAGGTGCATACAGCTCCTCTCTTAAATTATTTGATTACTGATTTACTGCAGATATCTCCTGTTTCCATGTTATTAGCTGCAACCAGAAAAAAAAAAAAAGTCCACTCTAATGATTCAGCCAAGGTCAAAGTTTCCACACAAACTGAAGATAATAAAAAAAGCTGCTGGATCAAAGCAAAGCAACCTAAGGCCAGCCCACATAAGAACTCTCAACCCTGTTCAACACCTGAAGAGAATTAGCTGAAACAGAGGTTTACAGGTCAGAAGGCGGATGGCTCAGCAGTAATGTGAGAAGGTGTTGTGCCAGGTCATTGCTGTCAGTTATTAGAAAACAAGTAATACTGCCTAAAGTTCAAAAAGTGAAGAATGTTGAGGAGTACCTATAGGTAATTAACTGGGAGCAGCTCAGCATAAATGTATGGTTGGATGTTATTGTCTTCAACTACTACAAGTATTCCCTATGTCTAATAAGAATTGGTTCTTTAGGGGTTTTGTTTGTTTAATTGTTTATTTTTTTCCTGAAGTGTATCTAAGCATTGTTTTTAAAGTTAAATGCTGGGGAATATAGTTGGGTTTTTTTTGATTTGGTTTGTTTTTTCTGCATCTCGTTCATTTTTAAAAAATATGTTTTTTTTCCATTTACTTGAAGGGTTTATGTTTTTTTTTGTGGATACTTAATATATATTCAGATGACCATGTCTAAATATACCTTAAATTCTTATTAACAGGTTATTCTCAAGAAGATTGGATGCCTTTTATCTTAAAGAAATTGCTGATTCTGTTGGAATGTTTAGCTCTCTAATTTATGCAATAGTCAAGCTTGCTTTGATAGCTCAGGTTTTTGGGAGAAATATGTAGAGCAATCCCTATATGCAAATCCACTTGCAGAAGCAGTATTAGCTGTCACACCTCCTAAAGCTGTCATGATGACTGGTGATGGAAGACAATGGGTAAAAGTCTGAGCCACTTTTCTCACCCTCATTAAACTTCCTCTTGAGCAGCATGTGGCACTGCAGGTAATGAGTTCCATCTGTGTGTCACCAGTCTCACCTACAGAGAAAAATCATTGAGATGTTGGAGGCAAAAACTGACTTGAGAGAAGACAAAGTTTTCAGCTAAAAATAAACCTTTATGATCACAGTTCTGCAGAACTCCCAGATATTCCAATTACTGTTCCTAGTTTGTTACTCAGAAAAAGCTTTTCGTAAAAATGTTGTTGTGTGATCTAGGTAATTGGTGAAACTAAATGCTGGTAATTAACAAACAGAAATAGTTTTCTTCATCTTCAGAATTCTTGAATTTACCAGTTCAGTCATTCAAAAAGTATCAGATGACTTCAATCTGATTAATGTGTTGACATAAGAAGTGTTTAGTATCAAAATGAAGAAAGTAGATAATAGTCAACTGAAAGTTAATGATGAATTGCTGCCATTTTTTTGAAGGTACAATCCCATAGTAACCCAGACCCTGAACTGGCTAAAATGAATTGTTCAGTGAATTAATGCATCTAAATATTGAGAACTGCAATTGCTAACAGCACTGTGCATTAACCCTCTGTCCTGGTTTGAGCAGTGGCAGTCATTTTTCTCCTTCCTGGTGTGATGCTGTGTTTTGACTTTCGGGCTGAGAACGGTTGCTGATAGCAAGTATGATTTGAGTTACTGCTCAAATGTTTGGTTTGTTCAAGGACTTTTTCTGAGCTCATGCTCTGCCAGGGAGGAAGGGGAGGCTGGGAGGAAGGAGAGACAGGACACCTGACCCAGGCTAGCCAAAGAGGTATTCCATACCACAGCACGTCATACCCAGGATGTAACCGGGAGAGACCCGGAAGGGCTGGAGCTCTGGGGGGGATGGAGAAGGTATCGGTCGGTGCTCGGTCGGGCAGGGTGGGGTGAGTTATGGGTCAGTGGCTGGTGAGGTGTTGTATTCTCTTCACTTGTTATTGGTGTTATCCTTATTATTTGTAGTAGTAGTGGCAGTAGTGATTTGTGTTATACCTTAGCTATTAAACTGTTCTTATCTCAACCCGTGGGGGCTACATTCTTTGGATTCTCCTTCCTAACTCTCTGGGAGTCGGGGGAGCAAGGGGGGGGGGGGGAGTGAGTAACGAGCTGTGCGGGCTTGGTTTAAACCACGACACCCTCATACAGCAAAACCATCCAGAAAGGAAAGGAAAGAATTACCACCTTTCAAATATTGGCTTTTCTACTATATGCATCCTGAGGTGAAGAAAATTGTAATATTGATCAAAGAAAACATCCCCATCATATTATATAAAACATATCATAACAGAGTAGTAAATCTTTGCAGTACCTCTAGCAATGTTTTTTGTGTCATTTGCCACCCTTTTTCCTAAATTTGCAAGCTAGCAGAGAATTTGATCTCACACTTGCATTTGCTGTGAGTTTTGCTGAAGTCTAGTAAAGTATGAATTTAAACAAAATTTTAACTTGCACAACTCAAAGCTATTGTCTCTTGTTGACACAAAGTATATTTAAAGCCTGTTCTGCAGACCTTTATTTTTCTCCTAAAGTGGAACTGAAAAAGAGTAGGCTAAATATCCCAGTCTTCAGACACATAGAAGCACATACCAAGAACTTGTTTCTTTCAGTCACATTTTGCTCCCTTTGTTCCAGCAGACATCTCATTGATTTGAAATTGAAATTTTGAACAGGGACTAGAATATTTACTCTGTATGTTGAATGCTAGAATAATGTATGCTGTTTTCCCTGACATTTCAACAGCTTCAGCTTTATACATTTTTATGTCCTCCAGTATCATCAGGCTATATTTTTCTTTATTACTGTTATTTTATCAACATTTTCTCACTGATAATTTTTGATCAAGCTTTCATAATAAAATTGTCATGCATCATAAACTGTGCTGAATATTCTGATAACTTTCACTTAAGGGACAGCAATCTTTCACATCCAACAAGCTTTGAGATCTTTCTGAGTGTCGTGGTTTAAACCAAGTCCCCCAACTCCCGGAGAGTTAGGAAGGAGAATCCAAAGAATGTAGCCCCCACGGATTGAGATAAGAACGGTTTAATTGCTAAGGCATAACACAAACCCCCTACTGCCATTCACTACTACAAATAATAATGATACAGCAAACAGCAAGTGAAAAGAATACAACACCCCACCAGCCACCAACCCATAACTCACTCCACCCTGCCCGGCCGAGCACCATGTGCTCCCTCCTCCATTTTTCTCCAGAGCTCTCCCCTCCAGCCTTCTCTTTCCCAGTATGCATCCTGGGCATCACGTGCTATGGTATGGAATACCTCATTGGCTAGCCTGGGTCAGGTGTCCTGTCTCTCCTTCCTCCCAGACTCCCCCTGGCTGGAAAAAACCTTGAACAAAAACACCCTCAAAACATGCTCAAACCATGACACTGAGATAATCTAGTAGCCATTGAAACTTTTCATGTTATACCTATTGCTGCAAGAAGAGTCCGTAAATTTGTTTCGCTGATCAATAATGACTGGATACAAAATTCCTAAATCTTATTTCAGCAAGGTGCTTATTTAGCATTTGTATAACCTGATAAGTCAGTGAATGTAGAAGTAGCTTTCCATTTATTTGAACATATAAAAGTAGCAACCCTAGATATAAGTTTTAATTAAGTCTGCTTCAAGGGGATAATATCTTACAGCAGACTCTGGTACATATATGTTCAGATACTGCTACAGAGGGCTCTCGAATTACTCATTTTTACAGCCCAAGCAACCTTAGAAATTGTGGGGCTTGCTATCTCTTAGCATTATAGTACTACTTACAATGTAGCCAATCATGTCATTTGCCTGCAAAAATAAATGTGTATCACCTGCTGTGCTGGCATATCTCTAACTGCTAACAAATTAGTTAAAACTAACTTGTATAAATTGTGTCTCACTGTAGCTACAAATACCATCTATAGACACAGTGACTTCAAGATGATGTAACTGACTGCACTTCTTTCTAGGAAAGATATCATTTCTTCAATTACTCTGAAACATTATCTTTAAAGACCTTACCCTGAAAGCTATGATATTTTTTTCAGAAATGTTTCAAAAAGAAACATCTTTTCTTCTATTTCTTCTTTTATCATAGTTACAGCATCTCTACTTATCAGTGCTGAAACACATAGCTTAAAAACTTACACATGCAGATAACACTTCCCTCACTATTTTTCCTGTGTTGATAAGAAAAGAAAGCAATTTTAGTGGGATTTAGATACATATTGGAAAGGCCAAAAAAGAGCTGTTGAAAACAAAACAGTGTTTGTATGTAACAAGACTGTGGAAATAACACTGCCAAGATCACTTCATAAATATGGACATCCACAACAGGGGCTAAGAAAGTCGTTTTCTGCCCTTGCTGTTCAGTTTGGAGCTTTTTAGATTTTTTTTTTTTTTTAGGAAAAGATATTCCATTGTTAAAAGCATGGAAATCAAATGAGACAGGTACGGCTTTTAAATCTTCACCTTTTGCACATGCAAATTAGACACCTCATAGGGACTTAGAAAGTCTCACTTTTTTATAGCATCTAAACATCTTTTGATGCCTAGAATGATCAACGATAGCATGCCAATATCTTATCCCTAACTTTAGTGGGCTTATTTTTTCTTAGATTTTTACATCTTGGGTACAAATTTGTTCCCATACATGTTCATGTTAGATTTGAAATGTCAATAAACCTCAGACAAACTAATTTATCCTTCTCCAAGAGTGAAACTGAGGAAAGTTGTGAGTCTTCAGAACCTAAACTATTTCTAATATTTTTTTTCCATGGAAGAGATTGATTTGAACCATGTTCTGGATCAAAAGAGACTGAAATTTTGCTATATTCCAGTACAATATGTTATTTTCTGATCTACCGAAAAGGCTTAGTCAAGGTACAAATTTACAGTCTGCGTGGAATCATTATCAGCTTGTTACCTCCAAAGACTCCAGAGCTAGAAAGTGTTAATTTATTACTGATTAAACTTGGCTTGATGCTACAACTATATTATCCATTTTAACAATATTGTCTAGCCCTTTATTTTGGCATATTTTTGCAATGTTTTTCTCAAAACACTACATGTGAATATAAGTGTTTATTTTCTATTACTACCTCTCCCTATTCTAAAAGAAACCTAATAATAGGTTCTTTGATATATATCTCAAATACATCTTTGTGTGTGTGTTTGTCTTGAGATCAGGCTACTTGTGATATTTTCTGTATTTCAAGTTGACCATTAGCTGGGTCTTGTATGTACTATCACAACATAATAAACCTCAGAGCAATAATATTGCAATGTATAGATTACTCAGTTTTAAAACTTGTATTGACTATTCCATGATGATTTTCATCAGCAATATATTAGTGCATATTTTTGCTGAAAATTTATACAAAAATTATTCTGTTGGGGTTTTTTTCTTCTTTAGACCATTCCACTCATAACCTTCCCTTTTACATCAGTGTTTCAGCACACTGATGGAAGTCATCACATATGAACCCAGATTTCTTTGTTCAAAAAGCTTTGAATATATTTAATTTATGATAACACACTTATGTCACAATGACTAACCATATTGTTTTCTTAGTAAAGAGCAGAAATAATTAAATATCTATGTTTTTAATATTAACTCACACTGTGTTCAACCCAGTCCCCACTACTGTGTTCAAGCCAGCCCCCATTAAGAAGACAGGAAATATGGTTAGGTAGTAAGAATAAAAAAAAATATTTCAAAGACTCTGAATAATATTATTTTCCATAGACAAAAATCTGTCATCAGTAGTAAATAATGTAGACAGTCAGATATTTTTCAGTTAACTATTGGTTCACAGTGCATTTTTTTGTGTGACCCAAATTTTTTTCCAAGAATGTTTAACGGACTAGTTTAGAATAAAATTTGTTATCCAAATAAGAGAATGCTAAAGTAGCGTATTGATAAATGATGACTCATACTTTTTTTTTTGCTTGATTAAATTATATTTGGATCTACTAAATTGTGTGATTTTTCTAAATTCGTGTGTAATTCAGTCTCAATCCTCTTTTATTATTACCTGTAAAAATAGTTAGATAACTAAAATAGACAAGAGTGAAGACAATTAAATTGACTAGTAACATAGGCTGTCATCCATAGCCCTGTGACTATGAAACATAGAATAAATATGGAATAGATATGTTTAAGATGTTGCTTTATGCTAGACATATATATAAATACAACATATCTATAAATACATAAATATTCTTATATAACTATAAATATAAAAACTATAAGAGCATAAATACTTTCTCTAAAGTTAACAGCCTCATCACAGACCTAGTACTATTCTGAATCATGTGTCTATTTTATCATAGGCAAGGGTACAGAAAGAAAAAAAAAGGTAAACTTTATCCATGATGTTCGAGTTTCACAGACATTTCCAGTGTTAAAAAAAAACACACAAAAAACTGTCAGAAAGCTGAGAAATATTCAGACGATGTGATTTTTTTTTCCCCAAAAATATAAGTATGCTCTATGACAATTTATCTGTAATTAAGAAATATAGTAAAACTGCATGCAATTACACTGAAAAGATAATTGATTTAAAATTTATTTTTAAGTTGGGATAGAAATTAACCTTTTTTAAAAATTCAGTTTCAATAAATCTCTGCAGACAGATTTCTTTAGAAACAGATATGTAGTAACTAATGTGCCTGAATGTGTCTAATTTGTTAGCCTACATAGTATATAATTGGACATATGCAGATACCTGACCTGCACAAGAAGTATTCAATCTCCCTGAAAATGTAATCTAAATGCAGAATATCTGAGCAAATTTTATTTATTCATGTCCACAGCTAAATTCTTCCTCCTAATGTGTGCTTCATAGTTTCATGTGTTTGATGTGAGACACATTGTACATAGTTGTTTCTGAAAGGAAAACCTAGCCTTTATTAATCTTATCAACCAGCACAGCATTGCACATCAAATATGTACAATTGAATGATCAAGTTTTATGTCAGGGTGTTCTAGATATATGTATTTTGGGGGCTTAATCTCTTTAATTTTTGGAATAACTATTGAGCTTCTTTTTTGAACTGAATATATACCAGTGTTTAAGATATTTCAGTTGTTACTGTTAGAAGGTAAAGAAAGAAGCAAGAATTTCTATTCTACACTATTCCACAATTATCTTTACTTCCAAAAAATGTGTGCTTTGTTCCATTGTCCTGAGTATAATTTAAACACTAATTTAGTGTCACTGTTCAGTATCTTCTTCTTCAGTATCTTCTTCAGTATCTTCTTCTAATTCACCCCTCCTCCCCATATTATCTAACTTCCAGGTTCACAATACAGCTGTTTCATAAAGGTTGTATGATCAATTGATAGTTCACTGAAGAAGTGGAAGTTGTCCAAAAAAGAGTGGTAATAGTTGTTTAGAAATATGCATTCAGATTTCCTACAGACAAGAGATGAAAACACTAAGATGTTCCTTATTTGAGAGGGCAGAATCTAGACAATGTATTCATGGATACAGGATATGGGGAACAATTGCAAATCATAATATTTTTGTTGATTTACCAAATTAGGGAAAAAAAAACCTAACAAACATTCCATCATTTCTAGTCCCTTGTCTGTCCTTGGACTTTTTTTTTTTTTATCTATTTCTGTAGAATTTCTGGTCATATCAGAACATGTATACACTCATGTTTTCTCACAGTAAGATCTACACACTGTATTTCAAATCTGAATAGGTGCCTCAGTTTTAAAGTCGAGATTCTTAATAGAATTTTTCACATTATCATTCAGTCAGGGAATGGTTTGAATTGGAAGAGACCTTAAAGATCATCTAGTTCAAATCCCCCTGCCATGGGCAGAAGCACCTTCAACTAGATCAGGTTGCTCAAAGCCCTGTCCAACCTGTCCTTGGACCTTTATTACAGTGAAAGTTCCAAAATTTTAAATGGTATTTTGTTTCTCTTTTGAGTCTTTCCTCATTATTTCCTCATTTATTCACAATGTGCACAATAGCACACTGGGCCGCACTTGTACAGCATGTACTATAGAGTTCTGGAAAGCTGAGTATGAAATACTGATGCAGGCCTGATGTGGCAGTCTCAGTTGAATTACTTCAGATTTAAAATGCCCCTGATCTCAGAGCATGACCCAAAAGAATTTATAAATAGATATTAAAATAATATTTATTCACTCATCCCCATCTAGCCAGTGTGATAGAACACAGAAATAACATAAAAGCAATCAACCAGAACATTTATGTCATCAACTTCAATTTTATTCTGAAAGATTTCCACATTTTACAAAGCATAAATTCAGAACTACCATGTAGAGGTTTTTGCTTTTCTTTTTTGTGTTTGTTTTTGTTTGTATGTGCTATGAATAGCATCTGGGATAACTCATCTTAAGCCCCTTTGTTCTCACTTGCAGTGCAGAGACCCAGTGATGAAGTTTGGAAACATGCACGAAATATTCTAAGATGTTTGGCAGTCTTTACTAGCAGAATAGTTTCATGGGGAGTCTATGTCTCTTATCTGTAAGGCATGCTCACATTCCATGCTTATCAGTTTCAGAAGGTAAAAGGGATGTGGAAGAGAATCATATGCTTCTTCATTGTGCTTTTTTGGAAACCTTGACCATGCAGCTTAACTAAGTGTGCCATACTTCTGATATTAATACTGGTCAACTACATGCAAATCTTATCCCTATTCCTCCCTCTTCTCTGCTTCTTTACTCACTCTCTTGCTGTATGAGATGAAGCACCTACAAGATAATACTTTGTTAAAAACCTGAAAGACGTATCTAATGTAACTATAGAAGACATATATATATATAGCACCAATGAACTGCTGCACATTTCATTTAACTATAGAGATTAACCATTTGGTTCATTTCTTGGTCATGAGTAGTTTGAAATTCTACAGTATTCTGTGTTATACAGTGGTCTGATTCACTTAACTGATATTGAGTTTTCAGTAAATCAGTGGGCAGAACTTTGCCCCAGTACCCAAACTGCAAAGACAATTCCTCAGTTCATCCTCTGAGCCTCCTCATTAACACAGAAATGAGGAAGACTGAAGACTGTCAGTTAAGATTCAGTCTGCTTTCTCCAAGCTACAAAATACAGCCTTTGCATTACAGACCTTTTTTACAAGGTTTAAAGACACACTCCTAAACAGAAGCTGCGCTATCCCCCTGTTTATAACCCCAATTGTGCTGTAATATGATGCACTTTAACAAAATTCACAGAAATGTTCTATGGGTGCATGTTGGAAAATTCAAACAGCCTGGCTCTGCCATCTGCTGCTTCTGATAAGAGACTTATCTGTCTGTTAAGCAGGTAGTAGAGAGACTGACTGGAAAGAAGGTAAGATAATGGAACACTGAAAACATGCTGTATCTCACAATTACTTGTGGACACGCATCACCTAATTGGGGGTCAAACCAATGTTATTATTTAGAATGCATTTTGGATTAAATTTAAATTAAATATGAATATATTCAGAACATGACAAAGTAAACCTATTGATGTAATTTAGTCACTGAACTCAACTCCATCTCTGTTTCAGTGAAAAGACTAACAAGAGTAAGTGTAATTGTGAAGGAACACTTATCTCGACTGTGTCATTCATAGCACAATAATAAAATCCTCAGTCTGCTGGGAGCACACAATTAAAATAACATAAGAATTGTCTCCATAATTACAGTCTGTTCTGAGTAAGGACAGCAGGCAGTTGCAGTGCCCTGTGAACAAACGTGGATAACTCATTCCCCTTTTTTTCCAGTACCAAGAAAGACCTCCAGATCTGATCTCTTTTAGAACCTGATTGTTTTCCTTTCCATTCAAAGCTGATACACAGGGCAAGCTATTGGCAATTTGGCTTCTCTTTAATCCTGGTTTGCCGGTTGCAACCATACTAGGTATAGTTTCCATTCCATGCACAATATTCACAGAATTACAGAATCATTAGGGTTGGAAAGGACCTTTGGGGGTCATCTAGTCCACCCCCCCACCAAGGCAATTTAACAGAATGAAGATGGTCTAATAAGCCTTTAGTGCTCCTGCACCGTTTATTTCTTTTCATATTGCCAGAGAGACAGTCCTTCCATAAGCTAATGACACTAATGACATCTTTTGGTTATTATAGGGTAGCAACACCACCTAGGGGGTGGTGTTTTATTCATAATCCTGAGAGGACAGGGAGAAAGATGGACCTCACAGGGATCATGAGAGGCTGGAAAAGGATCTGTCATTGGGGAAAACTATTAGGACAAAAGAGAGGAATTGTGATTAGCTCCAGGAGTGGATCCTTAAGGGGAAAGATGAACTGCAGAGTAACACCTTTAAGTGGGATAGAGCTAACATTAACCTTTTGTTTGAAGTGACTGGAATAGTGGGAAACCCCCACATGGAAGGCAATGTGCTCTTCAGTGGTGCAGGACTCTATTCAGGGTGAAAGGCAGAAGGCCTGGGAAAGGATAGACTTGAGGAAGGTCTGACTGAATGTTAGATATTCCCCTGCATGAGGTAAGTAATGCCAAAGGGACCACTCTGAAATCACAAATAGTAGAAATATTACAAGGAAGAACTCAGGGGTAGCGAGAACTCATCAAAAGACTAGTCAGGAAAGCTTAATCTTGACAGCTCTCAATAAAACCCTTCCCTCTGCTTTTCATTGTCTGTTGTCAATCTCTGGAAGTCCTCTCTCCGTCAGGGGAGTAAATCAAGCATTATCTCCCTCTGGGCTGAATGAAACCTTTATGCAGATCTACTTCCTTTAGTCTGACATACCATCAGCTACCATCAACTTCCGCACAAAGATTTCTGGTACTCATGTCTTCCACTGACCTGGCTGTGCCCTGTTTCTAGGTGTGCCTAGGTTTCACAATCTTATCTGAACTTTTCATATACTTTTATGAAGTTTATACACCCCCTTATACTTCACACTCAAACATATAAATGTAAAGATTTTTAAATCTGACACGATAAATTAAAAATAAGGGTGATAAACAAGCAAGTATTATCAATGAAATTTAGTTTGAAAACTAAAAATATTCAGATTTTGGGGAGATAAGCCACTCCTGACTAAAATTAAATTACATTTTTTGTACAGTTCTCTATTTTGAAATGTCAGTATATAGTCTTATCTCCCTAAGTTATTTTCAGTGTGTGCTAAAAATCCAGTAAATAAGTCTCTAAATACTTTGGCAGAAAAATGTTAAATCAGTGCAGCTAAGTGATCTTAAAATACAGATAAGCAGTAGAAAACTTGCTGTAGAAAATAAAAAAGTTATAAAATATTTATGCTGTTTTTCTGTACCAAATTGAATCTTTCATGTATTTGATTAAGAACAAATCTGATCTATTTATATGTGTTGAATTAGCTGGTCCACTTAAGAGCAATATAGTTTGATTACTTATTACAGAAAAAAAAAGTGTTTTGCAGGGTAGGTGAGAACCAGTAACAGTTCAATACAGTCAAAGTTGGTGATGTTTTTTCTTGTCTACACTATACTCTTATGCTCAGTGACTGGAATAATTCAAACAAGAATGCTCTAAGATGACTGATCAGCTTTCGTACCAACTGAAAGTTCCTTACAGTATAAGAAATTATTACAATTGTTAGTGAATTAGTGAATTTCTTAGTGAAGAATCTCTCATTGCACAAAAGCTTATTCATGAATCACCATCTCTCATAAAGTTTGTTGAAGGAACTGTAATGAAAATAAATAATGTCAATTGTCCTTTGGAATAAGTTATGTATTTTAAACAAGCAGACCAATATGCACATTTTATTTTGGGTTTGTATCACCATTGTGCTCAGACAAGCTGATGTTCTATTCACTCTGTGCTATGGGAAATCTCTCAACGTCACTTTTTTGGTGCTGTTTATACATCTGTTCAAAGAGCACAGATACTTTGAAGTTTTCAGTCTTCCTTGTCATACTTCATCCCTTAAAAGGTGGAAGTATGAAAGTAATATTTACCATGGTGTACTGGACTGAGCCTGCCACACTTTCTATTTTTATCACAGATGGATTGTCCAGTGGCTCTTTCAATCAGCATTCTTTTGAGACATGTGGCACAATTTATACCCTGTAGGTAGTAGTGTCAGGATCACTGCTGGCACAGGAGCCATCAACACATCGTTCTTTCTTAGCTTTTATTTTTAAACTCTTTGTAAAGATTGTGAGGATTTATGCTAAGCACTTCAACATCTGTGTATTCAGAAGCTCTGAATACATCTATAATAAACAATACTGCACTCAGTTATCATCCTTGGAAATCAGCAGTGGCCTTTCTTATTAGCAGTACCCTCCAATATAATGAATTGAGCCTTACAGTCACCTGAAAAGAACACATTAATTATCCCTATCACTTGTTTTTCTGCAAGTTTTCTTTCCCTTATAAGATCACATACGTGACTTTGGAGAATGCTGCAAACCCTAATTTTTATTTTGTACACACACTGTTAATGAACAGTAAACTACAGTTTCTATAGCTATAGTAAGTGGTCATTATGTGCAGGTATATTAAAATAGTTGCTTCTTGTTTAAATCCCTTTAATTATTCACAAGCATATGCAGAGTATTTGTTTACATAGTTGTTTTGTGTATATGGGAAGCCCTCCTGTCAAAGTTAAACACATTTACATACATAAAAAATTCTTATTTCAATTGACAGAGCTTCATGAAATTGTTTACAATTACTTTCCTCATTCCTTTTTGTTATGGCTGGCATGAAATAGACGTGCACAAAGGCAATTCTAACTGTGCACTGCATTAATATGAATAAATATTCCATGAGGCCAAGATTATACACCTTTCACATATTTTTCCTCTGTGGAGTTTACTTAGCAAAATCACAAATCACACAATTTCTGATAATACAGAAAGCAATTCAGAACATTTCATTTTCATTGTCTCATGACATTTTTTTTCTATTACAACCTGAAATGTATGGAACAAATAAAAGAAGAGAGGGATATAATGGGAATAAAATGTATATATATAAACAGTACAAAATAAGAACTATTTTTGTTTTGTTGCTTTCAAAATCATGCCATTGTGGTGCCTGGAGTTTTGTAAAATTAATGTATCTAGTAATAAAAAGAGAGGTTTTGCAAATTACCTATAGTAATCTTCTGTATTTTTTAAATGTTTAAAAATCTATTACCCTGTGATGTTTTTAGAAACACATTCAGTTCTCTGTTTAGAAAATAAAGTGAGATCATTGTGTCACTGGATTCAAGGCACATGCTGAACTTCATATTTTTACTCTACAGCGGTTAAGTAGAAATCAGCAAATTTGTGATTCAGGTCCCAATATTAGTACCTGTATCACTCTGAATTGAATATTCCAAAAAACATTTTTGTTTTATATATGACATTTCTATAGCTCACAGCTTCTGAAGCTGAAGGAATACAGGCTCAAATCTGAATACAGTTTTGTTCACTTTGGATCATCAAAGCAGCTGAAATGGGACTGAATAAGAGAGTTCTCTCAAAACCAGCTTTCAATACCAGGGTAACATAAGGAAGGACAATGGTGCAGTACTGTGTAAAACAGTACTTTACATCAACCTGTCTGTAGTAAGCATCTGTACATGTGTCTGTATGCATGCCCTACCTATATGCCAAATACAAAGATATCAGTGTTAGCTCAGACTTCAATGAAAAGGTGGTTAAACTCATCCAAATTACCTTACACTTACTTGGATAAACCACTTCACTTAAGCAGGTGCAGATCAGCTGTGTCTGAAAGCTTAGTTTCTTCTTGATCTTCTGTTAACATGTGTCTCAATTAAGTATTTGTGGATTGATGGAAAGGGAAAATATTGTTCTGATAAAGCTGTTAAACTTCAATATGAGAAGGGCTATCTGAGTTGCGATGTTTATATGCTGGAAGAACTTCATGAGGAAAGCATTCTTTAATTTTACCAACTGCATTTGTTAGTCTGATGGCTAAGATCAGGTGCTTGCCAGGGATTGAAAGCTCAGACAATCTCACTTTAAATATTTGCCTAACCACTAGACAAAGAAACGAAGTATCATCCTCAGCATTCTTTTTCTTGTTCACCTTTTAGTGCACGTGCTCTAATTTAAATGTTTTGATACATCTTGCCCAAACAAAATTCAGTGTTTTGCTTGGGTGAGAGAAGTCACACATTTTAATTTGGGCTTTATCTATCTGGGTGCTTTTTATTAATTTTGTTCTTAATTTCTGTCACTGATTTAAAAAATTAACTACTCAGAGAAGAAGTCAATGAGATCTTGTAACTAATATGCTAGTGCTTGTGGGACATAATCTCTTAATGCCTAGAGGATGGAAAAGTTCTATTCCAATGAAAGGTAAAATCCTTGTCCTACCAGTAAAATCGCAATCCCACTAATTTCTACAGACTGATTGCTGGATTCCAAGATTAGTAACCTCCACCTTCCACAGATTTATTCATATCAGACTCTCAGATAGGTAGTAGCTATATAATATACGTAACATGCTCATTTTTATATTCTATGTGCCCATATGTATACATACACTTCAGAAGTTCAATGTAACAGGAAATGAATTTAAATCAGGCATATATCACTAAAAAATACCTAGAGTATTAATGAAAATCAGAGGTCCCAAGAGCGTAATTACAGTTGGTATGCAAATTTAAGTTTTTTTCATAGAACAATCTTTATGTTTGCTGAAGCAATATCACTGTGCTGTGACAGCAAAACAAGAGATTTAATCTAGGCATATCTTTTCATCCAACCAGCCTGCACAATACACACAATGAGGATATTTGCACAATTTACAATAGAAAGAAATTTAAATGCACATTTGTAGATGTCAGCTAAAAATCTGTGTTCCTGTAGAGGCCATGAGAGAGAGGTATAATCCACTGAGGAGGTGATTTAAGGTTCAGAAGGTAAATGCCTGAACTATGGATACCTCAAAAAGCATGCAAACAGCATACCTACACATTGAACAGATGGCAGACAAATTATGATTGGATGTGAATATAAATATAAAAGAGCCTGCATTTTATTATGGTCCCAGGACACTAGTAAATATACATAGGTCATGAATCCAAAGCTCTTGTGACAACAGTTGCACACTGGAGTAAGCATTGAAAAATACAGCAAAAGTCAGATAATGTCTTTAACAATGCAGGCAAAGACACACAGTCTCAGCTTGAGTAGTGATCAGTGTCATTTCACATAAAATAAGCAAAGGTGAAAATGAAACATTGACATTGTAAACGCTTGATTAAATCTCAAGCCGATTAGATTGGCACAGTTTAAGGTAAGAGTACAGGTGGTAAATCCTTTCACTCTTGGGTCGAGTCAGAGAAAAGATACAATTAGAAAGACAAGCATAGTGCAGTCAAGATAATTCAGAGAGTGGAAAATTAAATGCTTGTTAGCAAAGCCCTGACAAGCATTAAGAATAATGTAATTATATTAAATAACTGCTGATTTGGATTAAAATTATCCTGCTCAAATTTCTTGAGGTAACACAGAAGTTGCAGTTGTTTTCCTCTGTTCTTCATTTAAAGTTTTGTCTATGAGTTAGTGAATTCATTCACAGAGTTTTGCAACTTTTTCTCCCTCCATACCTGCATACCCAGACAGTGCCACTGCTTCTTCCTCCACAACATTTCAACGTGATGTACTCTTTCTGTATATTCTATTCTACATATGTCTTCATTGCTATAGGATCTGGCTTCTTTCCAGTACTGCATTATGTATTAATTAATATGCTTTAGCAGAGCACATTAGAAACTTTAGTCAGGTGCAATTTGGCTTGATGCAAAAGTAACTAGATGAAATTAATGCCCTGTGTTAGACAGATTAAATAGTCTATAGGTCTGTTTTGGCCTTAAGCTCTGTGCTTATGTCTGAAGTAGCAGATGCAAGAGCATGGTGATGCTCAAAAGGTGATGTAGGAATATTTGACATGCACCAGGTCCTCCTCAAAATCAGTTCAAATCCATATATTTCTCACCTAAAAAATGAACAATATTGCAGGACTTTAATGAGATTCCTAATCTAAACACACTCTGTGTGACACTTTAACATCTGACATCATATTCAACCTGTGAAACTATGACCACATTGTAGTAACTCATTGTAGTAACTCCTGATTAGCTGTCTCACATAGGCATTGAGAAACCTCATCCTTCTGAGAGGTCTGACCATGCTTAAAAATAAGAACAATATCTCTTGTCTTATTCCAGAGCAATACTTTTTCAGATCACTTGAACCCTGACAATTAACAACTTAAATAGGCCTGAAATCAATAGGTGTGAAATTATTAACCTTTACAGGGACATGTTGGGTCAGCAGAGAGTGAGTTTGCTTATTGGATTCTTACTGTTGACAGCACAAGTTTCAGTGGTTACTATCAGTTAAGCTTTCCAGAGACTGATAGCTTTGTATTGATTTTTTATTTATAGTGAAATCTTGCAGGTTTTGCACTGCATTCTTGCAGACATGCCACTTTTTCCTATTCTTCTTATTATTTGACCTGTGTTTGGTTTTCTGACTTGCTTTGGTTTTTCAACAAGATGTCTTTCATCACATTTTCACATTTGCAAGTCAAGTCGAACAAAGTTATTAGGTTTAAGTAGAGGCCATAACATACTCTAGTAAAATGGCTAGTAATATCAACACTAATATCCAGATAAATTATGTTCAATTTGAAATATCTTTTTCTGGTATCTGAATGCATATTTCATTGCATCAAATTTGGAATAAATCTTATTTTCACAGATGAACTGAAAAGATGATGTACCATTAACTCTAGGTCTACTGGCCAGATGTTTCTCCTCAGATTTAAAGTTGGATTTGTATGTCACTCTCAATGTAGGATAATGCAAATAGGTCATATAATTCATCTGGGCCTGTTTGAAAATATCAGTGTGTATATTTAGCTTCCTGTTTTTTTTTCTTAGCATTTCTGAAAGACATACACTAAGCTTTAACGGCCCTTCCAATGTAAAGCAACTGCTTTCCATGTCAAACAAAAGCCCTTATTAGTGTGAGGTAATGTGTCAGCTACTAAGAAGATTTTGATATGCTAGCAAACTAATAAATATTCATAAATAAACTTCAACTAGACAATGCACAGATTTTCCAAAGAATGTTCTATAGTCTTAATCCAGAGAGTGCTGTAGTAATTAACAGATAAAAGAGGAGGTTCATTAAATGAATATGCAGTGTCATGAAATCAGAACTGTGCATTGATCACTGCTAACTTAAAGATTTTTCCTTAGCTAGGATATTTTGACACACCATTTATCACTAGTCCTATTTTTAGATTTTTAATTAGCAGATCACCAGCCCCTTACCTCATTAACTTGGCTTCTGCAAAAACATCCTTTTTAGTGATAATAGCCAGGTCAGAATAATCACTATTCCCAATTTCTTGACCTGCAAGGAAGGACAGGACCTCAGCTTCTATGACATGAAACTATATTTCATACCAAGCAAATCTGACCTTGACTCAATAGCATGTGTCTTCTTTTCCAAACAATTTATTTTCATTTCTTTTCCGAATGCATTAACCTCAAAACATGCACCTTTTCAAAGACAACTGAAACATTTCCCTAATTTATCTTAAATGTTTATTTCTAGCTCTCTGTTTGCAAAAATGTTTTGGGATACAGTTTAACAGAAAATTGTACCTTGATGTGTGTTTAACACAGCTTGTTGTATAGATAGGTTTTTAAATGATTGGCCTTTATAGCCTTTTTATGACAGAAACCAGCATTTCCAGAAGTTAAAATGAACCAAATAAAAATATATTTACACTTATGTTTGTTAAGCATAAAGGATTAAGAAACTAATAAGAAGCAGACAATTGACAAATCAATGAAGTTAGTTTCCTTCAATTTGAAGTGCCTATTTTATTGCTTACACTATTGGAAGGTATGTTCCACCACTGGTGATGGATAAGAGTGTATATCATGCCATAGGGTTTCAAGACTATATAATTATTTCTGTAATATGTACCCTATATTTTCAACATACTGCATAAGGCTTTAGGTTTTCCTGTTGCAACATCTACAATTAAATCATCTTAATGTCTTTTTGCTCTAATATATGTAGCAACAATGAAAACATTAGGCTAGCCTCAATTAAATGGCCAGTGAATTAGGTAGATGAACAACATTTGCACCCCTGGCTGTTGTATTCAATTAAAATTCCTATCAAACGAAAGAATTGATTAGACTCTTCAAGCAGAGAGGTTTGCATCATGCATGCAGTCTAAATAATTTACATTAGAGCTTTCAACACATTTCAAATGCTGTCATCCCTGCCTTGTGAAACAGTTTATGGCATCCTAAGACTTGCTTTCATTACATGCACTGATTTTGCATTCAATGGTAAGCCAGAAGTTCAGAACACAGTCTAAGAAGGTCATAGCTCTGCAACTGAAAATAGTCTGGGGAAAGGTCACTTAATTATTTTGCATTTTATGATGCTTATAGCTGTGCTCTGATATGTAGCCATGTGTATGCAATCTCATTAAGCTCTAATGTTAGCTTTGTAATGAAAACAATCAGTTTTCAAACTTTAGATCTAATTATACCATTTGCAACGTATTTGATGTAAAAAAATCAAGAACACAGGATTTTGTCAAGATGAGTACACAAAGCTTGAAGATTATCATTACCTTATCAAATTAATGCAACGGATGACAAAATGAAGTTGTGGGAAAAATATCACTTGCTTTAATTATACTAGAGTTTTTAAATTTAAGCAATCACATATATTTGGAAGGACTCATTCAGACTCTTTTACAGTGAATGATACAAAACCAGAAGATGTGCTATCCTACTGCATAAAGTTTGGATCAAGCAGAAGGGATCTTATTAAAATCTAACCATTTTTTTCAAGAATAATGAAAACACTTGTGTCTTCATGAAGAGTTAATGTGCCTAATTCTACTGGTAAACATCAGGAACTATAGAAGCTTTTTTTACTTCCATCTAGAAGTATCTAAATTAAATCTGAGATGGACAGAGGTTTTTACAAAATGTATATTTTCTTTATACTCAGATCTTTGTTCTCTTGCATCATCTGACTTTGATGTAATCATGACAAATTACCACTTTTATGAGAGTAAGTTTCCATAAGTCATTAAATTCTCAGACTCTAAAAAAAAAAATTACTGCTGTTCAGACAACAAAAAAACCTCAAAACTTATCAGTTTTCACTTGATTTTCATTTATGCAGATGCCAGCTGCTTCCCAGCTCTCTTTGGATCCAAGAACGTAGAGGTAGGTTTTTGCCAAAATCCTTAGATATAAGGATACTTGTTGATCCAGAGCAATCAGCTATTCCTTAGTTAAGTCAAGCTATTCCAACCCAAATTTCCTTTAAAATAATACCAACGTATAATAGCTGAATTTCCAGACACCTGTAGCGAATTTGCCCAGAAGGAGTAATTCAGATGAATCTCCTGAGAAAATGTCTGTTTCTGGAATCTTGCCCTATCTTTCTCTGATATAATTAGCTTCTTTTATTTTTTTTTTTACTGCAATAAGCTTGTTTCTTCTCTTCATCCCTACCCTGAGACATAGCTTGTGGGTATGAGAGAATAAGAGATCTTGCTCCAACCTGAAGGGAGTGAGCACCTGGATTTATCCTAGATGTGTGTTAGACTGTCCTTGTGTTTTTAAAGGGACAATCCTGCTCCCTCCATTACTCCCAAGGTTATTGTGGATTACCCCATGACTCCTGGTCTGTATCCCGAGTGGATGGACGCATCATGACTTCTCCATGAGGTAGGTGCCTGAATCCCAGAAGAAAAGCGGGCATAGATGGACTACCAGAAGAAAGGCAGAGGGCCTCTGGTCCCTCATCAACATCAGCAAACTTGGCACATGCATGCTCACATGCTGTGGCAGTACATGTGTGCAGTGGCCCTGAAAGGACATTACAGCAAATGCATTTCAATGTCACTAAATGCAAATAAGTGTGCACTTGAAAAAAAAATCAACATTCCTACATTTTACGATATCTGCAACAACACAGTAATCCTAGCATCTATATAGCAGCATCTAACATCAGCAGCACAGCACCTAACATCTCTAGTGACATAGCAAAGGGACCTCAGATTAACAACAGAACTCAAAGTTCTAGTGCCAGTGCCACTCAGCAGCTATTCAGAAAAGCTAACAAGGCACTAGATTAGAGGAGGTGTAAGAGACTGAATATATAAATAGTATTATATTGCCTTTCTATAAATCAGTGGGTGGTGTAGTCATGTCTTAGCTACAGTACTGGTCACCTTGTCTCAGGAAACATACTGTGGAGGTAGAGACAACTCACAGAGGACTGATGAATCATCAAGGACATCTCAGAGATTAATAGAGACTGAGAAGATTAGGATTGCTTATTTTGGAAATAAGAAAAGACATGATCAAAGTATCTGAAGTATTTCAAGAAGTGTCTGGAAGAGATTCTAAAAGAGTGCAATTAGAAATTACTTTTGCCTGTATCTCAGAGCACAAAACAAGAGTCTGTTCAATTAAATTAAAATAAAGGGAAATTAAAACCAACCTTTAGAGACCTGAGGGCACTAGCAGGCCCTTGTGCCTCTGCCTAGCCTTCCAGGGGCATTTCACCACCCTTTCTGTGGCCCAGGACCCCACTTAAGCTGAGACCAGAGCTATCAGTCCCTACCCTAGCAGCATCCTTTGCATCCATGTCACGGGATCATTGCATCTATCTCCTGGGCTGAACTAGACGTACTGCCTTGACATCCCTGTTGCTCATGGGGCCACTGACGCCCATAGCTGTTGCCACCCTGCCTTGCCCTGTTCATTCCAATGTGGCCCAGCACCCCATCAAGCTGCAGCCACCCTCAGCTCCTGGTCCTGTCCCTGAGGGAGCAGCCTGACAGCCATCTCAGGTGACTTGTAGCTGGGAGCCAAGCTTATGGGGCCTGCCCTACACCTGGGGGATGATCAACACGCAAAAGCAGAGTCCAGCCCTGCTGGCTGCCTGCATGTCCTCCATGCCCACACTGCTCCTGGTGGGCCATGACAACTTGTGTCCACAGCTTTCAGGGTAGACTTGACCCCCCTCATCAGGGAGCTCTGCTATCCCAGTGAGTGTGGCCTTTTAATCACTGTGGCTCACATTATCCTCCCCCAGAAGTTGCCTACAGCCCCACAGACTGCCCAGCACCTTTTACAGCTCACTTTCTGGTGACATGGCCCTCTTAACGGATTCATTAATGAGCAAAGAGTTTGGTTCATGGCCAGATTCTGGATGGAGCTTATAAGCATCCCCCAAGGAAAAACCCACCTCTCCTCTGCCTGACCTGCATGGCAGCTGACCTCAGTTCCCTTCCCAAAGGGAGCAGCCTTGCTCTTGATGATCCCTGGCAGTGCATAAAAAGAAATATCTAGTGCCAAATTGTATAATTAATTTGCAGAAACTGATGCCAAAAAAAAAAAAAAGAAGTGATCTGGGTAACCACACTTAATTAATTTAATAAAACAGTAATTTGTATGGATGATCATTAGATCTTCAGGCTTCAGCCAACTTCTATCAGAGGCAGACAGGAAGATGAGATTTCTTGGAGGTAGGAGGTTGTCTCACAGCTTGCTGTCAAAGACCTACCTAATAGAAGATACTGACTAGTAGACGTGTCAGCTTTGTGTTCAAAACTACAGAACCAGAAAGTGGATAAAAATAATTCACCTTCTAGTAGTCTGTTATGCCCACACACCTCACATTTTCAATTAATGAGCTACTTGCAGTGCACTGTGGTTTTGTAAGGATATAGATTTATGCTAGGAATTCCTCTTGCATTTTTTTCATCTAGAAGACAGTATTCTGCAGTTCAAATGCTGAGGCTATGTAGGTGTAAAATATCATGTCATGGCAGTTTGAACTGAAGCTGAAGAAAGTCTAAATCTCCTTAGGGCTTCTTTCTGTCTCCACCATTTCACCACTCTTGATGTGTCAATTGACATGTCTGTACTTGACCCTGGGTGTCCAAGTTTTCTTGGTTAGAATGCTATCAGGTATACCTGCACTATAATGTCTATTTAGATTACCTCCAAATGTCCCTTAACCATTCTGTGTTTCCATGCTACATTAAACAACAGTAGTTTAAAAATTGAACCCTTCACAGACCAATGACTTTTCTACCTACTTGTTGTTATGAAAGTTATAAACCTATTTCTTTGCAGAAGAAGGAGTGGGCAGTATTTTTACTCCATCTCTGTCTAAGGCACTACTCTCATGGGACTTCCCTGATCTTATAAAGCAGATCTAGAGGACAGCGATTCCCAATGGTATAAGGTTTTCAAAGCCTGCAAAAGTTTGTGTTTCTTCTGTTAAAATGCATTTCTTCTGCCCTCTAAGACCTGAGGACCCCTGAAGAGCCTTCATAAATTGTTGGAGTACTCTGTATTTTAGTTTTCAGTCACTGATATGCTGAGCCCAGTTAAGACTAAGCTCCAGTTTTCATTTGCCACCTTTAGTCTTTCTTTTATGTAAGTAACTGAGGGGAGAGAATAACTGTGGTGACACTCCTTGAATGGTCTAAGAAATATTTGGC
The DNA here is from genome assembly GCF_012275295.1 of Melopsittacus undulatus. Classification (NCBI taxonomy): domain Eukaryota; kingdom Metazoa; phylum Chordata; class Aves; order Psittaciformes; family Psittaculidae; genus Melopsittacus; species Melopsittacus undulatus. The sequence continues at coordinate 45,276,349 of NC_047527.1, read as the reverse complement.
TTCATAAGCTTAACATGCTTTACCAAGAAGAAAATGTCAGTGTTAACCTAAAAGGTGGAAATTAAAGGAAAATAAAACATTTTCTCAAGTAGGAGATGTATAACTGATATAGCTCATCTCATATTCAGTAATTCCCAGATCAGAATCATAACATTTAGGCTTTGGGAGCTCAGCCTTGCTTTTGCTCATAGGTAGCAAAATCCTACATTACTTATTAATAAAATCCACACAAATATCTATTATATGATAGGTAGAAAAAGTTCTGAAAACCAGGCTCAAATCTGACAATTTTGTTGTAGATTTTTCCCCAAGTAATTCCCTTGCATTGAAAGTTTTACTGAAAAAAGTCACAATTAATGCAAGACAAACTGGAACTCTAAAAGAACAAATAAAAATAACCGTTTAACAATTTTCATCTAAAGGTCAGTGTAATCAAGACTGGAATAATTTTTTTTTTTTTTTTGTTTTCCATGACCATGATGAAAATTCCTTTTGGCCTCAGTAAATGCACACAGAAAGGTATATTCTGAAAAAAACTTGGCAAACTGGAGGAGGACTTGGTGACCCTGGATAACATGACTGAATCTGATGAATCTCTCCATGAAGGTGCTTGAAAGGACTCTACTAGGGAATATGCAGATTATGGTTCAGATGTCCCCAGATCTGAACTGGATTAAACTTCATTGAATATACTCCGTACCTTGCTTCACTCTATCTATTATTCTCAGCATGCCATATTAGCAAGGCTCAAAGCATAACAATACCTAATTCTCTGTAGCCTAGAGATTTCAAGAATACAATGGAACTTGTAAGGTACAAGGACATGACTCAGGCAAGCTACACAAAGTCCTCTGTAAGAAGAGGTTTTGTATATGTGCCAATAATAGGGACCTTGAATTTGAGTGACAGAAGCCCTTTCATAAATAATATCTAGTGACTGAAGGCCTCTCTTTGTTTGCATTCATTTTTAGCTGACTGCAAGGCACACAGCAGAAAAAAAAATAAATAAAAAGGAAAGCAAAGGAAAGAAAAGATAAAAACAAGATAGAGATGGGGGTGGACATGTCAGGAAGATTTCTCTGAGATTGTTTTTATTCTATGCGGTTGTTTTTCTGCTGCACCCAAATAACCTGTATTCAAGCTGCTTCAGAGAGGAGGAATGTTTTTCCCCTACTCATGTTTGATTTCTTATGCTGGTTGTACTGCCAAAATATTACATATATGGGAAGAGGCCAAGAATAAGTGTGATATTATCATGGCAAGAAAAATCAAAGTTTATTTCCAAGAATATTATGGTATTCAGGGATTGTTTCAGACAATCTATAGGGATCAGGAAGAGATTCCTGATTCAAATATATGATTTTTTAATTTTGTTTCTCTAGAGTCCCCATTACAAATACAGACCACAGGTAGTTAGTTATGTAAGACCTCTAATATCACCAAAGGAATACATAACAGAACAAATACTTCTTTAATTACCTTCTTACTGTATAACTATCAAACAAACCCAATATAAATCTGCAACTTCTTAAGTAAAATGTGGGCCCATAGCTCTTATGTTTAGTAACACTTCACAGCCTTATTAAAGAGAATAGTGTTTTGTGGTGTTAAAAGTTATTCAGCAGGAGTCAGTTTGTATTAAATATAGTCACCCTGAAAATCTTATTTGATAAGGAATTGAGTATGGCTTTAGAGATGCTACCAACAAGGAAGTGCAGCATTTCAAATTAATGATTTAATCTTTGAAAAAATACAACAATAAATATTAAATTTTTTAAGAGTAGTAATTATAAAGTGGGTATTATAAATAACAACATATGGCATCTCTGCGAGTACAAGGCTGAATTAATTCCTGAGGCTTTGATGCCATTCATAAACCTCTCAGAGTTTATGACTGCAGCTGAGTTTTTGAGTGAAATACAGCCTTGTGTTTACTCCAGGGCTATCTATTATGCTCCATGTTATTCAAATGTATTCTAGTGTTGATCCTCATGCTTTGCCTCTAAATTGTTTTTCCCCAGCCATTAACACAAGATGTAACTTTTTCCCTTAATATGAGTCCTCAATATTTTTTTCAAGAGAGAAAGAGCAAATCTAAACAGAGACATTGCCTTATTAATGCCACAAATCACATATTCCACCAATTCACAGTCTTTCAACATTCATAGCTGGAGTAAAGGGAGCAATTTTATATGGAAAGGAAGATTTAGGGACTTTGAATTCAGTATTTCAGCTGGATAAGAGAAACCAATTTTGGGTGGCCAGCCGGCTTTCCACAGATCAACATTGATTTATGAAGTCTAAATAATGCTATTATACCACAATGACCTTCTTGAAATGGATCTAAATATAAAACCTCTGTAAAGAAGGCTCATCAGCCTAGCAGAGACAGAAGAAAAGTTCCTGATATGGACCTCATACTGCCTTGGCAGAATTATGATGCAAATCAGAGCATTAACTGAGTAGTAGGAAGAGAGAAGATATGTAATATTATATATTACAGCACTGTCTATCATGACAGTAAGAATTTGAATACCATATTTAAAAATTTTTAAGTATCTTTTGAAAACTATGTTAAGGATGAACATGGCTTTGCTAAAGCAATATCTCTCAAATGTTGTAGGACACCTATTGTAAACCTTACAGAAGAAATCTAAATTCTTTCCAATATATTAAAAGCTCTTGGTTCAGGAAAATATTAATAGAGTGCAAACTGACCACAACAATAACAAGCATCCAATTTCTATCCAATGAAAATTAAATTGTTTATTGTGAAGTAGCAAAAGTGTGCTGAGAGCAATAAAAAATAAATGCAGGAGTAATGTCTGTCTTAAGTAACTTAAGGTGACAGATGAGCAGTGAAAAGCATTTTTGACTGGCTTCTGAAAGATAATTTAGCAGCCTGTGTTCCACTGAAATATTTCAGTTGGACATTCATGCATATTTAGACTTCTGAGGAATACAACCTCTTATTGCCATTTCCCAGTTTTGTCATTCCTGTTTGGGTATTTAGTCATCATTTTAGCCTCTGCCTGTTTTGGCAATTTAAACATTTCTGGGAATATTCCCAGGAATTGATGCCAACTGGCATTAAAATGTCTAATTCCTCAACCTTCAAACTTTGGGGCCAGAGGCAAACAACCTATGGGAAAGGACAGATACCTTAAATGCTTTATCCCCAAAACTCCCAACTTACCTCCCAAACTATATCTAAGTATTATCTGGGAAACTGCCAGTTCACATGGACCAACTAATCTCTACACTACGTCTGGAGCGAAGAAAATATTTACAGGTTTGAGGTGGGAAGAGGATTTACTGGAGGTAAGTTGTCTGTGTCTGCAGAGATACTTATCCTCCTCTCCCTTTACAGTAAGTGGTACTTACTGGTTTTCCGCTGTAAATAGAACAATTGCAACGCATACTTTTAGCATTTCAGGTTGTAGTCCTGGTTTTTCCAGCATTCCAAGTATAGCTCTTGGTATATTTCCCAAATATATGTTCTAATTTGTCAAAAGATGCCCAAAACTGTGGGACCTTCTATGACTTTTTCTGGTTCTGCCCATGTTGGTTACCATCACTGAAGGTGAAATTAAATACAAGAGACATCCCTGTGGCTGTGGAATTACTTTGAAACCCTATTTTCTACATGAGGATCTAATCTTTTTCAGTCTTTTTTCCCTACATGATTTTGGGCCTACTAGCCTCTTTAACCATTAGTAGCATGTTAGATTTGGGATACCTCTGAAGTGTGGCAGTAGAGGTCATTGCCTTCTTATTGTCCTGTTATGATATCTCCAGTGTATAACTATAGCCTACACATTTGTCTTTTGATAGCCTCACATGAACTCTTCCTTACCTTGGCCTTTCTCACTTATTGCAAAGTCTCATTGTACTCCACAGGTGCTTTTCTTGGTCATTCACCCCAGATTCTGATGCTTTGTCACTGTAAAAATATCTGAACTGCAGCATTTGGTTTCATTATCATATTAGACATTGCTGCATTCCATGACCTGGCCATTGTCATTATAAATGACAAATTTGTAATTTGTATTTTATAAATCACATTTTAACAATTAAAAATGTTCTCTTAGAAGTCATGTAAGCTGTGCCATTAGAAACCTCACAATACAAGGACTTTTTTCCTGTACCTCAGCAAAAGTTAGTAGAGCAATCAGCCTTAGAAAAAAAATAGCAGTTGTAATTAATCATTATGCTGTTCAAAATAATTACCTGTATTAAGGGAAAGGTGATCATCACCTAAAATCCAAAAATCTGTTTTTCCATATTCCTAACAAATCAATGTCATTTACCACAACACAAAACTAGCCTGTTCTTATTAACCCTGATTTATGCAATAAGTCCCAAAAAAAGAGATGTGTCTTGTTAAAAAAGATGAAAATTTTCTCAAATATACAAGGATTAAAGAAGATAAATGTTTTCCACACCAACTATAATGCCATATTAATGGAAGATTACTATGAAATACTAGTAGTCTACAAGCAGTCTACAAGCATTAATAGTACTATTAAGGTAAGGAGGACTTTTTAAAAAGATTTTTGGTTAAACTAACAGTTTTCCCAAGAACAAGGGTCAGAAACTTTATGGAATTATTTTCCTGCTTTGTAGTTTGCACTGAATGGTAAAACTGCTTCCTGTATATTATCCTATTTCTACATCTGGTTGTGAATTGCTGCCATAAATAATGAAATAAATATATGAGTTCATTTCTGTTCTGTATTAGGAATGTGTTATTGTCACAGTATGTAATTACAATCATTCACAGTGTGAACCTGAGGCCTGAATAGTAAATTGCCCTGAAAATAATCTTCTGCTGTGAATTTATGAATTTCCAAGCTTACCTTTCATAATGATTAATACTGTATTGTCATTTAACGTTCAGGTCATTCAACAGAACAGACACCATACCTCAGAAGTCATGGAAGTGAAAAAGCACTTAATACACAATGAAAATAACATCTGATGACAATGTAATTAATGGATAATATACCTTTACAGAATGACGATGCAGGCAATAAGTATAAGAAATCATCAAAAAGTCTTCTACTACTACTGGAAAAAGGACAAAATAAAAAATTAGGTAGTCAGGGCAGGAAGAAAAATGTCTTTATAGTGTCATTTGATATCATTTGTACTTGGAGAAAGAGTTTTCCATAGACAGGAAGGGAACATGTACAGGTCAAGAAAACTATAAATACTGCATTAGCAAGACATTAGTAAACAGTGGTTAGAAGATTTGTACTTTGCAGCACTGAGTGTTCAAGTTTTAAAGACAAATCTTTTACTATTAATCTGAAATGACTATGTCTACCCCATAGTGAAAGATGTCCATAATAAACCTTGAGGAAGGAAGTTTTCTGATTTTTTCCTTGATCTTTGCAGTGGTAGTGGTTCTATAGAAAAGACATTCGGTAAAGACACTGACCTGTATTCGACCTTATACCCTTAATGTTTAAATGAAGAACACCAAATTAGGTATTGCTTAAACTTTATCCAGTTCCCAGTGTTCAAATATTTTTTTGAGAAAATATTTTTTTTTAAAGTTCTTTTCCCTTCTTAATTCCTCTTGCAAAATTCAGCTTAGTTTCTCAGGAACCTATACAGAATTAAATAAAATTATATAAAATGAGAAAATCGATTTTGTATGAAAGCTTTTCATAGACTTTTTTGTTTTAAATAGTTCCAATGCAACAGAAAATTTTCATTTGTCATCATTTGAGATTCAAAATTTACTTGCCAGGGTCAATAGCTGCAAATATAGCTTCTTTTATTTCTATTTTTTGATTTTTTTTATGTATTTTTTAAGCTACTTCAGTAAAGAAATGCTAGAAATATGTTTATCTGTTTTCAAATTATGTTATCAATATGTTGGGTTGAACCAGAAATTTTCTACTATGTATTGGTTTGTCTATAGATTTAACAATAACAGACTTATAGAGTGCTCAGACAGCTGAACATAATACAACTGGGCCTTAGCCCTTGTTGTCAAAAAAATATTCAAACTTTCTGAAGCAATGAAATAAAATAGGTGCAGAAATCTGATTATATATGTCATAGTTGATTCGATTCATAATCTACATGCTATTTAAACCAGTTTTATCAATTTCTCTACAACTATTAGAACCATCAAGCAAGAAAAGAACATGAGTCAAGGATCTTGGCACTTAATTGCTGTGAGAACAGTATTACATATAAGTAGTACCCCCTGACCCACTTGTAAGAGCCACTACAACAGGTGAGATTATGGTATTTTAGTATTTTTATTTCTATTCTTCTCCAAAAGCTTGAAATTAAAATGATCATAAAACATACTCATTATTTGCTTTAGAAGTCAGAAACTTTTGGTTCAAAATAATTTAAAGATAAGACTTGAATTGTTTCCTTTCTTTTCTAATACTAGATTATTTTTTCCCTCCAACATTTTGTCCAATATTCTTATCTGTTTATGCATGTTGGTCTAATTTTGCATTTGTCTAGCCTACTTCTATACAGAAAAAAAAATCCTCTTGATTCATAAATCAAAGAGCACAAAGCCAGCAAATACTGAAACAACTCTACATGCAACATCTATGATTAATTATAGCTTACTCTGTTCCACAACCTCATGTTATAAAGAATGAGATTTTTTTCTCACAAAGAAAAGGTTGCTACAGAGGCATTCCTTTTGGTTTGAGGGTTTTTTTCTGTTTGTTTTCTTAATTGATTTCAACAGAGACAGAAGTTTCAGCATGTAAGACCAGTGAAAATCAAACGCAAATTCAACAACAGTTTGCTGTTCAGGAGATTCTCTAGACTATCTGAAGTCTTAGTAGAAGTGAAATATTGTGACTAGGGCAGAAATGTTAAAACAGTTCAGATGGCACATTTTGGATTTGGCACAAGCCATAAGCAGGAATGAGAGTGCCACTCAAGGCCACAAGCTCTGCCATAGTGCAGTCTCATTTGATCATGGAGGAAGCATTCTCTGTAACTTCCACAGTACTTTCCTGCTACTTCTTCTCAGCATTAGGTTGCAGTGATATGTATGCACTGGCTTAATTTACATTGGCATTAGTTTTACACTACTTTTCTGTTAGTTCCTGGATAAGCACAGAAGTTCAGAGAATAACATGCTGCCATCTCCTTCTAGAATACCAGAACTACATACTGCATTAGCTGGCAGGTTAGCTTAGGATAACATGATGTGAGAGTCCATTTATTTATAAAACATTATAAAAGAAAGACTGAAGTGATAAAACATCCCTGATTTGTTCCTTTCCTTTAATGAACTTCTAGATCAAAAGCAAAGTCTACATACTTCAAGTTCATAAGCTATACAGACAGTAAGTGACAGAGTCTGTTGCCAGTTGCTATTCACTTTGAGCACTAACTTTTATCTTAGAGGGTGCTATTGATGCCAGAATGGTATTTGAAATACTTAAGAATAACAGAATCCTGCATTAATGCAACACTGTTCCAGATTCAATCTGATTGCTTCTGTTAGTCACTGTGCATGTAATATTTATGTATCTTGTGTAAGAGATAGTAAGCAACTATAGGGCATAAAAAAAAAAATCTGAATTCAGTTACACTGTATCTGCAGGATAATCTATAAAGTTTGCAACAGAACAACTTGTTTCCCTAAAGAACTGACCAAGCCTAGCCACCCTTATTCAAATATACAACCTCCTTCTCATTCTAAAGTGAGGAAGGCTGAGGGCTGCAAGTCCCCAGGCGTGTCTGGCAGGCAATGCATCATCAGAGAGGCAGGAGAATGAAAAAGGCCAGCCTGCTCTGGGTAGCGGAGAGCAGGAAAGTCTACCACAAAGCAGTCTCTAGAGAGAAGGGCTGTAGGCAAAAAATGACACCTTTCTTATCAATACTGAATCTGTAAAATTCCCAGCACCTTGCTATTGTCTTTTGCTGTTTAAAAATTACTACTGTAGAAGAGGAGACTGGTTGTGAAGGAGAAAAAAAAAGCCTAAGAGAGTTAAAATAAATCTTTAATAATCCAATTTTATTGCTTAGATGTTGTTTTTTTTTTTTAATTACATTTGATGCCTGTAAAGGAAAGAAACTAGCTTAGACTTCTGAGAAGAGACTTAAAAAGTGGTGCTCAATAGTTACTTAGACCTTCCTAAGCAATAATCAATAAACATTTGCAGCTATGTAACTGCAGCCTGTCTAAAATGTCTTGAGATGTAATGGAAGGAAACCTGTCAAGTTGTCCGTGCCCATGGCAGAGGGGTTTGAACTAGATGATCTTAAGGTCCTTTCCAACCCTAACTGTTCTACGATTCCATGATAAGTCCTGCTGCCTAAGCATAGGTTCCCTCATGTAACAATATGGTATAAGAAGGAATGATTAGCAAATAAGGTAGACAGATAAGAAAGTAGGTTTATTTCCTTTTCCATTAAGATCTTGACACAGAGCACGTCCCATTTAATTTTATCATTTGCATAGTATTTGTAGCAGGGGGGCTGGAGACAGGCTGAGAAAGTTGGGGCTGTTCAGCCTGGAGAAGAGAAGGCTGCGTGGAGACCTTATAGCAGCCTTCCAGTATCTGAAGGGCGGCTATAGAGATGCTGCAGAGGGACTCTTCATCAGGGACTGTAGTGACAGAACAAGGGGTAACAGGTTGAAACTTAAAGAGGGGAGGTTTAGATTGGATATAAGGAAGAAGTTCTTTACTGTTAGGGTGGTGAGGCACTGGAATGGGTTTCCCAGGGAGGTTGTGAATGCTCCATCCCTGGCAGTGTCCAAGGCCAGGTTGGATGAAGCCTTGGGTGACATGGTTTAGTGGGAGGTGTCCCTGCCCATGGCAAGGGGGCTGGAACTAGATGATCTTAAGGTTCTTTCTCACCCTAACTATTTTTTGGTTCTATGATTCTATTGACATATAAGAAAAAATATACAGGATATGTCAATGTCTCTTCTAAAAGCTGCTTTACACTGGGAATCAAACATGCAATCTTTGATGAAGTGCAGAGTCCTAGAGATCTTTTAGACAATGTATAAGCAAGTATCATGTTTTTATAAAATCAGTGTTTAAAACTACGTTTACAATATTTAAATAAAGGTGAGATTGCATGATGTACTTTTTCATATGAGAAAAAGAAATAATTTGCATATACAAGCAGTTATTTAGAAAGCAAGAAGAGCATCACCTAAATAGGACAAACTCCTGTTACTCTTTTATATTATTATTATTACTTTTTATTATTTTTATTTCCTCTTTTCTTTCTTATTTTATTTTCTTCTTTTTTCTTTTTCCTTCCTTATTTTGCTTTAATTTTTCATTTTCTTTTTCCCTTCATTTTCCTTTCCCCTTTTCTTTTCTGATTTCTTTTTTGTAGAGGACCTCATTCCAGCTCACTAAAATCCCAGCACTGCCAGTTTATATTGCTGTCCATACCTGGAAAAAAAAACACTTTTTATATCTCCATCTGTAAATAGTAGGTCATAGCATACGTGTTACTTAATGCACAAAGCTTATCTCTAAATTATTATCCAGTTTAGTTTTATGTACACTTGTATAAAAGAAGCTTCACAATATCTAGGACATTAGAAATAGACATTATTTAGACTTATGCTTTATGCATGCTATGCTGCATGTAATCTTACAAAATATCCCAGGAAATATCAAAAAGATGCAGTTGCTGTGGACTTTAGTAAGAAACAAAGATCTCTGACTTTTCAGAATTTTCTGGGTGTTTATATGTAGAAAAATGCTTAGTTTTAAAAACCTGTAAAATAGGTCCAAAAGTATAATTCAAAACTTTATTTAATCTCAAAATACTTTGTGTGAAGAAACTCAGGGTTTTTTTGCAAGATTTCACCACACCGAACATACAAATTTCTATTTGGAAAATATTCCCATTTCTCATTAAGCTGAAAAATTTGTGGATATAGGATATGAACCTATTTAAAATACTAGGGTTTATTTCAGAACAGATAAAAGCAAAAAATGGTACTCTTACTGGTAACTAGAATATATTTATCAAGATAATCTAATATTCACTGTAGTGACAAGTCATCTGACCACACACCAATACACAATGAAAAAGTTTGATTGGAGTTGACATTTACAGATAGTATCTGGGGAGGTGATTATAATTTTTTTCACTTGCACCTCTTGGTTTTCTTGGTCATAACTATTGTGTATAGGTATTTGAACATGTGGACAACATTATGTGATGTCAGTGTTTCTAACACTGTTGCAATTGTTGCATAAAGTTGGCATAAAGAGCAAAAATATGACCAAAATAAAACTGCAGTAATATTACTTTTATCAGTGACTACACAGTTTTTAGGGTCAACTATTGTATCTGCAAAAAACTGTCAAAATAAACTTAAGCCAGCATCATAGAAAACCGCACTGCTGCTCCACCTCAGCATACAAAAAAAAGAGGTAGCCAGACAAATACAGACAGGCTAAGAAAGACTACATCAAATAATTTATAGACATAGAGGGTTGAAAAAAAAAAAAAAACCCAAACAAGCCCTTTAGATTTGAATACTAAGAAGTGGAAAAGCAAACTTAAAGAAAATTTCTGGCATGTCACTTCTGTATGGCCTAACTACCTTTTTTGTGCTTGTAATACTGAAGTCAGAAAACTGTTATAACACAGCTTGTGAGATCCCAACAGATGTGGTTTAGACACATCAGTTTTATTCATTTTAATGGAATTTGCTTTTTTAGTGTTCAGCAATTTGCTTTTTTGTGTTTAATAAAATCATGGATTTAATGAGCAATCAGTGTAGACAAAATGTACTCAAATTTAAAGAATATAAATAACAGAGGGAATTGTAGTAATTTAGAAATGGTTTTAATAAAGTTTTTGTCATTATTATGCAAATACTTAATCAGAAAAATCAATTCAAATTGGTTTGTAAACAAGCTTAAGATGGTGAAAAAAGCTAATTAACAGAACATCTGCAAAAATAATCTGAAAAATACACTGTTAGTATTCTGAAACCTACTCTGAAATCAGAAATACCAACAGAAGCTTTGAGATGAAACTGGACAGAAAACTAGTATGATAACATAATGTCTATTTTGCAATTCAGTTTAAAAAAATTGTTCTCCACCATACTACCTGAAAACTTCTGATGTACCTTTTTTTATTATTTATTACTTTATTTTTTAACTATAACCAGGAGGAAGGAAATAATTTTAAAATTTTAGATAGATATTTTGTCTACACAAAGATAAAGAACAGTGTGCTGACTGTTCCAGAAATCAAAGAGTTAACATCATACAAAGATATGCAACATGTAGAAAGGGATGAAGCTAAGAAGTGTAGGCCAAAGGTCTTGAAAACCTTAGCACAAAAGAAATTACGAAGTTATGAAATGTCCTCTTGAGAAAGTGTTTAGGTCTTGCCACTTCAATATACAAAATTAAGACAGGTGTTATGTAAAATACTGATAGTTACAAAAAAACCCCTAATTTCTTCAGAATAACCATTTAAACATTGTTATAGTTTCTTTATAAGTGTTTTCAAAAATGTGTATGTAGAATTCGAAGACAGAGGCTTGAATTTTTATGCCTGTACAAAACATGAACACATCCCCTGACTTTAAAGCATCAGTGAAAAAGAAATATTTTTTATCCAATTTTTATATTGTTTGAATGGAAAACATAGCAGTCCTACTACAAAACGAAAACTACTCCTCAGAATGTGGCAACTAGAAGCCTGGTATACTATAACCAAAAATTTAATAAAATCCATATATACATAGCCATTTATCTTGCAGGGGTTTTACTGGTTTTGTCATTTCTGCTTCTTTTCTGAAATAAAAGAATATTGTTTCACTCAGCTGAGTGAAATCCTGAGGGAATTTAATGGTATAAGTAGGCTTCAGTTACTGATATTATATAAAACTAGTGGGCTATAACCATATTATCAGGTCAGTAGAAGACACTTCCTTCCCCCCCCCAACTTTTCTCAGTGAATACTAGAAACTAACTGCTGCAATAAATCACTTTTTCTCAGTGTAGCAAAACCAATACGAATGAAGTCAAATGTATCACAGCAAATGCCATTAAAAAATGGTAGTTTACTCATGAGATATGAAGACTGTATATCTTACCAACTTCAGTCTGACTTCTTTGCTTTGTTTTTGCAAAAAAAAAAAATATATATATACATTTGATTAAGATCTTGAGATTCTTTAAATAGATTTTTTTTTTGTGCACTTTCTGCTTATTATTCCCCAACACTTACTATCGGTGCACTGAAACCATTTTGAACTAGCAATATGGCACATGCTGGGACACATCCAAAGGCAGAATTTAGGCATATTTCCTACTGACATAGGAGGAGGAGATCCACAATGACCATAGCCACTGTTCTCTGGGCACAAACAAACCCTGGTGATGTTAGCTGCAATGAGTGAGATCAGATAGGAGAACACATTTTTGACGCAATAGTCTTTTTATTTCACCTGTTTTGTCTCTATGCTGACATTTGTCTTCAGAATGTCCTCAAGTAATATGAATGGCTCTCATCTGCAATTTGGAGGACTAAAATGTAAGAGAGAATTCCAGTCACCTAACTGAAGCCATTTAGAATTAGACCAACCCGGCTAGGCTAGGTTAGACTAGACTAAAGCCACTGTCTCTCTCAAGATACTTGTGGAATCTCTATGGATTACTGAGAGAACTTACGCATCTTGTTTAAATAAGTTCAGTCCAATTTTGGCATCTATATTTAAACAAATGTAATCTAACCTGAGCTATTTTATTCAAAGAAAAAGTAGTAACAGAGGATTCTAGGTTATAATAAAATAAAAACGTATTCTGCTATCATTATATAGGCCTAGGTGACTAAATATTCAAGTAGAAAAACATGAACATAAGATTTTCATTTTATTGTTGTGTTTCATTTTAGTCAAGACAGAATATCTTCCTTCTTATGGAATGGCTTCCAAATGGCTTGATGGTATTGTCTGGGTTTTTTTTAATATAGCCCTAGCCTTTGCCTTAAAAACAGTTTCATCTATACAGACTGGTTTTGCAGATTATATCCATCTTTCATATTTTCAGTTCACATGTAACAGGAATATTAATATTTCAAGCAGATCTTGTAAAAAATACAATTATTTTACTTATGTTACTTTACCTTGGAGTAGAGGGGGAAAAAATGTAATGAGACAGCTATAAGAATTATTTCTAGCAACCTGATACGGTCTAGCAAACACATACGGTCTGCAAGGTATAAAACATTTAAACATTGTCTGTCTAGCTAATTAGGTTTTTTACAGCAAAAAGGTACATAAAAGTACACTGTAAGAAGCAACAAGTGGCATAGTTTGGAGGTCAACATTAAATTCTTATAAAAAAACCCAAAATCATAAAAACATACATAGAAAAAAAAGAAAAAATAAAAAAATCTACTAAATGCACTGAAAGATACTGCCTTTTCCTGCAAAGAATGCCCTGTCTGCTCCTTTTCACTGTGATAGATGCAATGACCTCTATGAACCAGTTGAATTAGATGCCAACAAATTGATACTCATGACAGAGCCTTGTTCAAATATGCATTTGGTGGTTAGAAATATGCCTATCAGAAAATGAATCTATAATATTAATTGAAATCTTACAAAAATGTGTCATTTCAAAAGCAATTAATAGCTCATATCTAATATCTCCTTAAATACTGAATAAGTCTTGATTTCTGGTGGAGAGCAATAGAATGTAACCGTGGGGTTCAATGCATTGTCGAAGTAGTTCTTCCCACCATTACCCCAGGTTCTATACACATATTTTTTTTTATTAACAAGATTTCAGTATATGTTCATGTCCTGTATTCTTGTTGAAGAATTTACCCCTAAGAACTTTTATCTTCATGACAATATTCCTAGTTGATGATAATACAAAAATATTAGCTATATCTAAATTGTATGCTGAATGTATGCCGGTGTTTGAAAAGTGCACTCTGCAGTAGCGTACAAAACATGCCTGAGGTTTATTTCTGAGAAATAATAAATAAAAGCACATGATCATAAAAGGTATGTGTGTAGCCTGCAGTATCTAGTGGCAATAATTATTTTTTAATATTTCAAGATCTTTCATATATATTATTTTTCATAGGTATTTCTATAGAAGAAAACTTTTTCTAAGTGTATTAATAAGTACAGAAAACCTGTTTTGGTCTAACAGAAAAAAAATGACTGATCAGACATTTGATACTAAGCAATTTTTTTTCAGTGCTTGCTTATTAAGTAATAACTAAAGTAAACCTTCATTTTGGCACTGTAGGGTGGATGGGAATAGGACAAGAAAAATGATAACGAAGTCATACCCTTGGGAAGGAGGTATGTTGGTGGGTATTCATCTCATTTGTGTGGTCTGCTATTAAATATCCCTTAGGACGTAAACCTGAATGCAATGTAATAGAGTCTAAATGGCTTCTTTTCATGCAAACTATAAAGATTCATAACTCATCTGTGAAGAAAATCCCAATTAAATCATGGCCTTAGCTTGCCTCCGAAGAGAAAGACAAAAGGTAGTAATATGATGTTTCAAAATAAAAAGTCAGCAACCTGAGTAGAGCTTACTGCTCTATATGCCATTAATATTGAGCATTCATGACATCTGTATGCCATTCTAGAGCTAGAAAGTCATTAGTAATCAGTTAGAAAGAAACCTGCATAAAAATAAATTTGTGTTGGTTGGAAAAACAAACATCTTGAAGATTGGCATGGTATTATTCAAATTAATTATGTTTGTTTAACAAGTTTCCATAGTATCCATAATTTTGATAAACTCAGAATTACCATTTTTTTTTTCTATAGACTCCATCTTAAGTCCCATTTCCATACATTTCTGTTACTATAGCTAACATTTTCCTTATATGCATGTAATGGATCATGTACCTGAATTATTACACTATTACCCTAATGGCTACCACTGTCCATCTGGCTGAAATTTTTTAGCTGTTCACCTGAAATTTGCACTGATAACATTACCCTTGAGAAGCTATAACGGAAGACTGATGTTTTATTGATTTTTCATGAGTGGGGAATATGAAACATTTTGTGGTTTTATCTTTGGAAATAGCAAAACTGCATATAATTTAGAGCGATTAAATGTGCTGCAAAATGCTAGGGGAAAATGCTGGGTATTTAGAGTCTTCAAATTAAAAACATATGATACAATTAAAAATATATTTGAAATATGACATTGTAGCAAAACCTTCCTAATTTTCCTGTGATTTCCAACTCTGACTGTCTTCGCACATGTTCTTTGAGCCTAGTTACTACTAAGGAAAATGTCAAGCAGTATGACACATTCATTTTTCTCATGGCATTTGATACTTAAAATGTTACTCAAAAGGGTGGAATTATGAAGACAGATCATTAGTAAGAATCAATAATCATATATTTTTATTTACAATCAATATTTTCGTAATTTGAAGTTCTTTTTGATTGAAAAAACTTAAATACTATTTGTTTTATTCATCTCAAAGATCACAAGTGAAAAGGGTGGAACCCAATTCATGAAGAAGGGCTGCCTGATGGTTCTCACTTAATTTATACTTTCTATTATTTTGCACTCAAAATCTATTAATATAACATAGAAAAGGAATAAAAAGAGTTATATCATTTAAACTTTAAACACAACATAAGTTGCGATGCTTTTGAAAGTAAGCTAAATCACTGTAAATGTTCTCAGAGCTTTTTTTCATATACTGAAATATTTTATTTTTCAAGAGATATGTTCAGCATAGCATGAGTAGTTGTACCAAGATAGCTTGAAAACATTAACTTACACTTCTATCTTTGGAGAGTTTTTTTTGTGGGAGACAGGGAGAAAGCAAAGTGAATTTCTATTTTTCATACACGGTTGTCACAAAATGCAATGTTTCATAAATTACAAAATTTTGTAGATTATACAGATCTCTTTGATATCAGTCATTCAAATGCATGCAAAACTGGAACTGGAAATTAATTTCTATTTTCTTATTATTTAAGACCACTTGTCTGTTTAAGTGCAGATCATTACAAATCTTTTTGTTGCTTTCAGTGTTGTCTAGTTTATAAGCACTGAATAAGTGTCATCAAAATAAGAAAAGTAGAAGGAAGTAACCTGTGTTTCCCTTTGTTCACTGAATAATCAATACACTCTTCATCAATCTTACGTCTTTCGAAAAGGACAACTTGTAAAAAATATCAAGATGGCACAAGTTGTAGTGATGTTTCCGTTCAATTGCTTGCAAGTTCCATCTTCTACAGTTTATTGTGTTTACATATTTTGTATGACTGGATGAGAGCTGTCACAACAAGAGCTTAAAAAATTCTTTCAAATAATCAGTGGCTTCATTAATCACCCACTGGTATTCGCTGATATTCTGAATTTTAAATATTTTTCAGGAACAAAAATCATTAAGTCTTCATGTTAAACTGCTTTGGATCAGCTTTTTACAAGAAAGAAATGATGTAGGGATCCTCAGGATGTTCTTGCAGGGTAGTTTGGTAAATCCACCTCTGAAAAAAGTTTCCGTTTGCAAAATCAGTTGCTCTTCTTTAATTAATTTTATATATGCTTTGCCAAAAAAAAAAAAAGTGCAAAAATGTAATGGAATTTCAGCTCTCTCAAAGTTGAGCATCTAAGCTGTATCTGTATTTAAAAAAATAAGAATGAAAGGGTATTGCAATGTATTCATCTATATGGTTAAATTGATAGGACAGTCCTTAGCATGGTTTTGCTCTGGACCAGCTAGCACTCTCCTAAACAACTTGTTTTGTTTGGGGTTTTAGCACAAGCCAGGGAATGTTCCAAAATGTCAGTCTTGATATATATTTCTAATTTGGAGAATAAGTCAACATTACAGACATGACAAGAGCCATAAAAAAAACCTTAAAAATTAAGTAATATTACTGATGTAAAGTTGTCATTCCATTTTCTATATTATCTAAGCCCTTATTAATTCAACAAGTGAAGTTGCTATCCATGGCTTAGTTGCACTAGATAAGAATATTGGCTGAAAATATAATGTCTCTTTAGAGTACCAGCAAAGTACTCTGTGTTCATATATTAAATGACTAATTAAGAGCTGAAAATGGCTACTGTAGTCTGTAGTTCATGTTCTGTTGTATCCAGTAAGAATGAGCATTTTAACTCAATTGATGTCTATGGTTGATATCCAGTATAGAACTTGGAATGAAGGAGTGTCTACTGATAGAAGAATGGCCATGAAGTTATTGTTCTGGGGAAACTTGAAGTAGTGATTCTGGAAAAACCCAGGGAGATCTGACATGTTGTACACATCAGTGTGACAGATCATCAGAAACACAGGGAGATGAAGAAATTTTAGAAGCTGCAAAAAAGCTTGAAGAAGTTTGAGGAAAGTAAGAAAAAGTGATGACAGAATAACTGGGGCATTATTCCTCTGCTTTGCATTACAACACTGCATACAAATCTGAGGAAAGAAGAAGCAAAAGCTTTGAAGACTTCTGCATTATTCTTTTCTCAGAGAGATTTCAAGTATTCCCTGATACCCTTGACCTTTTACTAAGAAGGCCCAGAAACACTCAAAGCACCATCCTGAGTCTGTGGCACAAATGGCCACATCTGTTGGCAGCACTCAGAGACCTGTGCTCTAGGCCTAGCTCTTACAGAAGTTTTCCTGAGCACCAGCTACAAGGTGCTAGAACTTCCATAATCAGGAGGCACCTGCAAAAAAGGCTTCAGGACCCTGGGTCAAGGGCACCCAATCATGCTCCTTAAAAGCTTCTAGAGCTGCCTCAGGCCCACATCCTTGTGACCTTCCTCCATGAAGGAATTGATTTCCCCTCAACAAGGGGAAATTAGAGTCTTGCACCTGGGAAGGAGCAACACCATGTACCTGTACATGCTGGCAGCAACACAGCTGGGTAGCAGCTTGGCAGAAGAGGACTTGGGGGTTTTCCTGGGTTCAGCAGTAGCAGTCAATTTTCTCCTTAGTAGCTGGTGCAGTGCTGTGTTTTTGGCTTTCAGCATGGGAACAGCACTGATAACATTGATGTTTTAGTTGCTGCTCAGTAGTGTTTACTGTGACCAAGGACTTTCTGAATGTCATGCATTGCCAGGGAGGAAAGGAAGCCAGAAGAAAGCAGAGACACCTGACCCAAACTGAACAAAGAAGTACTCCATACCCCTGGCATAGAATCATAGAATCATGGAATAGTTAGAATTGGAAAGGACCTCAAGATCATCTAGTTCCAACCCCCCTGCCATAGGCAGGGACACCCCGCACTAAACCATATCATGCCCAATATAGAAACTGGGGGCAGTTACCTGGAAGGGCTAGGTCTCTGCTTGGGTAAGGCTGGATATTAGTTAGCAGGTGACAAGCAGTTGTATTTTCTTCCCTTGTCATTTCCTTTATCATTATTATTATTGGTGGCAGCAGTAGTAGTTTGTGTTATACCTTAGTTATTGGACTGTTCTTATCCCAATCCGTGGGAGTTACATTCTTTTGATTCTCCTTCCTATCCCTCCAGGAGCGGGGGGGCGGGAGGGGGATGTGGGGGGGGGTGGGAGGGGAGTGAGCGAACAGCTGTGCTGTTCTGGGTTGCCTGCTGGGCTTAAACCACAACAGGGGTCCTGATGAACACTGGGTTGAGCATGAGGTGGCAATGTGCTCTTGTGACAAGGAAGGTGAATGTTATCCTGGGCTTCACAATCCGCAGGTTGAGGGAGGTGATCCTATCCCATTTGCTCAGCACTGCTAAGGCAAGACCTGGAATACTATGTCCAATTCTGAGATCCTCAATACAGGAAAGCCATGGGGAGGGTCCAATGAAAGGCCTCTAAGATGATGAAGGGACTGAAGCATCTCTCCTGTGAGGAAGGGCTGAGAGAACTGAGTGTTTAGCCTAGGGAAGAGAATGATCAGTAAGAATCTTATTAATGTATATAAATAGCGAAAGGGAGGTTGTGAAGAAGATGCATTCAGGCTCTTTTCAGTGGTGTCCAGTGACAGAACATGTGTTTATTGTGAGGATGACTGAACAATGGAGCAGGATGCCCAGAGACATGTAGTCTCTGTCCTTGGAGATACTCAAAAGCCACCTGGACATGGTCCTGGGCAACTGTCTTTGGGTGATCTTGCTAGAGCAGAGGGATGTATATGGTGATGTCCAACCTCAACTATTCTTTGATTCTGTAATTCTGCCCTCCTTTGCTCCCTTGTTTAGATTTAGCATGTTGGCAAACCTACTGTGCTACACAGGCAGATCCTCTGTGACAAACAAAATAAATATAGCCCATCCAGAGAACTTGTCTAAATTCTTCCAAACTGCATAGTTCCAGACTGGATATTAATCTAACAAAAGTTTCCAGATTGTAGAATTCTCGTCAGTGATTTTTTACACTCTTTACTTAAACTGCATGCCTAAAGGCATTCCATATATAAAAGCACTCTATAAAAATCATAGATACCTGTGTCTGTGCGGGTTGTCTTCTTGCCAGACGTTGTGATAATTGCTTAATGTTGAACTGTGCATATCACAAGATTCTTAAGATTCTTCCTTGAGCACTTCTCCTTGCCAGATGTTTTTTCTGCTGTTGGAGAACTTCTAAATGTTTCACAATTTATGTTTGAATAATTTTAATAATTTCTCCCAATTTTAGCCACATAAGATAGCTCAGCAAGATTGTCTCAGTAGTCAGTATAATGAAATAAAAACATCCAGAGAATGACTGATCTAATTCTAGGGTGGATGTAATAAATTATGCTCTAGAGATACATCTGTCATTCTGTCAATTACAGCAGAATGGGCATGGGTGGCTGCCTTACTTTTGACATCCAATTCTTTGATTTTACATGACTGCAGTACACTGAGATGAATTCTAGCTCAGCTATCCACATATAGATGATGGAAGTGCTGAAAATTAAAGAAAAGCACTTTGATCAAAGTATTAGGAAAATTCATTTTGTTGAGATATTTTATTCAACAAGTATTTTCTTAGTCAATCAGGAGTTCCACTGTTCTTCTATCTGCTTAACAAAATAATTCTAAGGTGTCAAAAGTTGCTTTCTTTGCAAAAATAGAAATAATGGCTGGGCTGCAAACTTTATATGGCTTTGGAACATCATATAGGGCAATCCATTGGAAATACTAACTGTACAATAGCCACTTTCCAAACAAGACAAGATATGTAAATATTTACACATAGTTGCTGGCTTGTACACTTTTCTATGGCATCATTATTCTGCTCCTAGACTGAAATTCAAGAAAAATAAATAAAAAATGAGACTCTTATCTTTGTGGTTCTAGTTTACTAGTTTAGCGTGAAACATAAGAAAACAGAAGGTAGATCCCAGAGGGTTTAAGGTTCTTCAACTTAATTGGTTATAATCTCAGCATACCAGCAGCATGATTCTTGACAGACCTTGTGAAGACATCATAAGAACAGGAAATTTTAAGAAAGGTTAAGGACTATGAGAATGCATTTGTAGATACTCATAAGACATCAAGCCAGGAAGGAAATCCCTCACAAACCTAATGAGTAAGAGTTGTTTTATATGTCAGAAGTATAAACTGATCCTTTTACAGTAAAATGGAGATAACTTGTGAAGGATTTCAACATACAAAATTCTTATGTTTTCTGTTATAGGAAACAAGCAGAGGTATTCAAATAAACCATCCCAATATCAAGGGATCTGATATGTTCAGCAGTATTCTGCAGTCATGTATTCACAGGACCGCATACACCTAAGATCAGAAAAAAAGGCAGCTGTACTAACATAGAGTAAAATAGTAATATGAGGTTCAGAGTTTCAGCTGCATGTATAGATAGAAAATGCTGTACCTCATAGAAATGCTGCAGAAACCTAGATACAGCTTTGACCTCAAACATCAGCCTGCAACACCCCACTAAAATTGCTGTCAGTATGGCCAAAGTAACCATATGAATGTTAGTAAAATATAACATTCTTCAGTTCAAGAAAAAGATTCCAAGTGGTAGATACAGGGATTCTGGCAGTCACTAGAAGTGACTTTGTCTTTTTCATATGACTCAAATGTAAATCTGCTTGCAGCAAAAAACTGGTAATACTCTCTGCCTTTTGCTTAGTTCATCTGCTTTTGTAAACACAGAGCAATTTTATCAAGCCATAGTCTTTTTCCCGTGTTTCTAACCAGGAAATACTATGGAGTAAGAAGCAGCCATACAGTTTTTAAGTTGAAAGTGAAAGCAACTTGTTTCCAAGGATCATTTAAAAGTTTGTCTTCCAAGATTTATATCTTCCAGATTTTTTCCCAAGTGTTGTTTTCCTCAGTTTTTCTTTTTTTTTATTTTTATTTTGTTTTAGTCTTTCCTTCATGTTTTTTCCTATTCCTATCCATCCTTTTCTCCTTCCATTTCCTTCTTTCTTTTGTAGGGTTCCTGTGCACTCATACCAAACTTATTTTTAATACTTATATCAGCAAAATCAGCATTCACGTGTCTGTCTGCTTGCTTAATTGTTGGGTTTTTTCAATCCTTTCTCTTTTGTATTTATTTACTTATTCTGGTTCTTCCTCTTAAGGAGTCCCTTTTGTCTTTGGTGCTCTGAGAGCAACAGATACCATAAGTATCTATGCAATTATCTGTGAAAGCATAAATATTTTGCTGCAATGCTAAGTATAAAAAGATCTTCCTGGATTTAAAATCCATGCTGCAGAATGAACCTGACAATCAGTGTTATTCCAAATGAATCAGAGACATGTATCTCTGCACTCTCTTCCATCCATTTAAAAGACAGATGCTCACTTCTCTGTTGTGTGCTGGGAAGACAAGCTGAAATGAATAACCATCTTTAATGAAAATGTTGTATGTAAGCCTTTATTTTTAGATACATGAAAGGGTTATGACACTTCTTTAGAAAAGTAAATAAAATACTTTTGTTACTGCTTTACTTTGTATAAATTAATAAATTTTATCAGATTAAAAATAGCTTTAGTATAAAAGTAAATACTGGGGTCTTGATGAAAGGAATTGGATTTAAGAAAAAGGAGACAGGACTTTCATGAGCAAGGAATGAGAAATGTTTCTAAGCATAGGAAGAGACACGGAAAAAATAGCAATGTGAGAAGCTCAAAAGGCAGAAGATCAGAGAGAGGCAAGACACAAGCAAGTGAATGAGGGAAAGAGGGGAAAGAAGATCAGAAGCAAGAAATGTGAACAGCAATTTATGGTAAAAGGAAATCAAGTAAAGCCTAGCTAATGAATGTAAGACAGGGAAGAAATCATGATACAGTAGTTTTAGTAGTGCAGTGACATAGTTACGCACATATAGACAAAAAGGCTGTAGTCAATTTAATATAGGCAGCAGCGGATTTATCTAAAGTTCCTTACTCATTCTGGGTCACCAAGAAAAAAAAAGTTCCTATATTTTATTTACTCTACACGTCTATGAGTCCAGCTGTGGAGCTTATTCCACCAGTTTTTCAATACTGTCATATTATTTCTAATGTGTCTTGTCTGCAAATATAACTGCAGTTTTACAATTTACAGTTATTTAAAAAAAGAAGCTATAACCATAGAATTTTTAAATGCTGTATTTTTGTATCATTCATATAGGTAAAAAAAATCATTATCTATAATATTAATGTACACTTCTAGTGTCAATGCAGAGCATTTGCAGCAGCAAAAGCCTTAATGTATGTCACACAGACATACTGAAACACAAAACCGAGTAGTGACTTTCAGAGTTAAAATCCAAGGAAAAACCAGACTGAAATGACAACCTGAGGTATTCTAAAAAGGATTTACAGTGAAATTCCCCAACACCTGTACATATAGATAAACTTATGCAAAAATGTGAAAGCACAAATGGATTCTGTATTCGCTTTTTTGAGATTTGGGCTATAAATCTGACATAAAAAGTTAGTGGTTGTGCCTGAATTGGATTAATTCAGTTTCATTTGATTTTCACCTTTAGGTGAAAATACTGCAAAATACACCATTCGCAATCTGGACTTGTAGAGTTACCCTTACTTTCCTGATATTTTTCTTCAATAATTTTGTCTATAGAGAATCAGATTTAGGCTTAGGTCAGCAAACACAGCATTTTTTTTTTCATTTTTTTTTAAGTGCAGCTGGTTCATTTCCAAACTGCAAAAAATTGAAGGGGCTGGCAGTTCTGAAACATATCTTCATCCCTCATGGTCTGGAACTACTTCTCTTTCCACAGGTTGTAAATCCCAGAAATGTCTCTAGCTCTTTTGAAGGATAGCAAAATGTCAGAAAAAGTGTTATTAGGCAAATGTATCTCACTTATTTCTGGGTGGGACGTTGCAAATTTGCTGTAATCAGTGACAGCAGGAATAATCAGCTATTGAAACACATAATTATGGTCAGTTCTTATGCTCCTGTCCAGATAAAAATCTGCAGATGTCAGCCCAGTGGGTATCATGGAGGAATATGTATCAAAAGGAAATGCACTTTCAAAAAAGCTGGAAAAATACAGATCTACATACCATCGTAGAACAGAATTGTCAGGGTGGTATTCAATATTCAGTATGATACATCTGTTTATCTGTGGACTATGCTCAACCGTATCCAATTACAAGGTATGTCACTCATCCCACACAAATCTAATGCTCTCTGTATATTACTCTAAAGTACTGACATCAAAAATACAGTATCAAAAAACTAAATCTGTGGGAAAACTTCAGTAAAGAACTGAATCGTGTTTTGAACCTTTATTTGTCAAATGTTATGTACTTTATTTTAGAAAGGATCTTTCTATCATCTTCCTACCATCCCAGAGATATATAAACAGAAGGAATTCTGCACATACTATTAAGCTTTAAACCTACATTTACTGTTATTTAGAAAGACTACTCAGCACTTCTACTTTCACAGTGTAATTTTCAAAGATATTGTCCTAGCATGAGCACTCCTGTGAATAAACAACATGAATCTGATGGTTTCATTGGGGAAACTCCTGTGCTAACATGAGATTTGTCAGCTTTCCGAGAAACAGATGACAAGGTAGACACAGGGGCTCGTTGGAAAACTAGCCCTTCTGATTAGAGAGTGTTTATGTGACCCTTGTCTTCTGTGGAGCTCAGAACTTTGGTTGTTCTTTTCTCCAATACTACTGTTAGTGCAAGGGACTGCAAACCTGTCTGTTCGTCTCGAGATGTGACTGCTGAATGTAGAGCCAGACAGCTAAGGATGGTTGAGCTTCGCTGTCTGCTATAGGTCAAGATTGCAACACTGCTGCCACTGGGACTGCTGCTTCACTCTAAAAAGCAGTAGGTCAGAGGGGGGCTGTGAACCTTGATTGGCATCAAAGCAGTGTTGCACAGAGAAATCTACAAGATAAAATAGCAGGTTCCCTGTATGAATGTGCTTATCTCTGGTCAACAAGGCTAACAAAACTGGACTTTTGTTTCCTATTGGAAACATGGGTAAAAGCTATTGCCTCATTGAGCTTTCTATGCCTGCAGAGAAATGAGAATTTATTTCTTCTAGATTCAGATCTGGCTACTAACACTCATGCCTTCATCATTCTGACAGTACCTTTCTGCAACCTACTTCATCTGGGGCAACACTGTTTCACTTAATCAGGGGATTCAATGAACTGGGGTGAAGGCACTTAACAGCTACCTAACATGCTGAATCTTTTCACTGTTTAACTTCTAGCTCCCTTTCTTTATAATCCATGCACTAAAAATATTCAAGAGGTTTAAAAGCTCAGATATTAGCACTAAGAGTTTGAAACATTAATTACGGATAGCATTTTAACATCAGAAATACAGATATGCTTACCTGAATTCCGAAGATGTTAAATAAAAAGTTCTTAATCATAGGCCATACGTAATTAAATATTGTTGTTAAAAAATTTGTAACAATAGTCAACACTTTACTATGTATGTATGAAATCTTATGTGCAGATTTACAATGATTATTGTGCTTTATTCTTATGTGACTTAGTTTTCTATCTTGCTGATAGATGCATGTAAACAATGTCACCTTCATATTTCATAGCGGAGGTACCATATATACAGTTTGGCTTTTCTCAAATATATATATACATCTTCATTCCTAAACAGAATTTCATCAGCTCTTCATTATTAAGCATTATATTTTTTAAAAATGTATCATTTTATACAGTGCTTATTTCATACAATTTTGGGAATACATTTTCAAGTGTAAGCTTTCCTCATAATGGTTTAATGCCCAAGTTTAGGTTTAATAATAATTGTGGAAAAAAATTACTTACAACATTGTTTTGTATTAATTACATAAATATAAAATTTAACACATTAACCCCTGAAAAAATCAGTTTAAAGGAACAAAGTATACTTGATCATGAAAAATGCTTTCTGTTACTGTTAAAAGAAAGAGCTGGTGGTTTTATTTATGCACAGAAAAATAGGAAAGGACAGCAGACATTTTTTCTGAACATAGAAGTGGTATTTCTTTCCTACAGTAAGCACAGATTTTTCAGCCAACTTCTAAAGCTCTGAATGATTTTGGTTAAGGGATGGTGTTTTTAATTCAATAGCACTCTGATATTTGTACATTCTATTTACGTACATTAAAAGGCAGGCTCATTATACAAATACTCCCTTTTCACCTCCTCTTCCAGGAACCAATCATACCAAGAAAACAATTAGCACCTTTTATACGAACATAAACACACCTCCATTAAGATTTAGGTCTTGTTTGTAGAGGCCTGTTCATTCCTCATGCTGTTTTAAAATCATAGCTGATACCTCCACTGGTAGGCTTATTTCTGTACTGTAAACTGTTGGTGATTATAAGGAACTTGAAATTAAATATATTTAGCTATATTTTTTGATGTTTCGGACTTCAGTCACTGTAAATTAGGAGAACCCAAGACCAGAACAATTTTCATATGGCTATTTATATGTTACTTAACATTAATATTTATAGCATAAGAAGTGGCTTATTTTCACTATCAAACTCACATTTTTCAGAGGCCAACACCAATTTTAACCATGTTTAAATAAGTTGAATAAAGTAACTGTTTCTGAGTGAAAATCAGAAGTGACTCTATTATCACTTCTAGAATTAAGAAACTGCCCAAGTGTTTGATACCCAGCAGAAAAAGGAGTCCTCTGTGTGACTGCTGCTTTTCCATAGTTTGTAGTTCAACAAGCTCAGCAGACCCCAAAAAGTAATGCCTGGGGCTGTAATCAGATTGCTGAAGATCATATGAAGATTATATGGTCCTGCCATCACCACAGAACGGTCCATTGCTTCCTAAGTGACTAACCAGCCAAGGCAATTTCTTAAGATTAGACAAATTTCCATCTTTGTCTCCCCATTAAGAGAAACACTAAAAATGCAGAAATGTTAGTTTGAGGTCTATCTTGAATTTTTATCAAGTAACATGGATATGAATATTAATGGTGGCAGATAGTCCTGATACTGAGTAAGCATCTCATTGCAAACAGTAGAATTATTCTTTCCTGTTCATTTTTCTGCTGGCCTTGAATGTGCCTTGTGTTGTATGACTGGTACAGGACAAAACAAATTTCAGAACTTCCTCTTTAGGAAATAGCAAGGCTCTGCATTTGCTCTTTAATAGTCATATGTAGTGTTTCAAAGGTACAACTAGTCTTCTTGGGTACAAAACAGATGGCTGAAACTTAATAAAAGTGATGCTACTGGGAATACAAGAACGGCTTGTACCGAAACTAACTTTACACTCCATTATAGGCCCCAGCTGAGCAATGATGTGAATGTGAACTCTCAGACTGCAGCCAGACTGGCCTCCAATCACAATAAATAGATAATGTTGTTAAAATTTATATTTTTTTTCCCACATCTGCCTACTTGAAAGTCTCCATTACTTCCTTCCACATACTTCCCAGATTAACATGATTTGTTGAGTCACTCAATACCGTTAACTTCTGTATTGCAGGGCTACTAGACAAGGCATGCTAGAATCTTTCGCTCTGTTAAGAGACTCATCTCTTTTGAGGGAATTGTCACAGAAGATACATCACACCAATCTTCTAGATTGGTCCAGGCCGGTCATTAGTTCCTGGCTTTAGTTCAAGATTTTCACTGTATAATCATGCACTTCATCTCTTGCACCACTGTTTAGGAACATCATTACTCCTAGAGGAATGGTTTTTGATATTAAAATTCAGACTTTTAAAGACCAATTTTGAACATTGGCATGAATAATCTCTACCTTTTTGTCTTCATGCAGTTGCCTTGCTTACTGGAAGAGCTTTGAGCCAAACTGATGTGCTAACACAGGCAAAGATGCCAAAGATGAGCTCTGACAGGCAGGATCCCATGAATTCTGGTAGGCAGACTCTGGCAGCACCTGAGAACATGTTTCCAGATTCATTGTCTGCATGAACTGCAAGCAGCTTTTGGATTGATAAAAGTTACATCCCAGAATGCAGCATAAGCATCATCAGAAAACATACCAACATCACTAGGAGCAGGAAACAATGCCTTTTTCCATCATTGTAAGTAATAATCAGAATTGCACCACTGTGACTGCTAGTGTAGTATGGTAAACACACAAGGTTAAAGCCTAATCAGAAACCAAGGGCAGAATAGAAAATCAAATTTCAGGCTGTCAAACTAAAGGAAAATAAGAAGAGAGGTGTCTTAGTTCTGATACTTCTAGATCTTTGCTGTGTATAAGCATTCAGATGCCACAGTTGCTAGCACTTTATAAAATATATTAGACTATATTCAGTTGTTTAAAAAATGATGTCCAGTCACCTAAGCCATCTGTTCCTCTTGGATCTGTCTTTCAGTTGACATTTATTAAATAAAAATACCCTTTCTTTTTTTATATTTTTTTTCCTGCTGCCACTTGGCAACTCATTGTTTTAAAATTACTCCTTTGGCCGACTTTGCTGCCAAACAGATTTCATCTGAACTGCTTATAGCTCTTAGCAGGCGGAACTCTACTGCACACAAACCAGCAAGACATGCTTATTAAGTGCCTGTCACAATAGGAAAGACTGCCCAAGCTATACTTTTCTGTTTATAGGCAATTTTGTGTGGTAATATTTTTTGTGAACTGGTGTAATTAGAATGGTTGTATTCTGTATCCAATCCTCCAAAGAATAGCTGAGACCTTTTGTTTTAGTAGAATCACAGAAAGGAAACGTAATACTGCTATACCCTTCATACCATGGAGACAAAAAACTATAAAATGGATGGTACAATACAGTCAGTCCTAAAGAGCTGTTATGAATGCCATCTTTGGTGACTGCCATCTCTTGCAAGAAAGTTGAATAATGCTATTATTGTTAGGTCTGTATTAGTTTTGTTTAATTTCTCTAAGCTATAATACGAATGATAGCACAAGATACTTCTGTTTTGAATTAACTTAAGTAACATTTTAAGTGAAAAAGATCCTTTTAAATTGTTTATGAAAATATAAGAAAGACTACTTCAATTGTTATATACTGGATAGTAACACAGAAAGATTCTGTGATAAAAGCAAACTAGATTTTTATTAAGTGGACAGTTGAAAACTATATTCAATCTCCATGTCATAAACACCTGCTGCTACCTCTACACTGTTCTTTCTGTATGTGGGAATTTCCTCCAAATTTCATATCTGTGTATCTTGCATAGCCTTTCATGAAAAAAAAAATCTTAAAAGTTTTAAATTAAAACCATTTATTTTTAAGATTGTTTAAACTTATCCACAAGTAAGATTGATTGCAAAAGATGCATTTGAAGTCAAAATTTTGGCTTTGATGCTGATGATTCATCATAAGATTTTTCAATCATGCAATCCCCAAATAAGTATTGATTGTAAACCTTTCCTAGAGACAAATAAAGATTCTGGAAAAGAAAAACTAATTTTATCAGAAATGATAAATAAACCTGGTTCAAAGAACATGCTTAAATAGGAATGTGCGTTGATTTGGGATTATTTCATGGTCAAGTGAACATATTTTATCATATGACAGAACTTGGTAAGCTCAATTGTTATGGGTGTTCAACCATGCTTTTATTACTATGTTTTTTCATGTTTAGTATTTCATTATTATTATTTCAAATTGTTTCACTTTTACTATACACCTAAAATTTTGTTTGAACTTTTAAATCATTGACTTTTATAGATTGTGTAATGCAATAAAATAAAATTACTAAAAAATAACAATTAAACTAAAGTCCCTTTGTTCTAGTAAAAAATTTGTTAAGTTCATACTAGCTTTATAGGTTAAAAAAAAATAACTCTAAAAGCAGTGCAAACATTTTAAAGAGGAGTTGAAATAAAACGTGACTCCCTAAGGTTACCAGTCTCCCCACCCTGCAGTAATAGTGGGTTATTCTCTACTCTTTCTTATTTTCCTAAAGAATAAGAAAAAAATTCCAGTATCCAGGCAGTAACAAACTTCAGTATATTTTTGACTTTCAACTTGTGACTCAGGTCTGCCTGTAGTTACTTTAAAGCTTAGTTGACTGTACACTACATGATAAGCATAATAATGAAAAGTTGTCAGCCTTAAGAATATCCTGGAACAAGATTAATGTCACATTTAGAAATTGTGAAAAGTGTTTATTTTGCTGAAAAGTTATACTGCCAATGCCATACAAAAGCATTTTTGGTGCTATTGTTTTATGATGTGAGATTAGAACAAAACAAATTGAAATTGTTTAAATCAATAACAGCTAGCAGACATAGATCTGCAAAGATGTTGCTAAGCAGTTACTTTAAATCCTGGGTTCACAGTTCTGGGTTATCAAGAGATGAGAGATGATAGATGTGTATAAATTATGCAAAACTTCTAAGCCTTCTGCCTTCCTTTTAAAGATTTTAAAACTTTACTCAGCTCTGACTCCTGGCTGCCTACACCCCATTATTTCCTAATCCAAACCATGACTATGAAGCAGGAGAGTAGAACATGTTTAAAGCAGTTTCCTTTGATGTATGAACAGTTTCTTGTGCTCCTGTCCTTGTTGTCTGGAATTAAGGCTTCGGTTGGAACAAAAGCAGCAGCATGTGACTCCAATGCACAGCAGTGTCCCCTCCAAAAGCAGAAGGAGATGAACTTCTGTAAGCCCTAGGTATCATTTGCTAAAAATGAAAGTTGTCATAAATAAAGCTGGAGTGGTGGTTACATAATGCATTTGATGTTTCAAATATCTGGATACCTGTGAATTCTGCTCAGCTCCATTATGCAAAATGGTGTGAGCTGGCTTGGTACTTTAGTCCATTTTATGTCTACATATATATATACACACATAGAGGGAGAATATACATATGTGTACAATCCATAACATGTATATGGATTATACATATAAATATATATACCTGTAAGTATTTATATATGTGTGTGTGCATGCACAGATGCAGTTATCTATAAAGATATCTTGATAAATATGTAATTTATTTTCAATTGTAGAATCAGCTTTTCTACTTCTTTTATGATTTCAGTACCTGAGTGTTTGCCTCCTTTGATTCCTTCTCCCGTGGCCACCCCACTTGTGTAGTTTTCTTTCATCTATTTTAACACGACTGCTCTGCTCTTAGCTCAGTTGCTTAGTAGATGCCACTTACATTGCTGGAAGTCTTTTCATTCTGGATTCAAATGGTACTGTTGGCCTCCATGTAACAAAACCTGCAGCCAAGATAAAGTGAACAGATATGGTTAAATGACAGTATCCAGACAAGCACTTAAATTGTCATAGTTCTTTGCTATTGATGCAAGTTCCTCACTAAGAAATGGCTTTCTTGGTCACAAACAGAACTTTTGCAGAACTGGCCTGGTAAAAACAAATGCTTACCTGAGTGATTAAAATGATTTTACAGTTCACATAAATAGGGAAAACATTTTGTAAAATAGACTAATAATAAGCAAAGGGAAATAAGAAGGTATTTTTCTATTTGGAACATTCTGGATACCCAAACCTCCTTTTCTTTGTCTGCTATCCACAGTCTATTGGGGAGAACTGTTCTGCACTTTCATAAAGTCTAGTGTTCTTGTGGATAATATTTCTTAAGTGTTTCTCTTTCATATTATTAAATTATCTTTCTTGAAATCCTGTGAAGAACTACTAAGATATCACATCATAGGTACAAAGATTTTTAGTCTCTACAGTTCCTACTAAGGAAATTATTATTCACTATTTCCCAGTCCTGATTTCTTTATACAAAGTAGAATCCACTTTCTAAAATGTTACCGTTTTTTGAAAACTAGACCCTTAATTAACCACACAAAAGCTATTAGAAAACCAGGATTTTTTCTCTTATTAAGAATTATTAATCATTTACACTTTTTTTCCCCCTCTGACTATAAAAGTCCATTTTTATTATTTCACAGAATGAACTACTATAAATTAAGCTGGTGCACTTATATGCCTGTGTCTCAGATGGCTTATCTGACTTTGTGTAGTGAAAGGGGGAGCAGGAGGAAGCCCAAAAGTGACATCTGTCTCCTTTAAGCTTTCTCTGTAGGTAAGCAGTTAGCTTTAATTGGTTGTTGGAGCCTGCTAAGGGAAAATACTAAATCAGTAAAGTGTTAGACACTCCATGAGTTACACCTATGAACTAAATAATTTCATATCTGCCACTTATCTTTCATGGACTCCTTGTCTCAGACTCTGTCTTCGGAGAAGAGCCAGCAAAAATATGAGCTCACAAAATCACAGAGATAGATATCTCTAGCTGGAGTTGAGATGAAAACTTTTCATACTGGCTTTTTGGAATATAATTATTTAAGAAGTTATATAAGTTCATAGAGAACTTCTTTCACTGTGGTAAAATTATGTAAGATAATATTAGCTGAACTAGCAAGAATATAAACTAGTATTTACTCATAAATCTTGAAAATACATAAGAAGAAACGTTAAGTTCCTTCTAACATGGAACATTTTGTGATACGTCCAGTGAAGTTTGAGCACCAGCAGATGACACAGTATGCACTTTCCTTCCATGATAATTCAGGGTACAAAGGGGATTTGGAGGTGTGGTCAACGATTCATTTGGCCAGCTGTAGATCCTCACGTGTGAACTACCCAAATTGTCATGAACAGCTACTGGTGGAGAGAGACATGCACTCTTAAAGGCTGTTTCATCTGTACTAAGTATTGCTCTAAGTAAACCAGAAGAGCCTCAGTGTAAATGGGTACACTTTTCAAACTATGTGGGGAGTCCAGGCTGACTACCTTGAACAAAGAAGTGCACACTGTAGCTATCTAAAATTAAAAGGTATCTAAGATTATAGGAATGTCAACTATGAAGCCCAAAGAAAGAGGAAATGTGTTTTAGACATAGCTTTACACATTGTATAAGTATTCTTCCAGAGCATTTCTCAGTTAATAAGTCTTGAATTTACTGATGGCTGCTTTTATTTTTTACCTTCTATGACTGTTTCCTCTCATAAAATCTTATTGAAGTTCAGTGACATTTCTCTTAACAGAACATTAGACCTGAAACCTCTTTCCTAAAAATTGTTGGATAATAGACATCTAGACAGTCCCCGAAACTGGAGACCTACCTTCAAATGTCAGGATAGCTTCTACAGAACAGAGGGATATTTCCCAGCAAATTATTTGCTTAGAAGCCAGGGAAAAGGTGGCAGCATAGATGACTGTCATTTGTCAGATCTGCTGTCAGCTGCTACTGGCATGATCTCACTGAGGTTTTGAGGGAATTAGTATATGGATTACTTTGTCTATGTTACAAAAGCAAGGTATCTTTTCCTGTCTTCATCTACTCCTTCCTCCTGCCCAGTTTCTCTTCCCTGCAAGCAGAGGCACCACATCCTTTGCTCAGCTTCTCTCTTGCTGCCCTTTTTCTGGCTTGCTAGTTGGCTTCCCGCCTATTTCTAAACCATTTTCCTATCTGGTCTATCCTCACATTGAAATCACACAGCCCTAATAAGCAAAGGCTTTCATTCCAATTTGTACATAGAAAGCACAAAAAAAAAACCCACAAAAAGTGACAGATAAAAAGTGCTGTGGTTTGATTCCAGTTTGGGAATGCCAATATAGGTCTATGCCACAGGTTATTTATAGTTCACATTTAAGCAGAAATAAAGATGTTCTACAGAAAGTGCAAAAGTACAGAAACTATCCTATTGAAACGTGATTTGGTGGAGATTAGCAAATTAATTGGTGGAGAATTACATTTTCTGCATGTATAGAGAAATTCTCCTAGCCTAGTCTAGTTGCCTAAAACTTAAGTATCTAGTGTGCCCTGTTTTTTCAGGCTCCTTTTGACTAATCAAAAGAAACCAAGGTGTTCACAGGGCAGTTCATTCTATTCTGAGGTATATAGGGAAAGTAATCAAGGTATTGCAGGAAAAAAAAGTAGTACAGTAGCACAACTCAAGGGTCAAAAGCAAAGTATTACCTGTGTCATCATCCACAGGCAACAAAGTGACAATTTTCCTCTAGAATAAAAGTATACTCCCTATATGAGGTATTAGCATTATAAATACTGAGTCATGAACTACAACCCAGTCTTACATATCTAGCAACTTAAATGGAAAGCAAATTGAAGTCGCTGTTTCAAAACCAGTTTCTCAAATGTTTTTTAAGGACAACTGCATCCAATAGCTTATAAGGTTTTTATTAGTTTAAAGAACCCTCCACATCTGCTGTTATTCTAGTTTATTGCCCAGTATTTACTTAATATCGGATTAACCGTGGTTTCATAGGGATGCAAAAAGTTACAGTTTTTCAGTATATGTATGACTGTTATAGGTCATTGCTGTTGGTTTTGTTGTTGATTACAGTGTACAGCACTATCACCATACAGAGAAGTCCTGCAATCATTTAAATGAAGTAGTTTCTCACTTCATTGCTCTTCTTTCCTTCCAAGTGAGCAGTTCAGAGGAAGAACTTTAAAAAAAAAGCAGTATGAAAAGCAGACATGTACTTAATTCTGTTATTTATGCCACACTATCAATCACTGATTCCTCTCTAAAATTTAATTTTAATAATGTCCCTTATCTTTATATATCACCTCTCTGTCTTAAATACTAAATCATTATTTCACGTGAATTCTCCTATACAGTCTACAGATGCAAGTGCTTGCAGGGTTGTGTTTGATTACCTCAGAGCAGAGAAGATCTGCTTTCAGGTCAGGTCATTGAATGTTTATGTTTTCTTGTCTCTTAGAGTCTGTCAATATTCTGGGCAGGTTACTGACAATTACCAGGGGGTTTTATTTTGTTATAGAAAAATCTCAATCAAATGCCTGGAAGTTGCATTTAAGACATCTTTGTGAAAGTATCAACAAGGGACCAGTAATAATAATTTGGTGACAGAAAATCTATAAAACACATTAAGCCAGTTTCAGTTCTACTTTTTTTCTTTCTTTTTTTTCTTAAATCTTGTTATATTCACAACTGGAGTTAGAGTGACGAGATCAAAACTCTAGGAACAAAGCTTACCTTAAAGACTTTACTGATAAGAACTTATAAACAAAAGGTTTAAGATTTAACATCCAAACTAAGCTTTACTAGTTGTGCAAACACTATTGATTTTCGCTAGATTTCTGAGAAATATTTAATCCAAACTCTATTTGTTCTATGAAAATGAAGTATCAGAGTTGATCCATATTTTCACTTTACAGTGTTGAGGTCCATAGGTTAATACACTAAGCAAACTACAAACTCTGGAGGTTTTATTCACTTTGTAGGATACGGAAAAGACAGGTATTTATTTTTTTTCCATCGCATGGTCTTGCAGCAACAGTACTTTTTCCTGTATTGAATCTAAATATGTGGTTCTGCATAGAAGCAATATTTAATATCTTGTTTAAGCTGTATTCTGTTTCTGAGATTAATGTTTGGGTTGATATACAAGCATTTTAATTTCACTTTTTGGGTGTCATTGTAGTCAGGTGTAAAGAAATACTCTTTTCCTAAAACAAAGCCAAGGGGAAAAAATAATATCTACAAGTAGTTTTCCAAAATAAAAATTTAGTTGGGATTTTACATCAATTAATTTTATGGAAAAATTATTCTTTATTTAGCTTAAAGCAGGATACATATTAGCTCACTTTTAGCTAAGCCTCATTTATAAACTATTAATGGTTTCATTAGCATTTTTGTCAGGAGGAAAAGAAGCAGTTGTTGCATAGATCTTTTTCTACACTGAGATATTATGTAATTAAATATAGTTTATGATTTTGTACCAGATATCTGCAGAGGTTTGATGGGAAACAAGACTAATTGCACAGTAATTGTGAAGTGTTTACATTTACCTGAATGGCATTTTTGACCAAGTTTGCAGTGTTAGCAGGTTAAGAGTGACACAAACACATACAGCTTTAACCTTATATAGCCCAACAAGATATTTTCTAACAAGAAATACTTCTTATTTTCTGTGCTAATTTATGTAACTGGTTTAATATACATATTTTTGATTCATACTCCTGTTTATCACAGGGTCTGTAAGGGTCATACCCTAGTAAACTAATTTGGTACCTTTATGTCCTCTCATTCCTGACTACAGAAGCCTATGACAGAAAGAAGCTAAACTGCATTTAAAATATCTTCTTCAGAACATGGCATTATTTATTCATCCAAAAGTAGACAGTGTGTGAAGATATGGATAGAAACAATAAATGATCATATGTATCTTTCACCCCACCAGCTCCATCATGTTTCCAATCTTGCCTTTTCAAAGGTCCTAAGGGAAACTGTTTGTTTCTAATCCAGCTGGCAAGTATTGTTGCCTGTGTCAGTATTTTCTGATTCATTTCGTATAGCTGCTCCCACCCCCACCCTTTTTAGTCAGCATCCTTAAAGGACAGGCACTCTCTGAGTCTAAATGTGAGTTGAGAAATACATGGTTTGCCAGACTTTGCATTGCCAGGCAATCAGCAGCTTTTTGAGCTTTCCTCAAAAAATCCTTCATTCTCTTGTATAAGAGCATTTTCAATTTGCTTCTAGTTTGATTCATGTGGAATTTCTTTCTTCATACTTTTCCTTTAATTTACCACCATGCATTTAGGCAAAGAAATACCTGACAGGTAAACTGAGGCTTATCATTTATTTTTAAATTAGTGGACATACAAGTCTACTTTCTCCCAATGAAGTTGATAGTTGACAGTTAAGTTTATGTAATTATATAAGAAGTATGAAAAGATAGTGAAAAAGCTTATTCTACAAGTATGATAAGTCAGTATTTGCAATTACGGAAAATTTGAAATATCCTGTAGTTTAGCAAAACTACCTTATATTGTCTTTCAGATTCAGAAAGGACTTTTTTTGTTTCCCTCAAAATGCTTTTGTTGATTTTCAGGCTCAGGCAAACTACCATAGATGAAGATTCCTCCCTTAAAGGGAGGATGCAAATCATCATGGCTTACAATGGTGTGCTTGTAAAATGCAACTATATGAAGGCAAAGCTAGGAAGGGTGTTCAGAAAGGAGGTAACAAATACATAGACTGTCAACAGTCATTATGAAAGCTCCATTTTTTGCAGGAAGGATATGGATGGAAGGGTACTGAAAAATTCTTTTTGTAAGTGAGACAGGACAGAATATAACAGATTTCAGGATCCACCCCTGTAGGAGTTCAGTTATTTGAGATGAGACACAACCATGGGATACGAAAAATGGATGTAGTGTGTGACATTCAGCTTCAGGCTCCAGGAGCAGATCTTAAATGAAAATGGGGCCAACTCTATTAAGTTAGGTGATCTGAAAAATTGGGAGAAAGAATTGAAAATCAATCTTCCTCTTCATAGCCAAGGAAAGGAATGTGAAGAATGCATAAGTACAGCAATATGGGAAGTTTTTTGTAGATTAAAGCAGTCAGCAGCAGTGGCACTACCTTTTGTGCAAGATGGAAATGAGAAAGCAAACCTCCCAAGTGTCCTGGAAGGAGAAAATTAAAACAAAATAATTTAGTTTTGTGTTCACAAGGACCATCGTTGCCAGAGTTTCCTCATGTAAAAGTACAACCTGAAAGCAATCTTTTGTATTGTACGACATATGCTTTCCCATGGAAAGGAACCCTTGGAAATTAACATTCTTGACTAGACTTCCTCCAAAGCAGAAATGTCTTTTAGCATGTAGAGTTGCAAAAGAACAGTGGACTTTCCATTATAGATGTCATCTGTGCAAAAGCAAGGCTTCTGACCTTCTATGCATAATGACAAAAATATTTTCTGAATATGTCTAAGGTTCAAGTCTTTATCTGCTTTCTGGATAAATTTCTACCTGCTACTGTGTTGTGAAGCAACATTTCTTCCAGTTCCAACTTTGGTGATCGACTTACCTGACATTTTTCAGGAATTATAAAGGAGAATTTCCTTATTGATAGAGATTGTAATTCATCAGTTAAGAATCAAGAGTCACATTCAGTGATAGTCTTCAGGTTTCATTCTCTTATACACCAAATTTAACTGCAAAATTTCCATCATTCTTTTATAAACTTGCTTGCTACTAGATTCTTGATTTTGTCTACATTTTTGGTGTGTACATTCAGCAAATACATTCACAGACAATTGTTCTTTATGTGAATTCAGATGTGGTTTAGTCTGATATATTATAACTCCTCAAATGCTCTGGATCTTTTACAACTACACAGGAAACTTTAAGTTACATATTTTATATTTTCCCAATGCTTTGTTTACGGACATATTTGGATGCTGCTGATTTAGGGTATATTCTCATTGCTGAAATTTTTCTAAAAACTATATTAATGTGCTTAATTTTACATAAAATATCTAAAATTTCAATAATAGGAATCTTTTTGCATGTTTAAGGGGAACAATACACATTCCATACACAAATATGAAGTAAATAAAAAATTCTCTTCTTCCTCAACCCCCTTGACTAAACAGCAATTTCTAGGAAGTTCTGCCTGCATTGTTTTTTTCTGTCTTTCTTTCTTTGGGGTTTTTTTATATGAAGAAAAGCATGAGCTCACAGTGCACCAGCATGTAAATCTGAAGCTTCAGAGCTGTTGAAGGGGCACCACTGAAAACTTCTTGCATGGAAGTGTTGATGTTTCAGTTAGCAGTAATCCATAAACTAGCTATAGAATGCAACCATCTGGTGAACTATTACAAATAAAAAAATTGTGTCTTATAGATATATGTAACTTCTTAAAGAATAATTTCCTTGTATGGAAATGTTCAGAGATTTTAAAGACTACCTTGCTCATTTTTGTCTTAGGAAAGCACATGAGTATGAGAAAGGGCTGCTTTTTAAAGAATATGAGAAAAATTCAGAAAGTCTACAGGATCCAAACATAGGTGTTCACTTACTGCATTATGTGTCTCATACATTAATGGTTTATTTATGCTTTATTTAAAAATTAACAAGGATTTTAAAGTCACATTCCTCAATCAAAGTGTAATATTAAAGACAGTAAGTAGCAAAACCCAGTTATATTCCACCTCCAAAAAGTCATTCTGAGATGATAAAGCGTTATTCTCTACAGGCAGCAGATAAGGCTGGAAGGAAAAGGAAAACCATTGCACCACAAAAGAGGCAAGAAAATTAAGACAGAAATATCCTACACCTCATGAATGCATCAAGCATCTTGAAAATGAAATTGTTCTCCAGGAGCATGAATCCAAGAAGCTTCTGAAAGTTTGTGGTAGTTCATCTACATCACGACTACTTCCCAGTACAGGTCTTCCATATAAATACTAGCGACATAAACACAGCATCACATGTGACTCTAGATACATATTTTCTAATCTGTCATAACCAATGAGCTGAATTTAATCTCAAAGTAGTCAAAGAAGTTGTTCATGAATTACAAGCAGTTTCAGCTTAAACATAAGGCAGATGCTAAAATGCATCTTAAATGTATTTAAATGCATCTTACAGCCCTTGAAAGGATTATCCAAGTAGTCTGTAAAGTAACATTTAGTGGATGTTAGAAAAAACATGCTAGGAGTGAATACAGATACAGTTCAGCCTGCCTTCAGCCAAGGATGAACTAGATGAGATTTTTCAAGTGCTTTGCAGAATCTGTGATGTTATAGTGTTCTTCTGATGGATTGTTATAGAAAACAGAAAGCAAGCTAAAATCCAAATCAAATCTAAAAGACACAAAAAAGGCAAGAAAAGTTACCTGTTATCACTCAAAAAATAAAAGAAATGCACACTGAAAGATCAAAGCAAGCGAATACTTACTTTCTTCTATTTCACCTGTGTCTTTCTTATTTCACCTTACCTTGTCACATGGACAGTTATTTGCCATGGTGCACAACCTTTTGCTCCATTTCCACACTGCTTTTATACAAAGTACTTTAACATAGGAAGTGTGTCTTCCTATATTGTACTGATTTTTTTTTATTTTTTTGTCTCAGAAACACATCTTTAAACACAAGCAAGTCATTAAAATTTAATATTTTTCTCAGGAAAAAAAAAAAAAGAAAAGCAGCTGCTGGTTTGAACTTTCACCTCTCCTCTGATGGCTCACCTATTTACATTTGTCTAATATGTTGCAGGAGTTAACCAGTATGATCATAATTCATCATGAGATGAAGGGCTTTTTATGTTCTTCTCTCAAGGTTAGTCAATAAGCTATTTGAAGCACTATATATGCAACAGTAGGAAAAAGAGAAAAGTTCCATAACTTGCTTTCTGTAAAATCTAAGCTTCATTTATTATGTTTCCATAGGCTTATTTCAAACCCAGTGAAGCCCTCAAGTCAGTGGACTGCTTGTCAAATAATAAAGACTTATTGCTAGTTACCCCAGGATACCTTGTCATGTCAAAAAACTTGAAAGTTATATTATCGATATTAATTGAAATATTTTAGACTTATTCCATTTCTTCACCATTTGGAAAGTTGCTCACATTTCAGTTTTTTTGTAATTGGATTCAAGCAAGACCATTATAATTCCAGTCTATTCGACTCTTACTTCTTTGTGCAGCAGCCTTTATACTTTTGAAGTGCTGATATCAATGCCTCTGTCACTTCTCCAACCTTGAATGATTACCTGAAGGTTCAATCCTCTAACCCATGAACTGTAAATCGGGAAGCAAGTGCTACAGGATTATATTAATAAATTGCATATAACAATGAAGATAAAGGAATCAAACCTAATTTTATTTTTTCTTTTTAGTTCAGCTTCTACCTACCTAAACCAGACAAGGTTATAAAATAAATCATTAAAATATTAAAAAAAAAAAGAAAGGTAAAATTCTTGGGACAATAACAATGGAAAATTGGTTGCTAATATCCAATAGTCAGTTTTATGTTTTGTCTGTGAATGCATGGAAGTTTTTAACAATAACCACTTTCCAAAGGCAGATCTTTGTTTATGCGTCTTCCGTAAAATACAATAGCCATGCTCTGTAGTCGTTTTAGCAGTAACTTCACTCACTGATCTGTACGCTCTTTCAAATTAATTATTTAAATATTATGTCAGGTGTTGCAGTTAAGTCTTAATAATTTTATAAATGGATGAACAGAAGCTGAGTTTGAATGATGTGATCACATGTCAGTACAAAACTCTGTAAGTTTTAAAGAACTAAAACCAGCAAAATTCACTGGCAGAAAGAAGGCACATCTTTTGTATTACGCAACATATGGCACACAGAAGCACCCGTGGTTTAAATTCTCTGCCTTATTGTTGCAGAGCTGATGCTTCATCTTTAAACCTGAGCTTTGTGAAGTGCCTCATTTAAAGATGGAGTCCTCTCAGGAATGATCATAAGCTTTCCCATTTCAAAACATTTTGTATTAGCAACTGTATTGACAGAATCATCCTTGTTTTATGCATATTTATGTGTCAGTTAAGACTCTCCACCCACTATGGTACCAGAAGAACACAGCCTCTATCCCAGAACTCTCCAGCCTAACTAGATAGACCAAACAAAGAACTACAGGAAAACCAGGACTAAAGATTAAGTGACTTTCTTAAGGTTGTGAATTAAGATAGTTGCAATGAGGAAGTTTCCAGTCTTCTGAGCATCTTAACTATTTTCTAAAAAGTTCTTCCTTTTGTTTTGAAATTTCAGCAGAATATTATAATTTATATTCAGATCTGGTATATGCCAGTAGAATATTATTGATTTGTAAATAAAATGAGATGTGAATTTGCTTAGTACAGTTAGCTGCAGTACAAAGAAAGATATAAAAAATGCAATACTTCACAAAACTTGATCTGAAAAATTTTCTTACAGGTTCTTTATTTTCTTCTGAGATGCTCATATAGCTGTCAGACACTGTAATGTTACTGAGCAATGCAAATAAAAGAGAGCTATAATTATGTATGCCCCAAATAACAGTAAAAGATCAATATCACATCCTGCTTTAGTGTTATAATATCCAACATCACAACTATTGCTGAAAGAGGTAGAAAGGTGTTATACTCAGCCTTATCTTTGTCCTCTTTCCCGCAAAGTAGGAGGTAAAAAACAAGTCCATAAGAATAGGAATGTTTAATGAAGTGAAAGAAAAATCTTTTGAACAGCAAAAAACTCACAAAAGAAGGAAAGCGTATCTGGCATTTTGCTTCATCAAACTTATGAAAGTCATTATCAGGGGGTTAGATTAATTCTAAAGCAGAGTCAGCTTTTAAATTAGAAAGCACTTACACCAAGACTACTATTGTAAGGAAGGAGAATTTGTCAAAATATGTCATCTCTATGGTTGGTTTCAGCTTTTGCAGTGGTGTTTTACCTACCATACTGCACTCATCACCATTTACAAACTAACTCCATGTCTTCTGAGTTACTTTTGTGAATACGTTGCAAAGACATTTTGTTGTGAGTTAGGATATTTGACTCCCTTTCAGTCTGTGGACTGTAAAAAGAGATCACAGGCAAAGGGCGCTGTCTGCTAAGTTTATGCTTTCATAAACATGCTTGATTTTCTGCAAGCCCTCGCAAATCTCCCAGTTTTTCAATAGCTGATAGACTACCTGTTGAAAATCACCATATAGGTGAATAAATGCATATAAATTCCTTGTGAAGCTGCAAATTTGACCCTTGATATTCTTTGTTTGTTTCTGCTAATATTGGGTTTTTTCACTCATGTATTTAGTAGGACTGAGCACAGCAATTATTTCTATAGCAGATCTGTATCTCTACTTCTGCCAGGGCTGCTGAGAAGGAACTGGCTACCTGATCTTGGAAAAGATCATGGAGAAGAAGTCGCAGAGGCTAGAGGAACGCTTCCTGTCTTCTGCGGGTCTGAGGAAGAGAGAAATGGATCCCTGAGCCCCAGAGCTGTTTCAGACTACATTCCCCAAAACAAGGAAGATTCCATTCCAATTGCTGTTGTCTCAGGACTTAATACAATTTTTTGGTGTTGTTTTAAAGCATTCACCTAAAGCTGGCCAAGTTGAGAACATTCTGTCCAAGAATAAGTCCCAAAACTCTCTTACACCGCCTGCAGTCAGATATGTAGCAGGCAATAATAAGGAAAAAAACTCACTCCCACCCATGCTTCCCAACATGTTAGTGACTACTTGTCTAGCACTTTAAAGCGTGGGAAATCTTTATGCTATTGTGACATTTCAATGTATTTTTTAACAGAATAGATTCATATTTGTCACCCATCAGAAAAACAAAAAGTTCAAAAAAGAGGTGTCATCTTGAAATATTGAGTATGATTCCTTGATGTTATAGTAGCGTGCTGAGCCCTCAAAAGAAGACTGAGGATATGAGCATGTGGAACGACCATGTTTATCAAGCAATGACTGTGTGAAGGCGTTCCTGCAAAAGCTCTCCTCTTATTCACTGACCTTCTGCCTTCTGATCTTTTTTGCAGGCAGTATTCAGATAGATTTCTAATAGTAGTATAAAATAATATATTCTTAGTTTATTAAATGTCTTATAATAAGCTTGTTTATATTCTCAGTTTGATAATGTCATACAATATTTGATGGTCTCTCCTTCTCAGACACAAGAAAAGGAAAAATACCTCTATCATGTATGACTCCCATGAACGAAATTCACAGGAATTTCCATGAATTTACTTTTTCCTTTTTCAAGCCTTAATTTCCTTTTATGTTTATATTGTTTACTTCTTGTTTGCTTTCTCTTGTCTTCCTAAATCTTTCTCTTATATGTCATCCCCTTGACTCCTCTACTCTACCTTTTTGAAGTCAAAACCAGCAGGATTCCTCCTGCCTCATCCTACTCATTCCTGGTTTTGACCTTGTGTATAACTCAAAATAATGAGTTTCTCATGCACAAATACAAGATCCAATCTGGGTTAGTCAATATGTAGCTAGATCCCAGATGCTGCAAATAGCAATATGAACAAGATCACAGGTCATGCATTTTCACAGTGTGCTACTGAATTGAGATTCTGTGATGCTGATATGAGACTGGTTAACCCTGAGTCTAATTGGCTAATTAACCCTGAGTTCTATAGCATCTACTGTTTTTCTCATTGTCCTGAAAAATTATTTATTGTATAATCCTGGTCCCTCTATGCATACACATATGTGCATGCACATGTACACACACAAAAGCAA
Organism: Melopsittacus undulatus; assembly: GCF_012275295.1. Taxonomy (NCBI): domain Eukaryota; kingdom Metazoa; phylum Chordata; class Aves; order Psittaciformes; family Psittaculidae; genus Melopsittacus; species Melopsittacus undulatus. Next base: position 45,232,985 of record NC_047527.1, on the reverse strand, counting down.
TTAAAAGCTTGGGACATGCTGCTGTATGTCCCCTTGACCTGACATACAGCCCTAGGAGTTACATGAACATAGTCTGGGAGGTGAGGGAAGGGCATCACAGAGGCCTAGGGATTGTGACCAGTGCATGAAGGAATTCAAAGGGTTTATCAGGTGGCCTCAGATGTGCCTCAGAACTGCCTTCATCTAGAGCTGAAGCTTTTTACTCAGAGTACAGTTGTCCTCTCCTGACCTCGAGCCCACAAACTTTATTTCTGAGAGATCAGTCTTTTAAGGAACAGCATAGCCCAACTTCTATGTGAACAGACTATCTGTGAGAGGCTGGTGTTAAAAACTACGCTAGCGATTGAAGGCAGTGTCCTTACCCAAGGCTATAAAACAAGGTGGGCAGGGTGGACCCTGCCTGCTGAAGCTGAAGCACGCAAAGGAAATAAAATATTTAATGAGAAAAAAAAAAAGATAAATATGAATAATTATATACGGCCTGTGGTGAGAGAAGTTATTTGCAAATAGGCAGATGAGAGTTCCAGCCCCTATTCTTACCACATTCTTTGTTTTTATGCAGAATAACCTGTGCTATAGTGCCATCACCTCCAGGCAAGCTAAGTTTTCCATAGTCTACTTCCTTCAAACATTATTTCCAGGATGCTCTTCCAGAAAACTAGATATGTTTTCAAATCCTTTAGGCAGGAGGACAAAGGTCTGTCTTGCCCTTAGTAAATTGAATAACCATTTTCTAAGCAGCAACTGCAAGTGCTTTTTTTGACATCAGTGTGCCATCCATCTACACATATTCCAGGAACACCTAGATATACTCCAAGAACATGCCCTAAATAAAATTTAATCAAAAAGACAGGAAAATATATCATTCTTTGATCTGTTGTGGAATTAGGTTGCAGAAGGTGAACACAACATACTTCTGCAAATGCACGACACCAGGCCACCTTGAAAATACAAATTTGAACGGTGTGTTCAATTCAGCCAAGCAACAGGGAGATTATATTTAATAATTTTAATCCTAAATTGTGCCTGAGCCTTTCTGTAGACAACCAAGTCTTTCACTGTACCTGTCTGTAACTCAATATATTAAGTATACATATTTCCTGTAAGAAATAGATCTGGTTAAATGTATTCTCCTGAAATAGTTGGATGTCAGGAGGTTAGAATTAGCATTTTCTACAAGAATACATGCATTCCTTCAGAATGCTGAAAGCATTGACAGAAAGCAGCAGGCAGCAGGGTTATCCTGCTTGTTGCCCTGGCAGGCAGGTGGCTTGCTTGGCCGACCAGCTCCCAGCCTGTCCTGCTGGGCAGCAGGGGAGACAACCAGTGTGTTAGCTTGCCAGGTTTTTGGCTGCCTGACTGGCAGATGGACTTGCAAGCTGCCTGGCTGGCTTCCTGCCTAGCCCTCCTTTTGCCTGCTGGCTGATTTACCTGCTACCCATCTCCCCAGCTGCCTGGCAAGCTGCCCAGTTTGCCTGATCATGGGTGAGGTTATGGGCCCAAATTAGTTTGTTCTGCAAAGCAGGAGACTGCAGTGTTGGTGTTTTGTTCACATCCAATCTGGAATGTCCCATGAAGCAGAAATTCCCATCCCAGCAAGCTTTAGTAATCCATTTACAACACTTATCCATGTATTCTGTGCTGGTAATTATGAGTTCTTCAGACTGAACACCTCGCTGGAATTGTTTGCATAACATTTGCCTGACTTGTTTTAACTCTTTAGGTTGTCTTTTATAGATTTTCTTTAACAGAGTCATAAAAGATTTTTAGACAGGCTCATAATGTCATATTAATCACTGTCTCTATTTCCACTGAATTAGTATAAACCAAAGCCAAAAAGTAAAAATAAACTCATGAAAAATCATAAGAATGACAGTACTGGATCTGTGGCCAATATCTATGGATTAAACTTTTTCTTACTTACAAAAAAACAAAGAAAAAACTTCTATTTGTCCTAAAGATAGCAGGAGTCTGCCTTTTCTCAGAATACCATACCTTTAATAGTTCCAATTTCAGCTTAATCGCACTGTCTTAAACATTTCACTCTGCTTAAATAATGAAAAAAGCTGTTATAAAAATTGCATGAAATCAGCTTGCCCCAGGACAGGTTCTGTTGGATGCAATTACATATGCTTCAACAACTGGAGCAATGTGTTGTATGAAAGGCTTTTTAGGTGACAGAAGTTAATTGTGCAGGTTTTAAGTAAAAAGAAAATGGAGGGCAATGACCAACATCCTGAGAAGAAGCTGTTTGATTTTATAAAACTCAAGAGAATAAGTATGTTATTAAATTATAAATGGAGAGAAAACAGTGGTAAACAGGGGATATGCTTTATCCTATAGGAGAAGTAAAAAAGAGACTCTCACCTGCATGGAAAGTATTGCACTCTAAGAAAGCCTGTCAGATATAAAGTTCTTTATGATATACCTACATCTAAAATACGACAGTTGCTTATAAAGCAGACTGTGATATTTCCCTAGTGTCAGTGGTCTACAAGGCAGTACAATAAGAAATATCACTTTTTTCCTGCAATACTGGTAATGACAGTAGATCAGAATTGAAGTGTAAGGCTATGAAAAACATTCAGACTTTTTTTTTCCAGCTGAACTACACAAAGCTTTTTGAAAGGGTCCTCTGGGTGGCATTTCTCTAATGAAGAATGAACTTGCTTTCCCAAGCTGTGTCAGATTATCACAAAGAAGACAAAAGGACTGTGCACACATGTAAGTGGTTTATTAAAATTAAAAAGTAAATAAGTCTCTTATAGGCATATACTGCATCTATGTTATAGCTGTGCTTTAAAATATAGAATTCTTTGTGTATAATAAGTCCTGTTCTAGTTCACGATTAATACGTTTTCATTTCATATTGACTTTCAGATATTTGGTTATCAGCTTTCCCATTATGCAGGAGTCACTAGAATCACAACAGGTTTTTTTATTAAACATGATTTCTTGAGTTGCAGTCCTTGTTCAAGGATATTGCCAGCAGTACATTAATTGCTAGTAATAAATTAATTATATTGCATTGAAATAATAAAATAGAGGCACACTCAAGGAGTGAAGGATTATTGTTGAATTTTAATGTTAGATTCAAATATATCAACTTTACTGCTTATTCTTTCCTGTTCTATGGCCACTTGACTTTGATTAACTGGAAGCACGCTCAAAACCTCTTACTGTGTGCTTAAAAAAACAAAAACATTTCACATGAGAAAATGCAAACAACAGTACGACATTCACCCACAAATCTACCTGACAGTCATTAACAAATATTTAATATTATTTCTTAGAAAAGGTTCTTAATTCTTAGCTGTTCTCCCCAGGGAGCTCTGACTGCTCTAAGACTTAAGATTTTTTAAAGACTAATTATTTCTTCTAGTTTTATTTTTTTCCTGTTTTCTTGTTACCTGTGTTACTGTAAATAAATCTCATAATTTGCTTTCTTCATTAATGTACAGAGTGTGTGTCAGTCTAGTCCCTAGAGACAAAAAAGAGATCAGTAAAGGTGTTAATGCTCAGCTCCTGAGAGAAAGCACTCCTACACAGGGACAGCAGCCTGCCTTTAGTCATGGCCAGCTCAGGTAAAGCAATACCCCTAGAGGCCCATAACTGCCAGGCACTGGAGAGGAAGGCTCCATTACAGTATTGAGTTTTGGTACTTAAATTCTTCTTATGTCTTTTTTTAGGAATACAAAGTGATTTAGTGACTTACAGATGCTCCTCCCAGTAACTGACTGAAAAGCTCCGCTCTTTCCACTCCTTGCATAGCTTGACCCTGAAATTCTTTCTATTTGTCTGGATGCTCAATGATTTACTGTTTGTTTGTTTGTTTAAATCTCAGTTCCTCTCCCATCCTTGTCTTGACAAGATGAGGGATTTATGCTCATCCAGTTAATTTCTATGCACAACTGTTATCCATATCCAAGTCAATAAAATACCAGAAAGTTGAAAAAGTTGATATAGTGCAGTATTTGAGGCTGAAGGGGGAAGAATGGTTTACATTTTTGCCAGAGTTTGCAGTCAAGTGGATTAAAGAATAAAGGATCTAATTTTATAAAGACTAGATACTTTTCATTAGGAAGAGCAACTCTGTGGAATTGTGCCCATGGATTCAGTTTTATAAACTTGTTATGCAAATGTTATATCCCTAGACTAAACTTAGATGTAAATATCATCCTGGAAAGCATCCTCTCCAAGGTATAGGAAAGGTACAGCATATATCTGCTCAGTAACTCTGAGAACTACCTTATAGCTCCACAAAGTACACATGCATTTTGCATTTTTCATGTTTTGTCCTATCTTTGGGAATATTCACAATTAAAATGGAAACCACTTTATTAAAAAACTGCAATTCCAACTGTGACAAAGTGCTAGGGAAGAGAAGCTGATTATGCCAGTAATATAATGACCATACCTACAGGTCTTGCTTAGCAAGTTATGTCTTAGTAAATAGATTCATAGCCACAATTCTGACTCAGTTTTTCAGTAATCATGAAAGTATTTTAACAGAGGATTTACAGTTGACCTATGGTTTCTAAATGGAGGTATCATGACTGCCATATCAGTTTATTGGCTGCTTGTCTGATATTTTGTTTAATTTTTCTTTCCTTCCTTAATGGAATACAGGTTTTCATGAACTTTTGGCTACCATAATAATTTGGTGGTTCCTTCAGCCCACTCTTTGCTTGCAGACTTTTAATTGCACCAAATGAAGCAGTGTCGCAATAGAAAAGGGAAGTTATTAAACAATGAAAAGGCCAGAGTGAGGTGTTCCAACCAAATACATTTTATAAATCTTTGATGTTTATTATGACAGCATAGTTAGTCACCAACTTGCTATGTTGGTGTGATGCTATGCAAAAATGCAGGGACACAGTGATATTTTCTCCCTTCACTGACTAAAAGGCAAAAATTAAACCCCCTTGGACAAAAAGTCCCTAACAAACAGAGTGTTGACATTAAAATATGACAGGATGACAGGCCCAATGGTGAAGAAAACTTGAATCACTCTTACTGCATGAGACATGATGAAGGTAATGTATGAATAATCCAGAGAAGGTTATGCTAGATAAAATAGCTTAATTCATCTTTGTCAGTTTATGTGTAACATGCATATTGATTCAGTTCTACATTCTTAAAGGCTGGTATTTGAATCTGTTGAAAATATGCTAGATCAATTCAATCTATTCCAAGGATGTGGATTATCAGTAGTTTATCTAATATGCAAACAATTTCTTCAGTTATGAGACCCATTCAGTACTTGACTTATGCTTCTTATAGAAGCTGTTTATGAATATTTAATTACAAGTTTTCCATATTTTAGTCTGAAACTTGAAAAATAGTCACCTAACAGATTTCCACTATTTTAACTTCTTTTTTTGTTCTTTTTTGAAATACATCTGTAATAACTATAAACTTTTATCTTGGTAGCCTTTAATTTTAAAACAGGAAAAACAATACAGGTAGAAATATCATGGGCAAGATATCTCCAAAAAATCTCTTTATTTTCTTCCTTTATAACATGCTCTATCAATTTTACTTCATTGTTATGACACTGGTGTTCATATATTTTACATACTGAAATATGCAGCACAGAGAAAATAAAGGTGCAGATATTATGCCTAGCCTGTAGCTAGCCTGAATAACCAGAAACTGCTTCTCAAAGCCCATATTAATTTAAGCTGTACTGCAAGCAAAATACAATGTGTAATCATACCAATATGGTTGTTGTTTCTCCACAAACCTATGTGGAAATACATTTTTGTCCAGTTTGCCAGCAAAGAATTATCACAGTATATCTTCAGTTCTATGCATAGCTGAGAAATCCAGATACAAGGAAATAAAATCTCTCTAAACTCAGACAAAAAGAATTTATTTGCGGTTGGTGACAAGTAGTAGTTAAAAAACAAACAAAAAAAAACCCAAACAAACAAAAAAATAAGGAAAAGCAAGGAAACGTAAGAAAAAGAGTAGCTATGTCATATATATGCTCTTCTTAATGATAACCTTTGCATTTCTGGTGGACTGGTGGACATTAAAATCTTATGGAAACACAGTCTTCTTTCTGCTAAAAAGAGAAATGTGATATAGTGGGTATTTTTCATTAAGTATGGGTGAATTTCTTCAGCCAATAACTTAGTTATTTCACTTCAGCACCTACAAAGCACTAGGGCATTCCAAAGTCATTAAGCTGATTTTGTTCTCTGTCTCAATTAGTACTGAAGTAATTTATGCCAACTGGAACAGCTTTGACAGGGAAGATTGACCAAGTACCAACTGGTGGTTTGCTGTTCTGAACTGTGCTAATACTTCTGCATATTCCTGCTGAATCCAGGAAGAAAGCAAGGATTTGAAGTTTAGTGTCCCAGTGTTAAAGAAACAAAAATCAGGTTTCGCCTTTTCTAGACAAGACCCTGATCTGTACTAATAATATTGAAAAATATTTTACTCCAGACATCTCCAATGTATTTATAATATGCAAAAGACTGCCTTTTTGGTTTTCCTTTGAGGCAGAAACTCAGAAAAATAGGAGAGTATTAGAAAAACAGCAACCTTTTGGAAGTTTAGCTTTACACCATTTTCCTTCACTTTACACAAACCACCATCTTTGCTCTACCTTCAGCTGGTTTCTAGAAAACAAAATTAAACCAGGCAAGGGTTTCTTACTTCTTGTCTATCCCATGTTAATGCAAATAAACCCTAAAGGCTGCCTCCTGACATCCATTTAATGAAGCCCTTTCTCCCCTCCCATTTTTTCACTCTAGCCTAATGCTAAATGCTCACTAGACCTTCAGACGGATTTTATTCTTTTTATGGCTAAAACAAAATACAACATAAAACATTTCTGTTCCAGTTCTGTGCACATGTTTTCATCCTCTCTTCTTCAGTCCTTAGCAAAACCCATGATGGGAAAATAATAAAGAGACTGATAAATTGTTTTGATTCGATCTTTCAGACCTCTTTTCTAGCTTCTATTATTACAGAAGGCCTTTCCAGTTTAGAGTATAAGAGAAAAAATGCATTATTTTGTGTATATTCCTTTAATGTGAGAGCTGTTGAGAATTTAATAGTATATGCCTGAAAAGAATCCACTGAATGAATTAGTCCAAACATTATTGTGTCCACTTGGAGCAGGAAATTTCAGTTGAAACCAACATCATTAATTTTCACAAAATCACCAGTTTTTAACCAAATCCTTTTTCACAGCTGTCACTAGTGAGAATTAATTTGGAATGAGTAATAAATGCACAGAAGTTAAGCTCTCTAAGCATTAAAAGAAAGAAAAATTCTGAAAACTTGACAAAGCCCTTAGAGTACTTCAGAACTACTACAGAATGAGCACATTTACTCGGGGTAAGATGATCATCCTTTTCAATGTGGCCTTTTTTTTTTACTCATGCCATTTTCCCTGATGCAGACTACTCCAGGCTTCATCTCATCATTTCTGTCTATAACTTCCAATGCTACAGTTATGGATGCCGCATCAGCCCATAAGAAAGAAATTAAAGGCTAAGTGTTAAAAAGTCTATGTTGCAAATGCCTTACAGCTTGTTGGATTTCCATGACCTGGCTTCATTTAGAATGGGCATATTTTGTGTGGCAGGGAGAAAGGACTTAGGATGCTCCAGCCACGCTGTAGGCAGAGCTGGTGTGGAGCAGGTGCAGCCTGTGCTTCCTGTCACAAGGGAAGAGAGGATGTGCTGCTGTATTCAGATTCCAGCACTATACATTTCAGCAGCAAGTATAATTTTCATCAGTGGAATCTCCTCCATTTGCATTGCATCGTTTATACTCAATAGAATACAGATAACCTTCTCAAGCTATTGAAGGTGGGTATAAATCTGTGAGTGTTTTGGTGTAAGAATGATTGAAAATCATTTAATTATGCTGTTTGAAACAGTCTCCACAGTATGAGCCTCCCTGCAATCAGCTCAGTAGAAATAGTTTCCTCTGCAATGAATATCTTTAAATTCAGAATATAAAAATCAGTGTCAAGCAACCATTAATATAGAACCCATTATGTAACTAAGCCTGCCAATGCCTGCCCTACTACACCAGAGAAATCAGGCATTTCTTATGAGAAAAGATAAAGTTTATAAGAGAGAGAGTGCTCAGTCTTGGGTGATATTGATCTTCAGTGGCAACAGATAGATGTCTCCAATATTTCCAGTTTTCAGGCTGCAGCCTGAGAGTATGTCAGAAGCTGATATTTTTTACAATCAATTCACCACTTCTGAGCTTTTCCCAGGACCAAACATTTAATTTGCAATTTGAAGTAAGAGTTTTATTTTGGTCCTTAAATAGAATCCTGTGTGATGGGGCTAGAGTACTAATAGACATGTCTATACATATCCACATCAGTCTGCATAACAAATATTGTTTGGGGATGCCAGTTCTTTTTGCAGACAATATTGGCCTTTCACCTTTACCCTTTTATTTCTGTGTGTTCCTGAAATTGTTAATGACATACCAAAATGCTGGTTAGTTTTTTGTTACTAGAAAAGCAAAAAAAGAGTGCAATTAAGAATCAGCAACCTGAATAACCTTCCTTTCAAGTGGGAGCAGCTTACTATAGGTAATTCATTTTCTTACTGTGGGCTGCAGATGAGTGATAATCAAGCAATGAGTTACTTACAAAGCCAGTTAAGCTATATTTCCACACAAAGCACAGTCAGTTTAAGACCATTGTCAGCAAACCAAAGGTTTCTTCTGCATCTATTTAAGCTCCCCTTTTCAGTTTCACCCCTTTTTCAGGAGCTCCAGCACTCATTAGAGGTCTCCTGAATTTGATTCAATTCAGAGTTAATTTTTACTTTTTTTTTATTATCCTCTTGCAAAGTTAGTGAATCGGATTACCTCACAATGGAATCCACAAGTGAGGCAAAGCATGCTGAAACAGCATGTGGCCAGGAGTGGGAAAAAAGGAGAAAAGACAGTGGAGTGTCATCAGGAAACATCAGCTAGGGTGCAAAGAGGGATCTACTCACCCTGCTGCAGAGAACCTTCTTCTTAAAGTCATGATGAGGCCAGATGAGGCATGCAGACTGGAAACTGAAGATTATTTTTGGCCAAAGTTTCTATTTCACCAACCAAGTAAAATAAAAGAAAATGCTAGGCTAAGTGGTAGGGTAAAATATGATTACAAAAGGACCACCAGGGTCTTGGGGGGGTTGGTATTTTGAGTTTGGTCCATGAAGACTGGTAAAAATTACAGACCAAAAAGATAAATTTAGAGGCTGTCACAAAATACTGCTATGTTTTCTTTACTTTCCTATTATGTTTGATTTTAGGGAATTCTGAGAAACTACACAGATTCTCCAGGCATTTTCAAAGGCACCTGCTAAAGCAAGAAGCCATTATGTTAACTTTCAACCATTATGTTAACTTTCAACCATTATGTTAACTTTCAACCATTATGTTAAATCACAGGTTTCTTGGAGAAGTAATATGTCACCCTGATAAATGATCTCAGAAGCCAGTGGTTCAGACTCCTCCCTAGAGCAGTTGTACACAAATTAACAGAATAAAGACAGGATCATTTTGGTCTGTTGATTCAAAATGTGCTGAATAATAAAAAGTATCTGATCTGATGTGCCAGACCAGTGTGGAATATACTGTGATATGATGTCACCAAATCTAACTCAACACAGTTGGGTTTCATCTCTGTACCCTGAGATATTTGATTTCCCAGCAGCTAATGAACAAACAACTGTCACATTGAGAACACTTTGAAGAACTTTAAATATTTTAGCTCATGGTCTCCTACCACAAAAGAAAATCACATTAGTAAGACAACAGAATTTTTATTTTAAAAGACCTTGTCCAGATTAAGAAAAATAAATTAATGTATATTTTAGTTTTAGTGGGTTTATCTTTAAATGTTGCACAAAAAATAAATTTGTTTTGTGGAAATGTAGTTCCTGTGCCTTAGCACATGTTGAAAAAAATCATTTTTCCAACACAAGGTTACTTCATTTAGTGCTTTATTTGCAATATCAGATCTAAATTAGGCTGTTTACTGTGCTTTAATTTTGTTCAGCCTGTAAAGTAGTTGTGTGGTAGTTTGCTGGCACTGAATTTCCATATAAGTATGAAAAAACATAGAAGTGCGCTTAAGCAGATTTTGTAGAGCATATGCTGTTTTATTTATTCTTTTCCTGTGCCAGGAGCTTACCACACTCACAGTATATGAATGTATGTTTTTAGTACCAGTTAATGGAAACACATTTGCCTTTAAGGTAAAGACGCTCTTCCTTTCTATTCAATTTGCTAGGAAACTATAGTGAATGGGGAGTAGAGTTTCTTTGTTCTGCTTGTCCTGCCAGGAAAACCAAGAATTGCTGTTAAAGTACCTGTAAGTACCAGTACCCAAGCCTAGCTCAAACACTGGATGATCCTTTGTTGAATCCCGAGTAAATATTACCATTTCCCATATCTCCCAGTCTCATAAGAACAGCCTATGAGCCATGGGTTGAACCCAACTTACTAGGAAACTACTGAACTCTCTCACACCTTAGGCACTTAGGTGATCACTATAGATCTAACCTAGCTGAAGTGGGTCCTACAACAAATAGCACTAGGACTGGGAGAAAGTGCTAAGGAAGAAAAAGAAAAAGCCAAGGATCACTCTTTTGACCTTCCTGCCTTCCCTCATGCACATGAGTACTGATGCAATTCTGGAAGATGAAGAAATGAGGAATACTGTCTCACCTACTCCTACTCTTTCTCTAATCTGGTCCACCAAAAAAAATGTTGAAAAGCTTATTTCCAAGAGTGCTGAATCAAAGACTTCAAAATATATTAGTCTGAATTAATTAAAGGTCTGAATCTGAAGTAGAGTATTTAGAGAACATTAAACAGTCATGTGGGCAGCCTCAGAAATATAGTGGCAGTATTTCATTTAGTTCGCTTCAAAAGATGCTCACATGAGGATTAAATGTACTTTAACTAATACATTTTAAATTCAGATCTCAAATTAATTTGGCTACCAGGTAGACAAGCCCTTCATTGACCATAAAAATCTTTATGTCTTTTTTCTGAAACGGTTGTGATATTATACAAAAGGTGACAACAGATCTCAGAAGCATGGATGTCACTGTCTCAGGAATTTTCTATTGCACAGAAGTGAGAGGGTTGCCCATGACAAATCCAGGACTAACTGGGTTAATGCAGCTGCTATGAGCAGGTAGTGATCCCTTACGACACGTTCATACACTTGTATGAAAGGTCCATGATTGTGTCCTGCTGTCCTTGGCTAGTCCTATGTTACTCCTGAAGAACTTTCTCTCCAGAACCCTTCAGTGCTGCTTCACATCTCCACTGCCCCTGGATCTCCACAGAACCTCCTACAGTCTTTAGCCTGAGATATTCATGGCTATTTCAGTCTTCCTCTTACGATCTCTAACCACCAGTTGTGCCTCACCATCTGCTGGTGCTCAGAGGCATCTCTATGTCCTCAAGCCTTCAGACACTTACTTGACAGATGAGTATTTAATGTATTACATAAAGTGTTGAAATAAATGCAAACAGAAAAATGTTGACAACAACATACTACTTCAACACTTTATGCTTCATCAGCCTTTTATTTCAACACTACACTCAATGTGTGAAAATGATAGGGTTTATCAAGGGCATTTATCTTTGAGTAATGTTAGCATGCAGGGTTGTGATACAAAACATTACTTACAGTTATAACATGCTGAATTCTTAATGCACAATTTGAAAAACTTGCCAAACCCTGTTTACTTTGGTCTTTCCCCACCAAAGATGCATAGTGAACTTTTGTAGAGTAAGTCAGCAACCAGAGGTGCTTCCTTCTCTTAAATGCAATGCTAACTGACTTCAGCAGCCTTGGTGACTGCTAAATATGAGACTATTTTATGTAGAAAGGCTGAAAGAAGAAGTGGAGTCAGTGATTCAAAGTATAAGAGCTGAGTTAGGTATTTTCTACAAACTATTTAGTCAATGTCAGATTTATTTTGCAATTGTGAACAGGTATAATTTGTATTGCAATAGTACCAGACAAGGATCTGAGCTCAGTCATCCCAGGAATCTTAAGTGAGGAAGATTCAAACACTTTGCCTAATAAAATGCAGTAGGAATATGCAAATTTTAATATTTTGCTTAACCAGTTTGTCATTAATTTCTCTTCATTTATAAATATTCAAAAAACATGGTGCATGGAAAATGCAAACACTTTTTTTTTTTATTTATATATACTAATAACTTTTAGTCGTGCATACAGAGTCATCTGAAAGATCTATTATTCTTGTAATTCCCGGAAGTGCTTAAGTATAATTCCTACCCGGCACTGCATTAGAAGAAAGTGCAGTAATCTCTGTCAGGGATCAATACTTCATTGAGCAAGCCTTTACTTGCTTACAGGAAAATTTCCTCAGAAATTGTGAAGTGAATTGTTCCTCCCAACACAATTGCACCTGTCCCTCTTTTTCAGTGCCTAATAAGGAAAAACTTTGATCAGAGTTTAGGAATGGTGCAGGAAGACAGAGAGTGTGGTAAAGGTGGTCTGAGAAAATCAAGAACTTGAAAGCATTGTGCGTTTCCCTTAGGAAAGATATAATTTGCCTAAGAAAACAAATAAATGAAAACTGATTTTTCTAAAGGTTCTAAAGTTGATTTAAGGTTTATATTTATTTGACCATAATGCTGGTAATTTGTTTTGCATAGCTGAGCTTTTCAAATATTTAAACTATTTGCACCAACATGCTTCCTTTTAGATGCTAAATCATTGTTTTGTCCTGATGTGGTCCTTAGTATTGAACAGTGGCATATTCCAGGAATCATATGTTCAGGGTGCATTATCAAAGGTATTGTTAACAATTTTATGCAGCTCAGCTATTTTCCTACAAGTTATTGATATAAACATATAACACAAATGAGCTTATCTGCATGGGGTCATTTAAGTTCCTACAGTGCTGTGTAGACACCACATTCCACTGAGTTCTGTATAACATCTGTCAGCAGAAACAAAGCTTTACAAATTACTGTGAGCAGTGGGAGCTCAGATACATATCCATGGGGAAAAAAAGGAAAGGAGATTGGAATATTGTTATTTTCAGAGTATGTCAAGTTTGTAGGCTTTAGGCTAAAAGGATGTAAGTTGTAGAGAAGCTACAGTGTTATGGAAGAGCTACACATGACAAATAGGAGCAGGACCACTGAAATTGGATATGGAATGAAAAGTCCCATAAGGCTGATTTTTAGCTGGCCTTGAAGAAGACTTTCAATATGCAGTTTTTTTATCAGGTATATGCAATTGAAACAAAACACTTTGAAACTTGATGTGTTTTTAAGGTTCTTGGAAAAAGCATTTGAAAGAAAACAAAACAAACAAACAAAATCAATGTAATATACATCTACAAATAATTTTGGCAGAAATAATTTTTTTTTGTTTTTCTAACTCAGTATTTGAACATGGAATTTCACCCAGTTCTATAAATACATACTTTAGTACACTGCAGCAAAGGTAAATGCACATTTTTAAGACCTAAGGTATTCTGTAACTTGTAAGTGTGGAACCATATGGGTAATCACTTTATACAGCAGCTTATAATATCCTTTTCCACCATAGAAGTTAAAAAATGCAAACTTTTTCATACAAAGTGTTTAATTTGGGATTCTGCATTTCTTCTGCAATCACCTTGAGCAGAGCAAGGAGCTGAAGTCTTTAAATTGCTTTTAGTTGCTTATCAGCTATTACAGAAGAAAGGAATGCAATAACTCTTTGGTCTTGGCAGGGGAAAAAAAAATACTATCAGTTTTGAAAAATGTTTTTGTAATATCTGTTCTGCCAGGCCTGTCTGGATAGAGATCATTTACCTCATAGCAGCTCATATAAAGCTGTGTTTTAGATTTCTGATACTGGTAACACACTAATGTTCTAGCTTTTGTTGATCGGTGCTTGCACAATGTTAAGCCCTTCTCTGTTTCTCACTCTGCTCCCCAGGTGAAGAAGGTGGAAGGCTGTGCAATAATTTGGGAGGGGAAATGACTGGGCAGATGACTCAAACTAATCAGAAAGATATTGCATACCATACAACATCATGCTCAGCAATGAAAGGAAAAACAAGGGGGCTTAGGACAGTTAACCATGCTTCACTCAAGAACTGGCAAAGCAGACCAATGGGAGATGACAAGTGGCTGACTTTGCATCACTTGTTTTATTTTCATCTCCTCTATCTTTTCCACTTATCCTTCACTACTTATTATTATTACCATTATTACCATCATGACCATTATTGTTATTATTGACCCCTAAGTTTTCTTGCTTTAATTTTCCCTTTCCATTTTCCCCTCTAGGGATTTGGGGAGAAAGTGGTCAAGTAGTTCCATGGTGTTTAGCTGACCACTATGGTTTGCCTACAACATATATACATACATAAATTTACAATTTTTTCAATACATTTCAGCAGACATCCTCAGAATTCAGTTTCATACTACATTCCCCAAGCCCTCTGAATCATCCAAATAAATGTTTTCAAGACTGTGCAGTAGATTAGTGAAATGAGCCATATTAAAAAAAATGTTTTTGCCCTACCTCTTCCCAAAAAAATACTGACATTGGCACAAAAGAAAGGGTGAATAACTGCAAGATAGTAACAGTGGTCTGGAACAAGGTGAAGTGATTACATTTGTCGTGGTTTAAGCCAATCCTGTCACTCGGAAACCATGCAGCTCTTAGCTCACTCCCCTCCCCTTCCTCCCCCTGCTCCTGGAGGTATGGGAAAGAGAGTCAAAAGAATGTAACTCCCATGGGTTGAGATAAGAGCAGTTCAGGAACTAAGGTATAACACAAAACCACTACTGCTACCACCAATAATAATGATAAGGGAAATAATAAGGGAAGATAATACAACCGCTCACCACCCTCCAACCGATACCCAGCCCAACTGAGCAGTGATCTAGCCCTTCTGGGTAACTGCCCCTAGCTTATACTGTGGGCATGAAGTGCTGTGGTATGGAATACCTCTTTGGTTATTTTGGGCCAGGTGTCCTGTCTCTGCTTCCTCCCAGCTTCCCTCCCCCCTGGCAGAGCATGAGACTCAGAAAGTCTTTTGTCAGACTAAATATTACTAAGCAGCAATTAAAAACACTCATGTTATCAGCATTGTTCCCAGGCTGAAAGGCAAAACCAGAGCACTGCACCAGCTACTAAGAAGGAGAAAAATGATGGCTACTGCTGAACCCAGGACAACATGTTAAGAAAATTTCATTACAAAGAACAAAAATTTTAATTATCCTCTGAATGTCCTTTATTTATTTTTTCCTGTGCTGCAGTACATAAACATTTGAAATGGATCAACAATGATAAGCCCTCTACAAATACATGTGCCCAAAGTTATTTTAGCCTGACAGACACTGCAGGCCAAAACTTGGAGGGGAAGACAGGGAACAGGAAAGTGTTTTAGCTCATGGGGCTAAGTGACTAATAGAGCTAGGATAGAAGTTGATTAGCTTCGTGTCATCTTCTCCATTCAAATACCATGAACTACTAGGAGACTTTCCCTTTAACTTCCAGAGCACACTTTTAACAGTATTCAGCATCCCAAAAGAATGAAGGTCAAGTAACCTTTCCAAGTCAGGAAGCAGTGTCTGAAAGACAGCGAGCATCATGCTCTTGCCAGAAATCCTAAACCTACTCTTGCAGTTCAGGGTGCTGGGTTTTTTTTGCATTATTGCATACATCTGTTATACCAGAAATCTTTGAAAGAAAGAAAGTAGAATTATGTTTTCCTCATCATTATTTTATGATATATTTTATATGAAGGGGTATATAAGCTTTGGAGTAAATCAGTAAAGAAAAGCTACATTTAAAACATTTTAAAAATATATTTTTACATTCGCTAATGATTCTTATATGATAAGTTTCCAATTAAGGATTCTGTGAAGAGAATGTTTAAGAAAAACCTGTTGTTAACAACATAAACTATGTAGTCATCCACTGCTTATCTAAAGTAAAAAGGTGCCAGACTGCTGTTCGAAACAGTGATGACTTGTTTGGAAAACTAAAAAAAGGCTTCTCTTTGGAAAGGTTCTAGTCTGTAAATTTGTGCAGTGACATGAGAATATTAAAACTTTGCAGTGAATACATATCAACAAAAAGAGTTTAGTAACATTGAATTAAAACTCAAGCTTCTCTAAATTTCGAGCTCCTTATTTGGCAGACCATTTTTTATTAGAAAAATGCATAGTGACAAGGGATGAAAGTCACATAAATAGGAAATGCCAGAAGTTTAGCATCTAAAATACTTTCTCTGTTGTATTGTAATTTGACTTTTTTTTTCCTGTTTAGAAATGCTTCATGGGGCAGAACTACAAAAATGGAATTTAAGCAGTCAAATAGAAAAAAATGCTGGGCAATTGGAGCAGACATAGTGAAGCCATACATCACACTTTCATGATTCTGAATAAACCATCTGTTAAAAATACACCTGTTTATTTATAGATAATCTACAACAAAATGCATAAAAACAGGTAAAAAAAAATCCAGAAATCACTTGTGCAAGTTAAGTTTTGGCTCAAAGCAATCTGTATGTTTTTAACATGCTTACACATTGAATAATAGGGCCTTAAAGGGTTGTGCTGCAATACTGTAGTTAAGGGATTCTGTCAGCTGAAGTTTTATATGCATGCAGATTCAAAATGAAAAGAATTGGTTGTAAGGGACTTAACCTTGATCTTTGCACTTGTCCACTTTGGGTATCCTTGATAACTGCACCAGTGTATCAATATACCTATAGACTCTACTTAGCTGGCTGGCAAAGTTCTCCATACATACTGGATTTCAGTTTAATTTGGTTATGCTACAGGGTAAGTATTACAGATTTTCCAGAATTCATGTAGCAAGTTTCAAAGTAATGTTTTGTAATTTTAATCAATATATAAGTTTGAAAGGAGTAAAACTGTTCATTTACAGTACTGCAAGTGTGTTTCTTTCTGATAATTGAGTAAAAATACTGAAATACTATCAGGTGTTGACAGTACAAAATGGTATACTTCCACGCACTGCCTTTCACGGAAAGAATGTACATCCTTTTTATTTGCAATGATAAATTTGTGCTGGTTTTGTCTGGGGTATAGTTATTACAGGGCTTTTATTTGGATCTGTGCTGCAAACAGTGTTGATAATTAAAGGATGTTTTAGTTATTGCTGAGCAGTGCTTACACAGAGTCAAGGCCTTTTCTGCTCCTCACATCATCCCACCAGAGAGTAGGCTGGGGTGCAAAAGAAGTTAGGAGGGGACACAGTGAGGACGGCTGATGCAACCGACCACAGGGATATTCCAGACCATATGACATCATGTTTAGCACCTAAAACTGGGAGAAGGAGGAAAGGGGGGACATTTGGAATAATGACATTTGTCTTTCCAAGTAACTGTTATGCATGATGGAGCCCTGATCTGAAGATTGCTGAACACCTGCCTGACTATGTGAACTGGTGAATTAATGCCTTTTTTTGCTTTGGTTGCATGCATGGCTTCTGCTCTTCATATTAAACTGTCTTTATCTCAACCCACAAATTTTCTCACTTTTACACTTTCAATTCTTTCCCTCATCCCACCAGGGAAGAGTGAGCAAGTGGCTGTGTGGGGCTTAGCTGGCACCTGGGGTTATAATAACACAGGTATGTGGTAATATTTCTCCCCTAATTCTTATGCAGGATGATTTATATTATTGAACTCTAGGTGGTAGCTGAAGCAATACATGAATGAATGCTCAGGTACCAGTCATCTATCAGCAAAAGTGCAAGGCAGCAGAAGGACTGAAGTCAATTCTATCTGAGGAGTGAGAGAAGTGAAGGCATTCCTTTCAGAGAGTAAAATACTGCAACTTAGAAGGGTGAGGAGAAAAGCAATTAAAAGATGCTGATACACTTGAGGGACTAATACTTGTGGAACACCTATTAGGTTACTTGTTATGACATACTCTGACATACAGACTGGGAGCAGGAGCATTGTTGTACATGATGAGCCACCCTGCCCCAAAGTTCACCTTCTTCTCCCACCCCCCCAAATTCCACTCTACTAGCAGCATAAACAAAAGGTAATGAAGTTATGAAGTGTCCACAGTTAATTGAAATACAGTAGATGTCAGTACAGTGTGCTTGAAAAAGGCATAATATCCCAAGAGATAACCTTCCTCTCCATTCCTGTGCAGATTTTAGTGATTTGTTCAGAAAATTAAGTTATCCATTGGTTTTGTATATGTCTCATCTTTTCATCACAGAATATCTTTTCAGACAAGAAAGGCTCTATGGGTCATTTCTGCAAAGGTCACCTTTCTTTATTAATCTCTGAATTAGTGTCAGACCATAGAGCTGACTGGTTACCAGTGGACAGACTTTGGTGCATTTTCATGATTTATTGTAGCATTTTTTTGTGAACAGTTACACCTTCTACAGTGTTACTGCCATTATCTTTCAATGCATCCAATGTTTTCCCTTGGCTTCATATACCATTCTCCTTTCACCTTCTTCATGTAAAATCTTTTAATCTAAAAAAGTCTTTTAGTACCCAAAGTCTTTGAAATGATGCTTATGCCAAGCACCTCAGTTGTTTCTCTCATTTAAAGTAACTGCTTCTAGCCCATAGAACGTATCTGATATGTTTGCAGTTTGAGGAGTTTTATCAGTTTTTAATTACATCAGTTTCTGTGAAGCACTTCTTTTATTCTCATCCTGAAGGAAACCTCAGCTGTGGTCAAGGCTCCTCTGTGCACACAGGAGTCTTGCATATTCTTTGACTTCACAGATGCCACATTTCAGCTGCCCTTCCTTTTGCTTCTATTTCATGTTATAGCCAGCCACTTCATCTTCTTGGCATTTATTATGAGTCAAAGTTGACCAAACCAATCTTCCAAGGTTAATTATTAATTTGTTTCATCAATAATTCAAACATATTTTTTTCAGTGCTGTGATGTCATCTGTGTTAGTTAAGGACCTTAACTTTAGATCATCTCAAGTCATGACCTCTACTTCATTTATCATTCTTACTGTCTAGTTTAAGAATATGATGAAAAGCTGTAGTGACTCTCTGCTTCCTTATATTATACCAAGCTTTTGACTTGTTTAATTTTTCATTATATTTTTCAAAGCTGCAGGAGTCTTCAGATACAGCCTTCATAATTACAATTGTGTGATCTGAGCTCCATGTAATTTTGCAGTTTTCCACAATGCTTCCAACCAAACTGAAAGAAAAGTCAAGACAAACATCACTATTGGCCTTTTCATTTTCTTCATCAGCTAGCACAGCATGCATATCCAGTCAGTGTAGCTTGAGCAGGGTTAGAAGTTGCCCCAGTAGCCATACCTTTTTACTCTTTAAAATGGCTTCTACCTGCAAAGTGTTACTTTCAATGTTTTTTTCCTGATTTCTGTTTCAGGAGAATCTTTTTACCATCTCAGTTCAACTATTAAATGTAGACAGTTCTTTCATATTTCTTCTTCCTCCCCATACATACATTCATCAAAACTGACTGGAGCCAAAATGCTCTCAAAATTTCCTTTAGCATTAGATTTTTCTTTAACCACTGTGTTTCCTCTCCGTTTAACCTTTCTGAACATTCTTTCCAGTTTTGTATTTCTGATCTCTTTAAGTTACTGGGCATTTTCTCTCTAAAACTTTTACCAGTCCCATTTCAGAAATGTCTTCATTCCTTACAATGATGTCTTCATACTTTTAGCTTTCAGCAGAACTCTGATTTCTTTTTGTATCTTTGTCAAGCTTAACCAACTATTTCTGTTTACATAGAAAGAACTTTCTTTCCTGAATTTAATTTTGCTTCCCTGAATATTTTCTGTCCAGTCTGTAATTAGATTTCTTCATCAGTGTGAATTAATGGACTGAAAAACTACCTAAGTTTCACTTTGAATCTTTCCTCATAGAATTTTCCTTTCATCAAAATAAAATTTGGCTTCAACTACATCATTTTTGGAGTATCAGGGTTAGTTTTTTTTTTTACTTAATCGTCTTTCCCACAGGCCTTTCATGAACACTGGCATTTTCTACTCTCCTGTTTTTTACAGACAATGCCTTTACCAACAATGAAGTGCTCTCTCTTCCTTATACCCTGGGTAAGTGGTGAATTCCAAAAAACTTTCTGATGTCTTTATGAGAAAACCATCTGCAGCTTATAATCAAACTGTGCATATCAAGGCAACTCTGAACTTTGCCTTGGTCAAGGTGAGAAAAACAAATGACTGAGAGAACACAGTAATGTTACCAAGATTTACACTGGGTTTAGTATTTTTGTCAAGCAGCTGAATAACAACATCTTAAAAAAAAAGATAATGGCCCCTTCTGAGAATTACCAGCTACCTGTCCTGACATATGTTCTCCACTTCTGTTAAAATAAGGTCGCAATCATCCATAAGGGACTATTGAAGTAATAACAACTTACCAATTTGTGAGAATTGCCTTTGTAATATGATGATTTCATCATTAAAATAATTATGTTTTTAAAATGATTAGCCCTCACAGTCACTATTTAAAAGTAAACTATGTCTATTTCTCTCGAATTTCTGATCAGTTTTGTTCCTTGTAATGGGTGGGTTGCTATCAGATGTTTGGCAGACTACAATGCAAATTAAGGTTTTTAGTCTATGGAAATATCTATTAACAATAAACATTTCTCGACTTCAAAATGCGTGCTTGAAAATTACAGTTGATTAGACTCTTTGTTATGAAATGCAGAACAAAAGCTAAAAACCCTTCTCTGCTTTTCATTTATTATATCAAACAATGATGCAATTCCATCATTGTGTAGCATAAAAGGTGCGTTCATGTTTGAAGAACACAGTGTCCATAAGGTTTAATCTGCAGTCTTATGTTCAGAGAGGTTTGTAAATCGATTCTTCAGTAGATGCTGTAACTCTTGTGGATTGAAGATAAATTGCTGAATTCCAAGAGAATACAACACAAAGAAAACCATTAGCCCTGACAATTCATAAACAAAGTAAAAAACATTATTCACTCTTTGTTCTTGTAAAATAGTACCCAGGTTTTAAATACTAAAAAGGATGATCACATAAATCATTGAAATTATTTAGTCAAAATGAGTTTGTTTATGAACAAAAGTACCAAAAGAAAAAAGGTTGGTTTCTTTAAAAGAAGTAAAAAGAACTAGGAGAGGTAGGAGAAACTTTCATCGTAATCCCAACATCTTATGTTAATAGCTACAGCTTTGTTTTCAGCCCTTTTTCTTTATTATCTCAATCTTCCTGACCTATTTCTTCACTATAGAAAGAAAGCGCTTCTGAAATGCATTGAATACTTCTAGGTCAGAGGTTCCCAGCATCTGTGAACCACGATGGCAGTCTCCTGAGATTTTCAACCAGTAAGAGTTTTCAGAAATCTCTCATGAAAACCTTCAGATTACTTAAAGTTAGGAGGGTTGGGTTGTTTTTGTTTTTTTTTTCTCACTATATGCATTTGTCTTCAGCCTTTGTGAATTTGTGATTCCCTGGATCACTTCGTTGCCTAGTCCCTGAAATGAAAATATATTTTACTTTTCTTTCTGTGATATTAAAAATGCATTGCAATGAATAATATAGTAGGGCTGTGTACAAAACTAAAGCTTCTGCATGCCTTTTAAATGTTTGTTCTTTAGCAGAGATTCTCTAAGGGAAACTTATTGAAAGGATGATCAGTAATTTAATTTTTTATCATAAGCATTAGTGGCAAATAAAGGACAAAAGTACTTTGCAGGGCTCAAGAAAGGGAAAAGATATTTATCATGGGAAAATGCTGCAACTAGGCTGAGTCTCTGGCAGTGCACATTCTTTTTCTGTTCAAAGAGAGGCAATAAGGAGATTAATATTTAGGGTCTAGAAACATTTCCTCTTTATGTTGTAAGCAGCAAATACTAAAGTGACTTACTGTGGAAGTGTGCTTATAAAAGTCTACAGCAAGTAGATGAAAGCTTTTTTGAGAAAAGAGGTGACAGAGAAATCATTTTTAAATTTTGAAAAGGTATTCAGTAACTACTGTTTTCCCCAAGAACATGCAGGAAGAATTTTAAAATTAACTGCAGGTCAAATCATCAACTCATAAGTATCAGCGTTTCTGATACAAGGAAGACCTGTACTTTATGGAAGAAATCCTATATGAAAACTGTCCCATGAATTTGACAGATGTTCACAGGTTTGACACATCATGCCACATAACTGAAATTTCATGGGGGAAAATTAGTTGCTGCTGTAAACAGGATTACTGAAATTCATAGAAGTTTAGCTAGTATAGAAATCTTCAAGTACCATTTGTGGTACACAGTGTTGTAAAGTTCTTCTGATATCAGTGGAAACGTGTACACAACAAGGAATGGGTCTTTCTATACTGCCAAATAGAAGGAAATGTAACAGCAGTGATGTTCTTCCCCCTTTGTAAAAAAAGAAACTATCAGTGAGTACAGCGTAAGTCTAAAAAAATACAGGCTCAAACCTATTCAGTATTCAATTTTCTTTGGAAATATCTCAAGAATTGCCATCCTTTATAAAAGCCAACTGCCAGTTTGGTTTCCGTAGGTCAAATGGATTTATTGAGGCACATACCGCCATACCATTTCTCCGTCACAAGTTCTATGCCAGTTTTGGGTTTTTTTCTTAAAAGATAGATAAGCTTTTTCTCCAGGACAATCTCACACCAAGCCCAAAGATGCTTTTGTGTTTTGCTGGGTTACACAGAATTAAGCAAGAACACCCACCAATGTACAGTAAATTGTAAATAAAATATTGGAGTTTCTGGAGTACCTGTTTAAAAAATCATCTTATTATAGTGGTTGTTGTGTACTGTGTGTTTCTCCCAGCTCTAGTAACTGTACATTTCTCCCTCTGAAACCCCAGACATAAACAGGAGAAAAATAATTTTCATGTTGCAAATTGTAATAATTCTCATACCTGACATTACCCCAAAGCCATGAGTATTCTTTGGCAATTTGCCAAAACTTGATACTGCTAAAATAAATTAATGTCTTGTACATACTATCCTGAGAAGAAGAGAACTGAGTCCCAGAAGAAATTTTTCATGTAGTGGCCTTGACACAAGTATAGTAGCTATGAACAAGAATATCCCACATGATAATAATTTCTATATGAACTGTTCCCAATACCCAGGTTAATTTATTTTGAAAGTGTCATTTTCAAGCTGAATGCACTTTGACAAAGTGTTACAATTTTAATTTTTGTCCTTGGTATTAAGTACAATTATCTCATTGGTTGGGGAGCAGTGGTGTAATTAAAATTGTATAATGAATATACAGGAAGTATCAATATTTAATGCATGCATTTTGTCACCTTTCTCCCAGCAAATCACATAGAATAGCAATGAAGTATAAAACAACAAAGGCACCCAACAAGCTCGCTGTCGAGCCACTTACCTATCCTGCAATCCGGCTCCATAATCAGAAGACAAAACCCAGCATTCTCCACTTCAGTTACCAGTGCTGCACAAGCTGCAGGTTAAAAACAGCACAACAAAGTCAGTTATGGAAAATACTACCATCAAGGCCTTCTAATCCTCTCCACAACATAGGGAAGTCTCTTAGCCTCACCCAAAGGAATGGGATATTTTTAGGACAAACGTTATCAAATACACTTAACTAGAAGTGACTGCAGGCTTCACAACATAAATAATTTTGTACATAGCACATGGCAATTATATTACTGGCTTTTTTTCAGCTTCCTCATATTTTGAAGGTCCTCAACTTCTAATTTATATTATTAAGAGCCTGTTTTGAGAGAACAAAGGGAAGGTAAGGGTTCACAACTGCTCTTTCTTAGAAGGACTGTGCCCAAAAAAGGTTTGCATAAAACCACATTCTTGTCTAATACAATCTAATCTTATCTGAGTCTAAGCTGAAAACAGAAAGATAATCTTGATTCTGAAGTCATTGGTATGTTTGCATTTGCCCTATGTGTGCATGTGTGTATTTTGTTTATGTATGCAGTTGAGAGTTGCGTGGGCAGAAGCCAAAATTAGTCAGAACTACAGTCTATATTCTAAAGATCATGTTTAATACTATGAGACTATGCAGCACAGCATTACTAGGAAATCTCATGGAAAAATTAGGTTTTGCACCATAGAGCTGAAAAAGTCTTATGGCAAGAAGCCTAAGAAAAGGAACAGATTTTCAGTTTTTGTTAAGAAGAAAAGACAAATCAATTTGGGAAGTAAAAATACAGGTCACAGGAAGAACAGGTGAGGAGCAAAGAGAAAGAAGAGGTAGCTGCATAAAGAAATGGAAAGTAAGCCTATTTTGTGCAAGCATTTGAAGGCACTTTGAAAAATAACAATGGTCTCCAAGGATTCCTGATGGAGCAGTCTCATATTCTGTAATTTGCACTGAAGGTTCTCACATACACACAGCTTCTTGAAATGTCATATTTTTTCATCTCTAGTCTCTCCAGTGGATGTCCAGCTAAGCACCTGGGGATCTCATGGCAACTAAGCTGTTAATTTTTTTGCATCTGGACAGGTAATCCTCATTAATTCTCTTCATGGGTATCCAGTACTATGGACTGGAGTCAGAACTTGTTTGTAATTGCCATCCCAAAACTTAAAACCCTGTGTTATATTCTATAACAGACATGCAACAGGAGAAGTGAGTACCTCCAAAATGACAAGGAACACAGGCAGGTAGTGTTGTTTTACAAGTTCCTAACTTGTAAATGATTTTGCCTCTAACACAGTGACCTTGGGTAAGCAGCCTGACTTGCCTGCATTTCTATTTCTTCTTTTCTAAATAAGAAATGAACCCCCTTTGGTGCAAAAAGAGACTTTAAGATGTGTAATAAATTTATGCACACAGTTTTGAAGATAGGACTGTTATGCAGGTACTGATTTTGATATTTTGATATCCAAGGTGTGGTTTTATTTTTCTCCTTTGACACATGTTGGTGGCTGTTTTGTACATGTGGAGTCCTGAACAGTTCGTAGACCCAAAATAGAGCAGTACTATGGCAATATGCAAAAAGGCAATATGAAAGAAGGTTGTTGAAAATGATGTACAGAAGGGATAGGTGATAAATAATTATTCATTATGTCCAAGAGTCCTTTCACCAGGAAGTAAATATAAAAAGAAGAATGAGACATCATCCCATTTAATAGTGCAATACAATTACTGTAACATACTGTGGAAGTCAAAAGTAGTAAGGAATTCCAAACAAAATTGTATTCTAGAGAGGCAGGAACTATAAAGCAGACAGTTATTTGCTTAGGCATAGCATAAATTGCTAACTACCTCAAAATGGGATCATATTGTTAGGAGAAAGCTTGCCTTACCCTTGCATTCTTTCTTACACTTTTTTTTTGCTATGCTCCTACCTGATGGACATAAGATCATTTGCAAGGTGACCCTTGGCTCCAATCTAGTTGAGCCATTCACATTCTCACACTGTAAGATTATCTTCCACTGGAAATGGGAACCACAGCACTTTCCTTACTTCCTCTTTATAGTGGAAGGAAGAAAAAGTGGTGGGAAGAAAGGACCTGACTGCTTGTGACTGCAGTCTTAAAGTTAGCTCAGTCCTCAGTCATGCTGCTGGGAAGTGAGAACTGGATGTGAGATTGATGAGAGGCTGATGGAGAGGAGGGCTGCAGAGCTGTCCCTATGGACTCGACATGCATGAGGTTGAAGTAAGCACATCACTACACTAGACCCATCGTCTGGGTAACTGTATCCAAATTACAGTCTAGCCCTTTAATACCATGTAGACAAAACTTAATGCTCCTTGAGTTCATTTAGCTGCATGGAAAAATAAGACTGTAGACTCTGGTGTATATAATAGTCTCATAGTAGTTAACTAAAAGTGAAGTTAGCTGTAGTGAACAAGAGAAAAAAATACCACTGCAGTGGGAATCCTGACTAAGGCTATTACTGGAAATGTCCATATTGCCAACAAGCAGTCTTCTAGCTCTGATCACAGGAGTTATTTTTCCACATAATGAGAACTGTATGAGGAAGGAAACTCATAATGCAGGCTCTTGTTCTCTTCATTTTTCTGAGCACAGGCCTGATGTCTGCAGTGTCTCACAAGCACTAAAGGTACTAAACATATTCAATAGAACTCTGCACTTTGCTGCAGATTTTTCCCATGAAGGCTCCGTTGAATGGAAACCTTTAAAAGTTTAGGAACACCTGGCTAAAAATATATATTAAACTTTTCCTTACTTATTCTATTACAGTCTTTCTCTAACTTACCCAAATGATATTTTTATGCCACTTTTTTTTTTTTTTTTTTTTTTTTTTTAAAGATCACGTTATGCTTTAATGCAGGTAACAAAACTTTCTGTATCACATTATACCTCATTTCTCTGGCTGTTTTCTCTGATTCACATAAAAAAAGGGGAGAATAACATGGTTAAATTGTTCTGTAGGTCACTGTTAAGCAGTAAAGTAACTGAATTCAAATACTGGAATAAGCTCCAGATGGCTGCTTCGTTTAAGTTCGGTAAAGAACGACTGCAGTGAAAGCAAACTGATCATCTCTTCGTTGGACTACTGTGCCACGTTATCACTAATCAACAGCACCACCTTCTGGCAAAAGAGCAACATGACGTCTAGCAACCTGGCAAGCTTATGCCGGTGACTTTATGCAAAACACAAATATGTCTTCTCAGTGGCTTGCTGGCTGTGGAAGAAATTTCTTCATGGAAATATGTAAAATGAATTCTGTAAATGTTGCAGTCTGATAATCAGTCCTGATGCTTTCATGGAAAGAAAGAGATGTTTGCTTTTCAGTTTTGTTAAAATAATTTCATTCTTATTTCTCCACTAGCATCACCATCACCTTGACCGTTCATGCATCACAACCCAATGCTAGTGAGATGATGCAAATGCTGTGATTTATACATAAAACGAAATATTGAGATGACTGCCTTATTTCATGTCATTGCCTAATTCAATAAATGTGCAGGTGAGCTCAATGCAGATTCATATATCCTATCATGTCAACTGATACTATAAAATCTTTCATTGTATAATGTAACAGGTATTGATAACTCCTGAAGCCCACAAGCTCTCTACCATGACAGCCAGAGAAAGCACTCACATTGCTGCTTGGTTTTGTGAAGGCAAAAACCATATGCTAAATTTATATTTTAAGTATTCTTCGTAAGTATTTCTGACATCAGCTTCTCACACTTCTGCTGGCAGCAGATTAAATGGTGCAGAAATCTGATGTACCTAGGGAAATTGCTGAAACTGCTTTTACATCAACATTATTATTACACATTTAAGCATCTCCAAAGCATGGAAATAAGGGGCAAATAATGCCGCCCTTATGCCTATACTTATTGAATAGCCGAATGCCTAACAAGGCTCCAGTTAATATGCCACAGGCAGAGAAAGATGAAAATACAGGAATGGTTTATTTCTAAACCTTCCTTAAATTGTGTGAAATTAAACCAGCACAAGAATGACATATGTATGAGACTGAAGGATCATGACTAAACTTCAGTGGCAAAATCTTCACTGCATTTTCTGGAGTAGGAATGTTCAAGGAACACCATAATCTGACAGCCACTAAGCAGGCTGTTCCACTGGCAATGTTGTTTATGTCTGCATATTGAAAATCAGTCATGAAACTGTTTCATATGCATTTTTCTAGTACAGGCATTATTGTGCATTGCATGACTTACATCTTTTGAAATCTGTCCCATGATGTGTTTATCATCATAAAACTTATCTAGAATAAAGTGGATAACACTACTGTTCCATGGCTCTCCCCTAACATTAACTGAAGCATTTGTTACTCTCACTGCCATTTTCTGTTTACTGGTTTTCAAGAAGAGAATTAATAAAAGGGGAGGTGAATTATCTTATCAGGACTGTATATTTTCAAATATCCAGGATGTTCTCACATTGTCTGCTTCCCACACAGAATCGACTTGGAAAAGAGAGGTGTTTTTCCCTATAATCCGTATCTGAACAAGTACTAGCCAACACAAACAACTAGAGTCTAGACATTAGAGCAAACCTTTCAGCAGCACATGCTGATGCTGTTATGTAGCATGATCAGAGCAGTTTAATAAGCATCTCTTTTAGTCTCCAAGATAAGGTCCTGTAGCTTGAATTCCAGACTTTGAAGGCTCTATTTCCTGAAGAAAAGCCATATGACAAAGGATTTAAGCAAATAAGAGGTCCAGATTGGGATAGAAGTATGTAATTCATAGAATCATAGAATAGTTAGTGCTGGAAAGGACATTAAGATTATCTAGTTCCAACCCCTCTGCCATGGGCAGGGACACTTCACGCTAAAGCATGCCATGCAAGGCTTCGTCCAACCTGGCCTTGAACACTGTCAAGGATGGAGCATTCACAGCCTCCCTGGGCAACCCATTCCAGTGCCTCACCACCCTAACAGCAAAGAATTTCTTCCTTATATCCAATCTAAACCTCCCCTGTTTAAGTTTTAACCCATTACCCCTTGTCCTATCACTACAGTCCCTAATGAAGAATCCCTCCCCAGCATACCTATAGGTCCCCTTCAGATATTGGAAGGCTGCTATGAGGTCTCTAATTATCATCTGACATGATCTGTGATCAGGCAATGGAGGCTCCACATACCCACTGAAATGAGAGAAGCAATAACCAGCCCCAGCAACGCAAGCAAAACAGAAAGACAGACTTAAAACTTTCCTCAGAGACTATTGCCCTTAGGGAAAAGCAAAGTGTATGAAAGTCTAGTAACAAAAGTGAAAGCCATCTTCTCCGTATGAAACTAACCAAAGTCCTACCCACTAGGAAATCTTCTTACACAGTTACAGAGCTCATGCTTTACATGTAAATTCAGCTCATTCAGCTCATTCAGCTATAACGTTTCCCAGTGCCCCAGTACTTGCCCTTTTCACCCAAGGATAACAGAGGCCTAATGCCCAAACCTGACACAATTCTCAAAGATCTAGGAAGGAGGTAGTCAGGAGACCTGATGGTTTGCAATCACTATTTTAGAGTGCAAAATCTCTACTACTATGTTTTAAGGCATTTTCTGGTTGTTGCAGGCTGTGTTCTGTTTTCTTACACTTACCAAGTAATACTATATCTAAACATCCCAGAATTTTTTACACTATGAGGAGCAGCAGAATTTGGCATCTTGTCATTATATTTAATATAATTGAAATACATGGCAAAGACATATAAGTGAGCAATTCAATATCTTCTTTGCAAGGACAGAGGAACTAAAGATGATGATAGCAAATCACTCTGGGGCACATGTAAAAACTTCAAGTAATCCACTGAAGGGAGATAATGATAACATATAATGGGAGCAAGATCAGTATTCCCTTTTCACTGTAATACTAAGAAACATCAATATGCATTGCTCTGCTAATACAACGTGCGTTGTTCAGCAAAGTCAGAACAAGGCAAAAAAGAACAAGATTAGAAACCCATGAAAGCGTGTCCTGTACAGTGATTGGTTGGAAAACGCTTTTGTGTGGTAGTCAAGCAGCTACAAACCATAGGCTTGTTTCATTACTATCAAACCAGAATGTCAAAATCAAAATTTCTATTACTTTGGAGTTAATTCTTACCCCAAGTCATGGCTTTACTAGCATGTACAGTAGGTTTTGCTTCCTGGAATTTCACAGGCTGTTTTTCCTAGTAAGAATTAAGGTCTACAATGTTACAAATGCCAAAGATCCACTATCTCCTAAAGAAAACTTTTCTTTCTACCAGTCCTCTAATCATTCAGACAAAACGCTGCTTCACAATATACTTGGAATCGGCTTGCAGCAGAGTAAATTTTGCCACCCTGGGGCTGGTATAGGCTTTAGTTGTGAAGCGGGTAACAGTTCTATTGAAACCACATCCACAATTTTGGCTTCTGTAACCTACCATTGGTGTGCAGAAGGCTGGCATTCATGCAGAATTTCAACACTTTTGGAGGACAAACCCAAACATACTTTTTTCCCTTCTTGAGGCCTTAACCTGGTATTACATCTGTTAATAACCTCTAATCCTGTTGTTAATTTGCTCTGTCATATGCATTTTCAGTGTCCCACATTATTTTTCTGTTCACACATATTTTCTGACACTTTTAAATGCCTTTCTGATGTTATAATTTCCAGCCTCTTTGCTCTGAGCACCTGATGAGAAATGCCCTATTCTTCATTCACAGAAGATGAACTGTGTCAGTGTCCCCATGAACCATGCAGGAAAATAAGTTTCTATTTGTTTAAGTTTAGCAATTAATAGGAGTCAAGTGGGAGTTTGAGAAAACTCACATCTTGAAACGTGCGTAGAGTCTGTCAAATCATTAAAATTTATTTTCCATTGGAGAATCATGAGGTTAAGCCATTAAGTTTGTGAATTTGCAGAGGTTTCCCAGAAGCTTACTCAAATCTAGTGTTTGTATCATGTTATCTATCCTACTTATTACCCTAATAGCATAAAAGACCACTTATGCAATATAGAGTGACAAAGTATTCCTAACAATGCCTCTGAAAACTCAAGGTCACTTTGAAGCTAGGTAACCTAGAGACACAACTGTATTAAAGCAATAAGGGTTTGTGAAGCTTTTATTCTCTTAGGAGCTTTTGCAGCCATTTGGGTTTAAGCATAAGCAGACTATAAGAATTTTTCAGTGTTAAACACAAGGAAGTCTTTAAGAGTTTGGCTTTTTGTGTATGTGGGTTTCTGGTTTTGTTTTGTTTAACAAGGTCAATAACAATGAATTTTAACAGGCACCCTACAGGACAGTGATAATACATATAGAAACTCTAGATTTCTTATAGCTATTTCAAACATTTAAGAAATAAGCAAAGCACTAAGATATTGATTTGATGTTTGTTTTTTTTTTTAATGTGTGGGCACCTATAATCACTTCCTATGAAAATTAGAAAACAAACTCCTAGTTTCATATTCCACTGGTCAAATGAGATTAGCACCATTTGAGGAACACAGCATTTCAGCAGGAAAGAAGCTTGCTGACCCCTCTCTCAGCTGGTCTCCAAAGCAGCAGACAGCAAAATACAGGAAAAGTCCTGCACTAATTAGGCCTCTCTAACTACCTTGGGGAGGTATGAGACTGCTCCAAATTGAAGAGGTTATACAGTTCTTCACATTCAAGGGCCTCTAGTGGAGGTCTGACAGATACAAAAGGAGTCTACCTGCCCAGTCAATGCATTTCTGAGCTAAAATACTTACTTTAGAAATTGTAACACAGACCTTTTTGTTCTAGGACAAGGGAATGGGAGAAAAGTTTAACAAATACTTGACCTTATTTATTCCTTAGAAATCTTACCTTAAATCAAGGTCCTTAGAAATGAAAAGATCTGCTCCAGAGTCTTGTGAAGACAATAGGAGTCTTTCTTCTCATCCAGAGAACTTTTCATGAGGACTAGAAACAGTAATCAGCCCAGATGTAAATTTCTGGGTGAAGAGGACTATAGATCAGTTGCTTCTCTGAAAAACCCCATTTATAAAAGGGTGGCCAAAAAGAATGATATAGATGCTTTCAGAAATGTACTTTGTTTAAATCTATGCATCAAAGTAAATTCTTAACCTTTGAAAAACCCTACATATAACCTTGCAATAGATCTTCAGTAAGGCAAGTTCAGACTGCAAAATGTTCACATGAAATTGTCTTGAAGTACATGCATCTGAAAACATTCACGTTGCTAGGGTGTTTGAATTGCATTTATTTTGAAGTAATTATATTTTCTACAGTACTGCAGAGTGCATAATTGCACTTTTGCATCAACTGTGGCTTAATTGTAGCAATATGAGCTGGTAGGAAAAATTGAAAGAGAATTTATTGATGGAGTAAAAGGCATTTGCTATATTGTACCTCCCTCAGCATTTTTCTTAGCAAGGTAGAATTAATGGGGGAATGGGTGACCTCTAAATGTGCCTGAACTCCACTGCATTCTGAAGGGATCATTGTCCAGAAATCTGTTGAAGATAATTTCCTTAAAAGGCCATTGGCAAGCACCTTAAACCTCTATTGATCCTGGTCCAGCAGGAAACATCTTAACTACTCACTCAGAGCAACTAAAGATTTGCAAACTTCCTAGCAGCACATGTGCCACAAACTGTTTGGAAGTAAGTTAATAAAGAAAATGTTTCCTGCAAAATATAGGGAAAATAAAATCCTGATGATTACAGGTATCAGCAAAATGCTTGACAGAATGAAAAGTTGCCTTTAATGCATTTGAGAGTATTTACCCACTGAAGAACATCTTACAACTTAATTTACTGCCTATGTTTTATACAGAAAACCAGAAAATGGCTGAGTCTATTAAAAGATTATCCAGCAGGAGGAGGTGGGACAGTCTGTTAAGGAAAATTCCCAAGCACAAATGAGAGAGGAAATGAGTTATTAAGAAAAGAGGGATTTATACCTGCTGGGGATCTGTCCATAAGGATTGTTTAGACTAGGAAAGCAGCGAATCCCAATGTACCAGAAGGAATTTTTTGCAACAGTATTTCTTAAAATATTAGGCATGCCTGCCTGATGTATCATCACAAATACATTCAGGAATGTAATTGCAGTGATAGAAATTTATGTCAAACATTTTTGCATTGTTCAAGTTTTAAACACTCCCATTCAGCTGGTATGTAACCGCAGGTGTTATCTTTCTGGTAGACAATCTTTCAAGTTTCAATGCCTCCTCCAGTCTCTTAGCTGATGCCTAAGCATATCTTGTGGAGCAGGACTCGGTCAAACTGTACACCCACAATAGGAACAAAACTGTCTGGCACAGCTGGTGCCCACTTCTCTGCGCCCATACCCAGCTGTGTGGTGATGAAGGCACCCTTGGGTGTAGAAGTTGTCTCATCACAGGATATGAAGTATCACTTGCAACACTAACACATCAGAAGAGGTGTCCTAAACACCAAACTAGTGGCATTTGCTTCTTTATGAAATGAATTAAACCATGCACTGGGGGAACTGCATCTGCCCCCAATCAGCTAACCAGGATCCTGTGAGCATTCATCTGCAGAGCCGGTTTCTTAACTTATACTTCTTTATCTCAAAGACTGCTCAATTTGGATCACGTCCAAAGGCACTTCATCCATCCTAGCATATCCACAGGCTGGTGATTTAGGCACTGAGGGACATCAGATTAGACACTGGATATGTGGATGCATTTTTCTACCTTTTCAATGGCATACACACTGGTTAATGTGTATAAATGAATACAAGTGTCCATCTTTGGTGTTTTCCATAAGAAAAGCATTTCTGACTTAGAAACCTAACACCAAGGAAGGATGGAAAGCTGAGAGACATCAGCATCTCTTGGCTGTTAAGTCATTTTCCTACCCACTTTTGAACTGTTCTGTCTCTTTCCCCCTCCAAAACAAACCTCTCTACCAGGGACTATCTGTAAGGAGTGTGCACGTGCAAACTAGCTTGTAACAATTTGTCTCAAAGGCCAACATTGATCCTAGGCTTGGTTTTAGGTATGCAGTCATAACCTTACCGATTAGTCTGATTGGGCTGCTGTGGATTCTGCTCAGCAGCAAACTCCATACAAATAAGCTATTGAAGCCCCTAAGTAATTTACAAAGCCAATGATCATCCAAAGCATGCTGTTCTCTATAATCAGCAGTGTTATAAAACAGTAATTTCCAAATACTGAAATACTATCCAGTGTTATGAAGAGGGGAAGAAGAGGGGAGGAGTAATTTTAGTGTTGATGGATCATGAAAAATCATATCTTGCAATGACATTATTTCAGTTACAATTACTTATCTCATCTGTATTATATGCTTTTGGACTAAGATATGGCCTTTGGACCAGACATGGCTTCTTGTAATGACTTCAGACATAAATTTTAGTAGATTATCTCATCTGGAGCAAACAAGAGACAGAGACTACAGACTCCCTGCTTCATTGTAGGACTAATGTCTCTTATTCACAAACATTTCCATTTGCTTTTCAGTAAGGACAAAACATATTTTTCCTCTAATGACATCAGTAACAAGCCTCTGAAAAGATTACTCATAGTCAGGGTTCCTAATGTATTAAATAGTCAATGGTTTATGACTGGTTTTAAATTGAACTTACAACTTTGGCAGAAGTAAGATACGCAACAAAGCAAAGCATAAAGAAAAAAAAAACAGAAAAAAAAAAACCCACAAGATAGTTTTATACTAGCAAAAAGAAATCATTATTAAAAATAGAAAATATATCTGTGATATTTATAGTTTAAAAATAGAATTGTGGACCTGAAACTGTTTCAAATTTAAATCGACTATTTTTTTTATTAATATTTTCAGATTTGTCTTGATTGCTTTGATGAAAAAAAAAAAAGGAACCAGAAAATTTTCTAGATGTAGCTCAAGTACAGACAGAAAATTTGCAAATCCTTGGCTTTTGGCCAAAAATGTCAAAAATTTCTGCACAAGCATATGCTCTGCTCAGAGACTTGTTTAAAATGCATACTAAATATATACTAAAATACACACTTATAGTTGATGCATTCATTATTTATATAAGGTAAAACAAATTCAACTGCTGGGAATACACCTAGGAAGTTGGAGAGTTAGTTCAAGGTCCTTTTTCAGGGAACAATTAATTATTTATACAAAGTGAAAACAGGCCTGAAAGAAGCAAGAGGAATCTGTTGCCATAAACTGATAGTTAGGCTTATCACTTGCGAAATGGAAGATAATTTCAGACTGTAAGTGCATTAAACTGCTAGGTATATTTTCTTGAGGCATATTACCACACACAAAACCTCATGAAAAACACCTTTTAAGAACCTAGTGTTATCTGTTCCAAACCTAATCCCTTACTTGGCTGGAAATCCAAATTCAACATTTAAAATGAACCAAACGTGCATGCCAATGCTTCCACTTGGCTCCTAATGGTGGCTCATTAACAAGCAGCTAGAAATGTTGGCATGGCTTGTATCTCTAGGAGCTATGGATGCATTTTCAATGGTTTTTAGCTACCTAAAGATGCAGATAAGAAGATGTAAAAGTTACAATCATTAGGCAACTCTTTGCATGTTTAGGTGCCTAATGTCTTCTTCCCATATTAAGTAAGGCAATGACCACAAACAAAATGCCATCACAGTTATGAAGCCTAGAACAGGGAACTTTTGGTTTTTATTATTTTGACAGCCAAATATGTACACCTAAGTAAGGAACTAACCTTGTAAGAAAATTGTTTTTGCAGAAATGAGTGTCTTAGAAAGTCTGATGTGATTTACAACCTATGCTCAAAATGGTATGTGTTTGGTATTTGCTTTGCCTTCTCTTTTTGTTTTGCTCTTACACTGTGGAACCAGCACAGTATCAGGCATGCCTGATGAAAACACAGAGGCTTGATAGGTGTCTGTATGAAGGTTAACATGGATATTCTGGACTTTCCCTATTTCTTTCCACTGCCCTTTTCCCTTCCACCCACAGCAATCCACTTTTGCCCCTGCTCAGTGCATTGGGCACTTAAGAAAGGATAACTGTAGCACTAATAAAACTACAAATCACATTTTGCTGGAGTGCTCTATTTCACTGTTGATCTCTTTATAAAAATGAACCACAGTTTATAAAATTATGACAGATCAAAGATGAACAACTGTCTTCGCAGATTAAACATTATTTTCAGTGCATGTCACTTCACTTTCCCCCAAGGTTTACTGGCTTTTGGTACTGATCATGATTGATACATTGTTTATACGCAACATTAAGCCTGTGCTTTGCCTGCTTCTGTTTAATGAAAGCCACTTCTGTTCCAAATGGTGAAACTTAAATCGGTATTTTACCTCAGCACACCATCACTTCTTTCACGGATTTAATGTTACATATAAAAACCTTACTTTCTTCCCTCTCTGGGCTGCCTAAACTGTAATAATTTCAAACACAAAATTCAATAGAATTAATATTAATTTGAGGCTGTGGCAGTTGATGGCCTAGATTAATAATCCACTTAAACAATTAAATGCCTCCAAGCATTTTGGACCCATATGCTTTTGCTTTGACTTCCTCTCAGCTACTGCATTTGCCACATACAGATGAAGAATACTTTAAATCCTTCACTAATTTTCAACCCTCACATATTGTCACAATCCTTTACATTCCATTTCTCTTTAGGAGGACTGTTGGCTCAGAATCAGCTAGCATTTGTAAGGGTGTCTTTGTAGGAAAATAATATTTTTCAGTGGTATCATGCCACAAGGGTGATTTTGAACTGAAGACTGAAACCTGATTTTTTTGCATCCCAGGCAACTTCCATAAGCAACCACTTCTGGCAGACTCCTCAGCTGATCTAGGTGTTGAAATGGTAGATGACACTAGATCTCACAGCAGATGTCCAGTGGTTAAGTGGCATATAAATGATCTGCCTCCATACAGCTGTATTGGAAGTCTGCACTTGTATTTGCAGGTAGTGAAACCCAAAGGGAAAGGATGGTGTTATGCTGTGCCTGCAGGACTAGCAGGTCTGTGGAGGCAAAGAAGAACCAACAACCATATCATAAGATTTTAAAAGCTATGCTAGAGAATAAGACTCTCATTTATTTATGTAAACCACAACATTCTCCACAAAGGGATTCAGACAGATCCATCCTGGAATACTCAATCACCTTGTGCTCACCTTCTTCTTTTGCCTCACAAGTGCTTTTGAGAAAGCAGTCAGGTGATAAGTGTCACCCATATTTTGAATTTTCAGCTGGGTTTTGTGGCAGTGTTTGGTTTTGGTTTTTTTGGGGTGGGTTTTTCTTTTTCTTGAATATTCTGTATTCAAAAAAAGGAATCCTTTCTATAAATTTTAGGATACCCTGTAGGATAAGTTTGCCATTCCGGTAGGCTGTGTTGTACCTAAAATCTATGCACAGCCTATCTTGCCTTCCTTTGTTTAACAGTGACTACTACACAGGATGTCTTGATTTATCTTCTTTAAACATTCATTATTGGGCATAATTGCCATATCTCTTCTTTTCATTCCCCTGAGCAGCCCATTTTAATTTCATACCATATGGAAGTGATTGCAAGCCATCAGCAGCAAAAGAAAACCTGAGGTAGATTTGCACTGCGATAGAATGCATCTGCTCTAACATAACTGGCGTAATTTCACTGCAGAATGACATAGTCCTGGATTATGTCAAGAGCATAAATCAGTGTTTTAGACTGAAGAAGAAGATATTTGCAGTCCCCTCAGCATAAAGTTATTGATCAGACAAAGATAATGACCACATTTGGTGATGACTTGCCTAGCATATGCCTTAGTTCTGCACACTTTTGACAGAGAAAAATACGTCTCTATCAAACTGCAAACTCCCTTTTATGTTCCGCAACATCATTTTATATTATAGTTTGAATTCATGTCTTATTTCTCCAAAATGCTCAAAATACCTACCATCTTGAGGTCCAAGGCTTAATACCTCATTAAATTGCAATCACAGTAAAGCCCTCAGGGCTACATTCTGAGGTTATCAGCTCTATATTACTGTCCTGCATTCCCAAGGTATAATGTGTATTCTGAAAAAAAAAGGTTTGACTAGAGCAAACAGTGTGAAGAAGGAAATGGCAATAATTTCTTACTATCTTTAAGTGTCCTTTGTAAGTGGAACTAGAAGGAAAACAGAAGACAGGAGAGCCTTGCAGAAATTATAGCTGACTTCTGACTCACAGTAGATATGATGACAAAATAAGTTAAATAGTCCACTAAATTTAGTTTTCCAAAAGCTGTAGTACCACTTCCTTGAAATACTGTGGATGTACTTGTACTAAGCTCAGTTTCATCACTTCCCTACTGACCAAAAAGCCTGGGCTGAGAAAAATCCAGACAGAACTCTAGGAAGCAAAACCTCTGATAGTGGTTTCAGAATATCAGGCGGTCAAGGTCTTGATATACAAGTTTTGTGGCTAGTAGTGAATGCTACAGGGCATAGGTACACAGTGAAACAGAAGAGAGCTTGGAAGCTAGACAGGACCTGGATCACCCATCATCTGCTTTACTTACAAGTATGTTCTCTGACCCTGCTACAGCATGCTCCAGCTAGCATTCCTCAAGACCAACCTATTTCAGAAGGGTTTGCTCCTTTAAAATTGTGACTTGGTGCCAGCTGGTACCTCTTGGCCTTGGGACCAGAAACCATGACAACAGCCAGTGACAGCAGAAATAACTCAGAGAGTCAATCCAGTCCAGGATTACTGAGAAGCTGTAACCACATCTTTGTGCTGTAAAATGGCATCACTAAAAACAAAAGCAACCAAGTCTGGTCCAGGCTATAGCTGTTCTCTGATAACCACATTAGGTTACTGAACCATTTTTTCTTAAGAAGTGAGTTTCCTGAAGGCATGATTGCCCCATTCAGTTCCTCTTAGGAGTTTCATAATAGCCTTGGAAATGATCACAACAGCTGATTCTGTGGAATCTAAGGGACTCTACAGGAGACATTTTTATATATTATGAATATTTTAATTGACAGAAATCCACAGTTATATAAAATATTGAACTAACTTGTTTATTTCTGGAGAGCAGTGTGAGGAATTCTTGAGCTCGGTACAAAGGCAATTAGCATGTCAGATAATCCTTTAATTAGATTAGAGTGTGCAAATACCTATTGATTAGTGAAAAAGTCTGTCTTGAGGTTTCCTAAGTATATAAAATATATTTATTTGCCACATAGTTAATTTAAAATTACTTCTAAAGGACTACATGGTTCAAAAGAATATTCAGGTATATTAGTGTAGCTCTAAAAAGGCTAAATCTAACATGGAAAACCTTGAAACATAGAATCATAGAACAGTTAGGATTGGAAAGGACCTCAAGATCATCTAGTTCCAACCCCCCTGCCATCAGCAGGGACACCTCACACTAAACCATTTCACCCAAGGCTTCATCCAACCTGGTCTTGAACACTGCCAGGGATGGAGCATTCACTACCTCCCTGGGAAACCCATTCCAGTACCTCACCACCCTAACAGTAAAGAATTTCTTCCTTATATCCAGTCTAAACCTCTGCTGTTTAAGTTTCAACCCATTACCCCTTGTCCCATCACTACAGTCCCTAATGAATAGTCCCTCCCCAGCATCCCTGTAGGTCCCCTTCAGATACTCGAAGACTGCTATGAGGTCTCCACGCAGTCTTCTCTTCTCCAGGCTGAACAGCTCCAACTTTCTCAGCCTGTCTTCATATGGGAGGTTCTCCAGTCCCCTGATCATCCTCGTGGCCCTCCTCTGGACTTGTTCTAACAGTACCATGTCCTTTTTATGTTGAGGACACCAGAACTGCACACAATAACCCAAGTGAGGTCTCACAAGAGCAGAAGAGAGGGGCAGGATCACCTCCTTTGACCTGCTGGTCACCCTCCTTTTGATGCAGCCCAGGATACGGTTGGCTTTCTGGGCTGTGAGTTCACACTGAAGCTGGCTCATGGTCATTTTCTCATTGACCAACACCCCCAAGTCCTTCTCTGCAGGACTACCATGAATTTCCTTTTTGCCCAACCTGTAGCTGTGCCTGGGATTGCTCCAATCCAGGTGTAGGACCTTGCAC
This sequence comes from Melopsittacus undulatus, assembly GCF_012275295.1. NCBI lineage: Eukaryota > Metazoa > Chordata > Aves > Psittaciformes > Psittaculidae > Melopsittacus > Melopsittacus undulatus. The sequence goes on along the minus strand of NC_047527.1, from coordinate 45,193,515 downwards.
TTGTCATGGTTAAACTTCATGAGGTTGGCATCAGCCCACCTCACAAGCGTGTCAAGGTCCCTCTGAATGAAATTCCTTCCCTCTAGAGTATCAACCAAACCACACAGCTTGGTGTCATCAGCAAACTTGCTGAGGGCATACTCAATTCCATTGTCCATGTCAGCGACAAAGATATTTCTGTTTGTTGTGTGCACTGAGGACAACTTTTAGCTGTAGGGATCCCACATATATCTCCTCCCCTGTTTGCCAGCATTCTGGAAAGAGGTAAACTTGGGCTCACTGCTCGGCAGCACAGGACGGCATGGTATATTTTGAAACCTCAGAACTTTATATGCCTGCCTTGCTTTTGGCTGGGGCAGAGTTAATTTTCTTCCTAATGGCTGGTACATTGCTGTAGTTTGGATTCAGTGTGTGTTGTAGAAGGAAATTAACTCTGTCCCACCTGAAGCCAGGACAGTAAGAGAGCAATGCTGATAACACACCAATGTTTTAGTTGTTGCTAAGTAGTCCTTACTCTAAATAAAAGACTTTTCAGTCTCTTATGCTCTGCCAGTGGGGAGGGGCACAAGAAGCAGGCAGGGAACAGGGAGAGGACACTTGACCCAAACTAGCCAAAGGGATATTCCATACCATGGAACATCATGCTCAGTATATGAACTAGGGGGAGTTACCCAGAAGGACCAATTTTTACTCAGGAATGGGCAGGGCATTGGTCAGTAGGTGGTGAGCAATTGTATTGTTCATCACTTGGGAATCTTGAGTTTTATTTCTCTCTCTTTTTCTTCTCATTATTGTTGGTTATTACTATTATATTTTACTTTATTCCAATTATTAAATTGTTCTTATCTCCCTGGATTTTACATTTTTAACAATTCCTCTCCCCATCCCACAGGAAGGAGGGTGAGCGAGTGGCTGCATGGTACTTAGTTGCCAACTGGGGTTAAACTATGACAATGCCTAATACCAAAGAGTATCTTCCTGTATAACATCAGGTTTCTGACTAGGAAGCAGTTTCCAGCTGAACTGTTATATAGTCATTATTCAGTGTAGCACTTGACAGATTTTTTTCATCTGACTTTCTGCCCTGCCAAGTCTGAGGGTTATTGTAGTCACATCCAACCTTCCAGCATAACACCCTAACCACTAGTCCACAAACTATTCTGGGTAGAACACTTTCATCCCCAAAGGGTCTTCATTACACGATAGATCCGGTCCCCTTTACTAGCAAAATCCAGGCATTTGAGCAATTCAGTTGGATATCTAGGCTGAATTACACCGTTTTCTACTCCAGCTGAGTTTTCATCAATTAAGTCTTTCAGTGGCAAGTAGGTATTTGTGTAACGTGCTAAATGCTGGATCATGATTATGGAATATGGAGAATATTAGTATTTATAGAGGGTAACATGTACCCTTACACAGTGTCCTATTCATAAATAAAGCCTCTGTTCCAAGTATTTGATAGCTTTTTCCTTATTCTGTGATTGTACAAGTTCAAAGTATATGTTTGCATACTTATTGAACTGGTGTTCATTTTCGTCACAAGAAAGCTGTTGAGAAAAGGTTGTTTTTTTTTACCAAATTACTTAGAATTAACTTGATATCTATTAATATCGTTCAATGAAAAGTTTATAGTAACAAACACTGTGCTCCTGACCTTTACTGTTTAAATGAGCATTTTGAGAGTACCAGGCATGGTGTTGCTTTTCAGGGATGACCAGCTGAAAAGATGTTCCCTGCATCTACCTGAAAATTGTATCCAGTAATGAATTTCTCCATAAAAAGAGCAGAGCAGTTGTGCCATATGGACATGGTGATATAGTTTGGGTTGGTTTTTTTTTTTTTTAATATGAGAAAGAGCTTAGAGCAGGATGACATATGCCCAGCAGTATAACAAAACCAGAGTGAACCACTCATCTTCCTATGTTCTAACAGTTTGTATGAATGTAATGAACATGACTACAGAGCTTTAAACTGCCCCAGGCCCTGTATTAGGAACTCAGAATACATAGAAACAACGAGATGTCAGAAAGGAAATCGTTCTTGTTTTTGAAATAAGAATGACTTTTCTAACTGTCTTGTACACATAGCATCTGTGAATTTCTTACACGGTGCAAAAATGTCAAAAATCATGGCCTTCTGTGGGCTGAACAGTAACAGATTCTGACAACATGTTATGAAACAAAGCTTTATTGAGGCAGTAGGAAAGATGAGCATATAGCAACCTACCCAGTCATTGATAATACAGGATCATAAGTGATGCCATGGGTCTAGTGGACTGCGAGGACACTTGGTGTCTGTGTCATCTGGCAGCTTATCCTGCAAATGCTTTTGAATGCAGGTTAGAATCATGCTGCTATGTAGCTCCAACAAGAGTAGTGCGATTTGGAAGAATCATACCTTAAATGAAGGTATGCACTACTGACTCTGGTTAAGGGTAGGGTGTCAGGTTGCAGGGTGTGGCCTTCTTTTATGAATAGACATTTATATATGTATATAAATGTTTATAAATATGTTTAATATTCATATCTAAAATTTCACTGAAAATATCAAAAGATTGTACATTGCTCATAGGTGAATGTGAAACTAGAAATCTGTATTTCTGTTGTTGTTTTCTTGTAGAGAAAGTACCATATGTCTCTTGGAGAGAAAAGTAGAAAACAGTCAGTAACTGTGATTCAGTGCTCAAGCACCAGCCTACATCTAAGGCTTGAAAATACATTTTTAAACTTCAAGACTACAAGTATAATTAAAAAAATGACACAAAAAACCCTTTTCAGCTAATCAGATGGAAAATTTGGATATTTAGCTTACTGCTATTTATATTATACTCACCATGCCTAGTGATAATGTTAACAAAATAGTTTTCATTAAAACGATATTCCTTGTCAATTATAAACATGGATGGACGAAAATCAATTTTTCTTTTTTTTTTCTTCTTTATACTTCTAGCAGCTTCCTGAAATGATAAATGAATTTGCTTCTAGAAAGGGGAGTAACTGCAGTGACAGAGTTGTTCTGTAGCCTTCTTTTTATGAGGCAGATCTGTTGTCATTTAGAAGAGAAAATTTTAAGACAATCATCTAAAAACCTCTATTCATTCTGCCAGCCTCCCTATAATTACTGCTAATTGCATTGTTTCAGAAATTGATGGAGCATTATAAGAAAGAGAAGCAGAAAAGGAAAACATCATCTTCAACAAAGCTCTTGGAACAAAAAGACCATCTTTGCCTACAGGGTACATGAAGCAGTGCAATGCTGAGAGACTGCAGCATAGTCTGTTACTTGGAGATCACACTGTCATTTACTAAATTAGTCAAATTATCATCATTCTCTGTAGTGGCCAGAAGTGAAGTGTTCTATTATTTGAGTGTGGATGTAACAAAAATATAATTTATTATTGCCAGGACCTTACCTGAACAGGGTAGGGCTAAGACATTAGGACTAGCTTCATTATATTAAATGGTTAAGCATACATGAGTGTTTGAGAGCACTTTAAGATTAAGAGTATGAACAAGGACTCCAAATAAACTTGGATGTCAGAACACAAATGTCTGCAATGAAGGTAAAGCTACACATGAAGTTAGTTTGCCTTCTTCTACCAGCTTTTTCTGCTTCTATAGCTTTATAAAGCTGCCCTTGATTCTTATTAGAGGAAAGTTGGGTCATGGTGCTTCCTGTATTTCCTGTAAACAACTCATTAAACCAGGTAGCAGAGAACTGATGTTGCTGTCTCTCTAGAGAGTTGATTTCTATGCCTTAGACCTCAGTTTTAAGACCTAGGCAGCAGCGACACACAAAAGAGAAACAGATCTAACAGCTGCACCTCCTGGACTTATGCGGTCTGGAAATAAATGCTAGCAGATCAGCTGAAAAGCAATAGCACTGAGTACAGAAGTAACAGGATCATTCTGAATAGCTGCTCCTTTCTACAGCATAGCTAATTAAGTGCCTGGTAATTCCTGTGTTAACTACTATGAAAAAAGGTAGTGTGTAAATTAGCTAGATTGGAAGAGTGCATAAGTATGCTTTTTGCACCTGTTGATGAAGAAAAGTAAGTGGTGCAGTTACTTGATGTAACGTATTGTACATCATTAAGTTTAAAAGCATTAGAAAAGTGATAAGCTCTTTAATTCTTCATTGCTGGAGCACTTGCCTAAACTCAGATTAGAAGGACCATGTTTGATGCAAACATGAACTAAAGTACTAGTGTTTGGGAGGATATTTTTATTACAATATAACAGATTCAGGTGCACATCCAGCCTCCAAATCACAGTAAGAGGATTTGAACAAAAGCCAGAACTGCATTCTGCCTGTATGCTAGATATTGCACTTTTCATAGCATTTTTAACAAGCTTATTTTAATCAGGAATAAATATTATCATTTACTTTAACAGAGATATCTATGTCAAAAAGCAAGTTTGCATTTTTTGAAGCAATCCCTGTAACCTTGATTTGTAATACCCCATAACCTTGGTTTGTAACACTTGAACAACACTGAAACTATATATGTGAGTTAATACGTGAATTCATTCACAGCTGCAAGCCTGTCTTCCCCAATCAACGTTTTCCCCCATTTTGAAAACATGAAATCAGCACATATTGATCATGCAAAACTAAAGCAGCCCAAGAAGCTATGCATCCTAGCCTGAAACAAGTGTGTGCCTCCAATGACAGCACACATGACAAACAAGTTGATTACCATTTCTTCAGGCCTGAAAAACACACACAACCTGGAATCATAGGCTTCTATGGGAGAGTTAAGTAACATAACATCTGTGTATTTTGAAAACACGGCGTGTTTTCATTTCCCAGCCACCAGCACTGCCACAGAGTCAGTTAAATAGCACAGCAGCAATCTTCTTTATCAGGAATCTTGCTTTTTAGCTAAAAATACAAAAAAAAAAAAAACAAAACCCACTTCCAATTATAGAGATAAAACTCTTATTCTCTCTGTATAGTCTTCCCTATGCCAAACCCTGAATAATTGAAATTATGTTTCAACATCCTTAAGTTTCATTTACAACAAAAGTCATTATGGGAGACAATGGGGAAAGGGTTTTTTTGTTTTGTCAGTGTTGTTTGGTGTTCTGTATTTTTGGAGAGGGAAAGATGCAAGCAGAAACAAGGTTTTCCTGTTTATTCTCTGAGTTCATAGCAGCAATGATACTACAGATAATACAGCCCTGAACTGACTAATAACCCCTGGTAAAAAGTCAGATCTATTGGCTCTGCACCATATGTATGTGGTTATAACACTTCTGGTAGGCTCAGGGCACAAGTCCGCCTGTGAATGGCTGAGCAGACATATGTTAAATAGCATTACCTGGTAACATCTGCCATAATGATTAAATCCTGCCTGAAGACTAGTAGTGTCTCCTACAACAGCTGCTCTGATTTTGTTCATCTAGGAAGGCATTCATGCAGAGAAAAAGCTTACCTGATTTCTTTTACAGGTTGTCAGGGGATAGCTGGTTCCTTTAAGGGGAGTCAAGGTTTATAAAATTTTTTTTTCATAAATCCATGCTGGCCCCTTGTAATTAGTTGCCTAGCAGCCTCCACAGCAGACAGTGAGCATCTGGCTCATAAACTGCTTAACTTGCTTCTTACAGTTGATCCTGGAAGGGGAAGCTTTAATGAGACAGAGCAGGACAACCTTAGAAAAAGATTCAGTTGATTGCTCCATGTGTAAAGCACAGTTGTAGAAAAAAAGCAAGGATGTAAGTGCTTACAGCTAAAATCCATGTTTATTGGATAGGGAGATAGGAAGAAGGTCTTTCTTTTGGTCTGTTGAACTCTTAATTAGCGAGATGCTTGAAAAGGAAATACAGTGAATTTTGTGCCTGCTTCTGGTTAGGAGAGAAGGGTCAGTAGTCAAAGATAGGGAAGTGAAGGCTTCTGGAAAACAGAAATCTATTGAACAAGCTGCTCAGGAGGATGGTAGAGCTGCATCAAAGCTTTGGCTAAGGTTTCCTAAGAGAAATCTGTAGAGATACATTCTGCATTGACTTCCTAACTAGGCTATTTCTTTTCTCTCAAATAATAAACCCCTTTGAAGATATATTTACAAAACCTGTGAACTAGGCCTGCATGGAAAATATTTTAGCAAAGACCATTCTATTTCTAAAAATCTGTAAACAGATCTTGTAACTAACAAGCTTTTCAGCCTTTTATCAGCTTGCACATATTCTCCTGTAGGCCAGACATCCTAAATCAGTCTGGAAAGTGCCTTCTGAAGTACCTCTGTCTAGGGTGTCTGTATTGCATTTATTATTTATTTATTTATTACCCAGTTTGTTAAAAATCTCTGTGCTCAGACTTCCACTTCCTTATGGCTAGCTGCGATGGACTTTTTTACCCCTTAACGAAGTGCGGTTTTTCATCTCCCAGTTCCTGACTTCAGGTTCTGTATAAGGTTTTTTTCTTTCCTCTTAATGCTGACCTCTTTAGGTGTCTGCCTGGAAGCTATGAATTCTGAAGCTTTGACCCAACAGACACACATATATATATACATATATATACAAAATGGTAAGCATGTGTTCAAGGGCTGTCTAGTAGATTCTAGAGGAGAGCAGGGAAAATTTTCGGTCTCACACAAACTTACTATTCTGATATCTTTTTCTCCTTAGTGCCTTCAATGTCACCTTCTTTGCCATTAGGTTACCTAATACAGCTAGTAACATACAAAAACTTGGGCAGATTGGAATAGAAAAGGAGGGAAGAGGAGCAATGACTACAAAACAAGAAGGAAACAAAGTATATATAGGGAGGAAAAAATAGGGAATTAGGGTCTTCAGAGGCAAATTGAACTGCTCTAGCCATCTATTACTACTGACCCAAATAGCAAAAGAGAGCAACCTTCAAACCATTCCTCAAGGCTCAGTACTGGGGTCAGTTCTGTTTAATAACTTCACCAATGGTCTAGATGAGGGGATAAAGTGAACCCTCAGGAAATCTGCAGATGACACCAAGCTGGGTGGGTGTGTTGATCTGCTTGAGGGTAGGAAGGCTCTGCAGAGGGAGCTGGATAGGCTGGATTGATGGGCTGTGGCCAATGGTATGAGGTTCAACAAAGAAAAGTGCTGAGTCCTGCATTTGAATCACAATAACCCCATGCAGAGCTACAGGCTTTAGGAAGAGTGGCTGGAAAGCTGCTAATTGGGAAAAAAAGACATGGGAGTGTTGATTGACAGCCACTGAACATGAGCCAGTTTGTGCCCAGGTGGCCAAGAAGGTCAATAGCATCCTGGCCTGTATCAGAAGTAGTGTAGCCAGTAGGGTCAGGACACTGATCATCCCCCTGTACTTAGGACTGATGAGGCTGCACCTTGAATACAGTTCTGTGCCCCTCACTAGAAGAAAGATATTGAGGTGCTGGAGTGGGTCCAGAGAAGGGCAATGGAACTGGTGAAGTGTCTAAAACACAGCTCTTATGAAGAGCAGCTGAAGGAACTGGGGGTTGTTTACCCTGGAGAAAAGGAGGCTCAGGGCAGACCTTACCAATCTCTACAACTACCTGAAAGGAGGTTGTAGTGTGGTATAAGTATCTTTTCCCAAGGAACAAGTGGTATGAAAAGAAGATATGGCCTTAAGCTGAGCCAGGAGAAGTTTAGATTGGCTGTTAGGAAAAATTTCTTCACTGAAGGAGCTGTCAGACAGTGTAACAGGCTGCCCAGAGAAAAGCTTGAGTCCCCATCTCTGGCAATATTTAAAAGATGTGACACTTAGGACACGGTTTAGAGGTAGACTTGGCAGTACTGAGTTAATGGCTGGACTCGATAATCTTAAAGGTCTTTTTCAATGTAAATTGTTCTGATTTTATTACTTTTGCTGTTCATATAGTTGCAGCAATGGTGTGATGGAGGGGAAAGAAAAACTGTGACTGTTTGGTTAATGACTGGAATGCTGCAGCAAGTTAGAGAGCAATGGTGTGAATCTGTCTGGATTCCCACTGTTGCCATTGAGGACTCCTTCCAGAAAGCCCTCAAAGCAGGAACTACATGCTTGGTTTTGCTCATGACAGAGTAGTTAACAAATGTATCTAGTTGGTGTCCCTTCTTTCTTTCTTGCTTGCTTTTAATTTGTCAAATATAATATTTAAGAAAATGGTAGGTATGATTATAGGCAGAAAAGAAGGCATATTGCTAGATAATCATTCTCCTTCACCGGTCTTTGAAAACAGGTGATCTGCACTTACTTTTTTGCAAATTAGAGGGTTCCATACACTGGCCTTAGTTCACATTTTGCTTTATTCCCTGAAGTAATGTTTTCTAAATTATAATTTTCTTTTTTGGAATACATTATTTGTCCTGAGATGCATATTCAGTAAGTGACAGACAAGAATAAAAACAGACCAGAAATTTTAAGGCACTTTGAAGCATACAGCAAGATGTTCACCTATTGGAAGATGCTTGTGATGCTAGTCCTAGCTTCTCAGTTGCCAGCAGATGTGTTGTCTTTGTCATATCTGTGCTTACATTTAATTACTTTTGAATTCCTCAATATTTATTTATGAAAACACTTAACCTCTTCTATTAGACCTTCTGTTCAAATTATTTCTTTAAAACTAAGCCTGAGCCATGTTAGTGTTCCAGCATGTTGACCTTTAACTGCCTGCATTAGTGTTAATTAATGCATCAGCACTGCCAGTTACAAGAAATCATGGCTGCAGGAGCAGGAAGGCTTCACTTTTCCCCTGAAACATGAGAAGTAAGGTGTTGAGGTTTTTTGCTGTCAGAATAACAGCAAAAATAGCAGGTCTCTAATTATTATCTGGGAGGTGCTTACTATTATCTTTCTGTGCCCTTTTCTTCATTTCTTTTGCTTAGCTGTTTACATTAAAATGGTAGTGACTAGGAGCATACAGTGGTGGGCAAGGGAGGAGAAACACAAGTGAGGGAATGTACCAAGGCAAATATAAGTGAAAATCAAATCTGTGTTGCTGGGTCATTTTCTCTCCTCTCTCTGTGAGGTTAATTAACAGCAAAATATGCATTATGTACACTAGTGTGCTCATTGAATGTTTCTGTCTTCATCAATTAAATTACAAGAATAGCTTGTGTATTTTAACCTTGGATTTTAACTGGAGCTAATGAAACAGAAAACCAAATAGACTGCACTTCAATCTGAGCTTCAAAAGTATTTGGGTCTTCAAGTTTTCCCACTTTCATCCTGCTGACTCTCTCCCCCATCTCATCGAGGGAGAGTGAAATGGCAGCTGTGCAGAGTTTAGTTGCTTAAACCACAAGGAACAAGAAGGAGACCATGGCTTTCAGTCTTAAAGAGATGTTGTTTCTACTGTTGACGTGTCAGTAAAAGCAACAGTTGTGTTGCTAGTAGATGAACTGCTGTGCTTTGACTAGCAGATTACAAATAGTCTTGGCAGAGTCAGTAAATGTGACAGCAAGAGATTTTAGTTACAGTAGAGTACAGTTGGATAGTATGTAGTGCTAAATGCCTGAGGGATGAAAGAACACACATTCAAGCTCCTACTGAGACTTTAGATCTTATATAGCACATACATTATAGCAGGACAAGTGCTGGAAAGGAGCACTCTCTTAAGTGCAGTGCATAGAGTCTGGTCTCTTTCTCCCACCAAAAGGCAAATCTTGGACTGCTTTCTGAAAGAAGCAAGTCTATCATCATTGCCATAAGTCTGCCTATATTTTCACTCTAAAAAACAAAATCTGATTTCAGTGACTATTTGTTAGTTTGTATTGAGCAGAGTGACAAACATATTTATTCCCTCTTCCTTAATTTATTGAATACTCTGGTATGTATTCAGAGCAAATGACTTTGCAATAAGCTTTAGTCTCTAACAACCTGTTAAGCTCATAGAATCATAAATTAGTAAGATTGGAAAGAACTTTAGTTAAGTAATTGAAAAGAACCTTAAGATCATCTAATTCCAACCCTGCCATGGGCAGGGATACCTCACACTAAACCATGCCACACAAGGCTCTGTTCAACCTGGCCTTGAACACCACCAGGGGTGGAGCATTCACAACTTCCCTGGGCAGCCCATTCCAGTGCCTCACCACCTTTACAGTAAAGAATTTCTTCTTTATATCAAATCTAAACTTCCCCCGTTTAAGTTTGAACCATTACTCCTTGTCCTGTCACTATAGTCCTCATATACCTCCTTCAGACACTGGAAGGCTGCTATGAGGTCTCCACGCAGCCTTCTCTTCTCCAGGCTGAACAGCCACAACTTTATCCCTCTGTCTTCATATGGGAATTGCTCCAGTCCCCTGATCATCCTCATGGCTCTCCTCTGGACTTCCTCCAAAAGTTCCATGTCTTTTTTATGTTGAGGCTTTTGTTCCAGAAGTGTCTTAAGGCAGCTAGATATTTTCAGAAAGCAGTGATCTGCCAGTATTTACTCTATGGACTTTCCACATCAATGGCTGAAAAACCAGAAATGGGTAGAGCGAACTTGGTCAACTTGATGCCACACTGAGGCAGTGGGGAAGTCTTTGCTGACTCCCTCTGTCAGGAAAAGGGTACAGCAGCAAAAGGATAACATGTCATCTTTAAAACCTGAACTTGTTATCATATGGGAAAAAGGGGAATAAAATCAGATGACTTTAAATCCTGGTCACAGAGTGTGCTTTATCTTACCTTTTCAGCTACCAACATTAATCTTAACATCTGATAGACTTCAGCGTTGTTGTTGTGCTTTTGGAGTCTAATCTATTGAAAGCTATATTGGTGTTCCATGCTATAATTTGATTTAAGTATAATGAATCCCAAAGGCAGATTTGGGGTCAGTCTGACTGATCTATCTGCTAGCAGTGTGGCTGGGTAAGATGTAGACTAAAGGTTAGTTTCACTCTGTGCATCTGATAATTGGACTGAGGTAGATTAAACACAACTTTCCAGTGACACCAGCATTGTGATTTGGCCTATGTTTTGGGGTGATATCCTGATTTCATTCTGTCAAAGTCTCCACCAAGGTTGATTATGCCATTAGAATTTTTAAGATTTATGGCAAATTGAGTGTTGTCAAAGGCAAACTTTCTGGTATGTAATAGCTTTCTTTGCTGTCCCAGTGTACTCCACTCAGATAGTCCAGAGCTCTAGAAAACCTCTTGAATATTGCTTCATTTTATGTGGTTTTGTCTCTTTCATCAGTGCTCAGTGTTGGTAGCTGCATGATGCTGTGGTTTTAAAACTATTGCTGTATTAATTACCTGGACAACAAGGAATGTTTCCCTTTGGCTGTTGCATAACACACAGGTACTCAGTGGTCTGTGGATAGTGGGACATAAATCATGCCTTACTGATCTGGACAATCCTGATGGAGAAGTGCCATTGCTCTTACATATGTGGTGACTTGTGGGCTAATGGGCTTAAGTCTTTGATAATTTGGATATCTCTGCATTGTAACCTTTTGCAGAGTGTCAAATATACTGGTAGAGCTAATAGCTTCCAGGTAGCTCTGAAGAAATGGAGCTTAATTTTCAATCTCTTACAAGGGCAGATCTATGGTGATGGCATACTAGGTGTCCATAAAACAAGTAAATGAAAACCAAAACATGAGTGACTTCCCACTTAATTTGCAGATAGCTTAATTAAAGCTGGTGGACTTGAACTGGAATAAGGCTGATTCTTCCCTTGCCTACACTTTCTGAAATGAAAATTTTTGCTGTTCCCAGACAAAATTTCAGGTAAAATTTTTCTGTCAGCACTGCTTTAAGTATTACTAACTTTGCACACTTCACTTAACTGTGTCCTTGTGCTTTTCAATAGCCACAGAATGGAGAACAACATGCATGCATTGACCTCAGTATCATTCTTTTGCTGAAAAACACTTTTTTCTGACTTTGCCTTGAGCTTGGGAGATTCAATCAAGTAGCAGGATTTCTGTCCAGGAGAGCAATATTGCTATGATTTCCAACTTGTTCAGTAGATTGGATTGAGTGACACTAACTAGCTCTTCCTATTATAAATATGAGGCGTGCTTTGTATTTTTGCTGCCAAACTTGTTTAACAAGAAATAGAATGGCAGACTGAAAAAAAAGAGAAGGCTTTGATGGTGGGGTTATTTTGATTGTTGCTCTTTTCACCTCACCACCCTAAAACAACACCTGAACCAGGGACACCTCCTTTTATTGTAAAAGTATGAGTACACATATCCAAACTTACAGACGACTGACCTCTAAAGTGAAAAAGGAGAAGAAGGAAAAGTTTCTTCATAAAAGAGATATTTAAGTTCTTTTTAATCTTCACATCAGGATATATTTATTTTACAGTTTTGCGGAGTATCAATAAAAATGCTTGTCTTTGCTGCAGAATTGTCTACACCTCTGTAAATAATTTAATTGAGCTGTGAATATTCAGTGATTGAAAACTAATTATTTTGTGGCTTAATCTGAGTACTGCCTGACTGCTCTGGGGTTGCAGGCAATTTAACAATGTAGACAGTATGTGAACACGGAATGTTAAACAGTGACTGGGACAGAGTTAAAAATTAAAAAAGAACTCTTCCCCAATTTAAAAGTATGCCACTGACTGGGCTGTTTGTACCATCCAAGGGCTTTATGTGCACAGCTTTATGAGCAATGCTCTTTGAAATATCTATGGGAATATATTTATACATCATTAAGTAATTGCTTTACCCTCCCCATAGAAATTTGTAGTCATTTTGCTCATAAAGATTAATGACGTAGCACAATGAATCGTATTCACTCCTGTGAGCTTCAGCTTTCAGTTTTAATAGCAGGTTAGGTATCATGCAGTTATTTTTCCTATGAGTTCCTTTAAACTTCTCCAACAACAAACTCATTGTTTCTGGAGGGAATATAAAGTCTGTGCTTTTCCTGAAATGGCATTTCAATCATGTTAATTTGCATGACATGCAATGCTTCTCCAGTGTGTATTTCCAATACCTACAAAATGCATCTCTCATTAAATATTCTTTCTACAGAACTTTAATCCCTATCTTCTGGGGTCATGCCAGATCATAGAATCATAGAATAGTTAGGGTTGGAAAGGACCTTAAGATCATCTAGTTCCAACTCCCCCCCCTTGCCATGGGCAGGGACACCTCACACTAAACCATGCCACCCAAGGCTCTGTCCAACCTGGCCTTGAACACTGCCAGGGATGGAGCATTCACTGCCTCCCTGGGCAACCCATTCCAGTGCCTCACCACCCTAACAGGAAAGAATTTCTTCCTTAGATCCAATCTAAACTTCCCTTATTTAAGTTTTAACCCATTACCCCTTGTCCTATCACTAACAGTCCCTAATGAATAGTCCCTCCCCAGCATCCTTACAGGCCCCCTTCAGATATTGGAAGGCTGCTATGAGGTCTCCATGCAGCCTTCTCTTCTCCAGGCTGAACAGCCCCAACTTTCTTAGCCTGTCTTCGTACAGGTCCCTCATCATCCTCATGGCCCTCCTCTGGACTTGTTCCAACAGTTCCATGTCCTTTTTATGTTGAGGACACCAGAACTGAACACAATACTCCAAGTGAGGTCTCACAAGAGCAGAGTAGAGGGGCAGGATCACCTCCTTTGACCTGCTGGTCACGCTCCTTTTGATGCAGTCCAGGATACGGTTGGCTTTCTGGGCTGCAAGCACACACTGAAGTCGGCTCATGTTCATTTTCTCATCAACCAACACCCCCAAGTCTTTCTCCACAGGGCTGTTCTGAATCTCTTCTCTGCCCAACCTGTAGCTGTGCCTGGGATTGCTCCAACCCAGGTGCAATCCCACCTTGCACTTGTCATGGTTAAACTTCATGAGGTTGGCATCAGGCCATCTCACAAGCGTGTCAAGGTCCCTCTGGATGGCATTCCTTTCCTCCAGCTTGGTGTCATCAGCAAACTTGCTGAGGGTGCACTCAATCCCACTGTCCATGTCACTGACAAAGATGGGGAACAAGACCGGTCCCAACACCGATCCCTGAGGGACACCACTCATTACTGGTCTCCAGCTGGACATTGAGCCATTGACCGCAACATTTTGCATGTGGCCATACAGCCAGTTCTTTATCCACTGAGTGGTCCACCTATCAAACTGATGTCTCTCCAATTTAGAGACAAGGATGTCATGTGGGACAGTGTCGAATGCTTTGCACAGGTCCAGGTAGATGACATCAACTGCTCTACCCCTGTCCATCAGTTCTGTAGCCCCATCATAGAAAACCACCAAATTGATCAGGCAGGATTTCCCCTTATTGAAGCCATGCTGGCTGTCACCAAGCACCTTGTTGTTTTTCATGTGCCCTAGCATGCCTTCCAGGAGAATTTGTTCCAAGAGTTTGCCAGGCACAGAGGTGAGACTCACTGGTCTGTAGTTCCCTGGGTCATCCATTTTCCCCTTCTTGAAAATGGGGGTTATATTTCCCTTTCTCCAGTCATTGAGAACTTCACCTGACTGCTATGACTTTTCAAATATGATGGTCAGTGGCTTAGCAGCTTCTTTTGCCAGCTTCTTCAGAACCCACGAATGAACTTCATCAGGTCCCATGGACTTGTGCACGTTCAGGTTCTTGAACTGTTACTCCTTTTATACATGATTACACTCTTCTAATTTTCATCTGACTTGTAATAGGCCCCTGACATGAATGCCTACTGTTAGCTTATATGTAGAACTAATATTTAGCTGCCCATAAAATAGTATAGTCCTAAAGAAGTCTGCATTTTAAATTACATTCTCTTTTTCCAGAAGTGAATATGCAAAGTCTGGAGTAAGCAGGAGGAATTAATTTGCAAAGAAAAAAAAGAAGTGTACCATGTATTATCCAGTGAAAAACAAGGAAAATGAGAATAAAGTGAAAACAGAAGCACATGAATAAAGGTGATACACAATGCTTGTATTGTTGTGGTGTTCTATGAACAAGTCTTCAATAGTGATGTGATCAATAGTTTTCTAGCATTTTACTAAGATGAATAAATAATACTTTACATTAATTTATCAGTCTATTATATAAGTTTCCGTCCAATGTTTGTATATCTTCAGGAGCATACATAAGAACTGACAGAAGAAGTGGTCTGAGAGCTATCTGGGATTCATGAGAATGAGTTAAAAGGATTTCAGTGCTCTATTCTACTGAGTTAAGTGCTACCATGCTAAAAATATTTGTTAAGTTGGTGTTCTTTTCATAAGTATGTGTTTATATGAGTAAAGTGAGAACTTTTCACAAGAAGTTCTCATCTTCAGTAAATTAACTAAGGGCACAGAGTGAAACATCTGCAGTTCAGGCAGACCTTCAAAGACAATTTGCATTAAATTACTGTATAAAATTTGCAAATAAAAACCCGTGAGCATAGTCCAAGCAGTTCCTGAACCAGGAGAGACTGACTGTGCTCTCTTAAGAGAAGGCCTTTCCTTACTGGGCACCAAACGACCTCTGAGATGGGTTTACTGCACTGCTGAACAGTTTATCATTATAAGGGGTCTTGGTCTCCCTGTGGCATAACACAATTAGTTCTTCGGAACAACTGTAACAACTATAGTAGCCTGATGCAGTAATCATCTGAACTATAGGTGCAGCAGGAAATGTTTTATGTACTAAAAAAAAAAATATTTGCAAATCACTGTAATAGGACTGCTTAGTTTACGTGATTTTCTTACTCATGTTTTAATCTACCAGAAGTGTTTCAGCAGCATTCCTAAATATCTCCCACAGTCCATGTCATGGCTATATGTTTCTTCTGCTCCTACCTAAGCTATCTGCCAAAACAAACAGTAAACTCTTTAATTTTCACTACATTCCAAAAAATTCACAGAGTCATTAGAAGAACATGCCCTCTCAGGAACTTTGCACTGCGTAAAGGACACCAGAGCAGAGACTTAGCCCTGGGCCAAGGCTAGCACTGCACCTCAGCTGATATTCTCTGAAATTCCAAGTTTATTCTAATAGAAATGTACAGTTTAATTTGTGAATTAATGTCCCTGCAGCATGCTGAAATCGTTTTGGCAGTATATCTTGCAGATTTTTCTGTTGTGATTTGGGTACCATATAATGATAATGCCTGAGGGTTGCGGGTTTTTGGTCTGGTTTCAGCAGCCTGCTTATGCCCTTACTAAGATAGCAGAAAGGCCAGATTTTTCTCCTCTAATGCAGCTTGGTGAATGGAATCGATCCTTAAATGCACCTGATGCGACAAAAGCTGTATGATTACACATTCACAGTGTGATGGAATCTAGCTCTCTCTAGTAACAACCCCAGTAGCTCTACAGGGCAAGACCTCAAAACCTGTCTCTGCTATAGAGCCCCAGAGGCATATAATAGCTTCTGGATTAATCAGGAAGTTTTTTCTAGGAACCTACAGAGTGCTTGGCTCGTACAAGTGTGGTGCTTTGAGTACCAAGCATGGAGAACAGCTGGGTGTTTGCCGTGAACTCACAAAGTGTACAAAGCCCAGGGAAGGGGTCTAAACTGAGGTAAGACTTCAATCATGACTTCCTTTGCTGCTGCCCTAGAAAGCAGGTTCATGCTATGTGTCATCTTAAGTACCTAACCTGCATGTATGGAGAGAGTAATACCTGTCATACTAGTGCACAGCAATCACCATACTGAACAATAGTAAATACAGGAAAGCCAGGTGTCTGAAACCTGTTCTCCTTGGAGTTTCTGCAGTCTATGCCTTCCAGCAAAGCTTCTAAAACTGGGGCTTCCCTGTGCATAGTAAAATAGGGACAGAACATTCATCTCACCCTTAAGTCAGAGGAGTGAAGAATTCATACCCTGAACGGTACCTGGAGGACTAGTGTGTAAGCTCCCCAAGAAATGATGATATTTCACTATTTTCTTTAATGAAAAGTATGTAAGCTGTACCTGGGTCAAAGACCTGAAAACTAATTTCGCTGTATTCTCCTACTGCTCTATCTAATCAACCTTTCCATTGTGTCACAATACATAGTACAAAATACGTATAACCCTTGAATCCTAAAACATAAGCATCTGTTCCCTGAAAAAGTTCTTTGCACTGCAGAAGATGTGAATAGCATCATTTTTTGGTTCTTCACTCCTTCCTTCCCCCACAAAATTCACTTATGAGCTAGTGGTGTTCATAAGAAAAATCTCTGGCACAAGGGGACCTGACCCTCTTGAGGATGTGCTTGCAAATGTTTTTATCACTTTTTGATGTTGTTTCAACTTCAAAGAAAACCTGAGAAATGCCTTTTAGTACAATTTATGATTCCAGTTGCCCCTTCCAGGATTGCATGAAACCCCACGGAGAGTTTTCAGAATTTGTGTATATCCAAGCAATGGCCCCGACAAACTCTCTAGATGCACAAAATACAATCCCTTGATTCTTGCAAATTCTATAAAACAGCCTATTGGCCCAGCTGTTTTTCCTAAAAGCACTTTGCAACCCTTGAGGTACACAGAAACAAGATTAAATGATATTTTTGCACTGTAAGACTACATAGGATCACAATAACTTTCTAAAGTCTTTCAATATAATGAACATTTTCTGGGTTTGTTTTTCAGTCTATAAATGGTCTTACAACAGATACCAGTACAGAAGATAACAAATAATTCAACTTTCCCAGAAAATATTTCTTCAAGTAACCCCTAAATCCAATCCAGATGAGATGCTGTAAGACAACTGAAAAATCTTATTGAAAAGTAGGATGTAGGACATAGGACGTAGCCAAGAGTTTTGTTTACCTATGTTTGAGAAAGTAGAAGAAAGAGGCTAGCCATAAAAAATTCACATATTTCAACTGCTTTTTGAGACAAGACATGATCATTTTTAGTGCTGTTATTGCTTTTAAATAACAGCATCATTATTTAACTCCACCTGCAACAGTGGAACAGGAGGTGCAAAACAGGGAAGTACAGAGTCCTGTGTGTTCTGTGTCAGGTAGATAACTGAGGGATGAATGTGCATGAGGTGAATGTGTGCCAGTGTGCTTCAAGTGATATGCCTTTTCAGTTATGCAAGAAAAAGCAGTTTTTGAGTGACTCAACAGATTTATATATTCCCAATAAGATAAAAGCTGAAAGACAGGATTATCCTTCACTGTGGTTTACTTTGCTCTATAAAGAGCAAAGAATTCAAGTAAAGTCCAAGTGGTAAAAGGGAGTACCACAGTGGTTTTGCAGCAGCTGAAACACTTGTCACCACCAAAACAGGTTCAGTGACTCACCACAGCTTGAGTCCCTATGCTGACTCTATCACCAAATGGATACTTCAGACTTCCTGCTGATTAGCATTTGTTTCCACCGAGCATCTTGTTCCTTAATTAAGACAATCTTCTTAAATGTAATGTTAGTAATGGTATATTTTCAAATGGAGCAGATGGAGAGAAGTCCAGGTGGCAATTTCTTTAATGGGAATAGAAACTGTGAAATAGAGTTTGTCACAGGATTCAGTTTTAATAATGTGATAAGAGGGAGAAATATCCTGGAATATGAGTATAAAATTTTTATCAGAAACACAGCAAAAATAGGATAGTATGGGCCTTCAGACAAAGCAAGGGCAACTTTTAAGTTACATCAGGCTGTGTTGTTCTCTAAAACTCTTTATCCCTCTTGAGTAGAAGACTAACTTCCAAATCTAGGCCACTATCAAAAGTGTAAATGCCTCCCAGGGTACAGGCTGATGTCACATAAAAATCCCAAAAGGCCTAGGTGGCCTTACCAGACAACTTATTTCATGTTGTCAGCTTGTGTCTTATATAGGAATACAAAGATTATTATTACTAGCAATCTGACATAGTACTATAAAGACTTTACAGTCCCTTTGCACACAGTGAGCTGTTGACTTGAATTTAATGAAATTCCTCTTGCAAAATCATCACTGCTTTCTTGGTTGTTTTTTTCCTAATACTTCTAATTGTTAAGATACATAGTCATTCTAAGCCTGCTTCCCTGCTCTACTCACTTTTCAGCATCTGTTTACATGATAAGTGGAAATATCCAATTAACAAATCTTTCTTAGTTGTTTTTTCCTCATTTTAGGAAACCATTCTTAGCCAATTTTGAAAGAGATACTGCAGCTCTTGATATGACTTCATTCTTGTACAAACTTGTCCCTCATGTAGTAAGCGATGTCCAAACTTTCTGCAAACCGAGAGCTTCATATCTATGGGCAGCAGCAAGCATTGCTTTGGAAAGACTGGCATGTTATTGTGTGATTTCTGTGCTTTTACAGCCTCTCTAAATGGAGGTTCCCAAAGTAATTGCTAGTTGATGCAATGATATAAGGAAACCTTTTTTTTGTTTACTCCCTCAGCATTTCCTATACTTCATTTGGATTGGATCCCCCATACACACACCATAAAGGAACAGTAACAACTTCGACTTTAAATTATGCTTTTTTTCATTACTCTTAGACATTTTCAGGATGATTCACCTGGGAAGACTCACTGAGGATCAGATGAACTGTTTCCTATTCACATTGATTAGTGGACTGTTGGTTTCAGAAGGAAGTAAGAAATCTGCTTATTTATGTTCTCTACCCCTAAGTATTATTTTCACGAGCATACAAATAGTCTTCTTTCCCATTATCACAGTTGCAATACAAATCTATGTAAAGATTTAAATTCAATTTATTTATTGCTTTTCTTCCTATACTGTTACCTTCATGTAAAGGGAGATTTTCTAGCTCTCAGTGAATGCTGTAAAGAGTTCTGAGTAAAGCTCTTCTTGCTGTTTGAATAGCAAGTGATCACCTGTGAGATTTGATGCACATTTGCCTCAGGCAGTGATAGTCAATGGATAAAGCTGGAAATTATACTCACTGTCTTACACATTTGATCTACTCTTCCTACCCTTGCAGCAACAGTAGAGCAACATATAAGAGACTTACTGTTTCTTTCCAGTGTAAAAATAATCTGAAGGTCTCTGTTCACAGTTTCAAGCACAACACCTTTAAATAATACTAATTATTCCTCTACTAGGATTAGAGAACAGCAGTCATGCAATTCAGCAAAAAGGGTTCTTCGATATGGCATCTTTTGCCTTCTATCTGACAGGCATGAGTGAAAGAAATTTCCACAAAATGTCTTTGACACGGGCAAAAAAAAAATATATATATATAACCAGCTTATTTTAGGGCTGACTGACAGTGAGCAAACTGCAGATATGGAAAGGGACCCTCCCTACAGGTTCAGTAATGGGGTTTCTTATTGTCAGATAAAGGGAATTCAAACCACTTTATTTCTCAAGAGGCTTCTTTCCCACCTAAGGGCAAGAAAGGAATCCTATTTGAAAATGGAAACTTACACTTAAGTGTTATATGCTGTGCAGATAGGTTGGAACTAGATGATCTTCAGGTCCTTACCAATCATAACTATTCTATGATTCTGTGATTCTATGATTCTATGATCATTATGATCACTGTCTATTAATCATCCACAAACAGATGCCAGAGGATAGTTTAATAGAAAACCTAATTTTCCTTATCACGGTTTTGCATTAGGACTGACTTTAAGCTCTGATATAACTATTAGCAATGGATGCTATAGGCTAATATCTGGCATTTATAGTCACATTTATGCAACATTAGATGCAATAATATTGCTTGATTAGTCCAAATTCTGTGAAGTAACTGAAAAAATCTTAGTAACGTATAATTGGTTTTAAGGTAAAAATCACTTAGGGGATCTTAAAGTATAAACCATTTTCTTAATATTGACTCTTTTAATAGTGTACTATGCTAAAACAGAGTTTTAGTACATTAATTCAGAAAAAAAGAGATTATATTTGTAGTGTTCCTTAGTGCAGCCATTTCTGTTCTCAGTGATTTTCTTCTTTTCTTTTGCCAGTTTACAGTTAATCTGTAAAGCACTGCTGTATACAATCGATTTCTCCCTTTCAAGAGATAGATACAATCAATTGTTTAGGTTCTGCTTACAATGCCAGGGGAAAGAAATTTGATACTTTATCCTTCTGAGTGCCCTAAATAACTAGCTTCAGAAAGGGAAAAAGAGAACACCAGTACTTTTGGGCATAGAAAAGAATTGAGAAAGCACATGCTATTACTTTATTTTTACCATGTTCCCCAGTCTTTCTTTTTAACTTGATTATGCCTGTGATTACTGTGGTAAGCTAAGCATCTGACTGTTTTGTTCTCATAGGGTCTGTAGAAGCCTGCAAACAGCAACAGTGCTCTGAAGAACTGCAGTGATTCTGAAACAGGAATTTCTTTCTATCTGCACACATATTCCAGAGGATCATGTAGGATGTCCTCACAAGCTGTTTTAAGGGATATCTGCAAAGACCTTTGTCTCAGCTTTCTAGAACAGTCCAATATAGGCAGTGAAGCAATGTTATACAGCATTAACAGTATACTATTTTATTCTTATATATTATTTGACAGTATTTGGGATTAACATTTTTGCTTCTTTATTTCTTACCAATCAGAACAGGAAGAAGAAACAGTTTTATTTAGTGAAAAGCTTTTTTAAAAGGAAAAGCACACATGCAATTTTCTATTTGATTATTTATCAAGTATGTTCGGGTAGGTTTTATGTTTTGTAAATAAACATACAGTACAGTGAACCTTTTAACAAAGTCTACTTGAAATCTTTTCAGAGAACCAGCATGATTGTGACAAGGTTATTTAAATGACGTTTGATAGGAAAAGAGATTTTGGTTTTTTAAAACTAAGTTTTGGCGGTGTGACTGAAGACATCAGACTCCTATTATAAATCTTGGTCACAAGAACAGGTAGAGAAAGTTTGTTATTAGTATTTTTTACATTCTTATCATTAAGAGGATGTCCACAAGTCAAAGAGATAGCATGACTGTTTTTAAGATTTTTCACCTTTTTCCAGTGATATCTTATGACTGTTGGTTTTGTCTTTATTTATAAGTGTCCCTCTGGTACCTTAAGCTACGGTACCTCAGAAGAGGTAATGTTGCAAAGTTTGGATATTTCTATGCTTTTCCAACTTCTCTTCTGTAGAGTTGTCAAAATAGTTCATTTTTAACAAAGACAAGCCTGCACTATCAACATTATCAGTTCCACCTTCTTCACGTTAGATTACTGGTGAATTCAAATTTTTTTAAACAAATTTTATGATCACAGAATAATTAGACTGGAAGGGATCTCTGAAGGCCATGTATTCCAAACCCTGCTCAAAGCCAGTCAAATCAAGTCCAGATGGTTAGGGTGGTATATAAGTCCACCTTAAACCTCAAAGATTCCCAGCCTCTCTGGGTACCCTCATGTGTGACTATCTGATGAGGGATTTTCTTTTTGTTTGGTTGGTTGGGGGATTTTGTTTGGTTTGATGTTTGTTTTGATTTGGTTTGTTTTTTTTTATTTTTTTCAATAATAATAATAATAAAATAATCAGAATTTACTGTTTTCCAGTTTATGTCCAAGACGATATAAACATTGCATCTTGTTTTATCACTATGCACCTCCAATAAAAGTCTGAAGGCATCTTCTCTGTATCCTCTGATCGGGTAATTATAATTAGAATTCCATTAAGAAAGACATTCATGAAAATTGTCAACAATAATAATATGCAGTTGATCAATTTTTAAATGAATTGGTCATCTTTGAAAGAAAATACTGTGTAGGTAAAATTATATAGGCTGCATAAATTCCAATTCTTTTATCAGCTAATTTATTCACCCTCTGTTTTATGAAAAATAATTTTTTAAAAAGTAAGAAATCAGCTAGAATTCATAAATCTTTCAAAGCTTTATGAAATCTAAATACATTAGATAATTTATTCCTAGGAAGTAATTTAGCCACTTTGACTTATAATGGAGCTTGAAGTAGGGAAAACAGTATCCTCCTAACAAAAATCAGACAGATTGGTTCATAATTACAATGTTATACATTCCAGAGCCATGTAGTCTTTTGGGTTTTGTCTGTATCTTTCTCTGAGAAGACACATCCATATAAAACAGCTGCAGCTCCAAAAGGACTTTCAGTGGTAAATTGATTTGATTGATTCAAATTTGATTACATACTGGAAACACATTTAGTTCAAGTTAAGCACATTAGCACACATCAGCTAGAATAAAATTCAAATTGCTTCTTTGTTATTCATTAATGGAACTTAATGACTCCAACAAAACATTAATGAACAAAAAATATTGGCTTGCATAATTTATTTGGAAAAATTAATTAATTGTTGTATTAAGGGCAGCCTACTCCATAGAGTAATTACTGAAGCTTTGGTGAGGAATTACTTCATGATATTTATTTTGCAAGCTGTTGTTTACTCCTTTCATTTCACATTGATTTCGTTATTCAGATAGTATATTTTTCTTGCAGAAGGAAATTAAGCACACTTTGAAATGATCATCATAACTAATTACTTACAATTGATAGGGTGACTGCATTTTTACACTCAAGCTGATAACATGATGTTTACCACATTCAGCATCTATTGGAAAAATGGGAAAATTTGTCTAGACATAATATATGAAGTCAGGAAAGACCTTTGCAAGAGCTAATTTACCAGTTCCAGTGGACAACAGAAATAGTCACTTTGGAGCAGCTATATTTTTCTAACAAGTACAAAATAACTTCTGAATCCATATTTTCTTCCTGTCAAGTTCCATTAAGAAATATCTTAGAACTTTCCATAAGATCTTGATATTAATACAATGAAAGCATCCTCTAGAAACAATTTTTGCTTTTGTCACATGTTTCTTGACAGCTGCAAACAGAAAATTTATTTCAGTGGACCTAAAACTTTAAGTAGAACTAGACCTAAATTAAGACAGAAGTCCCTACAAGAGTCAGGCAGTCGGAGCTATAGTCTAACTACTTTTTCCTCACAAATGTTTTAATCTTTCTCTCACAAATGTTTTAATCCTATGGGTTTGTTTGGTCTAATGGAAGACTAAATCCAATGCAGACATTTACAGGTGAGACATTGCAGTACATATTTTCCTGGCTTGTAGCATCCAGAACTAGGGACCAATTAAGGTTTTAGTCTGCTACTTACCCAGACCATGTAAAAAGTACTCTGCAGCTCTCACATGGGTCAAAATTTCCTTATCATGGAAATCAGATCATCATTGGAAAGAAATGGAAAGAAGAGACTGGTATGTCAAGGAGACTGGAGCTTGCCCTAAACCCCAAAAGAAGGAAGTGTTGTGAGGTTCCTGTACCCATCCATCCATCCACTGATGGTTCTAGCATCCATCCCAACTACTGTAGTATGTAAACAAAGCACCCAAAAGAGGGTCCAAAAATGCAAGCTAGACCAAGTCAACAAAAATACTGCAGAGAATTTTTTTCCCTCCTTTTGTTCTACTTTCACGGTTAGGCATGTTATCTTTTTACTTTATGTTCATGGCAGATCCATTTCAGTGGAAGGAAACCATGAGACAAGAAGCCATTCAGTAGGGCACTTGTTAGTGAGAGAGGCATACTGAACAGATGAGAGTACTACTGTTCCTCAGGTGAGCATTCTATGCTACTTCTTCATGCAACCAGACTTCTGAAGAAGGTAGACACCTATGCAGCTATCATAAGTGCCCATCTCAAGATCCTGGCTCTATTCTGTAAATAAGGCAAATAGAAGGTCAGTATGTAATTTTTACTTTTAAAGGTGTCTTAGTTTTTTACTGGAGCTAACCCTTATCTAATAAAGTTAATTTTAATTGAAACCTGACATGAAAGTTATTTTGGGCTTAGCAACATGCAATATCACACAGTAGTCTTGTTGACAGCAAGGCCAAAGTTTGCCTGGAGGGATACAGTTGACTGGAGCCAAGTGTCACTTATCTAATAATGGACAGCCATGAAGAAGAAAAACAAAAACACAGCACAACACTTCCTTTAAGTGTTTCCCCAAGGGCAGTAAGATTTTGTCTTGGTTTGGTTTGTTTTTCTTTCCTTTGCTGGAAACGAAATGTTCTTTTATCGGTGTTATGTGAAAGAGAAATGTGTGAGTGAAAATATTACAGACTTCTAACCAGACTCCCAGAAGAGCCAGTTCACTGAACGCTTGGAAAACTTTGCAGGCTCTACATGTAAAGTGGAATCATATGTCATCATATGGATAAAACTGTACAAAATAAATCAGAGTTTGACTGTAGTGTGTTTCTAATTGCCACTTAGAAATTTGAGGGGTTTAATGAACAGTACTTTGCTATTCAATTGTTGTTTTAATAGAAAAGCAAAAGCTCTTATATGACTTTTGGCATTTCAATCAGAGTCGATGCACTGTGTATGGTTTGGGTTTTCTTTTTCCCCACTTAAGAAATTAGTTTTAACAATTCCTGTTGTCTAACTAGTAAAGAAACTGCCTGACCACAGGAGATATGATCCAAAGCTTACTGTAATTTATGTGATATTCTCACTGCATTTAGTAGGATTTGCATTAAATTTTGTATGTAGCAATGTGCATGGAACAGATTAGGGTAGAAAACAGATACTGAAGATGTGTTAGTTTAGGTGGTCACAATTTGACTGCATTGCTAAAATCTTCTAGAAATGGTTTTCTTATGTGGCTGCTTTTCTACAAAAAAAAAAAGTCCTCTTATTTTACTACTGAGGAATGAGACAAAACACTGTATTCAATTCTGGTTTGTGGGTTAGGAGGTCCAGAGAGGACTTTTTTCCTATTTTTTCCTATGCTAAAAATGTAAAGGACATATTCTTTTTATGTAAGCTGAAGTAGAAAGTGAAACTCTTACTACCAGAGACAGAACTTTCCTTCATCATGGGTGAAAAGGTGATTAGTAAAAGACTTAAACTTTCTTTTCATTTCACTCATCATTTTCATTTCAGTCTGGTCACTAGTATGTCAGACTTGCCAGTGAAGCTGAGAATGACACACAGTATCAAAGGCTTAGGAGCTTCTATGGCTTCTACCAGTTGGCAAGCACTGACCAGAAAGACAGCCTGGATTTTCTGCTCCTTTTGCAAGAGCAAAACCAGGAAAGAATCTGAAGAAAATTCAGAGTGTTACAAGGGATTCAACTCTTCAGTCTTTCTCAGAGGCTTTTTCAGGCCAGCAGCAAATGGAAGGGGAAAAAAAGAAATGGTGGAAAACATGGGTTGTTTTTTTTTTTTTCATTTTCAATGAGCAAACACCTAACATACCACATGATGGCAGCATAGGCTGAAAAACACAAAGTAGTTGCTGTACACAGTAACTCTGCCAGAGAAGATAAACTAATGTTGACTCTCCTGTCTTGCCAATGCTTTTGAGCGGTAGGGTATCATGGAATGCAACTGGCTGCAAAGTGTAAAACTGGGCTTTTCCGGCACACTACTCATGTCTGTGGAGAGCACTTTTCCAGTAAAGATCCCCTTCTTGAGTTCCTATACGTGTATCCGCTCAGAATTATAAGGAGTTATCGTCTGCAGTGAACTTCTCTTACGTTCTCACCTCCCCGAATTGTCTGTACATTCTTTAAACAGTCATTCTTTCAGTTTATTATGCACTTGATGCACTCTGGGACCTGCACGACCCTCACAAGTTTAAGGTTATGGGTTAGCAGGGCAGAGCATGCTTGAAGGCAGAAACAGGCTCTAGTAGTAATCTTTCCTTTCCATGTACAACTGTCTCAGGCATCGTTTTAAAAAAACTGCTGTTTCAGAAGGAAAAGCAAAATGAACCACAGGAAAGGAAATAAGCTGTAATTCTGCCACTTGATTAAAGACCAGCTTGGAAGCTGTGATGGAGAAGGGACACGGAAAAGGGATGAGTTTGAAAGCTGAGCAAGGCGCCATTCTCTGTTGCTTTTTTAACATCTTTTCTGGTTTGGGGGGAACTCCTTTCTGTCCAAGCTTAATCCTAACCATCTGACTTTATGCTCCTTTTTTAATATGTCGCTGATTAAGAAGTATATAATAGACAAACATGCCATAAATAAAAACATTAAAACCATAAAGTTTACAAACCGAAATAGAAGTCTAGAAACAAAACAGATAAATCTCTTTATCTGGATATGGGATAGTGATGTTTTTCAGTTCTGTTTCACCCTAAAACGATGTATGGAGTTATTTTGCAGTTTGAGAGTTACTGCAGATGGTTAGTCTGCATTTCGCTTGTTTGCAGTAGCGCAGAATGCAGTTTTGGGTTGGAACGTGTATTTGCAACTCTCTACTGCCATCGGATGCTGCCATCCTGAGGCCAATTCTTGCAGCGCATGTTAACCCTGCAAATTGATGCCTGGCTGTGCGGGACTGCATGCTGCACTCAGCTACTTAGTGAAATGTAATTCCAGATCACTATCTGAGTCTGTTTAAAACATTGCCATTTCAGAGGTAGCTCAAGATATTTTTTTTCTATTCCAGGTAGGTAAATGAAATTTAGTTTTTAACGAGCACACAAGCGTCTATATTGTACTTCTGGTTTGTATTTTTTGTTTGATACTGTGCTAATTACTATTTTTACAACTGAAGCCTAATTTGATGCACCCCTTTAATAGATGCATATAATACTGTCTGATGCAATAGTTCTTTGGCTTTTGTGGATCATGATTATCTGTCTGTAACTGGGGTATAACCTATAACCTGTTATCTTTGAGTCCTAAATGCTGTCCTAGTATTCAAGGCATGAGTATGCTATCTTCATAGCTGCATGCTATTCCTAATGCGTGTTTTGATCATAAGAAAAAATCTGAAATTGAAATTAATTTTAAAGTTAAGCAGTGAAATAAGGAGGGAGGGAGTATTACTCAAAAAGCTTAGATACTTACCTAAAACTTTGTAGGTTCTTTCCTTTGTGAATTCACATCCAATATCTTCTTTCATCAATTGAGTCATGGAGAGTGCTGAACCTATTTTATCACATCTCTTTCATGGAAAAGTTCATCTTGATACTCATTCTTGCACCTGCTCTGCTTATCTCCCACAACCACCCCACCCCGCCCCCCATATACTCTCTTGTTTCTCAAGGAAGGCAATTAAGAATTTCCCCAGTTGGAAACTGAATCCCACAAGTTTCTGTTACAACTCACCATGGCAGAACAGATGAAAGATTGGGTGAAAGGTGAGATTTATTCCTCTGTTTGACTGTGTATTCTTGTGTGCCAGGGAGTTCATATGCTTTAGCCCAATAGGCAGGATGGGAGTTTAAATATTAATCAAGTCGTATTATAGACTACACTAGTAGTTAATGTAGTCCTGTATTTTGCTTCTAAAATTGACTGCAAACATTTTAAATGATGAAGCATAAAACTTACTATTATTGCCAATGATGGCCAGCTAGTGTTGGTCTTACAATCTGAAATATGATAGCTTTAGAATCATAGAATAGTTAGGGTTGGAAAGGACCTTAAGATCATCTAGTTCCAACCCCCCTGCAGTGGGCAGGAACATCTCACAGTAAAAGATGTCACCCAAGGCTCTGTTCAGCCTGGCCTTGAACACTGCCAGGGATGGAGTATTCACAACCTCCCTGGGAAACCCATTCCAGTGCCTCACCACCCTCACAGTGAAGAATTTCTTCCTTATATCCAATCTAAACCTCTGCTGTTTAAGTTTTAACCCGTTACCCCTTGTCCTCTCACTATAGTCCCTAATGAAGGGTCCCTCCCCAGCATCCCTGTAGGTCCCCTTCAGATACTGGAAGGCTTCTATGAGGTCTCCACACAGCCTTCTCCTCTCTAGGCTGAACAGTCCCAACTTTCTCAGCCTAAAACTGTTGTCTCTGTCATACTCCCTAATGTAAATCCAGTGTTTTCTCCTTTAATTAATGCATTAATTGCTTTATAACTAATTGTGTGATAGTATGTCTTCATGTGGCTTACTGCAATATTTAAGATCAGCAGATACATTCAGGATGGTGTTCTAATGACAAGAAGCACAAAGTGGAACTTCAGGATGTGAGCTTTCTATCAGAGGATATCAGCTTCCCAGGCTCTCCTTCAATCAATCTGAAATTGCTGCTACCAGGATCTTCAAGGAACACTGAAAAAGCTCAACTAACCTTCTTCCCAAGGAGCTGACAGCTGGAAAGAGGAAAATGTAGCAGTAGGAGGTTGTGGGACAGGATAAAGAAAACTTCCAAGCTCTCCATACTTACCGTTCTGGAGCACATTGAGCTGTAAAACTGATTCAGTATCTTCATGCTGTGATTTTAATTTAAACCAAGAATACATACAGCCTGTAGCTAGATCCCCTTTTTAGTACTTCTGCAAACACAAATACGTTAAGTATGGAATTCTAATTTTTTTCTGCAAAAATTTCTTTGGGGAAACTTGAAGGCCTAGATCCAACGGAAGTCAGTTCCAGAAATACTGCCACCTGTTTAGGCATGAATTGGTGTAAGTCTTTTTTATATCCCTAAGTACATGAAATTAGATTTGCATCCTTTTTTTTTTTTGTTAAAGCAAACTTATGGTTAGTTCCAAATCTTGCCTATAGATTTCTTAGGTTATCAACTGAGAAGTGAGCTTAGAAAAAAACAGCTTGTAACAGATTCATGAGAATATTGTATTTAAAATTCTAATGGCTTGTTGTAACTTGTATAATTATGAAAATCAATGCAGTAAAGACAGTTATATATGAATATTAGGAAAAGAGAAGTACAGATTAATTCAACTGAAATACAGAACAATTCCCTTTACAGTAACATGAAATAAATTAAGAAACATTAAGTTTGTGAATAAATGCTTTACAAAACCTATAATTATTATTTTTTAAGTCATCTTTTATTGTAAGATGAATGCAAATTTTTATGCTCTTATGAGTACACAGCAGAAACAGTGTAAAACAGCACTGTGTGATAAAAGCCAGGTGGAATACTTGCAGTGCTGCTGCATCTTCTGACAGGAGTAGTCAGCTGTGTTAGGCAGTCTTGTACATTTGATAATGCTGTCTTTCACCTTTCAATCAATGCTTCTTTGGTTAACTTCTGTCATGGTTTAACCCCAACAGGCAGCTAACACAGCCACTTGCTCGCTCACCTGCAGCAGGAAAGGGGGAGAGAATCAGAAGGGTAAAAGTGAGAAAACTCGCGGGATGGGATAAGGACAGCTCAATAGAGAAAGCAAAAGCTACATGCACAAGCAAAGCAAAGGAATTCATCCACCACTTCCCATGGTCAGGTAGGTGTTCAGCCATCTCCAGGAATGCCGGGCTCCATCACACATAACAGTTACTTGGGAAGGCAAACACCATCACTCCAAACATCCCTCCCTTCCTTCTTCTTCCCCATCTTCATATGCTGAGCATGACACCATATCATCTGGAATATCCCTACAGTCAGTTGGCGTCAGCTGTCCTGGCTGACCCCCTTCCAACTTCTTGTGCACCCCCAACCTACTCACTGGTGGGGTGAGGAGCAGAAAAGGCCTTGACTCTGTGTAAGCTCTGCTCAGCATTACTGTTTTGTTACCAGAAACACCACTAACTTATCAACATTGTTTTCATCACAAATACTGACCATAGCACCGTACAAACTATTATACCCCAGCCAAAACCAGTACAACCCTTTGCTAATGTCTTTCATGCAAGTGGAATAATTCAGACTAAACCTGTGGCAAAAGAGGTTGTTTCAGACAATAAACAAATAAAGAAATAAATAAATACAGTTATTGACTAGAATGTAGAAAAGATGTATGTTAAAATGAAGAATTAGACAAAGGTCTTCTTTCCTCTGTAGGTACTTCAACTATTCTGATCCCACAGGCTGTGTGTTCCTGTGTGTTTCACTTTTCAAGGTGAGGGCCAAATCCAGACAATGAAAAAGATGGAAGAACAAAGAACCTTCACAAGCAAGAAATACAGATTGTGTTGATGACATGTACCTAAGCAAGCTAAAATAAAGATCCACCCCTCAGCTTCTGAACTCCTGCTTCCAGGCATTCACTGATCACATTCGTAGTTTGGTGTTCTGTAATAGGTTTTTCATTTTGAAGAGTTTAATCTTCCTTACAGTTTAATCTTCCTTTCAAACATGATTCTCTGATGATTGTGTTGGCCCAGTTGCCTCACAAGGCATTGCATTTTAATGTTACTTTCCAGGAGAGTAACTAAAGAGTCTTACATCTTTTGGCAAAATTAGTTTTACTGAATGCCTTATGTGGCAGGAGTCAGCTCTAGTTGCTCAACATCTCTCTTCTTCTATTGCATATATGTTTGATCTTGTCCATGACTGAGTCACTGTGCGGGAAATTTTGCAATCATTGTTCTTTGAGAATTTTTATTATCATAGTAATTTTGTTGAGAGCCAATTAAATCATGTTAGTAAGACATGTTTGGACAGTAGAAGGAGAATGCCTTGTAGCAGCAGAAAAATACTCAGTAATAGTGTCAAATCATGTCAAGCAGCAAACCTCAGAAACAGATGCACGTACTTCAGCTTGATTTTTAAAGCAGGTTGCATCACCAAAATAGAGACTAAGAAGCAAGTTGATGTAAACTGGATATTTGTGCATCTGATGATGGATGAATATGTAGAAGCAATATTTCTAAATATATTCCTGTCCTCTTTCTTTTCCCTTTTACTTTCTCTGTGCTTTAAAATTGCAATGGTTTTTACATAAGCTCAACAATGCAGTTGGTGCAATATTTTAACCTTTTTTTTTTTGAAACTTGGCTTGAAAATTGTTTTGAGCAACTCATATTCACACAGACATTATCTACATTTAAGCTAGCTAGTTTTGTTATGTGTCTTCTGCCTTGATCTTAACTACTTTTAATATTCTCTTCATTCTTAGTATGATGCTATCAGTTGTCCCAGATTCTGCACCTACTATGTCATCAAAAGTTTTGTGTGTTTCATAGCAAGACTTTCACCACTTCCTGCACAGCTATATACTTACTAGTTGATCCAGACAAACAAATCCTGTTTTCTTTGTGCATTCAAATTTCACAGCCTGGGGTGCATATGACCATGAGTTAAATGATATCAACAAATTTGTCATTTGATGGTTTTTTATTAAACCTCTCTCCTTTCTGCTTTTATTGAAATGAATCTGTCTCTCTGTGCAGAGTGCCACAGATGAATATGGTAGCCTTTGCTGAAGGCAACTGGAAAAGTATTATAGAATCATAGAATCATAGAATAGTTAGGGTTGGAAAGGACCTTAAGATCATCAAGTTCCAACCCCCCTGCCATGGGCAGGGACACCTCACACTATCCCCATATATTTCTAAATTCAGTGAAATTTGATAAGAAGTCCATGAAGAACCTTATGCAATATTAGTTTAAGGATGGCTTCTTACTGTTTCAGACAGAAGAGAGGTTTATAGTAGATCCCAGATCTTACATTCCTGTGATAGGGTGCTGGGTCATACAATCCCTACATGAGGCAAGAGTGCCCCAGTCATTGGAGTAATGTCTATGTTGACATTTTTCTCTAGAGCATTTTGAAGCAAATGTCCCAGTCATCCCCATCTACTGCTTGCCAGTGCAGTTCTCAGACCAGTTTTGATACCAGCAAACTGGATTTGTTTAGGAGGAAACTCAATCAAAAGCTCTCCTTTGTGTGTTCATCAAACACACTCATCAGCCCAAACAATGATGTAAAGATTCAGCCACTGAACAGCCTTTTGAATACTCTTTAATCACAGGAAGGGGACATTCAGGTCAGGGAACCAGGCTAAATCTTGACTGAGGCCACCTGAAATTGCCCTAACCATCTTCTGCGTGTACACAGAGGCCTTGGCACCAAGTGCTGTGATCCAGTGTTCGTGTGTAAGTTTGCTAAAGTAAACATTGCAGGAGCCAGACTCCTACAGCCACTGGCTGGATTAGCCTTTTAAGGTCTGGTTGCCCTTTTGTATGGTGTGCAGCAAGATTCTGGAAAACCCACCTTGTGCAGCCAATTTCCAACTAACTTACAACAGTCCAGCTGCTGGATTTTAAATGAAATTTTAAAACTGAATGATTGCTCCCTTGTAACTGAACAGATCTATGCAGATGACAAATAACCTCCAAACTAATTTTTGAGTCTTGTCTCACAATAATGAATTTATTCCACATTTTACTCATGCAAAAATGTTTCAGCTTACTTTCAGTAGAAGAGTTAAGCGTAGTTTCAAAGTTAGGTCTGTTCTCATGATACTTATTGATCAATGTTCTCTCAAACTCATTCTCTTTAAAACAGACTGTACATAGAAGTTTAGTAAGGCATAAATGTTGAATGATTTGCCTATTTTTTGTTGCAATGTCCATCACAGTATGGGCCATGGAGAGGAAATGTATATACTCTACATTTCCTGGAATGGATGTGTTGACTATCAGCCTCTTCTTCTAATGTCACAAAAAGTCAATTAATATTTCCTATTTTTAATCTCAATTTACACACATCTTAGTACATTTATACTCTATCATTATGCCAATAGCTAAATAATGTTCTGTTCCCATTCTTATTGATCACCTTTTGCATTTGGGGAGGGACTCTTTGTTAGGTACTGTATTGATAGGACAGGGGGTAATAGGTTCAAACTTAAACAGGGGAAGTTCAGGTTAGATATAAGGAAGTTCTTTACTGTGAGGGTGATGAGACACTGGAACAGGCTGCCCAAGGAAGTTGTGAATGCTCCATCCCTGGCAGCGTAAAAGGCCAGGTTGGATGAAGCGTTGGGTGATATGGTTTAGTGTGAGGTGTCCCTGCCCATGGCAGTGGGGTTGGACCTTTGCTGATCTCAAGGTCCTTTCCAACCCTAACCATTCTATGACTTGTTATCTCTGCCCTACACGTGTTACTATCATTAGTGAAATCAACCTTCATTTGTGTTCTTTGCTGACAGTAACAGTGCAGCACCAATAGCTTCATGCACAAATAGCAAGGACGGGAATATTCTGTCAGTCAGGTCTGTCAGTCTCTGTATTTGCAGATCTATGTCTACATAAAAGTGTGTGAAACTGATGGCCCAACCCCTTGCTTCAAATCTGCATTTGGAAATATAACCACTACTTCCAGGATCAGCTGATTATACAGGCTATCTCCTGCTTAAATCAAACCATGCTTTCCAGCTGCAATAACAACTAATCAAACTTCATTCAGTTTGTTACAGCACCTACCCTGCCTTGACAGATTAAACCATCTCTTACAGTTCAAGCAGAACTAACTGCCTTGGAACTATTTAAATTTTCCAACAGCTTGCAAGGTTCATCTTCCCTACTAAAGTTGCATCAAGGAGATTCTCCATTCCATCTACATATTTTCCTCTTTTTTTCATATGTATTATCATGTGCATGTATATCTCCCCAAAAAAAATATAGGAAGTGTTTAAAGGTTTGGAAAATTAGCTCCAAAATGTGTATTTGTCAGAAGGGTGGCACTGTAGTTTACTCCAGCAAACTGTCACAGAAAACAATAGGATCAAACAATATTTGGGTGTGAGCTCCAGCTTTTCTGTAACTATCAAATTTCAGAAAATTTATAGTGTTTATATGGAAGGCATATATTGCATGGACTGGATATACAGTATATACTGCATATACTGGCTGGACTCCGCTCTTCCCTGCAAACCCATTCCCAGAAAAACAGTGTAGAGCAAAGCTTGCCTTGCACATTCTCCTGGCCTTGACATCTCCCATGATGCCTCAGCAGCAAGAGCTTCCTCGCCAGGGTACAGAGCTGTGAATGGTGTAGAGATATGCACCATCGGTAGAGGGAAGGATGCAAGAAATGAGACTGATACTGCTGCCAGAAACTCTCATTCCTGCCTACAGGTCATCCTTAAGTAAGAGTTTCAGCTGGCCTGTCCTCTCACAAGCTTCCTATTTTAATGGGTAAATTCTATAAAAAGAATACTGAGAGCAGAAATCACCTTTTTTAAGTACTCTGTCAGATACTGAAAAAGAAACACATATTCCTCCAAAAGGAGATAGCTCTGAGATCTTTCATGCCATGTATCATACCTTACCCTCATACATGAATATGCAGTACCAAAAGAGGGTGTCAGTGCCAACATCTAACAGAAATCAGAACAGACTGACAAAATTAAATACTTTTAATAATAATGGTGATGGAGGTAGACTTTCATCAGTCACTGTTTGCACCTCATTCAATCATAAAGTGAGTCTTTTAGGGAACAAAGAGGGCACAACTGTTTCTGACAACTTCCTGTCACCATTTTCCAGGTGGGAATGAACCAGGCTTTCTTTTCTCTTGATAATCATGTTACAGACCAGTATAATCTATGCTACACCATCACCAGTACACAAACAAATGAGACAGCTATTCTAGGAAACAATCTTATTATACAAAACATCACTAGTTGTTGAAAAAGTTTTGGGTTTTTTTTCCTGAATCTATACTGCACATTAGGCTCAATATCTGACCAAAACAAACTTTTTCTCCCATGTCATTTTTGCAGGATAGATAATAACTAATGAAGCTAACACTACAGAGGTTATGACTGTAGTGCTACCTCACATCATGGTTTTATCTTTGAGTTTCATTTTGATATTATTTCCTTCATCATTTTTAATTGTAAAAGATTATATGTTGTGTAAATTCTTGTTGGTTTAAAAGCCACTGTGACTCTAGAGTTCTCGCTATCATCTGGTTAATTCAAGTTCAGAGGAACAATTAAAATTCTACTTTCAGTAACATATGCAGCTGTTGATCATCAGCAAAAGCTCTTTGTGTTACCACAGAATGTAGCAGTAGCGTGAGAAAATCATGTATCCTTCATGTATAGATTATTATCTAAAGGCTTCCTGTATTTATGTCAGTGCTACATGTTTAACTTCTGCCCTTTTATTTTTGTTACTGGTGTAGTGACTTCTTGAGCTGTGTACAAAACAAAATCCAAGTTATAAGGTGATCATAAACCCCTGTGTTAGGGTGGCAAGGAAAAGGTGCCAACTGCTTTTGTGATCTAGAGCACAGGTGGAGCATAAAACCTAATCACACACTCTTTGATCTGGTCAAATTATAGCCTCCTTAAAGAGGGAGGAAAGAGATGGGTCTTTATGGGCCTATTTGATCTGTTTAAGCATTTGTGTGATAAGTTTGTAGTGGTTTGGTTGTAGTTATGGGATGGCTTAATTATAGGTTGATCCAGCAAAGCTACCTGTACTTAAAGAGTTGTGTAATGCTTCCTTGTTTGCTCAAGACTACTTTCAGTCACTCAATGATTTCAACAGATGAAGATGATTTGCATTGAAAATTTAAGTTGTTTGGGATCAGGTGGAGGCTGATTATTTTCTCAGCAGCATATTTACTTTTAGCTCAAAAATGTAATGCTTTCTTAGAAAGCGAAAAAAAGAAATTAAAACCATCACATACACACACACTACATAGCTGTTCGAAAATTCCAGTGTCTCTAGCTTTTTTAATAAAAGCTTAACAGTTTCCAAGGGATTACTCTACTGTCAGGCATCAGTATCATTTCTGTCACACTTGATCAAATCGTGAGTTTGATTTGCACTTTGCAGATAGTTCATTAGTGTCTGTCAGCTCATGCGTAAAGAATTACCTTTCTGAAGCATTTCATCTAAGAATATTTGAGGTTGACTGAGACTTTCCTTTTGATTGTCACTGTAACCATAGGCCTTGTAACTGAAATTAGATACACAGGTGAGAATCATTTGACCAAATGGAGACCTTTATCTTCAGATTAAATGAATCATGATCCAAAACTCCATTGTCTAAATCTCTTCTAACTGTAAGTTCACTGCAGGATAATTACCTTATTTGTAGGTGTCTACAATTTTAAAGGCTTATGCTAAGTTACTTGTTTTTTCCTCACATGCCTGGGACTGCCTCTGCTGGGCAGAGAGCCTACTCAGATTCAGATGTCACAGGAGATGAACTGAGAGACAGTAAATTGCAACAAAGATGTTTGACATATATATAAAAAAAAAAAGACCTTTGGAGAAATAAGAGATGATAATAGTATTTACACAGTGACATGTCCTGGGGCCAGGGCTGACAACAAAGAAAGCAAAGGAGAAGAGAGAACAAGGGTAAGAGGGATGTGGAGGCTACAGCTGAAGAGGCCAAGTCTTAAAATAGGAGGAGGAGGCTGGGCTCAGAGAACAGAACAAATTGCTTTGGGAGTTGTCTAAACATAAATAATGTTGTTACCCAAACCATATGAATGTAGTACTTTGGAGCTGAAGTACTTGCTGGTGGAAATAACTGCATACAGAATTTTCAATGTGTTCCAGCCAAAAGACTATAGATGTTTGAAAACTGTGCAAAATGATGTGTCACTTTGTAGATCTTGCTCAGGTTTGCTGATCACTGATATTACCTGGGTAACTTTTAATCTAGAAAAATCTGATTTTTGTACATAATTTCTTTTTAATGTCACAGTTTTATCTGAAAACATTACAGAGGTTTCAATGAGTATTTGCATTGTTCCACTTGAATATATACTGAAGAGTAATAATCAATGAATATTTGGGTGTAAATCAACAATACTTCATGGGAAAACACACTATCCTTTAACAAAGTTAAACCTACTAATGTTGTAAGGCCAAAACAAAAGCCATGACAAACAACGATAGCTTTCATAGTAGTCTATTTTCAGTATAAGTAACTCTGTTAGACAGGTCAGTGCCTTTCTCATCTCAGGTACATCTCTGTTCTAACAACACAGACCTTTTAATCTAAAAAGCTTGCCTTAGATGCATTCAGAAAGCTTTGAGTGAGATTAAAAGAACAAGAATAGCACCTTGTGTAATATACTTCTGATAAAAGAATGCTCTGCCCCCTTACCCATCCTCTGAGAAAATACTTAAAACCAGGAAAAAAGAAAGATCAGCTGGAAACTTCAAAGCACATTTTCATCAAGGTGCTTAAGTAGAGCCTCAACTTGAGGTCAGCTGAGGTTGAGGTGACTCAATTTTCAAGCCTTTTTTCTCTCCCTGCTCACAAGTTTCTTCCCAGCTCAGCTGCCATAGCACTCGGAACTGTGGATGTAACAACCCTCTACCCCATGAATATGGCCAGCACACAAATGCTGCTCTCAGCGCTTTGACACCTCCTGCTCAATGAGACACCATGGAGCACCAGGGCACATGGAAGCCCTCCACTATGCCTGTGTGCCCACACTCACAGAATGGTTTGGGTTGGAAAGGACCTTAAAGATAATTTAGTTCCAGACGGTGACTTGGAACTAGCAGGGACGCCTTCCAATAGACCAGATTGCTCAAAGCCTCATCCAAACTGGCCCTGAACACTGCCAGGAATGGGGCAGCCATAACTTCTCTGGGCAACCTGTGCCAGTGCCCCACCACCATCACACTAAGTTATTACTTATATTTAAACAAAATTTACCCTCTAGTTTAAAGCCATTCCCCCTTTCTCCTATTACTACTTGCTTTTATAAAAATTCCTTTTCCAGCTTTCCTGTAGCTCCCCTTCAGGCACTGAAAGGCTGCTCCAGCCTTGTGAGCATCTTCATAGCCCTCCTCTGGACTCACTACAACCCTTCCTCCTCTTACAGGCCCCACAGTGTCAGGTAACACAGGGCTGGAAGGAATAGTACCCTTTGTATGAGCTATAGCTGAAGCACATCAATTGCCTGAATATTGACAGCATTCAAATAATGAGGCATGTTCATCCTCCTCGAACTGAAGAGGAGTCAGGTGTGCTGTCAAGCATCGGGGCTGACTGACCTAGAGCCATGCAGATGCATCACAAGGAAGCAATGGTTGATAACAGTGGGTGACTCCCTGCTCCAATGTACAGACACACCCATTTGCCAACATAGCCTGCTGTCTAGAGCACTGCCTGCCAGCTGAGACCTTATGAGCAAGGATTAAAGAGCAGACTGATACAGTTTCTACAAGGTAGTGAGTGTCTGCTATGAGCTCCTGACCAGGAAGAACCACTGGATGAGGCCACATATGGACAGCTAGAAGCAGCCTCCCATTTCCAAGCCCTGGTCCTCATGGGGCACCTTAACCACCTTGCTCTCTGCTGCAGGGGCAACAGAAAAGGGCGTAAGTAACCGAGGAAGCTCCTAAACAGCATTGATGTCAACTTCATGACACAGTGAAAGAGGAGTGAGGGATGTGCTCTGCTAGACATACCAACAAGGAGCTTATCAAGGATGTGAAGGTCAAAGGCAGCCTTGGCTGCTATGACTATAAAACAATGGAGCTCAGGATTCCAATAGGATGGAGAAGGGCAAAAAAGCAAGACCACAGTGCTGAACTTCAGGAGAGCAGACTTTGGTCTCTTCAAAGATCTGCTTGGTGGAGTCCCATGTGATAAGGACCTGAAGGGGAAAGAATCCTAGAAAGCTGGATAATATCCAAAGATCATCTCCTCCAAGCTCAAGAGAGTTTCATCCCTATGAATACAAAGTCAGGCAAAAAATGCCAGGAGGCCTACATGGATGAACAAGTTGCTCCCAGGGAAAAAAAAATTAAACACAAAAAGCATATAGAACATGGAAGCAAGTACAAGGTAATGTGGGAGGAATACAGAATGCCTGAGTATTCAGGGTGCCATTAGGAAAACTAATGCCCAAATGGAAATTAATCAGGCCAAGGATGTCAAAGACAACAAGGATTTCTCTAAGTACATAGGTGACAAAAAGTCCAGGGCAGGTGTCATTGCAAGGCCATTCTTGACAATATTTGTTCGAACATGACAACCAGAGGAAGTGCCCAATGACTAGCAGAGAGCAGGTATCATTCCTATTTTCAAGAAGGGCAAGAAGAACTACAGGTCAGTCAGCCTCAGCTTGATTCCTGGGAATGTGATGGAACAGCTAACCCTGAAAATTATTCTTCAGGTACATGAAGAAGAAGAAAATCGTCAGGAGTAGCCAAGCATAGCTCCACCAAGGGGAAGTGACTCGCCTGGTAGGTGAACAGAGAGCAGTCATAATTGTCTCCTGGGTTGTCAGGAAGGCCTTTGATAGTTTCCCATTAGATCTCATATTAGTGGTGTTGATGTACAGGCTGTATGAGTAAAGAGGGAGGTGGACTGAAACTCACTTAAAGACCAGGCCTCAAGGGTTGTGGCACCCAGTGCAGTCTTGGTTGAAGGCCAGTAACTGGCAGCACAAACCAGGGGTCAATATTGGGTCCAGTCCTGCTTAACATCTTCATTAATGATGCAGAGCAGTGTACCCTCAGCAAGTCTGCTAATGACTCAAAACCAGGATAAGTAGCTGATATGCCAGAGGGTGATACTGTCATCCAGAGGAACCTCAACAGGCTGAAGCAATGGGCCAGTAAGAACCTCATGAAGCTCAACAAGAGAAATGTGAAGTTTTGCACATGGGGAAGAAGAAGCCCAGGCATGAATAATATAGTCCCTCAATCATAGTATCACAGGCATCATATGATGCCTACACTACTAATATCCTGCAGCTTTATAACTGCCAAACATCTGAAGTTTGGGTTATCTGTGTCCATTCGTTTTCACGAAGAGGTTTTGAAAATAGGCACTGTGTATTTTTTGTAATTTATCAGTGAGGTGACAGAGTAATGCTTTCTAATTTTAAGATCTTGGGTTCATCTAATGTTCTGCTATCACTTCAGAAGCACTAAGAAAGCTCCACATGCAACTGGCCAGCTTGCCCTATAAAACTTCAGCTACAACTCCTTACTGCTCATGCTGCAAGGACATGATCAAAAATTCAGAAATCCATACAGATCCCCTTCAGGAACAGGCATGCTTACCTTTCATGTACAAGAAATTACTACTTTTAGTAAATACTTTTATTTTGCAAAACATTTATTACTCACTGTTGTACAAAACATACCTAAAACATGTTAAGATAATGTTGACACAAGTAGGTAGTTTGCAAATTACCTAGCTGAAAAGAACAAATCTTCACAATTTTTAAGGTGATTCAAGACAGTAACAGCGAGTGAATTATACATTTTGGAATATTTCATTTGTAAGCTTTACACAAATGTTATTTGGTACTAGTATCTGTAAACCTTAACGCTTTGTATACAAAGTTTTCATTCACGTGATTAGAAGATGCAATGAAAATAATGTTTTACAGTTCATTTTCTAAAGTATTTCAATTACCTTTCTACTCTTGGTTTTACAGAAATAGCTGGTTCAGTTCAGAACTTTAATTTTTAAAAGACATAAACAAGCAAAATTAATTACAAATCTGTGCTTTGTTTATAAATGAACAAAAATTGCAAGTAACTTATTATTGATGTTTGCTGAAATGTAAAAGAAAAAAATGAAACCATTTTTAAGGTAAATTATACTAGAAAACATTTTGATTTCAGTATTATTTTAACTCCAGAGTGGAAATTTGGCAAACATCTACTTAAAATAGCCAATGCCAATTCAATTGAAGTTTACACAGAACTGGTCTATTCCTTTACAAGAGTGCTACTGTTACATTTCATAAGGCAGGAAACCGTATTTCCAGAGGTTTCTCTGTGATACCACCCAAGTAATTTTCTAAAGAGTGCATTCAGTTATTTATCTTAGTTCTTTCTGAACCACAGGATTTTTATATCATTAAAAACAAACAAGCAAACAAACAACAAAACCTAACCAGCAAACATTAATGGGGGGGGGGGGGGGGGGGGGGGGGGTGGAGGAGTAGGGGGAGGAAAGAAGACATTAACATTACCTTAAAAAGTGTGTATCCAATAACTAAAGATATGAGACACAAAGGGGACAGATCTTACCTGGCATAAAGACAGCATAACTCCACTGGCATCAGCAGAGCCACCCTGCTTTACATCAGCCACCGTTTTCCCTATCCATGTACAGCAAAAGCCATTTATGTTACCAATAGTGTTCAGAAGTAGTGTTAACACACTACTAATAACAGTGTTAGCACACATTTTTTAAATCAAGTTCAGAACACCTTGGTTCTCACCTAGTATCTTGTTGCTGGTGATTATTGCTCTTATCACTGACAGTGTATCTAGTTCAGGGTAAATTTATCATGACTTTCAAATGATAGACTAAAATACATTTAACATTCATCTATGAAGTTATTAACCACAGCTAGTTCTTATCAGAAATATTCTGAAGCCCATTTACAGTGTGAAACAGGTGGTTTTTAAAGTGTTATTTTACAACTTTGGTTAAGTTTTTATGCTGTTACGGATTTTCACTGACCAAAATTTGTGTAAAATAAACTGCAACCACTGGAAGTCAGCAGCAACTGAAATTTAGAGCAGCATG
The DNA here is from genome assembly GCF_012275295.1 of Melopsittacus undulatus. Lineage (NCBI taxonomy): Eukaryota > Metazoa > Chordata > Aves > Psittaciformes > Psittaculidae > Melopsittacus > Melopsittacus undulatus. Next base: position 45,151,578 of record NC_047527.1, on the reverse strand, counting down.
ACTATTTGTTGTTACTAATAATTTCTTTTATAGATCATTAACTATAGAAAAAATTAAAAAGTATCTCCCTAAGGCTTTTGTTTACAGAGCAAATCCTAAAAGTAGAATTATAGGAACAGAAAAAAGTAATTGCACAAGTTTCTTATAGTCAGAAAGACGTTCTTTTAAGGCACAAGAGAATTCAAGGAGTGCAGAGGACAGATTACTTAACCAGGAGTGCAAATTAAAAAAAATAAAACCTGGGAAGCAGAGGCTGATTTCCAGAAATGCTTAAGGTAGCATTCAGGTCTTACTATTATCATCTGCCAAAGCTATCTCAGACTTTTGGATATATATATAATGTATATGTATGCTTAATCTAGTAAAATAACAAATGGGATTCAGATGATTTCTGCCAGAGATCTGTATAAATGCTCACCTCCACAACCACCGCATCATATACTCAAAACAGTTTATCCCAGCGTAATTTTGCATCTCAAATAAAGCTATCTGTAAAACACATTATTAATGCAGTGTATGCTCAGGTCACTTGAGCTCCATCTTCTGTCAAGTTCTACTTACAGAAAGAAACAATTTAATGAAGTCCGTAACAAGGCAAGTACAAAAGGTAGAGGTAGCTACACTGGACAAAACTCTTGGCAACATTCATCATTTCTGTAATGATCCTATGTTAAAAATCTCAAGAAACTGAGGTACAATCTGATGTCAAGTAAACATGAGATTTGTCTTGTATTCATTTGGAGTACAACAGTTACCCCTACTTCCTGATTTTTATTTTTTTTATCTTTTATTTCTTTAAAAGAAAAATACATACTCGCATACGATGCTGATACCCTACATGGGGATGCCATAAATCCCTTAGGATAGCAAGTTTGATGGGTGGTAACCCATTAGGAGAAAAAAATATTTTTTAATAGTATTTTACATATATACAATATATATATATTTAATTTTCAATCAAAATATAAAGTTTTCTAATGTATTCATCAGTGTTTTAAGTGAAAAATGAAAAAGTGTTTTGCATCTCAGTTCATATAAGTTAAAAATTAACAAGGTATTTGAGATCCACCAGTAATGTATTTCGGTTTATTTCTACAGAACTAAAACAAAGAAACAGCAAGTTAAAAAGCTTTCCTTTTCCAAACCCAGATATAATAAAATCTTGAAGCTGAATAATTAATTGAAAGGACAACACCAAATTTTGTACTTTAAAGTAATCACAAAGAATAGGAAATGGAATCTAAGTAGAAACTAGCATTATTATATCAACATAGTCCGAAGAAAAAATATTCTAAATCCCTTATTTTTGATGGAGTGTGTCTAGCAGAGACAAAAAAAAAAAGTTGAAAATTAAAGTTAAGTTAGTTACACTCTCACCAGTCTATATTTATTTTGATAAACCTCTGCCCCCCTCTGAATTCCAAAATACCTAGTATCACAGAAATATGACAGCCACTTATTTACAGGGTTTTTTTTAGCACTGTGAAAGGCACATTTATCTTTTTACACATGTTTCTGCTAATGTCCTAAACTTGGGTTCCAGCTGATCTAAGAAGTCAAGTGCCTCTTCTTCATGCTGATCACTGCAGCAGCCTACAGAGCCAGCCAAGGATCCTTTTCCTTCATAGTTATATGAAAGGAGATAATCTTCGGAGTGCTTCTGTTCTTCATCCTGTCTGCATAGGTGCACCTTCTGCATAAGAAGAGAACACATCTTATTATTTTCTTAAATTGTTATCCTAAACATATTGCATAAAAATAATTTCTTTTTGATTTACCTTTCATTGATTAATTTTTAATCAGAGTGTGTCCTCTAATGGATTCCTACATACAAAAAATGCACATGATTGGTCTATATCATTAAGACTATAAAATATAAGTATTTAATAAATAAATAATTTCTACTAATCATGTATGTAACAATAAAAGAGGAAGAACCTGTTTAAATAACCTGTCAAACAACTCTATTTGAAATTAAAAGACTGATTTATACATAAGCAGTTAGGCAAGGAGTGAGTTTTTGATCTCCAAAACTTAGAGCAGATACATTTCTAATGCTGTACTCGCATTCCTTCACCATTGCTAAGGTATCAGGTTTAAATTAGTACAAAGCCAGCAGTTAGAATAAGGCAAACAGACATTGTCAGAAAAATGTAACAAAAGCTTGAGTAAAGCAAGTTTTGCAAATGAAAAATAGCATACTGCCTATAGTTTAAGCCAAGAAGAGAGAGTTAGTTACACTAATGTCTAAAATAAGGAAAGGATGATTTTTTTGAAAGGGCAATATTCCAAAGGGGATGCAGAGGAGCAAAGGAAACAATAACCACAGAAAGCCACCCTTCTAGCACAAATACATGTCTTCATTGAAATGTACGCATTTATTGACCATAGCCTACTCTCAAAAAAAAATAATAACCAAAACGACCAAACCATTTGGGAATACTTACTTCACCTAAACGAGGATGTGTGAAATTATGCCATTCTGAGTAGGAGTATCTACACGTATCCATCATAGTCTGTCCTCCTCCTTCTTTAACTGATCCCAGAGTCTGATGTCCACCTCCTTTGACTGATTCCAAAGTTTGCCCTCTTCCTTTAGTCATTTCAAATGTTTGTTGATCTCCTGTTTTTATTCCATATCCTCCTTGATCACATGTACTCTGTAGAGGAATTATGTTGTGATCCTAAAAAAAGATGCAGCAGTGGAGATACCTTTACTTTTTTAACTCAAAAGATGAAACAGCAGTCAGGAACTATCAATACTGAGAACTGGGAAGTCTCCGCCTTTTTTGAACAAAAAGCTGTACTTAGCTCTTGGTGGATAAGTATCACTAAGTGGTCTTTGGAAAGGATATTATCATAAGGAGTGGAAAAAAAAGTCTGCATTTAAATAGATATGAGGTACAAATACTGAATCTTGAAACCAATTAAAGCTGTACTATAATCCATATGTTAGTTTCGTAAGTTAACATAATTGTTTTTTTTCAAGTCAACAACCTGTAAGCCACTAAGCCAGATATAGTCATATCCATAAGTTTCATTCTGTTTCTTCACCCATTAAGTTTGCACAGCTCATTAAATACGCTAAAACTAGTATGGGATCACAAATTAAAACCACATTATAAGTTCATAAGGGCACTACATTATGCTTCATAAGCAACTAATTTGACACTTGTCACCATTAGGAGTTTTTTCAAGGTGAAGTGAACCGATTGGTTTTTAAACTAATCTCCTTTTCTTCGGGAGGGCAAAGTTGGGGGGGGGGGAGACAGAGGAGGAGGGAAAGAACTATGTTCTTGTGTATGAATGCAGTCCTGGGCTGGACTATGTTCATGGTAGACTGAATCTTAAAAAAATTTAGATGCCAAAGGCACAAGCATATTTCATGAACATGGACTGCTCGATTCTTCCCCCCCCCCCAGTGGCTCAAAAATCAACTGTATTTGGCGTCATTTTTCAGGGAAAAGGCAGAAACTGCACCTGCAGTAATGTTCTGCCATAAACACACACTGAACATAGGCAAAACAGTAGATTTCCACCTAATCTCATTGCTGAAAATGACTGAAGCGATTAAAAAGTTCACCTGAAATTTCCAACTAAACAGTTAAAGTCTGGAAGAATTATAAGCAGCCAGGCTAACAACTACAGGGTATGTTTAAATATACATGGTTCTATCAACTCAGCCTAAAAAAGTATTTTTAAATTCTTCTTAAATAGCAAAGCACATTTAATGATCCCTGAGTGTATTCTTATATGTATTGCTTATTTCCTTTACTAAATCACTTACTTGAATGTGGTCCTGTTCTCAAACTGCAATGCTATGGATACCTTAATTCTACATTAGTACACTGAAGTAAATAGACAACTTACCATCACTTCTTCTCCTGGAGCTTCTGTATTTGAAATGATTAAATTATGATTGGCACAATCATCAGTCACATGCCTGTGCATTACTCCAGAACCACAGCAGCCACAAATTGTGATCAGAATTACTATGGAAAAGAAATAAGTGAGGAAAACACTATGAAATTTAACTCATAATGGTATATTTTGTCTGACTATGAATTTTCCAGTAGCAGAAATGCAAGCATCCTTTATGAAAACACTGTAACTGCGAAATTTCACAGTAATAAATTTAGACCAAATCCAGGTGAAAAATAGGATTTTATGCCTACAAAATTGTGCAATATATATTTTTCATTTATGAATATGAAGATGTCAAATTATATCATAAGAACCTATGATAAAGTCCTAAGCTAAAGGTCCCAATACCAGAAACTTCTGCTTCACAGAAAGGTCAGGAGAACCCTGGAGGACTTCAAGCATTATGTTACAGAACAGTCTTATTTAATTCCTAGTATTCAGTTTACCCCTCCTATAATACTACTTTGTGTTGTCATGGAGACTCAGCCAGAAATTACTTTTTATATAAAAGACTCACAAGCAACCAATACCTCTCCTAAACAAAGGATTAAACATTTCATTCAGCAAATTCTCTCTCCTTCTGTTTTCAAGTTGATAGCTTAAAAATAAAGAAGTCCACAAGGAACAGAACAGTTCTGCCTAACTGCCCACTGAGCAATCTGATCTCTGAACACATAAACTGTGGAAACTGGCCAAGAGCTACTTTCAAGCTCATTTAGCTTGTGCAGCTGTCAGTGGGATCTGCATCAGCAGTTCCAACAGGCTGCTGCCTCATGCAGACAGATGGGAAGAAGACATCCATGACAGTACTGACTAGAAGACACACAGAGTAAAACCTAGCCACAGTAAAATAATGGGTCTGTCTGGGAAGGCTGCAGTCAAGAGGTAGTGACAAAAGCTAGCTGATGTTTCACACACTCCCCCTACTGAGCATCCCCACATCTGAAAGCTACACTCTGGCTGTATCTACTCTGGGCTGTGTCGCAAGTTGGGTACCTGCTCTCTTGGGATAAAATATGGATCTATATTATCCTCAAAACATGTGCAGGTCTCAGTGTTCTATCTACTTGAGTAAAAACAGGGTGAGAACTGAACAGGGGCAACACAAGTTTATCATTAATCAAGAAAATGGAAAAGAAAGAACTAAAACCAAACAAACCAAACCACAAAAACCACAAACAAACAAAATGGGAAAAGAAAAAAAAATAAAACTATCTAGCTTTGCTATTACATATCACAGTCACCACCACAATGGTTAACAGCAATATTAACCTGCATCTTACAGTCTTTGGGCAACTCAAGTAAAACAGCATGTTTTCAAGAATTTGATCCGTTGCAGAGGTATCCAACCCATCCTTCAACATTACACTGGCTCTTGTAAAATCCCTTGTGAATGTCTCAGATACTCCATGTTTTAATCCATGACACAAGAAAGGTCACAAGAAGCTCTTGGAAACTGATTTCTGCATTCCTACAAGCAGAAATGTTCATCCCAATACCAGCACTAAACTCACAGTTTGCTATATTTGCCTCAAGACAAGATCTGATAAGCACTACAAATATCACCCTCTTCTGGTTCAAGTTCTGAATGCAGGTTTTCTGGCCTTGCTAGCATGAACACACAGAATATTTTACATAAACTGTATTTAGAAGAATAAACAAACATCTACACACAGTAACTACAGGAGAAGATGAGAGCAAGAAGCTACAAATACAAATACTACAGATACAAATAGAGCAGGTAGATTAAGTCAGTGGTGACAGCTATACCACTGCCTAAGTAAAAAAAGAAATGTTTGAATCAAGTTTGAATCAGGTGCCTTCAGCTAATTTTAAAATTAAGTATTTTGCATTTAGTGTTAAAAAACCAAAACAAGTGTACTTACGCAGCAATAATAGCGACCCTAAGATCATTGCAAGGATGGCCCACACGCCAAGAGTAACATTTCCACCAGCAAGGTCACGACTTTGACCACCATTGCATTCGGTTGGAGTAACACAATCACAGAGGTTGACTCTTATGTGGTTCTCTCCTACCTTTCCTCCGTTATCAATCACGCTTATAGGAATATCATATGTACCAAATGGAATATCACCCTTTGGTGAAAGATACACAGAATTATCTGTAAAAAAAAAAAAAACAATTGAACAAAAAAACAAAACAGAAAAAAATTGGTTTAGTGTTAACAATACCTGAAATTCTGTTGTCACGAATGTGAACATAGTCACAATATTCCCTTTGGTTACAGCTACACTGCTACCAGATCTGCGTTAGCTAGTTTAAAGCTAGCTCAAATATGTTGACACAAAACTACATCTTGAAAGTATTCATACATTCAGCACCTTTTAAAGGTTAGAATTGAAAAAGCAAACCTCACACAGCTTTCTGACAACATATGATTTGAAACTCTGATTTAGTTGATTATAATAAATGAAACTATTTGGGCTTACTAGTAAAGACCATCAACTGAATTGGCATTTATTAAAAGGACTTACAGTAGTGTAGGTGGAATAATTGTAAATTTAATTTATACTTCTTTCACTCTTTAGCTCTATTGCTGTATTCATTGGGAAGTAAAATCCACTTAGTCTACTGCCCTCCTTAGCAGCAATGATTAGTGATCATGTGTTTTAAAGGGCAAAAGAAATCTTTTGTGAAAAATATGTTCAAGATAGACACTGATGTATACAAAGTTGCTTATGATGAGGTATATGAAACAACATGTAGCATCCAAAATTTTTTTTCAATTTGACTAATATAAACCTTAAGGCTCTTAGACATCTTTGCTGTCTTTAGCATTTTGTTAGTGACATTTGATGGAACACTTGAGAATCAGATCCTTTTCAGTCTAATTCATTACAACATAGCAGCAAATATATGTGCTGCTCTTGTTGCCATCACCTAGCACCCACCAAGAAACCATCATCAGCTATAACTTCTTATATAAGCAAATTTTAGGAAACAGCAATTCCTCAGGTAATAAATTATTTAACTTCTACTGAAATTATAAAAGTTAACAGAAATACATTAAGGGAGATAGCAATGTTTTCTTTCATCCAGCTCAGCTTTACTAAAAATGTGCTGGCTGACTGCAGTACTAAGAAAAAAAACTTGCCACGATTTTTTTAGTCAGCATCTAATAAATTTTAGGTAAAACTTCAGTTTTCCAGTTCTCCACCATAAATAGCAGCTCAAGAAAAGTTTAATTTTTACTTAGACTACTAGTTATTTCATTCTTAAATTTATTCTAAATTATGATGATACACTTTATTATATCTATTTTTGTTCTCCCACCTAATATTATTACATCATAATTTCAGACAGCAGCTGGTTGCTGACCCAAGGATGCTGGGGACGGATTCTTGTTTATGCTTTAAGAGGCAAAACATACTACCCTTCTCATTCCTTTTGTGATGCAAACAGTGCCACCTTCTTAACTTCTGCAAACTGTTTCAAACCCAGGACAGTTAAAATAAAGACTACTTTAGCTGTTTCCCTTTATTTTTGGCATAGTCTTGATCTCCTCCTGTATAGCAAATGAAATAGAGGAACCACTGGAGATCATTAGGCCTACCTTGTCAGCCCCACCGAGTACACCAATACCTAACATACATTCAACTAATCTATTCTTACAGTCCCCCCAAGGCAGACGTAGCAAAGCCTCCTCTGGCAACCTACAGCTAAGTGAGGAGGTCAAAGTATTAAGTTACCATTGTGTCGAGTTATCTTCCACATGGAAGCCAAGCTACGGTCAGTTATGCGATAGACGAAAGGTGTGCTGTAAGGAGACTCATCACCATCCTGTGCAGTAAGGCAGATCGGTTTTCTGTCTCTGCACATGATATAGTCAGTTTTGGTGATTCGTGGGTAATTCTTATTCCCAGGCACGATGAAAACCTGAATTGTCCCAGTGCCTGTTTTGCCATCTATGAGATAAAAATAACTACATTTAGTACTTACTTATAACATTCACATATTTATTTCTACTCCAAACTTTCACAATGAAATGTCATAAATTGTAATATCCAGATTCAGAAGTAAGGTGGAAAGCAGCTGCTGATTTAGCCAAAAAGGGAGGGGGGCTCCCAGAGATTGCTCTTGGCTGCTTCACTTTGCTTGGCTGGTTGTAGAATGGATCAACAGCTCTAAAAGTTCCATATTCTGAATGTGCATACAATATATTTTGTTGAGATATGTGTGGGCACAGATAATATTCTATGATGATGAGAGAAGAAAGAGCCCATAAATCAAGGCTAAAAGATGCAACACCAAACTGAGAGAAAAAAGCAGAAAGTGAAGATTTGTAGCCTTCTCACTTCTGGAAGGAGGAAACAGATTAGCCTTTCCCTACCCTACTTTCCCTTGTAACACAAACACTTTCAGAGATAGTAGTCTTCTTTCTGCCCTCTTCCCTCCGAGTCAGATGTTTACTTTTTATGCAACAGAAATTCTAAACAATTTAAATTCATATTATCTACATTTAATTTTTAATATGCAAGCTTTAGAGTTAGAATTTTTAGCTGCAAAGCAGCTTTCAAAGGTCTGCTCTCTACTCCTACTGTGGCTGAAGCACGTAAGGGCTCATACTAAATCCTGCCACTGGATTTATAAAGGCAGTCTATTTTTCCTTTTTAATAAAAGATACTTATTTCAGAATTTAAGGTGTGGCCTAACATTTTTCTTCGATAATTGCTACACTTAGCATTTGGAAGTGAAAGGTCTATTTAATCTTCTTGCATACATGATGTTAAGGCAAAATTACATCTTTTCCTACAATAAATGCATATACACAAATTAATCAGAAGCAGAGGATCACTCACATTAAGCAAGAACAAAAACCTGGTTTAGAATGAGAATCTGAGTTTATAATCCTCCCTTTATGATCAGAGTAATTTGTGACAGTGTATCACTTGAGCAACACATACTGTTAACACTGTAAAAGAATCTAGATGACTGAGAATAAGAGCACAATAACACACAGCAATGAATATAGCTATTCTTAGAGGTCCTTGAAGTAAGGGTTTCTAAATGCATGACATCAAGAAGTCAAACAGAGCAGGAAACAGAAAAAGCTGCAAGGTCAACGACTTTTTCAAAAAGTTCTCTCTACTTTTGTTAACTTCACAGCTGCCAAGTGGTACCACTTAAAAAAGAAATGGGAAATAAAAGGAATGCAATTCAGAGTAAAATCCCTCAATTTAAACTTAACTGAAGGATTTTAAATGCGAGCAGATAAATTTTGAAAACACTGAGAATTTGCCTAATTTTTTAAATGCATTCCCTACTGTATAATATTCCCTAAGCATTCGATAGAACTATCCCAAAGACAAGACAACAGACTATGTGGACCTCTGGTCTGAAACAACATAGCTGTCCTCACGCTAAATTTGCACATAAGTATTTGTGACAGACCACAAAGAATACCGACAACATTTAGTACTCACTTCTGTCTACTGCAAGGACTGTGATATTGCATTGACCTCTTCTCATATCTCCTACATCTCGGTCCAAGACTTTAACGGTCCTGACTTCACCTGATTTTTCATCTATGTTGATCCAATTACATTGTCCAGGTGCTATCCGGTAGCTAATAAGAATAATTTGCTTAGTTAAAGATCTCAAACATATACACACATGTATGTACATACATGTATTCACATACACTCATGTGCACATACATGCGTACACACGCACATACAGCATCAACAACTTTATCCCTTCCAATATCCTACTCATGCTGTACTCTAAATAAACTAGTAAGTACCATTTTTTTCATACCTTATGCCTTCACTATTTCCAGTTTCTGGATCTTCTGCTACGAATCTCCCAATAGCTGTTCCAATGTCCTCACATTCTTTAACATCTATGCGTAACAGACAGGGTTTAAACACTGGCCCCTCATCCACATCCAGGATATGCACTGTAACAGAGGTGGTGCTCTGGGAAAGTTGTTGTGAATGTGGTGCCAGCACGTAGGGTGCCTCATTGTTGGCTGCGATCACAAGGATCCTTTGCTTGGCACTTTCATAGTCCAGTCCCTGTAATAAGAAGTGGGGTGCCGTTTTTTTAATTTCAAACCAATACAAAACTTGGTATTATTTCCACTGCCCAACCATTAAACAGATAAAACTGAACCACATTTATTTACAGAAGAAGACAGCTATCCTTCTGGAACATCCAGCTTGACACAAGGCAAAGGGGCATGATATAAAAAGAATCAAGTTCTAAGTTTCTCTAAGAAAACTTGAGGAACTACCCCTAGTAAGGTAAGCAGCACCACTGTAAAATTTCAGGTTAATATTCTGATAGTCACTTAATAATCAAACCAAGGTAAGAATTACATGTGGTAGAGGATTTTCTAATCCCATATCTAGTTGGCCATTTTTTTTAGGTTACGTATATTTCCTTTCCAGCAGAGGTCAATCATGCTTCTTGCTAGCACCTACATTTACTTCCTAGTAAGACTTCATCCATTGGAAATACATCTGAACTATCTGAACCATCTGAAGTTGTGGTGTTGATCCATATCTTCCATTTATCCTTCAGACAACTTCTCCAATACCACTGTATGCCTTTAATACAGCTATTTATATCCTAAAGTCACAATACTCTTTAGTCTACTACAACATTAATTTAAACATAAGAAATTTCAACAGGGTTTGTATACCAAGTAGCTTTAGGAAATGTTCTAATAATTGCCAAAACCAAAAAACAATAAATAAAACCCCCCAAACTCTATCCTTATGATATCCATTTTCAAAATTTATTATTAATCTTCCCTGATCTTTAGAAGTTACTTGCTATTGCTGTTTTAACAGATAATAAAAAATAGCATGGTGAAGCATGATGATAAAGGACAACCTGATAAAGGATGCCCTGATAAAAAGACACATCTGTAAAGTACTAGGTATAACAAGTAACTAAACTAACATGTAGTCTTACATGTACACGGACTCCCTCACACACTAAAAAAGTAAACCTGAAGTCACTACCCTGCAAAATAAAACCTGGAGAGGTTTATCCTGAATTATTAAGTTCAATCAACTCCCAGAGAGAACAAGGCTGGAGGTGTTCATCCTTACCCTCCTTTGCAACACTCCCATTTCTCTTAAAAAAACAGTCATTAAGCATTCCTCACTTAACATCCCTAAGTTTAAACAACTACAACTGTGGAACCAGCAAAAGCACCAAGCTATTCTGGAATGACCAACAAAAGTGAATTCCTTGAATTATGTGCAAAACTGAGAAGTAGTCCAGGTGATGAGTTTTGCAGGTTATGTACCACACATGAACCCAGCTGCAGTGCATTGTGCAATCTGCACTAGAAGAGAGTTCAGGAAGAAAGCACGATTTGCCCAGTAGTTACTGATATTCTTCGAATGAGTTCTAGATTATTGGTTTTAAAAGCAACACCTGAAGACATACAAATTTTCCTCTAGCAGTTCCATTTCTACATACCTTAACAACACACAGTACTCCTTCGTTTGTGTTTTTGTCTGTTGTAATTTCAAAGGACCGATCATCGTTTCCCTTTATGATTTCATATACTGCTGTGGAGCCAGGCGAACCAGGTTCATCAAGATCAACAACAGAGATTCTCAGTATTTCTACATTCACTCTGTTTTCCTCCACTCGTGTTTCATACTTGGAGAATCCAGAAAAAAAATTTAAAAAATATCAATTTTAATTGAAAAATACCATTCTATGATGCACAACTGAAGAACACTGTATTTAGATAAGACTACTTAAACCCAAGGGGTCAATTTATCAAGTTGCTGTAAAGATTTACCTCGTTTTCATGCATTAGCATAATTCTCCCACTTCTCTCTTACACCTTAAGTAAAACAGTAAACTTTTCCTGCAAGCACAGATGAAATCTCAGCTCCTTCATACACTATGTAACTAAGTCTGGAATTCTCCTTCCAGGAAATGTAAATTAGCACAGTTCTCCTCAGTTACTTCAGCTCTACATGCTAATTTGGCTATGCCATCAAGCTCAGCATTAGAAAAGACATGGGGATATATTTAAAAAAAACCCAAAAACTTATATATAAAAAAAACACAGGCACTTGAAGAAAAGCCAAGAAGAGTGAAATACATCTCTACTTGGATGGCAAAGGATGAAAGGATTCTTCTTACTTTTTTGTTTTTGAAAGAGTTATGTTATCTGTGCTTCTTGAGCTTGTACAGAATAAGACTGATTCTGAATTAATATTACTGATGATATTCCACAGTAGTGAACGGAAAAGACAAGGTATGTGTGCCTCACGGGTAATGAATTGGTTTTTATGAATTTTCTATTACAAAATCTCCTGTGGTATTTGAGCTGTATATACTGTTATTAAGACCTGCTCTCATAGAGGTGGCTACAATAAGCAAAGACTTACAAATTATAGCTATTGATGAACAAGAAGTGGTTTAAATAATACTTCTGTAGATAGAAGAAAAGTTGGAAAAGCTAGAAAATCTTGGTGAAAATACTTTCATCTACTTCATTGACACTGACATTTACATTTGCAATACACAAGTAGCCAAAAGCTGGCCAAATGGTAACAAGGTCATGACAATGCTTAGGAGTGAATCTGTCCTCTCCCTAAAAATGGTTAAATTATGGGATTTCTAAGAATATGCATTGCAGCAGAAGTGAATTAATAAGTCATGTCAGCTTTCTCTCAGGACATAAGGCAAATGAATCAAAGCAACTAACATAATAATAGGTCTAATTAACAAACAGCACATCAATGAACAGGGTGTTCTGAAATGTCTATACTGCCATTAGGTGTCTCAGGGCATTAGACTTCACTGAGGGACTGCCCTTCAGGAAATTAGAAAGGTGATAAAAATGGGCTTTTCTGGGGTTGTTGTCCCCCCCCCCTTTTTAACAGACATTTAAGAAGACTTACTTGCATTTGTTTAAAGCATGGTGCATTGTCATTCATGTCTTCAATTCTAATGACAGCTGTTCCTGTAGTACACAAACCAAAAGGCTGGCCTGCCATATCTCTCACTTCAACTAACAAAGTGTAACTGGGTACCAGCTAAAAAGAGGAATAAAAGCATAAAGAAGTTTGGCATACTCATTCTTCAATCACATAATTACTCACAGGAGTAGAAGTGAATATTTTACTCCAGTTCCCTAACTCTGCTCTAAATTCAGTGCCTGGAAATAGCATTAGGTTTCTTAGGTGGAGGAAAAACACCCCTCCTGCTCCACTTCATAATTTTATCATTAAAAGAGAGGCAGTAGACTAATTTGTCAAGCCTTTCTTCCCTCAGTAGTCACAGTGATATTTTCTTTAGTAGTCACTGATGCTCAGTCATTGCATTTTTCTCTTGCTACAGAAGTCGAGCAGTGTACCTGCAACTGCACAATTCTGCAATACACTGCTAACGTGGACTTTCAGCCATGAAGTAACATAAGTATGCCAGAATATGACTCTTTTTATCCTCAGAAAAGATGTACCTGTAGCAGTGATTTTCTTCTAGAATGACTGTCTTATGCTAGAAATATTATTTTGAATTACACATGCCTGTCAGATTTTCTAGCATAAACGGTATCTCACAGCACATTTTACCCCTTCCCCTAAAAAATCCCAAATAAAATAATAACTAAAACTCCTGTGTCTTCTTTACTTGAAAGTTAGCTGATAAGTATAAATAGTTTGCACTTTAATTTTAGGAAATGTTATATTGTTGTTTAAGTTTCAGATACCAGAGATATTTCTGTTAAGCACATGATGACTGATTACTTCCAGAAAAGCTGGCTCATTTTCCCTGTAGAGAAGCAAGCAGCACCTCAAATGGAGTTTGATTAGGAGGAAACAGTGACTCATGGGACTCATAAACAGAAAAAGAGTGAAAATTCATAGGACTTTCAATCCATTGGTCAAATAGGAGAGCAGTGGGAGGTCCCCTGAGAAGATTAGCTAGAATATAGTACATCTATACAGAAACTCTTTGGACAAATTACAGATCTCTGGAAAGTGTCAGAAGCCCATTAGTGAGGGAAACAAAAAATCATAAACAATGATTTTTTTTTTTGTGTGATTCCTGTGCCAGCAGCTAAGAAGCTATCTGTGTGCACTAGATGACAGCTAAACATGCTTCAGGAAAGATCACCTCTCTGTCCAGCTGGGGCAATAATACAGCAATGACACCTGTGTCACTATGTAAAGAAAATGCAGGAGTTACTGGTGGATTTTGTGACACAATGCGGTATTTCAACGTAGTATGCAGAGTATAAGGCTCATCTTTGTCCTCCGCAGTCACCTTTCCAACAATGACACCTGTGAACACAATACAGCAATTTTTTATTCCAGAAAAATCTGAAAATAATCAAAAGCTATTTGAACAGGTATTTATATTTTAGATACATGAAAATAGCTACTTGGTCATTTAGCTTTAAATGAAAATAATATTAAAAACACAGTAAATGGTAATAAAATACAGTAATGTTTTTTTTTTCTTTCCTTCTTAGACAAAGTTGAAATTATTGAGCTGTCAGAAATAAATACTAAAATTCTAGATTTCAGTTAGTGTTTTTGACAGTGCGTTCTAACTGACCATCTCAAACACAGCTGAAGAGTTGCAGGGGAGATGGAAAGGAAGTTTCAGTTCTGCTTTGAGAGGAGAGCTGCTGTATTTTATGCCTATAGCCCCAGCAGTTTTGGAAATCCACTTTATGTCAGTAACAGTAAGAAGTCGAGCAGCTCAGATAATGAAATGCAACTGATGTTTTGGGGTGAAGAGGAAGATACTTTGCTTCCTTTTTTGCAAAGCACATTAGACTTTCCCCATTCTATAGCCTTAGCCTTAGAGATGAGCAAGGAAGGCAATACCACGGCTTTTGCATTCCTTATTTTCTGAGGTCCACCTTCCCCCCTACTTTTGTCCTCTGTTACACAGACAAGTGAAATCAGTAACAGGCAAATCCCTGCCTTTTACAAGTACAGGCAGAAGCAAAACTGTCTCCTCCTGTCCTCTCTCAGGAGAAGTCCTTAGTTCATCAGCTCAGAAAAATGCTTTAAGCTTAAGTAAAGGCCTTTTACACCTTAGAACACATCTAATTTAGTTGCTTATGAAACTAATGGTTAAAAATTGCTGTTCTGTCAATCATAACATTTTATGGAAACAGATGTCTTGAATAAAATGAAAAGAATAACATGTGGAAGTTCTTAGAAACACCAAATGATCTCAATTTTTGAAAACTTCTACTTGAAACAATACTTTTCAGTATGAGAGGGCATTTTGGAATTTCTAATCCTTAAGAAATCTCGGCCTGCTCTTCGCAAATTCTGTCTGCTGTAAAGAAATACTCCTTAGGAAATGCTACCGAAAGTGATTAAAGGGCAGGATTTCACTTAGTCATACTGGTATGCAAATGAGCTGAGTAGTGGTAACTGCGTTTACCGACTTAGAACAATTCTTACCAGGCTTGGAATTTTCAGGGACAGAAAACTCAAAAAGGTCCTGTGTAAAATATGGAGCATTGTCATTATCATCCTCTATCCTGATTGTATGCACAAGCGGTACCTCTGGTGAATAACCATCTGGAGTGGTTGCAAAGCAAATGATCTGTAAGACATAAATTCAATAATTTATTTCATGCTTAAGCAACATAAAGTAGTATTAC
Source organism: Melopsittacus undulatus (assembly GCF_012275295.1). Taxonomy (NCBI): domain Eukaryota; kingdom Metazoa; phylum Chordata; class Aves; order Psittaciformes; family Psittaculidae; genus Melopsittacus; species Melopsittacus undulatus. The sequence continues at coordinate 45,136,021 of NC_047527.1, read as the reverse complement.
ACTTTCAGTTCAAAGAAGGAGTCAACAAAGTGAAATACAGCATGCAAAGCATAACCTGCTTAAGCCCAGGCTCTTCAGCCACATGAAAGGGGAAGTGACTGATACCTTATGACAGCAACACAAACCCTTTAAATGCTTTCCAATCTTCTCCCCTTTCCATTCCTTGCACTAGAAGTATCTGAATCACTTTCTTCCTTCTCCCCTAACCATTCTGTCAAACACTTTTTCCAAGTTGTTTGAGCACATTTTCCCAGGTGTCTGTGAGGCAATCTCAGCCTTACCAAAAATTTTGATGCAAATATTTCTATTAGAACAAAATCAAGAACAACAGCAAAACTATTTGTCTATTACAACATAATCTAATTTGCAGTAATAGTTACTGCAAATTACCTAACTGCTTGGAAGCTGTTTCTACTGCCTTCTTACATATCTCAGCCAGCAGAGAGAGCAGTGTACCTTGCTAACAAAACACTGAAACAGCTTGAGAAAGAGAGGCTCAGGTCTATAGTTTCTCATTATTTTGTTTTTATGCCACCTTGCCAACCTTCCCTGAAAAACTCTGGGATAACTTCAAACACTTCTCAAGAGTGATGCAAATCCAATAGCTCACTTATGCTATAATTCATAGCATAAATAGCTCATTTATGCTGTAATTAGAGTCTAAGTAGTAAAAATCAAAACTACTCTGTAGATGTGGATGACCAGATATTTATTTGTCACTGATTTCATCTCTGTAACACCAAAGACACTACTCAGAACAGATCTTGTCTGCTCCCAGTTTCCCCTGTTACCCAGCCTTCAAATACATGCATGACAGAAAAAAAGGATTTAATTATATTTACACAGTTCAGGCCTGTACCTGAAAGCTCGGATATTGTTCACGGTCTACTGCACGGGTAGCAAAGATATTCCCAGTTTCTCTTTCTATGTAAAACAAACCCTTTGGATCTTGATCAATTCCTGGTCCACTTGCAGAATAGTAAATGGTGTAGTTCTGAGCTGTGTCCGACTGGACCTATAAAGAATGCATTTTTTAAGCCCAAGGAAAACAGCATCATCCTGTATCATATTTAGCATCATATTTAGCACAAGCAGGAACTCTTCAAAAGAAAAAACCCATAACTTGATATACCTCTACTTCTTTACCAGCTTAAACTTCACAGAACAGAACAGCTTTCCATGCAATTGCTTTCCTTTTCAATATGTGTACATTGGGGTAGTTAATTCATACTCAGAAATGTTTATGACTGCCAAACAATTAAAGAAATGACAGTGTGCATAAAAAAATAATATTTTCAAATCTAATGTCGCTAGAATACTGCACCAACAAGGCACAGTCAGATACAGATGGCTTAGTATTTCTGTCGCTGTTCAAGAGATTTTGGGTTTAGTGCACCCACTGAGAATGTGGTTTGCAACAAGACAAGAAAAAGTAAAAGAAAGTAGGAAGGGAGGGAATAAAAGCAAAGAGGAAGGAAGAAGACCACCTAGAGTATAGTCCAGAGATACGCCGATTCAGATAGCCTCTCGGAATCTCACTACAAGCATCAAGGAGGTAACATTAGCAGTTACCTATTTAAAAACACTCTCCTCCCCAAATACTTTCCTTACCTATTGAATACCAGAAGTTAAGAAGGTAAAATTAGTAGAAGAATAATTGCTCTGCACAGACTCTGTTATTACACTTGTCTCTACATATCTGCTACCAGCCACTCTGTAATCTAGTGAAGGCTAGATGGATCTATGATAACTTTAGTTCTTGCATTTCTCTTTCACGCCTACTTGTTTTACTACAGTAAGTACTTTTCCTAATAATATAGGCTATAGTCAGTCTTCAATGCTACAGGTACACACCTTGTGCTCCAAAAAGGATGCAGACACGCAAGTAAGATTCCCCTACCCTGTGTTTACAAAACCTTTTTCTAGGCTATGTTTTCTGGGGATTGTTGTGTTTTCTTCAGTTACACACTTTATTGATTTCCAGGCCAATGAGCTCTCTTCCAATAGTATGCCTCTCTCCTTTTACAATTTTTGCACAATTCCATTTCACCCCAACAACTGCAATCACAAGTTGCTTCAGCAAAAAGATCTAAAGATACACAGTGAACAGAACAGAACAAGACAGAGGAGTAATAGCAGGAATGGCATCAGTAGGGGATATAAGAGAGCTCACTTTTGTTCTTCTTTTATCATAAAAGTCACACACAGTACTAGCTTGGGTCATAAAATTAGGATTTGTATAAAATATATACCTGCTGTATTTGTAGTGGAAAAGGTCCCAGTGAGTTCTCTATCATAACAGATGGAATAGGGCCCCACCTTCTTTTAGTTCGCTTGAGAACTGTATCTCTAGCATGCCTGGTCTTCTGTGTCTGGGCCTAGAAGAAAAAAAGACAGGTAATAATATACCCATATATTCTTAACTTTGTGTATTTTTGCTTAGCTACTGTTCTGAATTTTCATCGTTTTTATCCTCCATTTCAGTATTCCCATTGACCATTTTTTTCCAAAGTCTTAACTTCTGATTATACCTGTGATAGTATTCCAAGAGTTTTCTCATTCATTGTAATGCTTTGCATGATCAAAATCTGTTTTAATTCCTCAAACGTGGCTTTTACAATTCTTGACATTCCTAATTAAGTTCTTTGCTTTGTTCCATTTCCTTGCATCTTTCATTTCAGAAAGGAAGTCTGTGTTGACTTAAACAACACAGTCATCAACAACTGCTAAATAAAAATACTCTAACCCATAGTGCTTTGCCTAATTACTTGATTTCCAAAATTCAAATACAATTACTCAGCATGAAATTGTACTCTATGATACACTATTTCAAATAGGTATCTTGAAGCTAGAAGCTCACCTTTGTTTCTTCTTCCACCAAGCTAACATGTATTTTCTTTTCTACTTGTTCTTGAGTATCTTTAAGTAATATGGTAAAAGTCTTTTTTTCAGCAGACAAAGAAACAGCAGATGTTGTATACACAGAACCATCCTCCAGAATTTTGAAGTTCCCATCACTGGAACTGATAGACTCTGCAGACTGAAGGCATTCTTTCAAATCAACTGTAATAGATATATATATATATTCAGACAATAACTCAGATAGCGAGACAACATCTCTCAGAAAACAAAAAAGAAATTCCTAAGTAAAAATTATATTTACCAACACATGGAATCCTCAAAAATCTGATCATTCCGCATTTAAGCATCACAAATATAGATTCTAGAACTCCTTTACGCATTCAGCTTTGACCAAGTTTACATTAATTTCCACTCTTGTATTTGTAAGTGTTTCCTAAAGGATATGGGTGCTTCGTATCTTTCAACATGATGCTATTACACTGGTGAAACTACTGAAGCATCAGAGATGAGCTAATATGTTTAAATGCGAAAAATGTTGGAGACACGCTCATTACTGGATCAGTAGCTATGACATTAGCCCCACAAAATCAGGGAAAATGATTAATTAATGCAAATGCCCAATGGTGATACTAAGTCTTATAATTTTTGCCTTCAGGAAGAAAACACTGACTGGTACAAAGTGATTTAATAGTCTTGGGAGGACAAAAGCCTTTAAATTATGAAGCAGACAGATGGGAGAGATAAAGAGTAACTCTGGAACAAACAATTGTCAATTTTTTAGTATGTACACAATAGAACCCCATGCAGTTTATAGGAAGTACCAGGTAAGTTCAACATACTTCTCAGGTGTTTATTTACTGTATTTGCTAACTCTCGTGGCTACAAAAACTTTAATGCACTTCAACAAATTTGCTTCATTAGCAAGTAATGCAGCACTACAGCTTGAAAATAACCAAAATCAGGATACTCATAATGAACTGCAGTAGGACCACAGCACTAATAACAATGATTTGGCACCCTGAAAAAGATGAAGGCCAGAGACCTAAATGATAGACAAATGACCCTTGCAGAGTACAAGAGGTGTCAGTGTCATGTTCTCAAAATCAAAACTTTTCAATACTCCTTCAATGATATGATAGTGGATAGCACCTTGTTCTATGAAAGCTGACTGCAAAATGTAGACTCAGAATTTCACCCCATATATGTAGTTGATATTTTCAAGAAACTAAATTTCACATCTCTCTCAAAAATGCAAAAATAGACTGGAAACATAATTTTAATTATGACACAACTTTTTCCTTTCTTCATTCTGAAGTCTGTCTTCTGAACTAAAAAGTTTTCTAGACTTTCTATAGTACTGTAGAATTGGTTCCTTTCCTTTGTCAATGAAAATTTAGTATTGCAGAGAATACCACTGCCTCACTTAAAGGCGTTGCATATTGCTGCATATTACAGCACTGCATTTCCAAAAATACCAGACTTCTGTGAGTCAACATTATGCTCAGTTAGCCATAGCATTGTGGGATCTTTTTCTTTAGAGCTTCTTGTATTGCGTAATTCAGAAATATTAAAATACCTTACAACAAGCAGGAAAATCCTGACTCATTTTATTCTCAAGGTATGATCCTTGTATCAATGCAAAATACATTATGCTTCTCAATAAATGTTTCAGTAATGTCTTTCAAGCTATAAAAGTTTTGTTGAATTTTTGTTTAACAAAAAGCCAAAACAGTAAATTCAATGCTATTCTTATGCTCTCAACTATGTGCAATTCCTTCCATAGCACTATAATAACATAAAGTTTTGGGTTTATGTAAATGAAGTTTATTTACACAGAGAAATGCTAAAGTCTCTGAGAACTTGCTAATTACTTAAATATCTTTAGCTAACTTTCATTTTAAAAAATTAATGTAAGAGCAGTGAGCTTTTATTTTTAAAGTTAGATTTTCCGAGCATTTTTATGTGATGAAGTACTGATCCACTTCACTTGTCCCTTCTGTAGGAATGTGGATCACAGATTTGGAGCATATTTCTCTGTTGTTTTAGGATTTACACAGGAGACCTCTGAATCCTCAAATTCAGTCTCAGCCCTGTTGCAGCTGCTATGTAACACCTGTAAAAACTGCCTTTCTTAGACTGGTCTGGGCTAAAAGAGAAAAGAAATAAAAAGGAAACAAAAACTAAAACCAAAGAGGAGTGTGGTGTTTTTTTCTGGTCTCCTCTGTTGCTCCCAGTCGACTGTGAACTGCCATAAATACAAATCAGACCATCCAGTCAGACAGGAGCACTCTCCCAAATGAATGTGCACGTAGGACACCTTTGCAACATGTCCCCTCGCATGCCCTGAATGTCCCAGCAGCACTGAGCAGTCAGTCACATACATATTTCACAGAGCAGCAGCTTCTGGGTGCTTAACTGTGTTTTTGTCTCCTTTTTTTTCCTTTTCCATTATCCAAATGACTTACTACTTTCTTCATATGACTCTGTGGGTTACGGGTGCAACTTTGGAATAGCAAGCCACTTATGTAAATATTATGCTTTAGACTCAAAATTTTGAAAACATTAGAGTCTCTCATTCTTGTTTTAAAATAAACACTGTAACCTGACAATAGCTGTTTATGCAAAAGTCAAATGGATGCATGGAGCCGGCGTTCAAATCCGTAACAAACATAGGGCGTATCCTTCATAAAAAGGCTGATCCAGCTGTTTAACTGGCTGTCCAGTCATCCATTCAATCCATTAAAAAAAAAAACAAACAAAAAAAGGTTTCCTTTACTGTTAACAGCATCCTCAGCAAAGGTGCAACGTTGTATTGATAGGACCTTGCAGTTTCTCACCTCTGCCAACTAAGGTTTCAGCCTCTAGTTCAGAAGGGACATGAAAAATTACTTTCTTGCAAGCTTCACAGCACAAACTCAGTACCTAGAAAACAAGTTAAGAAATCATGAAAACAAAAAATAATTACATGGTATTTTGAATAACAACTACAGACACTGAAGCTGCTTTTGATTCATTTTTTTTAAACACTGGCCACTGAAATAGCACAGAAAGCTCTCAAGCTAAAAATTCAGGTACTATGCAGCATAGCATATAAAGTTTCAAACTGGAAACAAGATCTGACTACTGCCTTTGGATCTGTCCGTGGCTTGTGTGTTTTCTACTAAAAATCACAGCAGCACTGACATTAACAAAAGTTCCCTCTGACTGGAAGATTTCACCTACACAATTCTTTAGTTGTGAGAAGATAAAATACAGCTTGGCTGTGCGCTCCCTCCAAGGCCATTCTTGGCCAATTTAAATCCAAGGTCCATAAGGATTAAAAATCAAACACTCAGTTCAGTAGAACTGTGGTGATGTTTAACATTAAAGGGACAAGTATTTTATTAAAACCACATGACGTCACCTGCACTTACATATCACTATGCATCTTCAAAGTACGTTCTCAACAAACTAATTAAATCTAGCTTCAGCAATTAGATATGACATAAATAAAAAGCTGTGTATCACATCAGTCCACTCCCATACAACCAGTTACAAAATGGGGTGCTCCTCAAAATTCAAATGAATAGCAGATAACCAGACCTTTTTATAAAAAGAATCATACGGAGGTACAAAGACTTTCCTCAGCAGAGAGCAATGTAGTCCTATCCTCAGATGATAAAGAAATAGAAAAATATAAATAAATGCATTCACCCTTTTAAGTATATTTATTCCTTCAGGATGAAAGTCTAGCAAAAAGGAAAGTAATTTTTATTTTGCACACACCTTTAGGATTAAAGGTACATAAAAGTAAATAGCTAAGGGAAATTCTAAAAATTACTTGTGATTCTTATTTACAAAATAATTAAATAAAGATACCTTAAGATCTTTAAGACATTAGGAACCTTCAGAAAAGCTATGATCAGCTAAAAAGTGAAGCTGAAATGTGGAATTTAAACATTGCATTAGTTTAAATGTGGTGTCTGCATCATAAAAGCTCATTATACTGTTCCTTATATATATATATATATATACACACAGAGAGATATAAAAATACTTACACATAAAACAATTTAACCATTCCAGCTTATGTATTAGTGGGCACTTTCCTTATTAACAGATACTTACTTAAGCACTCTCTCCTGACAGACGTATTGATTTTTAAGTTATCAAATCACACCATCTTAATACACTGTTCTACGATATTTTAAGAATCAATGACATCTAATTTTGAAATACTAATGCCAAGTTTGTCGGGTGTCAGCACGAATAACTATTGAGAAGTTAATCAAATGTAAATGGCAGCTATTTGTGAATACCAAGATACAAGGAAACACCAAATAAGCTATGCTGTCCTTTCACTTTACACAAATAAGCCACTTAAAGAATTTTGGGCGTTTGGGTGTTGGGTTTTGTACTCGATAGATGAATTTCTTTTACCTTTTTTTTTTTTTCTTTATATGTATGAGTAAACTCGCTTGGGTTTCATTCTTACCAGCCTAGCAAAGGCAGGCATGCATAGTGTCTGGAATAGTAACACTTTCATTAAAATTTACATATATAATTAATATAAAAATAATAAATTCAGTGCGTCGACACTACCGAGTATTCTTCTTTCGGGCTCAAACGATCAGAAACGTTCTTTTGTGTTAATGCAATGATAATTGGAAGGAAAGGGGGTAAGAAACAAAAGACAAATCATTCATTAAAAAGAAAAAAAAAAGAAAACTATTTCCCCGCTCTCCCCGATAATGGCCTTTCTGTAGCTGAAAAGAATCTACAAATACAGTAAACTGAAGGTAAAGGAAATGGCTGAAATTGTTCACCGCAAAGCCAACTCTTCCATGGGAGCTTAACGCTCTCTGCACTACACGCACGACACTTCCCACAGAACGGGACAGCCGTCGGGGGGGGGGGCAGAGAGGGGAGATCTAAATAATATGCACTGCGGTTTCATTTTTTCCTACGAATGACCAGAAGTATCATTAGCGACCAGACCGTGTGTCCACCGCGCAACCTCACGGCAAAAACCTCAACCAAAAGTCACTCTACTACCAGTCCGAAAGCTAACTGAACCACCAACTGGCTTTCTCTCTCCGCCGAAGCCTCCCCCGACACGCCGGCTGTGGCACTCAGAAATGCCGCGCAGACACCATGCTACCCGACGCGGGCTTCCGCACCGGAGCGCACCCCCGCAAGGACCCCGCCGAGAGGAAAGCTTACTGGGAATAAAGATCAACCCGCTATCGTTTCGCTGTGAAACAAAGTAACAGAGCGGAGGAAAAGCGCCGCTCCAAACAAGTGCACTACCGGACTGCGCGCCCGCGCAACCTCGCTCCGTTCGCCCCTACGCCCCCCACTTACTCCCTTCTTCTCTCTCTTTCTCACTCACCAGGAGGCCGAGGACGAGGCGGGGGACTGCAGGGGCCATAGTGCTCGGGGGAAGGGGGCAGCCGCCGCCGTCGGTGCTGCCACGGCGGGCGGGCGGACGAGCGAGTGCGCGGTGCCGGCGCAGGCGGCGTGTCTCGGCAGCGGGCCGTCTCTCTCTGTCCCCTCCCGTCTGCCAAAGGAGCCGGCCGGTGGGGAGGGTGGGACCGCGCGCAGCAGCAGCGGCGACTTTAATTACTTTCTTCTTTTTTTTTACCCCCTCTTTAGGGTAATGCCTGTCCCAGGCACAGCGCTGGGACACCCCGCCCGCCCCGCCTCGCTCTGCCCTGCCCTTCTCTATCCTGCCCCGCCCGCCCACCTTCGTTGGCGAGTCAATGGCCCTCCCCTTCTCTCCCCTTGCTGTCCCGTCGCGGCGCCTGTTCAGCGCGGAGTGAGGCGTAGGGGAAGGCGGGGATGTCTCTCCCCCCAACGCGGTCGCCTTCCCGAGTCTGCTCAGGGTCCGTTCCGTCGGGGCGGTGTCAGCCCCCGACCGCCATAGCGCACGTCCGGCCGGGGCGGGACGGAGGGGATGCGCTGGGCGGTTTGGGAGAGTGCTGGGGGTTGCTGGGAACGGGGCTGATGGGTTACTTCGACTTTTGAGGCAGATTTGTTTTTTGTGAGGGTTGCTGGGGCTCAGGCCGCGTCTGCTCACCAGGGTTTTGGAGTGGCTTTGAGTGAATAATAGCAGAGGTAATAACAATAAAGTTAGAAATGCAGTTTCACAGGCAGGAGATGAGCTTTCGGAGGAAACGCCCTGCAATTGAAGACCTTTCAGCCTGAGTGGGGCATGGCATTTCTGTTGCAAGCCAGTCGGTACTGAGATTTTTATTTCATACTTTGCTTCAGAAACAGTACTGATTTGCAACTTTTTTAATCTGGCATTGGAAAAGATCGAGTGGACTGGTAAATACACTTCAGTATTTATGTTCAAATGCACAATTAAGAAGCAAAAGAAATTGTAAAAAAAAAAAAGAACCTTCCCGTTTCTCACTATTTCAGCATAGTAAAGGGCATCAATGACAATGTTGTGTATGAAAGCATAAGACCTTTACTTCTTGAGGTCACCAACACTGCTAGTGGCGAGAAGATAGGGAGAGGTATAACCATCAGGCAATTTCAGTGGGACATTTGCACACCTGTGTGGGCATAAGAAATGATGGAATGGCTGAAACCACAGCCATGTTCCCCTCTAGAAGTGTGGGCAATCTGTAGAGGTTTGAGCTCAATGGATTAGTTACAAATGCACCCAGGGCGTGGTGCGCTGGGAAAGCAAGAGGTAGATTGAAACTGTTCCTTGGGCATAGGGCACTGTGATAACCTGTCGTAACCTGTGGTAATGCTCACAACTGTGTGCTGCAGTACACCATGTGCATTGCAGACTGGCTCTGCTGATGGTGGCAGCATAAACACAAAACATTGTCCAAATTCACATTGTAATCATACAGACTAAGTGGAAGCAAAGGAAAAATGGATGCAGGTGGTTTTTTTTTGGTTTTTTTTTGGGTTTTTTTTTGCCGTTGTTTGAACTGGTAAAGCCTGATTTGTTGTAAGAAGCAGCCTCATGTTCTGAGCCTTCAGTCATCTTCACCTCTCATGTCCCACCTCAGGTGTTCATGTAAGTGCACAGCAAAAGTCCGCAGTGCCCTGCACTCCCAGCAGCTGTATCCAACCTGTCACTTTGCCGCAGTGGGTTTCACAGCTAAGTAATAAGCATGGGGCCTAATTTCTAAATGTTTTAATTCATTATGCTCCATTCAAGCAGTTGTAGACATAGGAAGGGAATGAATTTGTCTGGACCTGCAATAATTTCCAAAAATAATAACTCAGAATGCTAACCCTGTGGTCAGAACTTCATTTTTTGAGCTTTTTAATTCCCACATCTGTCAGAATAGGTGCCTAGACTCGATTGACCCAGACTCTCTATTCCAAAGCCCTAATTAACAGTCTTAAAACTCTGGCCTGGCTTTGTACCATTGCGTTTTCCTTCTCCTACATGATGTTCAGTATTTGCAGTAGCAGACTGGACCCCTACACTGAATGTGAAGCTCCTTCTATGGTTGTGAGAATTTCAGGAGTTCAAGGGAGGCCTGGGTAAATACTGGCAGGAAGGATACATGGAGGAATAGCAGCAGGATGGGGTTGTGGTACCCTCAAGCCCAAGGCTATCTGTAGTGACAGCCTTGTTCTGCTTTTTCCTGGCCATTGGCTTACTGCCACAGCCGAAGAAAGCACACTGGGCTGGATAGGCCATTGGGTATGACGCAATGTGATTGGTCGCTCATATGCTCCTGTGCTTCCATGAGCTTCTCCCAGAAAATATGGAGCCTTTCTTAGTGTCAGTAGCATCAAAGTTGCTCTGCTGTTCAGAAATCCAGTTGGAAATTCCACCAGAGTGAGTAAATGCTTTTCCATCGCAGCACTTTTCAGAGTCATTCATGCATTCTTCATCACCAGGAAGCATTTGTACAGCAGAGAGGTATTTGAAAATAGGCTGGCCTGCCCATCAGAAGAGTTAGGTTGTGTAACTGCAGTAAATCCCTGCCCTGCGTGTTCTGTCCGTGAGCTTGTGGACACGTTTCAAGGCTTTTCTTTGAATGTGAGGAATCTGCCATAGCTGGAGCTCTGCATAAACTTTCTTCCTTTTTAGTGCTTTTTACCTTGGTTATGCGTGGATATGCTTATATTTAAAGCTCCTGTAAGTGCATTCTTAGGGCTAGAGTCTTATTCCTTAGTAAGAATGTGAAAAGCAGTCCTTTGTTTCATGCTACTTTTGGCACAGAGACCCTACAAATGTTCATGAAAGAGTCACATGGTTGCAGAATGAATCCTCCAACAGTGTTAACTCAAACTTTGATAGCATTATGCATCACAGACTTGAAAAAAAAAAGTTACTTTTAACTTGATTAGCTTGGATCCCACTTAATATATGGGATCAGCTAGCGTGTGAATACAGATGAAATATTGGAGAATTAGCATGACTTTTGTAGAGGGAAATTATATCTGACAAATCACCAGCAGTTCAATACTGGACTCAATGACCATATTGCTAAGTTTCACCTAATCAGTGCTGGAGAATTCAGAAAGTTTGATAAAGCCCATCATCAAAAAAATCCCAGTGAAAGTTGCAATAGGAGGAGAGGTTTTCCTGTGATAATTGATTGTTTAAAATGAGGAAAAGAAGAACCACAGAAGTTGTGCTGTAGGGGAGGCTGACAGCTGGAACCTGTCCATATATTCATAAAAGACGTGGGAAAGAAAAGAGTAGCACAGTAACAGTGGAGAAACAATCATATTCATGACAGCCAAATCTGAGATTGACTGCCCTAAGTTACACAAGAATATTACCATATTGAGTGAACAGGTGATAAATTGATAACTAAATTTTTCTATTAATATAGTAATGGAAAGTTTAAAGCTAAAAAAACAGAATAACACTCTCTAGCCTTGTGGTTACCTCGCTGAAAATAGGTTTGGGATAGTTCTCTGGGAGTATGTTGAGCTCAGTGACCAATGCCAATCAAAGGGAAATAAAACAGCAGTAGTTATTTGGAAAGAAGCAACATAAACCTCTTTATGTTTAATTTTATATATTCTCTTTAACCACAGGTACCATCGTGTTATTAAAGCAAGTTTGCAATTCTGTTAAGCCATTTCATAAAAGAAGTAGTAAAAATAGAATCATAGAATAGTTAGGGTTGGAAAGGACCTTAAGATCATCTAGTTCCAACCCCCCTGCCATGGGCAGGGACACCTCACACAAAACCATGTCACCCAAGGCTCTGTCCAACCTGGCCTTGAACACTGCCAGGGATGGAGCATTCACAATTTCCCTGGGCAACCCATTCCAGTGCCTCACCACCCTTACAGTAAAGAACTTCTTCCTATATCCAATCCAAACTTCCCCTGTGTAAGTTTTAACTCATTACCCCTTGTCCTATCACTATAGTCCCTGATGAAGAGTCCCTCCCCAGCATCCTTATAGGTCCCCCTCAGATACTGGAAAAAAAGTACAAAAAAAACAACAAGGAAAGATTGTAAAGAGTAAGTAGAGCAGGATTCTTGAGCTTGGAAAAAAAATAACTGGTGTGGTAAAGTCTGCAGTATTGGTAATGATACAGAGAAGGTGAGCTGGGAAGGACTGCTTACTGTTTCTCATAATCCAACTATTGGAATAAATAGACCATGGATATTAAAAGCAATGCCACCTTTGGTTCAGAAAGTTGTAAAATGCTTCTTATTGGAAACTGACAGGTATATGGCAGGAAGGTATATTCTACTCTTTCTATAAAGTCAACTACGTTCTATTGCTAAGGGCAGCAGACTATTGAGCTGTAAGAGCAAAGCAGTTCTACTCTGAGCTGCCTAAGGAACATCTAGTTCCTTAAGTTCCTTAGGCAGTTCAGAGTACTTTGCTAGCCAGCTGTGCTCAAGTCCTCACAGCATGTAGAACAACGTAATGCCAACAAAGGACTGGGAAAACATGGAGGCCACTTTTCCCTGTGCAACAGGATGGTGCAACCCTTGCTAGTCAAGTAACTGAGAACCTGAAGCCAGATGTTTACGTTGGAAGCATCCTTGGATGTGAAATTGGCTTCCTTGGTAGGCCACTTTAGAAAACAGAGGCCCAGCACATATTTTGGTCAGGGGTTTCTGTTACTCTACATTGTTAATAAAATGTGTTAGATAGTCTTAATTTAGGTCAGGCATGCTAATTACCGTAAGAGTGCCTGAACAATAAACAATAATGACCCTGAGAAACTAATTAGCTTTGAAAATTTGGCTTTCTTAATCATCAAAGAAGATGGGGTAAAGCTCATCTTTAATTTAGAAAATAATTATTATCAGTGGTCTGAGGCTTTACACATTACTCATTCCTACACGAGGGTTGGATTGAATAAGCCTCCAGAGCCTATAACCTCATGCTTTTGCACTTGTCTTTTTCTCATAATGAAATGAAAGCATACTCTGAAATTTAAGATTAAATCTCTGATTTTGAAATTGTTTTCATTTAAATGTTTGTCTAAATTTTAAGTTATATCAGTTTTACATCACAGAATGATTAAACATACATTCTCTACTGAAGCTAGCTTTTCTTGTTTGTGCTTAGAAATTCTCATTATTATTATTTGTGTATAAACCCCACTATTTGCCTAGCAAAAGATGGACTTTTCATGATCTGAGTGTACCTCTACACAGCAAAACTTGATTTTCTTGTGCTTTTTTGGAACTGGGAAATAATCAGGTATTTCATTGTGCTATTTCAGACAAATGCTCGATAATTTTTCTTTGCCATTTATATGTATATATACCTCCAGATCTTTATATAAAAATATATTTTTAGAAGTTGATACATTTTATTAAATAGTTTTTTGTTTGTGTTAATAAAATCAATTTAAATACAGATAACTCATGTTTACACTAAATCAAAATAATTTATTTAATATTTCATGGGCCTGTTTAACACTTGGATAAAAAAAAAGTCTCTCCAGGAGAAATGCCACAAAAATAGTGGCTGCCATGTCAGCTTTTTTGGAAATGAGAAACCTGAATATTCTACCTTTAAGTGACAGTGAAAGAAATATTGAAGTTTTTCTTGCCAGGCTAAGGCCAAAAAACAAAGGAAAAAAGGAGCTCATGTGAAAAGTAGCTTCTTCAAAATTAGATCAAAACTGTGTCCAAATCAAAGGAATTTAAAAAGAGGTGGTTCATGATGAAGTGTCATAAACAAGCATAATGCAAAAAAATCATCAGGAGTCAAAATATGTTTTGTAAATAAGAAGTTCAGTGCAGCTTTTTATCTGTGCTTATTAACAAGTTCCTCTAAATGCTGCTTGTTCCTCATTTGTTTTGATATGACAAATGACAGAGAAAAATCTACCATGGGTGATACAATCTAGACAGTCAAATAGTAGCTATGATCAGAACTAACAGTGTTTATAACCAACTAGTCTTTACTATTACTAAAATATAAGTATTTGTTTCCTAGAAGTGTACACGCTTGGTCCCAACTTACAGGAAAAAGCATAAACAGCTTTTAATGCAGAAATACGCCTCACAGTAAAAGTTACTGTTGTTTCAAAGAAAATCCTAAGTTATTACTAGGGGGCATTTGGAAAGCAAGTGGAATCTTCAGAATTATTAGGGAAGGAAGAGAAGATGCAAAATAGAAAACATGATCATGCCACTTTGTAAAGGATTTACACTGAATACTGCACACTGGTCCAGTTATTCCTGCTTATGGGAGGCAGAGAACCTGTCAAGAATGGAAATAAAAATGAGTGGTTTTCATATAATGAAACTAAATGCAGTATCAGAAATGTAAGATACCAGGTGGAAGGTCAGATTTTTGAGAAAAAGGATTATGACAGAGTTGCAATGTAACAAGTGACATATAGAGAATAATAGTGGATGTTTAATCCAAGCTGAGAATTTAGGTATCAAATGAAATGATCAGACAATAGATATAAATCAAATAAAAGTGGTCACTTTGTTTGTGTAGTAAATAATCCACTCAGTGCTATCACATTATGGAGGACAGAAGTGTATATACGTCAGAGAAATGATAAACTAAAAATAAAAAAGGGTGTGTTCATCTGTGTTTGCTAGAGACATGGGTCTAAACTCTTGGCTGTGTAAGTCCCTAATCACTGATTGGCAGAGTTGGAGAGCATACATGGAAAAGACCGTGCCACACATGCTTTGTTTCTTGTTACTTTCCATGATAAACATCAGTTACAGTCTGCTGTGTGAGATTGGATTAATATAATGTATCTATAACAGGCTGTGGTAAAGCAGTTTAATTTTATTCTCCTCTTATAAAGTCTGCCAAATTTTCCTGGAGATCTAGCAGAGTTGAGGGTGCTAAGTGATATGAGACAAATGTGATTTCTTGCCTTGTAAAAGGTCATAGGCCTATTTAAAGTTGGATTTAGTTCTGTATCATTCTTTATTTTCTATTTTCTTAGATATATATTAAGCAAATTATTAGAGTAGTATGTCTAAATGGGAAAAAAAATTGAAAATAGCTTACTTAATACTTTTAAACAGGAAGTATTTGTTCTGCTCAGCTATATTTTGTCTTACATCAAAGATGCATAATAAAATTGCATAGGAGGGGCTGATATGGGAGTTGCTTGAGTATTATTCATCAAATATTTTTTTCCTGTATTAGCTTTGCTAATCCTATGACTCCTTTTTACTCATGTCAGGTATCAAAACTGAAACTATCCATATTCCTTGCACGAAAGAGAACAATTAGGTAGAAATCTCTTGAAGAGTTTATTTTAAAAAGAACAAAAGCACTCCCCTAACACATTGGAGAGCTTTTATAATCTTCATAACAGAGTTCAATATGGGATAGAAAACTCATTGAAACTAAGAAAAAAGTACATAGTATTCCGAATTATGGGAAATTTAGATTTCCTAGACACAGTGTTGACAAAAAAATACTTATAAGTTACAGTAGTAATCAATCATACCATGATAACAGTTCAATACCAGACAGATTTCTTTACTGATTAAAAGTATGTAACAGCCATGTTGCATTCACTTTAAAAACATGAATCTAAATTTATAGCAGAGACTGAAAAATTGTCTGAAAAAGTAAACTCGGAATAGATGACCTCAGATAGATTCAAAACTGCCACAGTAGGTTCAAATGCAGGGTGAAAAACAGGTTGGTAATAATTAAAGCTTCAGATTTCAGGAGGTTTTTGATCTGTCTGTCAAAAAGTAGAAAAATACAGTGAATTGTATGAATGGCAAAATATCTATCTGAGCTATATCTCTCAAAGAAACTAAAGGAAAGGTTTCTAACCACACTACTATAGCGATAATATGAAAAGGACAAATGGGGCCATATCATAAGGATCAGGAAGAGAAAAAGGGACATTGAATGTCACAGATCTTAATGCTTTGCCCCAGTTTTAATAGAAGAAATTAAGGAAAGATTATCCGACAAGAATAGGAAAGTGAAATGATCACATCTATGGTGGATGCAAAAATAAACATGTACTGTGTGAAATCTGAGCTGCCTGGGTAATAGCCAGTAACAGTGATTTTTAAGGAACCTGCAGTTTTGGGAGTGGAACTTTATTTATTTCCATTAGAGAATAGTAAATATGATAGATATATCTGAAAAGGAAAAGTGAGATATCCAACAGAATTCTTCATTTACCCTTAATACAGTATGCTGTAGCAAATTCTGAAAGGAAGATTAACCAAAATGGTGTAATTTAAAAAAGATAAATTCAATATGATTTTGGCAAAAGCAGATTGTGTCATGTTATAGTATATCTTTCTTTTATATCCTTCAGCTGGCATCAGTGAGGTCAATTTAATAACCTACATTTAAGTAAAGCATCTATTCAAAGGAATCAAAATTAATATCAAATGAAATGAAAGTGGGAATTAAAAACAGGGCTATGGAAGTATTATCATGATAGCTGAATGGAAAACTACAATAAGATACATTGATAAGAGACTTGCCCAACTGGATAGAGGCTAGGAATTAAATTTTTCAGGAACCTTGAAAAATAAAAAGCCTTGAAAGGAGTTCTGTTTAATATTGTTATTCATGATGCTGCTTAAAAAAATTTAGATTAATATTTACATTAATAATCCATGGTATGGATGATGCAGCACTTGAAAGATAGTGCCAGTGTTGATTGCAACAGATGGGTCACAAACTGTGAACTGGAATTAGAGAAATAGGATAAAATAGCATAGTAGAAAGCAATGAACATAGTAACTAAATCCAGAATTTTCCGTCTAAACAGAAGGCTTATCAGCTGGAGTTGGCACTTCAAGAGGGGGAACTGAAATTACTGACAGATCACAGGACAATATCCTGTCTAGAATGACAGGGAGTCATTTTAAGATCACAAAAATTATTTTCAGTAAAGACTGGAATTTTAGCATTAGTGTCACTTCAAGTTTTTACCATCCATGCTGACCTAGTTTCCCTTAGCTTTTACTGCTGAGCAGACATCGTAGAATAATAGAATCATAGAATAGTTAGGGTTGGAAAGGACCTTAAGATCATCTAGTTCCAACCCCCCTGCCGTGGGCAGGAACATCTCACAGTAAAAGATGTCACCCAAGGCTCTGTCCAACCCAACCTTGAACACCACCAGGGATGGAGCATTCACAACTTCCTTGGGCAACCCATTCCAGTGCCTCACCACCATTACAGTAATTCCTCCTTATATCCAATCTAAACTTCCCCTGTTTAAGTTTCAACGCGTTACCCCTTGTCCTATCGCTATAGTCCCTAATGAATAGTCCATCCCCAGCATCCCTGTAGGTCCCCTTCAGATACTGGAAGGCTGCTATGAGGTCTCAACACAGCCTTCTCTTCTCCAGGCTGAACAGCCCCAACTTTCTCAGCCTGTCTTCACACAGGAGGTGCTCCAGTCCTCTGATCATCCTTACGGCCCTCCTCTGGACTTGTTCCAACAGTACCATGTCCTTTTTGTGCTGAGGACACCAGAACTGCACACAGTACTCCAGGTGGTCTCACAAGAGCAGAGTAGAGGGGCAGGATCACCTCCTTTGACCTGCTGGTCACGCTCCTTTTGATGCAGCCCAGGATACGGCTGGCTTTCTGGGCTGTAAGCACACACTGAAGCTGGCTCATGTTCATTTTGTCATTGACCAACACCCCCAAGTCCTTCTCCACAGGGCTGCTCTGAATCTCTTCTCTGCCCAACCTGTAGCTGTGCCTGGGATTGCTCCAACCCAGTTGCAATCCCACCTTGCACTTGTCATGGTTAAACTTCATGAGGTCGGCATCAGCCCACCTCACAAGCGTGTCAAGGTCCCTCTGGATGGCATTCTTTCCCTCCAGCGTATCAACTGAACCACACGGCTCGGTGTCATCGGCAAACTTGCTGAGGGCGCACTCAATCCTACTGTCCATGTCAGTGACAAAGATGTTGAACAAGACCAGTCCCAACATTGATGCCTGAGGGACACCACTCGGTACTGGTCTCCAGCAGGACATTGAGCTATTGACCACAAGTCTTTGCGTGCGACCATCCAGCCAGTTCTTTATCCACCCAGTTTCCATCTATCAAATTGATGTCTCTCCAATTTAGAGACAAGGATGTCGTGTGGGAC
This sequence comes from Melopsittacus undulatus, assembly GCF_012275295.1. Taxonomy (NCBI): domain Eukaryota; kingdom Metazoa; phylum Chordata; class Aves; order Psittaciformes; family Psittaculidae; genus Melopsittacus; species Melopsittacus undulatus. The sequence goes on along the minus strand of NC_047527.1, from coordinate 45,117,634 downwards.
AGTATCAAACGCTTTGCACAAGTCCAGGTAGATGACGTCAACTGCTCCACCCCTGTCCATCAGCTCTGTAGCCCCGTCATAGAAGGCCACCAAATATGGTAGGGAATATCCCTTCAGTCAGTTTGGGTCAGTTTTACTGGCTATATGTTGTCTCCCAAGATATTGCCCATCTCCAGCCTATTGATGAGGGGTTGTTGTCTGGGAGATAGTCTTGATGCTGTAGAGCACTGCTCAGCAGTAGACAAAACATTGGTGTGTTATCAGTACCTTTCTAGCTACCAATACAAGGCACAGCACTATGAGGTCTGCTTTGAGGGAAATTAAATCCGTCTCAGCTAGATTCAGTACAGTAATCAATGTTAATTCCAGAAAAAAATCATTAGAAACTGTAGTTCATCTACCCTTCCTTGCATATCCACTGGGGGACATCACAGAGATCTGACATTTGTTATAAAAAGTTTAGGTTTTTAGCAAAAAGCTATGTCTTGGGGCATGTTCTCTCCACCTGGAGAGAGAAGAAATGTTTCTTTGTCCTCTGGTACAAGAAGAGCATAAAATATTCTGAAATAATCCAGCCCAAAGAAATAAAATGCTAGGCTTTCTAGAAAAAGATTCAAAAATAAAGAAGGAATCCCAAAGCAATGGCTTCTACTGGGATTGAGGAAAAACTACTTTCTGATCCTAAGTCTTTGATACCTTCCAAATTTCAAAGTAAGAGAATAAAAATTCCCCTGGAGTCTAAACAGTGTGTCAAAACTTGTAAAAATTCCTTCCTGTCTCATACACAAGTTAAGTGAACCCATGATCCATGGGATAAACTGATTTCAATAAAGGACACTGCAACAAATATAGCCAGCATATTAAAAGCAAGTATGAGTCTGTAAAACACTTCATAAATTTTATCAGCATGATATTTAAACAATGATGGTTTCTTACTTATTTTATTGCATTTGAAAAGCACCTACAGGGTTTTACTCTCTTAACAGTGGCAGACCTTATACCTCCAATGTCTTTCATGATTAGGCCTAAAAATCTCTACAGCTCAGATGATTATCCAGATGAATTTTAAAGAATACTCATATCCAAAACTTCCACTTTCATAGCTTAAATAGACCTTTTAACTTTCTGAAATACATTATTTTATTACATTAGCCTGTCTCTATTTCTGTTCAAATTTATATTCTTTCCTAATAATGTCTGAAGGGTTACACATAGAGAATCACAGAATCCCAAGGGTTGGAATGGGCCTCGAAAGATCATCTAGTCCAACCCCCCTGCAAGAGCAGGGTAACCTAGAGTACATCACACAGGAACTTGTCCAGGCAGGCCTTGAATATCTCCAGCATAGGAGACTCCACAACCCCCCTGGGCAACCTGTTCAAAACATCTTTGAAGAATACACAGCTTTGCTTTGGACCAAAAAGAATTTTTTGCGTAATTTTGATTACTTTCATATTGAGTTGACCATGTATTATGTATGTCAGATAATTATAGCAATATCCATATAAAATCTGATATTGATATTTTTCCACTTTAATGAGTAGATACCACTTTCTATTTATTGTTGAAGTTTCAGGGTCTTGAAAATGTCATCATCCACGTGGAGGAGTAGCAAAAATCCCAGAGTTTCACTCTCAAGAATTCAATTGTAACATCCATTTTGGAAAAAAACAGTGATACAGTGGAGGAAGTTTGAGTTTCCTTAGCTCCCAAAGCCACAGGAAGTCAAGCTCTAATAGAACAGATTTAGGAGACGTTTGAAACAGGGGACTTGAACAGTGTGAATGTAACACTACCACTGTCATAGAAGTATTGCTATGCTGATCTGTGAAATGATGCTGCTGATTGTCCTTAACAACTATTCTATACTGACCAAGTGCTATTCCTGCCTTTTGTTCCTTCTTTCCCTCTCACTCCCTCCCTTTCCATTTTGCCTTCCTAATCTTGTTGATTTGCTGGTGGTATCAGATCAGGCAGTGAATCCTCTCAACTCATTAATAAGCTATAATTTATTATTTGTCTTGCATCCATGACACTGTATTTACTCTGGACTTACTTAAAACTTCATTAAATTCCCCATCATAAAGAATACAGATTGTATACTTCTGTCATTTAGCGTGGTGCAATGTCCTAGACCTTAATTTTTGCACTGCTGAAAACTCAGGAAATTTAAGAAGAGAATCTGACATAAGCTTTCTTTGGTTCTGCAAAAATAAAGTTGATAGTACTTTTTAGAAGTTAACCTCTATGCACACAGCATATGAATATTGAAATTGTCCTTTAAGCTTAGTAAATATTTGCAAATATTTAGACATAGAATATACAATTAACAGTGTATTATTAACAATGCTTTTAGAATATGGATTACTATAGAATAATTTCCAGTTGAAGCAAAACAGTAAATAATTTTTAACAGAAAATATTGATTTACTAACAGACTTTTTATGATGCGCTTGCTTTGATTATGTGGCAATGTAATAACTGATGCACTAGCAATAAAAGGAAGATAATAGAATAGCAATATTGTGATGTGGATGGGCAGAGTATAACAAAGGGTAAGAAGATTAATATTAAGGACCTAAATCTAAACATCTGTTTTAATAATACAGAGTTCTTATCAAATATGTGAGACAGCTATTATCAAAGTAATGAAACAACCTTGATGGAACACAGCAAAAGGCAAAAGTGGCAGTCTGACATTGAAAGCTTGCCAGAGCAATTGTTGTTTAATTAATGAATCAAATACAATTTGTTCAGGCAAATGAGGTACTGCAGTTCAAAGTTGCATGTCATTATTTTTCTGGTAAAAGATTTGGCTAAGTTCCTAATATATTAGTCTATCATTCAGACTGGTTTCTGTTGAAGACAGAACTATAATCTATTTGCATATCATTGAACTGTAGACGTCTTCCTCTGTTCTCTTTCCTAAAGCATCAGATGAAGACCTTTTGTGGACGGTTAACTTTCCTTCCACAAAGAAGAGGAACTTTCTAAGAGAAATGTCAGTATTTTATGTGTGTCAGTAATATAAGAAAAAGCTCTGCAACTACCAGTGAGAAAAAAAAAGCTGGAATGGAAAGGAGTCAAAACCGTTTGGGATTCTATGTGCAACCACAGAATGACCCAAGAATGTTTTTCCTCTCTTTTTCTGTGTAAATTCATTATTCAGGCAATCTGATTATTTAAACAGAATCACAGAGTTAATTTAACAAATGAGAGTGTGAATTTAACAAATGTCCTCACACCTTAATTTTCTCATCATCAAGAAGAAAATCTATTTAATACTGTAGAGAAAATAGTAATTTGGCAGCATTTATATACTGTAGCATGTCAGAAAAATAAAATTTTATTACAGACACAAGGAAGAAAGTAGAATAACTAAACAGGTTCTGAAAATATTACTACATCTGGTACTAGTTTTGTGGCTATATTGTTTTGTAATTCTATTACTGCACCTTGTACTTCTGCGTATAGTACTGCTACATCTAGACTGTTTCCTTGCTCTGCTAGATCCTGGGGAAGGGTATCTACAGGTGTGTAGAGAAAGGTGTGCAACTAATATAAAGAAAGTGAAAAATGTGTTACAGAAGTGTGATGTTTCAGCTAATGAATGGCTACATTAAACTAGCCTTGAGACTCTATAGTCATTTGCACTGGTAACCAAAAAAGGCCTTTCCTTTGGCAGCTGTGCATAGACATTTTTCATTCTGTTTCATTCATTGTAGCATCTTGCTTTCTCTCTTATAGGTGAAGGTAGCAAATGGAGATGTTGGCAGTGAATTGTTTTACAACATTTCATCTTTTGTTAGAAGAAAGAAGTAAATCCCAAGGTTCCTGTGGCTTCCCTTGACTGATACTTGGAAATCTGTATAACTCGAACACACTTCTCATTTTCCTTTCACACAGATATTTACATTCAAAACAGTTTACTACGACATGCTTCTACAGTGTCCTTGAAAATACCCTCCTATCGGGAACAGCATAATTCCTAAGGAATTACTTTAAAAAAAAAAAAAAAGTAGTAAAATATGCAGATGCAAAGGATTTCTGAGAACCACAACATTTGGAAAGGTCTCTGTGCAGGGAATTGGGAATAATGAAAAGGAAGTAGCATTTCTTGTGAGTGAGGAAACAGATAACTGTTTAGCACAAGGAGAATAAAAAGGAGGGAACAGGAACTTTTGAAACTCAAATTCCAATGTTCTGCTACTGAAATCCAGAATAAAATGTAGCTACAACTTTTATTTCACAAAAACTGTTTTGACATATTACAGAATGTTTTTTGTTTTCTAACCAATTTTTTCTTTAGATCATACACATTTCCATAAATGTGTTCATGTTACTATCATTAGGCCAATTCAATTCATATAAGTAGGAATGTAGGTGAAATGCCAATGGCCAATTTGCTTTAATCAAATGATAACTGGAGCTTCTGTGGGTACAATTAAGTGACACAGTGGTACCAATACAGTTGAAAGCTTGAAGTACTTGAAGCTAGTACTTCTGCTGTCTTACTGCTACTATTCTATATGCATCTAGAATTGCTACCAAAAATATGGAAAGGGTTTGTAAAAGCTGGTGTTTCAGTAAATATGGGATGAAATTATTAGCACTTTCTGAAGATATTGATTAGATGATGAGCACTCTCTTTATCTCTGTTCAAAAGTATAGATCTATGATCAAACAGACTCATATAGCAGTGACAAGTTCTAGAGGAAGGTGTTTCAAAAGTTTTTATTTTTATACATTCTAGAATTAATACCATGAAATAAATAGAAAAAATAAAAAGCTAAAAAAAACCACAAAAACCAACTTGCTTTACTGTCTACTATCTAAAGTTTCATTTGGTGTTCTGAAATTAATGTTTTAAGAGAAAGTTTATTCTTTACAGTCACTAGGGCTGGTACACTATACAACATACACAGAAATTGTATACCTGACCAGATGATTTTTCTAAGTGAAAGCTTCCTACTTAGATTGTTTACATTGGATTCTTTTCCGTTTTCTGTGGTCAGTAAAGAATAAAACCAATTAGAATGTTTAGAGATTACTTCATCTCAAACAAAAGATACTGTTTGCATTGTGGATTTAAGAAAAGCAGAAAGCTAATGTATCTTTTTGGGGGGTCATAATCTTGACTTGAATGATTTGATGTTGGGTATAATCAGTAGAATCTGTACTTTAAGAACTAATACAAGTCTTTAAGATTATTTCTTTCGCTGTTTACCTGACTCTTCAGTTGTCTTCAGCACTACAAGGTAGGGTTTGCCTGAATTCATTCTAGTCATATCGAATCATAGAATAGGGTTGGAAAGGACCTTAAGATCATCTAGGTCCAACCCCCCTGCCATGGGCAGGGTCACCTCACACTAAACCATGCCACCCAAGGCTTTGTCCAACCTGGCCTTGAGCATCAGCAGGGATGGAGCACTCACAACTTTCCTGGGCAACCCATTCCAGTACCTCACCCCCCTAACAGTGAAGAATTTCTTCCTTATATCCAATCTAAACTTCCCCTGTAACCTATACTGAAGGCCATGTAATATCCTAATATATTGTATGGGTAACTTCACTGGCATTTATGGCATACTGATCTCCTATAAAATTTAACTACACACAGGAATAGGTGTAGGACATTTTTTATTGAGCTTGTTTTGTTTTTAAATTACATCTATTCCTAAATTTTACAAACACTTACTGTACAGCTGAATTAGAGAAGAGCAAAATAAGCAGGTACATCATGTGGCAAACTTCTGGAACAGTGTAAGACAGCCTGTGTAAGAGACTGAGGAAATGAATGACTGTACAACCCAGTGTACCCACACTGAACTTGCTGTCCACACAGTCGCCTCCAAAGCACCAGTCTAATCAGTGGTCAACAGCAGTTTTTGGTTTCCTCTTGTAACAGCAGTTGCATCTTGCTCCATTCATCTCTCAGGCTTTGCTCAAAGATCAGCAGCCATTTCTGCCTCTGACAACACAGCCCAGGTTTGCCCTTTCCTCTTTCCCATGGAAAGAGGAGCAGCCCTGTCCTGCATACACTGCAGCACCCACTATGGGAGAATAACACATATAACCCTCCCATATAACTCCATATGGGAGTTTGAGTTGGCTACTGTCTGTGAGGCAGGTGGTCCAGATTTTTTAATCCAATCATCTGGTTAAGGATTTTTTTAAAGACAAGAGTGGGAAGAGAAAAAGAAGTTTCTGGACCTTTTCTGACACTTTCTACAGCCTCCTGAAACTGCCATGTCCTGTCCCAGACCTCTCTCCAACTTCATAGCCCTCAGAGCCACTGAGGTTTCCAGCCCCTAGAATCCACACAGGCATTTCCTCTTTCCTCCAATACAGCTCATGTATCTCATCCCTATGTCATTGCACACAGGTCTCTCTTGAAGCCCTCTGAGTCTTCCTACCTCATCAGATCTCCAGTCTCTGACCAAACTCCCAGTTTTCCTATTCTAACCCACTTGCATTTGAAATGGCCTTTGCCACCACCTAGTTTTGCCTACATTGTTGAGGTGCCTCAAGCCAGTTAAGAGATTAATTTTGAGATACATGTGCCCTGAAACATGTTAATATCCAGTCTTTATCCTACTACAATTCAGATAAACCATTATCTCAAAACAGCATTCACAGAACTATGATTCATTCATTTTGTTCCCAGTCACCTGAAGTTACCAGAAGCTTTTAACTCTGGTGTGTCTTGGTTTGTAAGACTGGCCAAGAAGTTTTTTCTGCTCTTTAGATACTGAAGTCACATTGAGTCATGAACACAATCTCCCAGGTTCTCTCATTACTCTGTAGGGTGAGATGAGCTTCCTGCAAAAAGGCTCGGTGGTGACGGGATTAATTTTTGGGAGATGCTTCTCTGTTTTCAGTCACTTCTGGCCTTGCCTAGGGGTCATAGTATATTGTCATAGATTAGATGGTATAAAACCAGGTAATTCTGTGTTTGCTTATTTGAGGAAAAAAGCAACATGAAAAGTGATATTTAGACTTCTATTTTTGCAATTTAGTAACTTATCAATCTTACTTTCCCTGGCTCTTTACATGAAAGCATCTTTTACCCAGCTCTAAAACCCTTTAAAACTTCTGCCTTTATTGCTGTCCTATTATTTTTTCTGGTCCTAATATGATCTTTTTGCAGTGTTCTATTACTTTCTGTAACAATTTCTTCCAGGGCTGGAATACCATTATAGAATTAGTAGTGATATCTGAAGAGAACTGACAAACAATAAAGACTAGGGAAATTACCCCCGGAGACTTTCGAAGTTTTCTTCAACTTGTACCATATCTTGAGTATAAGAAGATAAATTGCATTGAAATAAAATACGTCTATTTGTTGAAAGAACATGCCTAAGCTGCACCCAAGAATGTAATGCTATATCCTGTCAGTGTTAATTTACAGAATCACAAAATCAAAGAATAACTGAGGTTGCAAAGCACCTCTGGAGATCATTTCTATTTAGTGAGCTGGAGCAGGTTTCTCAGAATAGTGTGCGGCTGGAACTGTAGTATCTTCAAGGATGAAAACTCCACAAACTCTCTGGGCCACCTGTGCCAGTGCTTGACTACTCTGATAGTAAAAAAAGTTTTTTCTTTTAAGTGAAATTTCCCGTGTTTCAGTTTCTCACTGCTCCTCATCATATCACTGAGAACAACCTGGCTTCACTTTCTTTCTTCTTGTCATCAGGTCTTTAAACACATCCAGAAGATCTCACCTGAGACTTCTCCAGGCTCAAAAGTCACAGCTCACTCACTCTGACTGCATGCCAAATGCCTCAAGATATTAATGATTGCTGTGGCCCTTTGCTGGACTCTGTCCCTTGTTTCTGCAGCCTGTCAAGGTCTCTCTGGATGGCAGCATAACCCTCATGTGTATCAGCTACTCCTCCCAGTTTTGTGTCATCTCCAGACTTTCAGAAGGTACATGCTCTGTTCCATCATCCAGGTCAGTAATGAAGATGTTTAGCAGTATCAGACTCAGTATTGACCCCTGCAGTACTTCCGTAATGCTGGACTTCATGCATATGGTTGCAACACTTTGAGCCCAGGAGGTGAGCCAGTTTTCATTCTACCTCACTGTCAACTTTTCTAGCCCACATAAGGCAACATTTTGTCTGAGGATGTTATGGGAAACAGTGTCATAGGCCTTGGTAAAGTCAAAGCAAACAGCATCCACTGTTTATTTTCATTGTCCAGTGAGCTAGTCATTTCATCAGGTTGGTCAGACAGGATGTCTCCTATAAATCCATGCTGACTACTCCCAGTCACCTTCTTATCCTTAGCGTATTTGGAAATAGCTTCCAGGATTATGTGGTCAATCACATTCCCTGGGATTAAGGTGAGTCTGACCAGCTTGTAGGTCCCTGGATACTTCTGTGTGGCCTTTTTGAAGATAGGAGTGACATTTGCTTTCTTCCAAGCCTCAGGAACCTCCCACAATAGCTACAGCTCTTCAGAGATCATTAAGAGTGGCTTTGCGATGTCATCGGCTAGCTCCCTCAGTGCTCTGTCCCATGGACCTGTGTTTGTTCAGTGTGTTTAAATGTTCCCTGGCTTGATCCTGCTCCACTGGGGCTAAGCCTTGCTGGCTCCAGACTTTCCTTCTGATGTCAGGGATGTGGTATTGCTGAAGTCATGTCTTACCAATAAAGACAATGGCAAATAAGGTATTGAGTACCTTGGCCTTTTTCATGTCTTAGTGGAGAAAGCACTACTAGAATCAGCAAGTGAACACAAGTTTCCAATGCAAGACATCAACAAAGCAATTACTATGATCCTCAGATATACAAAGATTGCGGGGGATGGGGGGAAAAGAAGATTTACATCTGTATCCAAAACTGGTGAGAACACTACTAGAGCAAAGTACCTGATTCTTATGGTAAAATCAACAGACAAAATCCTTCAATTATTATTTGAAAATTAGTATTTACCCTACACTATGAGAGATTTTAAAAGATGAACATGTTAAATAAGGTGGAGGAGCTGGAGACTCATGCTCCTGAAGATCTCAAGCCAAGAGCAGTAAAATGTCAGAACAATAGCTTCTTAAGACCATAAGGATTTTTAAGTATTTACCGAGCAAAAATTACTAGATCTAGTGGTAGAGGTGTTGACATGTGATGTAAAAAAAAATGTCAAAAATCAGTTATCAGAACACTCCTTCTTATTTAAATTCTCAGAATATTGAATGGAGATTGACTGTTACTGTATGTCGTATGACACAAAAGAAACTGAAACTTTTAACGGCAACTAAAGAAGAAGAAATCTTTTTATGCTTTTCATAATTTTAGTCATATATAACAGTGCATTCTTTGTGTTGTTGAATAAAATCCCTCATGCAAACCTGCAGGCATTGCTGACACTTATGGCTGCATTTAACTGGTGAGTTTGGGTGTCCACAATGCTTCATGCAGACTTGCCCTGCTTGCCCAAACAGGGAACTATGTAGCAGCATATGGACATACAAAGGGCTATCCTCATGCACAAGGTCACATTCAGTTCAAATCAGGACACAGAGGACAAGAGAGAATGGAAAGTTGGGGTGGTTTTGATTTCCATCAGGTTAGGGTTTTCTGCTTGGTGCTGGAGCTCTCCCAAGTCTCACTATACATGCTAAAATAGACATAGAATTCTTTTACTACTAAAAGGTGTTTTCAAATTACAAAATAAGTATTTACTTTTTTGATAGAGAGTAGAAGGATATTTTAAAATATCCTTAAAATAAACTCATGTTTCACTTTGCATGACTTTCAAATTGCTTACATTTGGTCTTTTTTTTTTATTCACTGTATAAAGCTCAAAAATATCTGCAAATGTGTGACCAGTTGAGAAAAAAAAAACCCAACAAACAAACAACAACAAAAAAAAACCCAAAACCAACCAACCAAAAAAACCCACCTAACAACACTTTACCTTGCATTACTACAGTAAAATTTGAATTTGGAAATGAGTATCGCAGCCCCTAGTTAATGTTTTACATTAGTGAAGACAGACTGTCCCTGCTGAGATCAATTTCAAGTTCCATAGAATTTTGCTATGGTGTTCTGGTTTGGTGTCTACAGAAAAGACCCCTTGTACTTTCTATAATGTTTAGAGTACATTTTGGATAAAAGTACAAGTCCAGAAGTATTAATTTAGAATGCCTTCAGCCTGACTGCACCCTGCATTAAAGTCTTGAAATTTTAGTAGTTTAATACTGCAGGGTTTTTCCTGTAAACACTCAGTATTTTAGCTTGCATTCACAAGAAACGTTAAAACTCTGACAATAACACAGCAATTAACAGATGAAACGTTTGTTTAATTATTGCATTGATTGGATCTTATTGTGTCATGGGAAGAGGAAGCTGACCAGGTCCACCTCATCCACCCTGCGTTAGTGATACATTCGTTTAATATCACCACATTAAGTGGCTTATACACACACATACAATTTTCTTTCACTCACTCATGCTCTTTCATGTTATTCAGTTTTACATGCTTTACAAGGATAGGTGTGGCTGTTCCTTTATTTTTCTAATTCCTTTGCCATGTTCTGTTTAAATTATTCCATTTGTAAGCACAGACAAGTTAATACATGTACGTTAGTTTCGGCACACATTTAACATTTATTAGTTTAGATGGTTTCTGAGATTGTAAAGGAAGATGGCTGCAAAACCAGAATACTTTCCAGTCTAATTAATTTATACCCTTTCTTGTAATCAGTTTGGTTTATGTATCTTTTCTCTCCTTCATTTGATCTCTGCTTTTGTCTGATACTCAAAAGAATGAGCATCATATTTTTAAAAGAAAATAAAACAGTTTTAATTTTCTTTTTTTATTGCATTGCTATGAGCAAATGACATTAAGAAGCTTTTATCTTTGGTACATTATTGCATTGTTGAATACCACAGTATAAAACAGAGCTTTAGCTAATTATGTGAAGATTAAACAGACCTGAGTTCACATTATATAAGAATATCATATACTGTCCATAATATTGCCAGCATATATATATATCATTGACATACACAGAGCCAGCAAATAGAGACCTGCATTGTGAGGGTGCACAACTGTATAGACGGCACGAGCTGCTCATGACAAGACAGACCTTCCTGATTTTCCTCCACCTTGAAAATTGTTCTTGAATTCCTGTGTGAAGAATTAAACTTTACTTTAGAAGAAAAAGTTGGTCCTTCAGGTTTCAAGTTCTACTGTAGAACTCCATTTCTTGAGCAAGTAAAAAACAGAAATATGGTCATAGCAGTCCTGCTTATGGGCCTGACTCTGCTTCTTGAAGTTCTTCATAGAAATTTAAGTATCTGCAAAGTAAATGCAAATTAGACTTTGATCTTGGTTTATGACTTTCTGCTCACTTTTTAGAATTCTAAATAAAATTACAAAGATGAAGTCAGTTGTAGAAGAGTCCTGTAACATGTTTCTTTCTCGTGATAGTATGAGAAAATGGCTTACAGGGTGACACATTTTTCCTAATTTTCCTTTATGGGATATGCAATGAGAATATGCTAATCAGAATGCATGGAGGAAGAAAGGAAAGAAAATATAGGTAAGAAATCAATAATATCCAGTTGGATTTATTAAACCATCCAAACAACTGGTATTAGAAAAGGGGAAAAGAAATAAAAATAACTAATACAAAAGTCAGACATTATTGGCATAGATGGTGGTGTTCAAACATAAAAGTCAAGATTCCTGAAGTGACTTACCAGCATTACTAAGGTATTTTATTCAGTATATAGAAAATACTTGTAATCACATATCCACCTGTAAAACCAAGCCTGTATTTACAGTAAAGAAGCTTACATCTCGGACATTTAAGAACAGAAAGTAATTCTTCCACTTAAATTTACATGAATGGTGTTTCTAATACATCTTGATTGGCTCTTGTATACTGATTTAGGTATTCTGTATGAAAAAAGCCTAATAAAATCTGCTGAGGCACCTATACTGATGCTGAAATTGAAACCTTGTTGTCACTACCTAAAGAGTAGAAATTCTTTCTAACCTCTTAATTAAATTGATTCATGAATAATTTAAAGTGTCATTAAATACTTTGAAACTGAGATTCACTATAGAGTTCATGATATTGGCCTTATTCAGAGTCACAGAAGCAAAACAGTGGACTCCAACAGCCTCACCAGCTGATGGTCAACGAAGGCCAAGGCAACTTATTCAGTTGTTGGTGTTCATGGTGCTTGAATTCCTTGCCTTTATCTCTCATCGTCTTTACTCTCCAGCCCTCCAGTCTTTCCACATCCTTTGTGCTCCACCCAATGGCTTTGGGGAAGTCCTCTTTCATGTTTTCATTCTTCAGGGAACCACCATTCGTCTGAGGCTCTCATTATCCTAGGAAAGGAGGTTGCTACTCAGTATGGCGTACAGTGAGTCAGTGAAACTGTGTTTACGGACTTTGCAAAGATAGCACTTTTTTTCCCGTAGAACAACAGTGTGTTCAAGTTAGCCTCCTTCCTCATTTTCTCTCCTCCCAGTCCTCTCCCTTCCCATTACCAAGGCTTGAAAGTCTGAGCAA